>NC_057863.1:239676160-240307410 GCF_019393635.1 Dromiciops gliroides | reverse complement strand
CTTTACCTTATGGCTCAGAGAGTTGAATTGTAACAGCAGTTCACCAGAGTAAATTGTAGGTAGAGTAAGTAAGTCAGTCCCAGCCTGGGGAGAAAAAGAGCCTAGGAAAATTTGGAAGTCAGTTCCATGCTCAGGCTACATAGGAAATGTAAGAGGTGGGAAGCAAAACTCCTTCTAGCTGCCGTCCTATCTCACCAGCACTCCTCATCAATTCTGAGAGGTAGTAGAAGGGTTGCTCCTCAGATTCTAATATGCATCCTCTTCAAGAGGAACTCACAGTGTTGCAGAAGAAGAGAGCATGGGTGAAAGCATGAGGAAGTTCCTTAGAAATCAGATGCATCACTTGACCTTCAAAGCTTATTTTCTCCCACATAATGGAAACATGATGGCAGATCTAAATTGCTCTTCACAAAAGGGTCCAAAACCAAGTTCAAAATATATAACCTTGGGGCAGCTAGGTGGGGCAGTAGATAAACCACTGGCCCTGGATTCAGGAGGACCCGAGTTCAAATCCATCCTCAGACACTTGATATTTATTAGCTGTGTGACCCTGGGCAAGTCATTTAATTCACATTGCCCCACAAAAAAATAAAATAAAATAAAAGACATCACCTAAATGGTGAACTCTGGGCCAGAGTCTAGTCTCCATTTCCAGAGTCTGATGTCTCTATGGTAATACTCTCTGGCCAGGAGTCCAATTTATATATATATATACATATATATATATGTGTATATATATGTATATATATGTATATATATATGTATATGTATGTATATATATATATGTAGAGAGAGAGAGAGAGAGAGAGAGACAGGTGATAGAAAGATAGATAAATAGATAAACATATGTTACATATATTACACATTACAAATATATATATGAGTATATATTATGATTCTATATATACATATATAGAATTTTCTTTTCTTTTATATTCAATTGTTGCATTTATCTTTTAACATTATATTGTCCTTTTCCATAGAAAGTAAATGTCTCAACAACAGGAACTTGCTTCTTTTTTGTGCTTGCTTCCCTAGCTCCTACCCCAGTGCTTTGCAAATACAAGGTATTGAGCAAATCTTGTTGAAATAACATATGCTCTGACAATACCAAAATAAGCTTGTGACTGACAGAATAAAGCTGTATTACTCAGATAATTAATTCAGAACACTAGCAGTAAAACAATGGTTCTTAAGAAGAATATGAAATATTTCCTCTCAAAATGATCATTTTAACAAAGACAGGTGCCTCCTCTGGGGAGTTTCTAACTAATGTTGGAAAAAACTAATGACTTAAATAAAGGAAGGGAGAGCCTCAACTTCCCTTGACAGTCCATCAAGATCCAACTCTGCCTGTTTTTTGTTTTTTGTTTTTAGCAATGCCGGTTCATTTCTGATGTCTGTTCAGTACTACTTCAGCCAGGCTGTGTTACCAGAGAGCTCTTTTGGGAATGGATGTCATGTGCACATAGCAGATGAGTTTATTATGATTGGTCCTATTATGATGGATATCAAATTAATTTTTAATGGTCCAATAGTTCTTACATTATGTACACTCCAGAGAAATAGCACTTTTGTCAGCCTAATTAGAATTCATCCCTTCCTTTCTCTTCCCACTGTCATCACCTTAGTTCAGGCCCTTATTGCCTGTACTGGAATCTTGTAATTGACTCTAAACTAGTATTCCTGTCTCCTTCAGTCTCTCTTCACTCTAATCTTTCACACTTTGGCCTAATGCATAGGTCTGATTATATTACTGTCCCATGCAACAGATATGCAGTTATTTCCCAATGTATTCCAAAGAAATTATACATACTTGGGCTGGATTTCCTAGCCTTTCACAATTTGTTTTCAGTCTACCCTTCTAGGGTTTTTTCACTCTGTGTTATAACCAAAATAGATTAGATTCTGCATTCTTTCACCACTTTTTTTTTTGTAATATCTAATCCAGTATAGAATAAAGAGTGGATAAATACTAAAGAAGAGATGACAGAGCAGAAAAGAATAACTTTCCAAATTTCCTAACAATATATCTGGTGCTGGGTGGGACAAAAAGGAAATTAATCACAAAGCCCTCCACCTGAGATACAAAGATGCCAACCTATGTTGGGAAGGAAGTAGGAACTATATTGAATATCATTAGATAAAATTATGAGAATGGAAGAGTACTTTTCCAGCTCCAAATGTGACCATGTTACCAGAATTATGATCCCAACCCTAAGGCAAGTTATGAGACAGATGTTACAACTGGACTCCTAATGGATCTCCAGATCCCAGAAGGGAGTCGCTATTCTTCTTTTTTTCGGTGAGGCAATTGGGGTTAAGTGACTTGCCCAGGGTCACACAGCTAGTGAGTGTCAAGTGTCTGAGGCCGGATTTGAACTCAGGTCCTCCTGAATCCAGGGCCGGTGCTTTATCCACTGAGCCATCTAGCTTCCCTTTCTATTATTATTAGGATATATCTAGCATGAGAGAAGAAACTTCAATTCTATTTGGCATATTCTATTGATATGCTACAAAGTCAGCAAGAGTCAGATACTAGAGATGAAGATGCCTATTATCAGTCGAGGTATTTGAAGAGCTGTACGTGTTAAAAATTGAAAATACAACAGCTTCAGGGTCTGAATATTTGAGGGCACCTTGGAATGGTGACTTCATGTTAAATTCCTTACTACAACCCAAGAGGAGTGTAAAGAACTTTCCATTTTACAGATGTTAGAAAAAAGACTGAAGTAAGTGATGATTAAAAGTACAATTATCTTAGAGTATTTTGGACCATATCAAGTGTACTCAGGAATACCAAAGGTCTCAAGATGATAAATTGTTCTTGCAAAAACTGCAGCTACCTCTGCTTACAAAAAGCAAGTCTAGCTTCTCAATTTCTCATACTTGATTAAAAATTGATCAGGGAAGAAGAAAGAAAGGAGTTAAATAAAGTTGGAAGAAACAAAAAGTTGTCCAAATAGATTCCTATTCTAGTCTTAATAGTGGAAACTAGGATGAAGGATTAGAAATGAAAGAACCTCAGCAATTTATTTTATAAATGAGAAAAACAAGACCCAGAAATATGAAGTGACTTGCCCAATTTGCACAGGTAAAAGTAACAGTCATGATGCAAACTCAGGTCCTCTGACTCCAAAGCATGTTGTCTCTGTAGTTGAACAAAGAAATATAGGCTTTGAAGGCTTCATTCCAAGATGGAGTTTGAGTCTCCATTTCTGTAGGAATCAGTGAGGTTCAACACTGAGATGAGGAGTGGGAAAGGAAATCAGCACTTTAAAAGTCCCAAGGGATGTAACTGACCCACTTGAAGCTATGAATTCTGAAATGTAGTTTAGTGTTACTTTAGTGTGTTTAATGTTTGTAGCAAACAAATGACATGCATATTTTAAAAATTGTAAGAACCATTAAAAAGTTAGGCACATTTCTTTTCTTTTCCAGTTTGGGTTTTTTTCCCCCCCATAAAAGTATTTTATTATTTTCCAGGTACATATAACATTTGTTTTTATAAGATTTCTAGTTTCAACTTTTTCTCCCTCCCTCCCCTTCCCCAAGACAGCAAGCAATACAATATAGGTTATATATGTACAATCACATTAAACATATCTCTGCATTAGTCATGCTAAGGCACATTTATTTTTAAAAAGCTATGTACTTGGGGCAGCTAGGTGGCACAGTGAATAGAGCACTGGCTCTGGATTCAGAAGGACCTGAGTTCAAATCTAGCCTTAGCCACTTGACACTTACTAGCTGTGTGACCCTGGGCAAGTCACTTAACCCCAATTGCCTCACCAAAAAAAAAAATTTAAAAAAAGCTATGTACTTAAAGGAATAAATTCTCCTTCGTTGAATGGGAACCAGTAATTGTTACATAATCCAGTAAGATGCTATGGTACATATGCAGTCACAATCATTTTCTATGCCATACATTATTTTGTCAGTGCTATTACACTGTTCACAAAATGAAAGTAATACCCAAGCAAACCTTTGGACCATGGGAAGAGCATTACTGCTTTGAGTTTCTAAAAAAAAAAACTCCTTGACATGAATGTGTCTCCTCTCTGGTATTTTGTCAAAGACTCCTCTGTGTGTGTTTGTGTGTGTGTATGGAGTGCACACCCATGTCCTCCTTAGCTGGATATCGAGTATCTTGTGGCAGTGCTTGGTACAATTCCTAAATATGAAGAGGTCAATCTTTTCTGGTAAGGTTTTTCAGCAAGAGGCCTCTCACTGCATTTCGGGTATACACTTTGTTCTGAGTTGATATTTATAAAGGACTTAACACAGTGTTTGGCACATAGTAGGTGCTTTTTAAATGCTTATTCCCTTCTCTTTCTACCTTCTGATATTCTACTCCATCACCCTAAGGACATGCTTGAAAGCATAGACATAAAGAATATAGACAGGGGCAGATAGGGGGCACAGTGGATAAAGTACTGGCTCTGGATTCAGGAGGACCTGAGTTCAAATCTGATCTTAAACACTTGACACTTAATAGCTGTGTGACTCTGGGCAAGTCACTTAACCCTCATTGACCCACAAAAAATTTTTTAAAATTAAAAAAAAGAATATAGACAGAATGGAAACCTGTGTGCTTAATGAACCCAAGAAGAAGGGTAACCAGAAACTATAGGTTGCCAAATTTGATATGACAAAGGAACTGTGAATAAAAGCTACTCTAGCTAACTGGAAATGATAGATCTTTCTTCAGTAACCTGTAGGTTCCATTACTCTTGGTCTCATAGAACCATGATTTAAAGTGACTATAAAGCTTATGGAAATAAAATTTTTGGCCATGTTTACTAATGGGCCTTAGGAGATCATTATATCTGATCAATTTTACCTTCACAGCTACAGAAAAACTAGAATGCTGTAGTCTTAGTGAAAATGACTTCATCAGGGCGGCTAGGTGGCGCAGTGGATAAAGCACTGGCCCTGGATTCAGGAGAACCTGAGTTCAAATCTGGCCTCAGACACTTGACACTTACTAGCTGTGTGACCCTGGGCAAGTCACTTAACCCCAATTGCCCCGCAAAAAAAAAAAAAAGAAAAGAAAATGACTTCATCTCAAGAACATATAGGGTATCTGGAATTTCCAAGCAGAATTGTTGATGTTTGTAAAGAGTTACGTATAAATGCTTATAGCCTTCCTAAGGAGTTTAGACACAAAATGGAGAAGTTATGGGATGCTAGCTAACAGAAATGGATGGATGGATGGATGGATGGATGGATGGATGGATGGATGGATGGATGGATGGATGAGTGTATGGATGGATGGATGGATGGATGGGTGGATGGATGGATGGCTCAAGTGAGGGTATTTTGAAGGTGGGAGAGATATGGACATGTTTGTAGGCAGTAGAAAAGCAGCCTGTAGATAAGAATAGATTGAAAATATGTGAGATAGTAGGGATGATAGTAGGGTCAATCTACTGGATAAGATGCCATAGAAAGTAATCATTTGTGAATACAAAGGGGCTTGCTTTGGCAAAGAAAAAAAAGCCACCTTGTGTGAGATAATGGCAAAAGCAGAGATAGTAAGAGAAATATGAGACAAGGTTGTCAGCTGAAAAGGGGTGATGGATGTAGAGAGGACTGTAAGAGGTTTGAAGGGAAATGAAAAGATTTGAAAAAAAACTGCTGTGCTAAGTGGGACAGTGAGGTAATTAGAGAGATATAAAAAGATTTCCTTGTAGCAGTTGAGAATGGATAGCACAAATTTATAGTGAATCCAGTCAGCATGGTATTGTGATTCCCCCCCCCACCCCAGCTTCTTTAGTCATGATGAAAGTATGAGTTAAGGCAGTAGGTGGTGAAAGTAATCTAGGACTGGGGGTCGGCATGGCAAGATCAGAAATAGGATATGGGACAAGGGATTAATGAAAAGTAAAACTCAACTGTTTCACTAGTGAGTCAAACTAGGGAAGGGGAAAGAAAGCATCTAGTGTGGAGTGATAGCTTAGGAAGGAACTAAGAGGAAGAAAGATTGGCAGTCACAGGGAAGATGAAGAATAACAATTGGGGGTTGCAAGGCAAAGGGAGAAGCAGAATGAAAATAGATTGTGATTAGATAAGGGATTTTAAAAGTTCATAACTATAGGTTACTGAGCAGGTATCAATCTCAGGTAGTAGAAATAGTTTCTTTCCACAGGTTCAATGAAATCACAGGTTCAATGTCCCCAGTCCTGTGATTTCATAGCTATAGGAAAGTTCCAGTGAAGACCCATCTTTTGTTTTCTAACAAAGATTAAGACAACAAAAAAAGTCTTTATGCATTATGGAATCACAGAATTAGAACTGTAAGGGACCTCAATAATCATCTACTGAGACATGTCACAAGTCTCTAAGATATAGATATAGATACACATATAGTCATGTATATATACCTACATGAATATAAGGTGGGTATTATGTATACACATGCATATACTTATATGTACATTTGTATGTGTATGTATGTATATATGTATTTATGTATATCCTATCAGCTATTCAGACTCTGCTTGTAAACTTTCCAGAAGGGACAAACTATGATCCATGGTCATGACACATGAAAGACTATTCTACTTTTGGAGAACTGAAATCAGTGGAAAGTGTTTCCTGACAGCAAACCCGAATTTGTCCCTCTACAACTTTTGCCCATTAATCCTAGTTCTATCATTTGAAGTCCAAGACAACAAGTTTGATCCTTCCTCCTTTCCTATATGTAAAGACATTTGTCATACCCCACCAATTGTTCTCTTTTTCAGACTAAACATATCTAATTACTCAGCTGATCCTGGACTCCAGACTCTTCACTCTGCTGGTCGCTTTCCTCCAGATATCAATGTTTATCAATGTTCTTCTTAAACCATGACATCCAGAACTAAACACAATACTCCATGTGAGGTTTGATGAAAGTAGAATACAATGGCAAATCCCTATTGCTGAAAGCTATGCCTCTTTAATATATAAGCTTTTTTGGATGCCTCATGTCATTGCAGATTCATATTGGGCTTTTGATCTTTTCTAGAACTGCTGTCTCTTCATGCATTCCCTCATCCTATACTTTTTAAAAGTTGATCCTTCTGTACTCAAGTGAAAGATTTTACATTTATCTCTGTTGAGCATCATCTTCTTAAATTTATCTCAAAGCTTAAGGTTGTCAGGATTCTTTTGGATACTCACTGTCATCCATAGTGTTATTTATTCCTCCTAGCTTTTTCTTATCTGGAAATTTGATGAGCATACCAAGATGGCTTTATCAATCACTACTAAGAAATATTAACCAGCAATGGGAACCAGCATGGATGCCTAGAGACCAACTACCAATGTTGATATTGAAAGAATAACAACTCTTTCAGTCTGGCCATTCAACCATTCCTGATTCCAACTAATTGGATTATCATCGAATACATGTCTCTTCATCATTTCCATATATACAATTTTCCCCAAAATTCTCAGTTTAATGAAACTTAAGATTGCACCAAGCCTTTTGGGACAGCCTATATAATAGATAAGTAGGTAGAAAAACATTTTTAAGGGCTTACAATGTAAGGCATTATGATAATCTCTGTGTATACAAAGACAAGCAATCAAAGTGGTCACTACACTCAGGAAGCTTACATTCTAATGGGGAAAAACAACACATCAAAGGGACTTGGAAAGCAGGGTATGGTGTGGTAATGGCCAGAAAGAGGCCTGGTTATGGGCCATAAGGAAATATTCAATTATCAGAGCTGGAAAACCTAAGGGCAGAGGCCAAAATTGGAACATAGATGTGGGGAATTGAGGATGATGATTAGAATATAGACAGATTTGTCAAAAGTCTTGTTAAATTCAAAAGTATATCTGCTTACCATAAGCAAATTAAGAGAGCATGGAATAACTTAACTGTCAGATTTGTGGACAGGAGAAGAAGTTAGGACCAAAGAATATATCGAAAACATTACAAAATGTAAAATAGATAATTTTTATTATATAAAATTAAAAAGCTTTTGCAAAACAAAATAAAGCAACCAAAATTATAAGGAAAACAGAAAACTGGAAAATAATTTTTACAGTAAGTATCTCTGATAAAGGCTTCATTTCTCAAATCTATAGAGGATATATGAGAGTCAAATTTCTATATATGAGTCAATATATTAGTAAAATTTATAAAAATATAAGTCATTTCTAAATTGATAAATGGTCAAAAGATATGAACAGGTAGTTTTCAGACAAATAAGAGCTATCTATAGTTGTGAAATAATGCTCTAATTTAGTATTGTTCAGAGAAATGCAAATTAAAACAACTCTGAGGTACCACCTCATACCTATCAGAGTGGCAAATATAACAAAAAAGGAAAATGTTGACTATTGGAGGGGATGTGGGAAAACTGGGATGCTAATCCACTGTTTGTGGAGTTATGAACTGATCTAACCATTCTGGAAATCACTTTGGAACTATGCCCAAAGGGCTATTAAACTGGACATACCCTTTGATCCAGTAATACCATCACTAGGTTTATATTCCAAAGACATCCCCCAAAAGAGAAAAATACCCATTTGTTCAGAACTATTTATGACAACTCTTTTTGTAGTGGCTAAGAATTGAAAATCAAAAGAATGTCTATCAATTGGGGAATGGCTAAACAAGTTGTGGTATGTGATTGTGATGGAATATTATTATACTATAAGAAATGACAAGCAGGATGACTTCAGAAAGTCCTGGAAAGATGTGTATGAAGTGATGTATAGTGAAGTGAGCAGAACCAAGAGAACGTTGTGTGCAGTGACAGCAATATTGTTTAATGAAGAACTAACTGTGAATGACAACTATTCTCAGCAATACAATTCTCCAAGATAATCACAAAGGATTAATGATGAAGCATGCTATCCATCACCAAAGAAAGAACTGATATTGATTGAACACAGACTGAAGCATGTTATTTTTCACTTTCTTTCATTTTCTTCTTTCCATTTAAATTTTTTCTTTCATTTTCTTTCTTTTATTCAAGTTTTCTTATACAAAATGACTAATATGGTAATGTTTTACATAACTGCACATCTATAATCTATATCTAATTGCTTATTGCCTCAGAAAGGGGGAGGGGAGGGATAGAATTTGAAACTCAAATTTTTAAATAAAAATGTTTATTATTATCAAAAAAGTATATCCACTGTATTCCTTTCATATATTATTAATTGTGTTCTAAAAAGGAAATAAAATTAGTCTAGACAGCTTGTTCTTGATTTTGTTAATCCTTGTAATCATTGCTTCCCTTTCTAAATGTTCTCACAAACCATTTCATTAATATGCAATTCTATAGTTCTCCAAGGAATTGATGTCATGCTTGCTAGCCTATAGTTTGCTATGTTCTCTTCCCTTTTTTTAAGGATCAGGAAAACAATTACTCCTTCCAAAATCTCATCCTACTTTTTCCATTTTCCATAATCTTTCAAATATTCCTAACAGTGGCTCAGTAATCATATTTACCAATTCAATCAGAATCTAAAGATAGAGTTCATCTGGGCCAGGTGACTTAAATTCATCGAGGGCATTTGGGTGCTCTCTTACTAAATTTTTATTTATCTTTGGTATCAACTCACTGTTAGTAATTTTTGTTTTGTTGTTTCCAGTACAAAGATCATCCCTGATAAAGAAAACAAGCAGAATAAAAATTGAGCAGCTCTGCTTTCACTCTCGTGTCCATTAAAAAACAAAAAACAAAAAAACAACCCAATACCGAACATATTTCCATTTGTATAATGCAGTTTAGCACATGCCTAAATTGGTTTTATCTATAAGAAAGATATCTGGGACCTGATCCTGGGAGACATGAGTACTAATATACGTGTAGATGTTCTGTGTTGATCTATCATGTTGTTGGGAGCAATCTTTTCCAACATTCATTTTTGTAAGATTTAGAGTTCCAAATTTTTCTTCCTCCCTCACTTTCCTGCCCCCTCCACAAGACAGCAACCAATCTGGTATAGGTTATATATGTACAATCTACAAATACTCTTTTTTTTAGTCTGTGTTCAATCAATATAAGTTCTTTCTCTGGAGGTGGATAGTATGCTTCATCATTAGCCCTTTGGGATTGTCTTAGATCATTGTATTGCTCAGAGTAGTTAAGTCATTCACAATTGCTCATAGAACAATACTGCTGTCACTGTGCACAATGCCCTGGTTCTGTTCACTTCATTTTATATCAGTTCATATGAGTCTTTCCAGGTTTTTCTGAAATCATCCTGATTGTCATTTCTAATAGCATAATAATGTTCCATTACAATCATATACCACAACTTGTTCAGTCATTCCCCAATTGATGGACTTTCCTTGGATTTCCAATTCTTAGCCACCACAAAGAGTTGCTATAAATATTTTTGTACAATTTTCCCCCTTTTCTCTTTTTCACAATTACTATTGTTAACTGTTTCCTTCTATTCTATTCCCTCCCCCATCATATTTATTTTATTATCTATCTTCTTTCACCCTATCCCTCCTCAAAGGGAGCAATCTTTTCCAAATGGCTGCATAGTCATAACTGTCTTGTGTTTTTAGACTACTTGGTTGACTACTCTCACTCTTTCTTGTATCCTCATTTGGGGTAAAAGACTCATTCACTCACAACAGGTGAGTATATATGGTAAGGAGGAAAGATGTGAAGTCTACCATCTCCCTTAGGCTATGCAGTCAGAAAAATGAGAATGAGTTTTTGGTCTGTTTCATTGTCTTTTTCATATCATAGTTATAGAGTGATTCTTTGTCCAGGAACTTGAGTCATATGGATCCTGTAGTCTAGGAATCCAGGTTGGATCTTGCAGCCAGCTTTTCAGGGAAACCTTATTGAAAATGGTTTTGGATGCTACCTGAATGGAGTTTTGGACTTGAACTTGGTATTATTAATGATGTGTAGGACCTCAGAGACTAAGGTAGTGGAGGTAGAGATTATGGCTCTGAGATGCTGGGGAAATGTATATATGTTTGTTCTTTCTATATCTTTCAAGTAAATATTCCTTCGTGAAATCTATTTTGATGTTGAGTGGTTAAATTGAACTGAGGTCCTAGTCAATAGATCTCTAACCAAGAGGAAACACAATTGATAAGGAACTCAGATTGGTGGCAGAAGAATAGTGGCTCCCCAAATCTCTCAGGGTTTGAGAAACTAGAGTCCTGGAGAACCCTGGAGTATAAAATGTAACAGACCCGGCTCTTGGACAGTGGTGTCAGAGACAAATACACATTATAATTTTTTGTTCTGTTTAGCTTTCCTGGCCAGACTCAGTACTCCCAATAGTATTTTTAGAGGGCTACACCACATTTTATATATGTATCCTGTTACCAGGCCTAGCTTCCATCTTTTATATATTTATTAAAAATCTAAGTTTTTTGGTGAATTCCTCACGTAGCCAATCCCATTTTTCCTCCTTACTGTGATGGTTTTTCTTTGTGTTTCCCAAAATTAATTCTTGAGCATCTCCCATCTCTTCTCTTTTGAATTTTCTTCTAGTATTTTAGTCCATGATATTTTACCTATATACTCTATTAACCATTTGAAATTTAGTTTCCCCAGATCTAAGATGAACATTATACTATGGCTAGATTTCCTCTCCATCACACACTTTAGGAAGGAAAGTGGTTTCTTTCCTCCAAGGTTCCCATCATTTTCACTTCAGCAACCATCATCAAGAATATCATTTCCCCTTTTAAGTTACTATACCATCAGAAGATTGAAATCGTTAAAGGAAGTCAAGAAGATTTTAGAAAGTTGATGGCACGACAAATACAGTGCTGTGTATAGAATCAGGAAGACCTGAGTTAAAATTTAACTTCAGACTCTTACTAAATGTGTGAATATAGGCAAGGCAATCAACCTTTGTCTGCCTCAGTTTCTTCATCTGTAAAATGGGGGTTGTGGTGAGGATCAAATGAAATAATATCTATAAAACATTTTGCAAGCTTTAAAGTGCTAAATAAATGCTGGTAATTATTATTAGCTGTTCTGTTGTTTTTTGTTTGTTTGTTTGTTTGTTTTGGGGTTTTTTTGGTCAGAAAGTTACAGAAGATATCTGGATAATTGAAGTCTTCTATAACCTCATGGTAGACCTGTGATCTGTTTTCTAAATTCATTACCTGTTTCCTCCTTTTGTTCAGATAATCTATGTGTGCTCCAATGCCAAAATCACTACTGTTTCTGACTTCATGGATGATTATACACATATTCTCCCTTCCTCTACCTAGTTCCTGCATTTTCTCATAAAATTGTTTCCTATTAATATGTCATGCTACTCTAAAAAGCATATATTTTAACTATCCTGATCATTTGAATAATATATATCTTTCTAAGGGTCACACAGTTAGTAAGTGTCAAGTGTCTGAGGCCAGATTTGAACTCATGTCCTCCTTAATCCAAGGCCAGTGCTTTTTCCACTGTACCACCTAGCTGCCTCCTTAAAGTCCTTTTGATATGTTTTTCAAATCTCTTTGTAAGCGCCTTGTTATTAGCCTTCATTACATTCACTCTACCTCTGTGGAAAAGAATTCTAATTCCATTCTCAGGTGGCATATTCTCATCTAATTCTCCTGCATCCCTTGAGATAACCTGTACCCCTATGCTCTTCAGTTTTGTGCCTAGTATTCAATAATCAATGGCAATATTTTTAGGTGTCTTTTGGAAGTATCATCGATGTCCATGTGAATCACCAGTAGTGAACAGTTGCCATCTATTTTGATAAATCTTGGGAGGGTCTTTATAATATCTCTCCTTATTGGAATGTGAACATGTTCAAAGCAAGTTTGGTTTTGCTTTTTTATATGTATCTCTGGTACTTAACGTAGTGCTTCACTCATACCAAGGATTTAATAAATTCTCTTCCTTCCTTCCTTCCTTCCTTCCTTCCTTCCTTCCTTGCTTTCTCCCTCTCTTTTTTTCTTTCTTTCTTGCCTGAGAAGAAAATAGAATTCTTTATGTTTGTTGTCAGTTTGACAAATAACTACTTTCGTACTCATAAGCAGAGAATCACCAATTTTTACTCTTCTTTCTACTTCTGACCTTTACTGAATGGTCTCTCACATCATAGCTTCTGTAGCTCCACTATATCATTCTTTGGAGAACAAGCAGCTTAGAGCTCAGAGCATTCTCTTCCTCCTTCTCTAAGAAAAGCTTAAAATCTGTTTTTAAGCTGTAATTATTCAGCTTTCTTTTAACTTCTCTTTCTTCTCTATGTAAAACTCTTCTATATGACATCCTGACAATCATCAAGTCTCTTGCCTACCCAGGAATGTGCTGTAGCCAACTTCCTTTGATTGACAAGAGTCAATTGTTAAATTTTTCAATGTGAGCATTTACAGTATGGAAATTGGAAAAACCAAAGGAAGGAAGGGTAGAAGTAAGGCAGAGCCTGGTATATACAATGGTTGTAATAATATAAATGAATGTAAAAGTCAGTTAAAACCTCTAATTGATTGATTATTTTATTTTTTATTCTAATTCTTTGTAATAACCAACCAAGATGTTCAAGAAGAAAATTGATGATGAAGAACAGACCCCATCTTTTTTTTTCCTCTCAATAGTAATGTGGGATATTGCAGCCATAGAATGTGGCATACAGTATCAGATAGGGTTTCTATACTATTGATTTCACTTAAGTAGCTTTCTTTTTTTAAGGGAATATTCAACGGAAGCTCAAGTTTAGAAGGAACTATTTAGGTGAGCAAAAATAAAGGCAGGGGGCAGCTAGGTGGCGCAGTGGATAGAGTCCTGGCCCTGGAGTCAGGAGTACTTGAGTTCAAATCCGGCCTCAGACACTTAACACTTACTAGCTATGTGACACTGGGCAAGTCACTTAACCCCAATTGCCTCACTAAAGAAAATAAATGAATAAATGAATGAATGAATGAATGAATGAATGAATGAATGAATGAATGAATGAATGAATGAATGAATGAATGGCAAAAGTAAAACTTTTAAAAAATTATAGCAGGAGGCATACTTGGTAACTGGTAGAGAACAAAAGGAGTAAAGGAAAAGAAGAGGGAAGACTAAGGGAGTAGGAAAGAGGGAAGTTGTGGTATCCCACCCCTCCCACCCCCCCAATTCAGACTCTTTTTGTCCTGAAAATATCTAACCTAAGAATCCCAAAGATAAATATTCACTATTGTTCCTTGAGGAAGGAATAAAGTATTAAGAACTCCACTTAAAATAACATGATAGCAGGGGCAGCTAGGTGGCACAGTAGATAAAGCACCAACCCTGGATTCAGGAGGACCTGAGTTTAAATCCAGCCCCAGACATTTGACACTTACTAACTGTGTGACCCTGGGTAAGTCACTTACCCCTCATTGCCCTGCAAAAACAAAAACAAAACATAACAAAACAAAAAAAACCCATGATAAGGCAAAAGAAAAAAGGCTTCAGCAAGATACTTTAGTTCAATATGAGAATTATCTTCCAGAGAATAAGAATAGATAAGTCTGTGAAAGGAAATCAGATGTAGAAAGCAAGATGGCAGCCCCAACTGCAAATGGTTATGTCTACCATGTGATAATAGGTTAAATACTATAGAGTTTGTTTGCCACCTATCACTGGAATTTCCAGAAAGATGCCACTGCAATTGAAAAGAAATGGCTTTCTAATCTCCTTCCTGCCTTTTTACCAAAAGGTTGGTCAGTAAGAGCCTGAGGCCACATTGCAACCCAGGCTTTCGTGACTCCAGGCCCACAGCTCTATCTACTCTGTCACTTGGCTGCCTCTGCTTCTGAAATGAGAAGTTCTCAAACTTTTTGGTCTTAAGGACACCTTTGTATTCTTTAAAATGTTACAGGACCCTTAAAGAGCTTTTGTTTATTTGAATTTTTGTTATTAATATTTACTGTATTCTAAATTAAAACTGATAAAATTCTCAAATATTTATTTCATTTAAAAACAACAACAAACCTATTCTATGTTACTATAAATAACATATTTTTCATGAAAAATAAGTATATCTTCCAAAATTAGTGAGAAGAGTGCCATTGTTTTGTATACTTTTGTAAGTGTCTTCAATATCTGGCTTAATAGATGTGAGGATTGGCCTATTACCAAGCCCTAGCTGACAGACATGACTCTGTGTTTGACTTCCAATTGACCACCTATGTAGCAGGAAATTCCCATGTACCTAATAACTAGGTGAGTCATCTTCACTCAGTAAAGGAATGCAAGGCTCTCCTGATCATCATCAGGTTAGCAAACCATTTGATCTAGTTAAGCAAAGTTAGCAAACTTCCCTAAACACGATAACCCTGCGATAGTTGGAGGGGGTGGTATCATAGTAGAGGTATCTACTGATTGCTTCCCCATTCAATCCTTATCAATATCCTTAGCAGGGATGATCAGATATAAAGGCAAAGTTCCACAGCTCTTGATTGGGGTATTCATCCCACCATGTATCTGTGTTACCACTGCCCCTGTTTATCTGTAGATAAAATCTGTGTGTGTGTGGGGGGGCACATGTCCTTGCATGCCTCTTAGTAATGAATTGCCTAACTTGTGATCTAACTTGTGTTCCTTTTTGGTAACTCACCCAAGATCTCCTCCCAATGGAAGACAGGTGCAGCTGCATTCTCATGTCTGCTTCTGTATTCAATCCATTGCAATCTGTTGTTTTGGTTGAAATATATGAAGAAAATCTGGCCTCACTCAGCTATGTAGTTGGATAAAGGAAGAGCATTTTAATAGGCAAATAACATTTTAGTATTACTGTGAAAATCGTTTTGACTCTGCAGACCTCCTGAGATGGTCTTGGGGACCCTGAGGGGTTGGCAGATAATGCCTTGAGAATTGCTGCCTTAAATGATTAAGGTGGCCAGGATGTAATCTTAGAAAAATAGGAATACATGTCAGTTTTGATGAAATTGTAAACATTGTGCCTGACTGTCACAGAGCTTTTACAGTCTCAGACCAGATTGCTTTATCTTTGATTTGTCTGCTGTAGTGGTACATCATGGGAAATAGTTTGCCTCAGGACAGTAAGCTGCATCCTGCTACAACTCTGAAGGAGGCTACTGGGTATGATTCAGTGATTTCCTGCTCAACATGTGCACTGTGGGAAAAATAGGCAAGGCCCAAACTTTCATTGGTTGGTTTTTGGGGATTTTTGGCCTATCATGTTTTTTTGTTTGTTTTTAATTTTTATACCCAGGAAGTGACTCAGGAGGATGGACATTTTTTTAATCACTGTCTACTAGCTCGTATTAATGAAATCAGGAGCTGATCCAAAGGCAGTGACTTGGGGCAGTTAGTTGGCATAGTGGATAAAGCACTGGCCCTGGATTAAGGAGGACCTGAGTTCAAATCTGACCTCAGACACTTAACACTTTACTAGCTGTGTGACCCTGGGCAAGTCACTTAACCCTCATGCCCCCCCCCCAAAAAAAGACAGTAACTTACTTCTTGTGGTTTGTTTAGATATAATAACAGCTAATATTTATATAGAATGCATATTTATTTATTTATAATTATTCTTTCATTTGATCCTCACAAAATACTTAGGAGGTAGATGTTATGATCATCCCTATTTTACGGATGAAGAAGCTGAAGAACACAGGTTAAGTGACTTAGCTACATCACACATCTAGTAAGTATCTGAGGTCAGATTTGGACTCAGATCTTCCTTACTCCAGACTGCTGTACAGAGATTACCTGGATGACTGAAACTGTTCACAACTGCTTGCTTCACCCAGTTTTTCATGGAACTCTTAGATTTATTCTGTATTAGGGTCCATGTTGCCCCTTGGTCTGTCTGTAAATCATTTGTGCATTGTGTTATGGTTCTTGCATTTGTAACACTAGCTCCTAGATCTCCCTCAATTCATAAATCCCCTTTGGGCCCCTACTTTTCCCCAACTCAGCAGGAAGTAGATACAGAAGAATTTATCTTTGTCCTTTTTCCCCAGGGTATATGAAAAGGGGGAATTGATGTAGGAGGTGAAAAAAGAGTTAACAGAAAAACCTAAGACCCAGGCTTTAATTCTGATATTAGCTCTAAAAGGGAGTCAGACCCCAGTTAAGGGATAACTTATGCTAGGTTCTCTTACCCACAGAAATCAGTATCCATAACAGGACCATAAAGGGTCAGGTCAAATAACAATAAAAGAAATGACAGCCTATAGAAACTTCGACCAGAAATAAAAGAAAAATGATTATGTTTTGAAACTAGTTATGGGAACCAGAAAGAGACATGCACAGAAAAGGCCAAATTTGTCCCCAGATTCACCTTATGATGTGTAAATCCCCAAAGCACACCTCCACAGAAAAAGGTACCCACCTCAGGGGTTGGCTTAGGACCCTAGGAACTCCAAATTAGGATAGGCCTTCCTCTGTACCTCCCTAAGGTGGAGATTATTATAATGAGAAGGACAGGCCCTCTCCTGAACCTCCCCAAAGTAGAGATTATTATAATGAGACTGATAATCAATTTATCCATACTATAAATATAACTGTCTTTCCTTTCACTATTTGAGAGATACCTTTCCACTATTCTGGTTCTCTCTCTGTGGTCACCCACAGTATTGCAATAAAACTCAGGAAACTGAGTCACTGAGTGTAATTCTTTTGGGATGACTCACTATCAATTTGACCCTAATTCTATCCCACATTACTCTCTCTACTGTACAATTTAGCTGGCTCCTAGATATACTTTGAAACAAACTGAAATGATTGTGTACATCAGGATTTTATTTTATTTTTCTTTCACTTTTGAAACTGTATACCTGATATTTTATATAGAGAAATATATTAGATACAGATACATACGGAATCCAGCTAAACAAAGCATTGTTTTTACAGAAAGAGTTGGTATAAATGAACACATATATTGACAATAGACTTTTCCCCACAGAGTACTATAGAACGTTTTATTTCATATAACTATTTTAAAAATCACCCTGCCATCATTGCATCATAGACAATACCCATGAGTGAAGTATGTAAAGTTAATTTCCTTTAAAATTTGTTTAAAAGAAATTGAATACAAAATTTTATCCCCCCCTCCTGTCCCTCTCCATTCATGAAGAAGGCAATATCAATTATATATGTGAAGTCCTGCAAACACACACACATGCAAGGAAATTAAAGTAAATGAAAAAAAGTATGTTTCAATTTGCACTCAGAGTTCATCAGTTCTCTCTCTAGAAGGTGGATAGCATTTTTCACTATGGTTCTTTTAGAATTGTCTTAGACCAGAGAATAGACTTTTAAACATTAAAACAAACAAATAAACCCTGAGGTCTAGATCTCCATATCTCACCAAGACTGGAAGTACAAGGGTTACACACACTCTAGATCTTACTATAATCAACATGGGAGCTTTGACCTGCCTGATTTCTGACCTGGGCTGGCTCAATTCTCCTTAGGCAAATTTATGGTCCCCTGGTCCCAGAGGCTCAGAATATTAATACCTAAATTACTATTGACATTGGATTTGCATAGTTCACTTTAGCTCAGAACTCCTGAACTCAAGAGATTCACTATCCTCAGTCACCATGGTATTAGAGGATACGTATATGAGTTCTCATGTCCAATAACTTTTCATAAAACCAGCTCTTAGTTTTATTGATTAATTCTATAGTTTTCTTGCTTTCAATTTTATTAATTTCTCCTTTAATTTTCAGGATTTATAGTTTAGTATTTAATTGGGGATTTCTAATTTTTTCTTTTTCTAGCTTTTTAAGTTGCATGCCCAATTCATTGATCTCCTCTTTCTCTTTTTTATTCATGTAAGCAGTTAGAGCTATAAAATGTCCCCTAAGCACTGCTTTGGCTGCATCCCATAGATTTTGGTATGTTGTCTCATTATTGTCATTCCTTTGGATAAACTTATTGATTGTTTCTATGATTTGTTGTTTGACCCATTCATTCTTATTTTTTTTTTTTTTTTGCAGGGCGATGGGGGTTAAGTGACTTGCCCAGGGTCACACAGCTAGTAAATGTCAAGTGTCTGAGGCCAAATTTGAACTCAGGTACTCCTGAATCCAGGGTCAGTGCTCTATCCACTGCGCCACCTAGCTGCCCCGAGAGGCCCCAATTTCAATAAATGTCGATCTTTTCCCCTGAAAGAGAAAGATCAGTTTTGCTGGGTAATAGATTCTTGCCTGGTTCCAAAGGTTTGTCATGCTGGGGTGGGAGTGGGGATAAGCTCCCACTCTTTATAAAATGCTCCAATAGCATGCATCTCAAATAGCTTCTGACAACCAAAGCCCAACTCCTGGTCTTCTCGTGGTGGAACTGTTTCCACTAACAGGAGAAGGGGCGAAGGCGAGTCACTGGAGCCTTAAAACCAGGCGCTTTGGGCAGCTGGGGCTCATTAGCCTTGGGAGGCAACCCACCTAGGGGAAGGAAACCCTCATTTTAAACCTCAGCTGCCTTGCGGCTATACCAATATATGGGAAAGGCTTCAGGAGTTAACCCCTAGGAAAAATCAGAAGTCAGAGTCCCTTAGGCAGTTGGATGTTGGACATCACATCCCTCTGGCAACTCCTGCGGTGGCACTGGTGCCAAACTGTAATGACTCTGCCTCTCCTTTGGATCCACCAATGTCACGGAGAGGGAAAACCTGCTGCATGGGCAACAGCTTGTTTTCCATATTGATCCACTCAGGCCAGCACCCTGGAAAGGACACTCCAGCTATTCCTCATGAGGTAGATACAACATGGGATGCAGCAGTTACTGGTTATAAGTCACTCAGGAGCTGTTTTGGACTGCACAGACACTGTGGCCTGTGGCTCTTCAAGGCTCTGATCCATGGTCATACATGACTAGTGGAGGCCTACTACTACTAGATTCTTGCCTGCAATCCAAGCTCCTTTGCCTTCAGGAATATCATATTCCAAGCCTTGTGATCCTTTAATGTTGAAGCTGCCAGGTCCTGAGCAATCCTGACTGTGGCTCCATGATATTTCAATTGCTTTTTTCTGGCTGCTTAGAGTATTTTCTCCTTCACCTGATAATTCTGGATTTTGGCAACAATATTCCTTGGAGTTTTCCTTTTGGGGTCTCTTTTAGGAGGTGATTGGTAGATTCTTCCAATGACTATTTTATCCTTTGATTCTATAATAACAGGGCAATTCTCCTTAATAATTTCCTGGAGTATGGTGTCTAGACTCTTTCTGATCATGGCTTTCAGGCAGTCCAGTGATTCTCAAATTGTCTCTCCTGCATCTGTTTTCCAGGTCATTTGTCTTTCCAATGAGGTATTTCACATTTTCTTCTATTTTTTCATTCTTTTGATTCTGCTTGACTGATTCCTGGTGTCTCATCGAGTCATTATCTTGCAACTGTTCAATTTTAATTTTTAAGGCATTGTTTTCTTCAGTGAGATTATGCACTTTTTTTCCCATTTGGCCAAATTAATTTTTTAAGGAATTATTTTCTTCAGTCAATCTTTGTGCTTCCTTTTCCAAGCTGCCAATTCTTTTTTCATAATTTTCTTGTGTTGCTTTCATTTCTCTCCCTATTTCTCTCAATTGATTTTTAAAATCCTTTTTGAGCTCTTCCAAGAAGGCCTTTTGTTCTTGAGACCAATTCATCTTCCCTCTTGAGGTTTCACACATAGGCAATTTGTGAGTATTGTCCTCATCTGAGTTTGTGTTTGCCACTTCCCTGTTGACACAGAAGCTCTCAGTGGTTAGAGCTCTTTTTTGTTTCTTACTCATACTGCAGCTCATTCTTTTTTTTAAGTTGAGGTCTACTCTGGGGGCACCAGGGTCCCTGTTTCAAGCTTCTTGTGCTGGGGTATAGGTGCTGTGGCACTGGCTTTCTACACTGAGGCCCCTATGGCTTGTGGATTTCTCACAGCCCTGGGCTTGCTGACTGTGTGCTGGGATAAGTTGACCTGGTTGTGCCTGTCCCATGGGTGCCCTATTGGCTGGTGCAGGTGGGTTTTGTCACTGTCCTGCTGTACCACCAACTTGTTGAGCCAGGATCCAGGGGCCTCAGTTGCTCAGCTGTGGCCCACAGCTTCCTGCTGACTTGCCATGACCCCTTCGTAGCTGCGCTGTCTCTGTGCACTGCGCCTCCCTTTTGCCTCAGTGAGACTGATCTTTCCTGAAGTCTTCTAGATTACCTCTGGTTGGAAGACTGTGTCTCTCTGCCTCTTTGCCAGTTCTGTAGTTTCAGAATCAATCCAGAGGCTTGATTTAATATTCTTTTTCAGGGAACAGGAGAGCTCAAGCAACTCGCTGGCTCCTCTCTGCTATCTTGGCTCTGCCCCCCCCATGTCCAATAACTTTTAAACATTTTTTAAAATGTCAGTTAAATTTTTATTTCAGACTACTTTAATATATTTTTGTCATTTGCTTTAAATTATGATTTTTATGACATGATCTAAAATTCTTGTAACAAAATTTTATATACATCTGTTGGTGTGCCTTTCACACACTATTCCTACAGGGCTAATTCTTATAGGTATGAAGAGTAACTATTTTCTTGATAGACCATATCATTTCATCAAAAAGTGTTTGCCCTAGACCAAGTATATACTAATGATATATATTTATTTGCATGCAACAAAACTTATTGAAAGCCCCCCATATTCAAGACATTTTAACAGAAGTAGAACAAGACTACTCATGACTTTAGTTACTTGGAAGGGAATTATATCACTTATCACAGAATAGTGAATGGCCTTTTTTGGGAGAAGCAATTTAGAATTTACTGATGTTCCAGGGCCTTTGCTCACAATGACTCTTTTGAGCTATTGTAAAAAGAGTGACTTCAATGTCCAGCATAGAACTGGTCTTAGTAATAAGTAACCAAATCAATCTCATAAGAATCATTAAGGAATATTTGAAATTATGCATCTTTTTTTTAAATTAAGAAGGTGCAATTATTTTTTGCCACCACTAAAATGATAGCTAATGAACTAACCTCTATTTGAATGATGCTTTTTTTTCTATTTTTTCTTTTATTTTTTAAGAAGCAAATGAGAATATGGAAAATTGTATTTGTCTAAATGAAAAAGATAGTTTATAAATTTTCATACTTAACTTAGTATTATGAGTATGAGGAAGAATAGATAAATAAAATGACAAAGATGGGTTGGACTTAGTATCCCAATTGTTTTTGTCAGTTTCCTTATCTGTAGAATGGGGATAATAATAATACCTACCTCCCAGAGTTGTTGTGAGGAACAATTGAGATCATTGTAAAGCATTTAGCACAATACCTGGCATACAGTAGGTGTTCTATAAATGTTAGTTATTATTATTGTTATTGTTGTTTTTTGTGTAGTTACTTGTGTTCAGTGTAAAAATTTGTCCAAGTTTTAATAAACCAGATTGTTCTTAAAATAAAAAAAAGTATAAACATAGTTGTTATAGGGGGAAATTGATTGGGGTTTGGGATAGGGGTTCCTAGGAAATCCTCTTTAAAGAGTTACATCCTCTTTCACACTATTCCAATTAGAATAAAATAATATTTTATTTAGGTGCTAGGGAAAAGAAACCAAGAGAGAAATCCTTGGGCTTCTTTTCATGGGGAGAAGGCATGGCACAGAGGTGTGGCTCTCTGAGATAACTATCTCCTCCAACAGGGGACAGGCAGATACTTTTATAGAGGACAGATGGTTGTCTGATGGCATGATCATCTGACCATGGAAAGTTCCCTTATGGGGGAGGACTATCCTTCACTGGTGTTGGTTGGGGGAATTTGGGTGAGGGGCAGCCCAGGATCCCTCAAGCCATCTCTCTCTCCCTCATACCACAAAGGCAGCAGCCACACCTAATCCTATCTCCCTGAGGGGTGGGGGAGACTGGAATGAAGGGTGGTGGTCCTGGAGCTAACTTAGTCCTGATCTGGTGCCACTTATCTCTTTAGCTGAGTTGGTCCTTTGGTTTAGTTTCTCAAGAAGAAGGTTCTTTGATTTATCCCAGAAAACTTCTGAGATACTCAGGGGCCCATAACAAAGTGAACCTCATGCAGATGTCATAAGAAGGCAAAACAAAAATATATTTTGAATTTTAATTTTCAAATTCCTTATCTAATCTCTTGCTTGGTAAGATTAGATCTCCTAAGGAAGCTTCATACAGTACTCATCTTTTATTTTTATTTCAGGTGAATAAGAATGGTAAGTTTTGGAGAGTGTTTTAGAGAAGGAATTCAAGTAAGGATAACCAAAACATATGCTGGAAAATCATTTCTATTATACTATTCTTGTTATTTTTTCTTAAGGCGTGGGGAATGGATTATTTTTCTCTTGGAGTATCTTGAATGTCAATTGTGTCTTGTATAAATTCCAATCAATTTATTTTAAGTAAAGTTACTATTTAAAATAGGTGTCCTTTTATTTTATTTTTTTTTTTAGTCTGAATTTCCCTATTTTGCCCAGGTTGGAAATTTTGTGGGTACTCAAGGACCCATCTCCATTATTAATCACTATGGAAGCTTTAACTTGCTCCATTTTTCTGATGGTCCAATTCACCCCCTCCTGAGGCAGCCTGGTGCCCCTCCACTGGATAGGATCACCAGAATAATGCCACATTGAATGGAGATATCAAATCCTATTCAGCCCTATTTCAACTCAAATCTATTAAACTCAAAGGACCCATGAGCATCAACCTTACCTAGTAACAGGGATTACAGGTGCCACTATTCCAAGGCTCAATAGTCTTTAAAAAAAAAAAAAGATAGCATAATTACTTTAAGGAAACCAACTAGTAAGATTTATGCTTACATTTGTTTTATTTGGTTTTTGTATTTTAAGTCTGAGTTCTTTTTAAAGGATGGGAAATGACAACCATCATATTCAAAACCCCATTTTTGCTACAAACAAGAAAGGATGAATTCACCACTGCTAGGCCAGCTTCCTCTCTGCCTTGACATTCAAATACACTTCATTTTCATTTCAAAGGTGTGTCTAGCTTTGTTGCTTCTTAAGGAAAGTGGAAGAGGTGACAACCTAACATTAAACCACATTTAATTCCTTTGGGAGTGGTAGCCTTAAGCACAGGAAGAAAACAAATACCAAACCCCACTACCACTATTCACTTTGAATGTTATTTGCCTCCAATATCTCTTAAAGATTAAAAACAAATGGGGAGGAAACATATTTCCAAATTAAAGTTCAGAAATGGACTTTGGGGTAAAGGTGATAGAATCACAATACAACTCTATCCAGTGAGAAATATATAACTGGAGATAAATGGTTTGTGCTGAAATATAACAAGTATTAGCCAAATGCTGAGGTTTGAAATTGTTTATTTCATAAAAGCCTATGCAAGTTGATACCTCAACTGTTAGATATTTATACCTCAACAAAATTTAATGTGGGTAATAAAAAGAAAAGAAATAAAATTTTCTTTCCTATATATCTTTAACTTAAGAACTGGATAATATAATCTCTTTCTTGTATTGTGCATTCCAACCTTTTTTTGATAGAGATTTTTAAAAACAATCTCTTTATTGTAACTTTTTTTATTGACATGTATAAGTATTTATATGTTCATATATGTATGTATGTATAATTCTACCTCCTATTATACCACAAAATTTGAATAACTAGATGTCACTGCCCACAGCATCATCCTGATGCTCCTTTAACTAAATTGCCAAGCCCAAAGCCTCCCACACAACATCATAAATTTCACAAGTGATAGATGCAGAACCAGTCCTATTTCTGCCAGTAAGAATCCTAGGACATACATTTCAGTCTTGTGCACTAATAAAAGTTTGAATAGATAGAATAATAAAGGTCAGGATTTTTAATGCCTTTAGTAGGCTCCTTTTTCTTTAGATTACACCTGTTGATTTAATTGATACAGGGAGCTCCCAATAAAGAATATCCTCTATCAATGTAGTGTGGCACCTTTTTTTGCAGACTTAATATTAAGGACTTGCCTAGATCACTAGAGGTGGGGTAAGTTTCCAATATGTGGCAGAAATGAGACTTGAACCCAGAATATCTAACAGGCTAGTTTTCTATACTTTATATCAGTTGTGTCAGACTCAAATAAGAATGGAGGCCAGTAAGCCATAACATAAGGACCCCTACAGGCTGGCTGCAGATTGACCTAGTTTTAAAATGTAATGTTGTTTATGCTGATTTCTATTTTTGTTTATTTTGTTAGGTATTTCCCAATTACATTTTAATTTGGTTCAGCCCACACTTGGATGTGTTATAAACCACATGTGGCCTATGGACTGTGTTTTTGACACCTCTGCTTTATTCCATGCTACTAGAACTCCACTTTTTTCCTTTGAGTAACAAGTTTGGAAGCCCTGCTCATTGGTGTCCTACATTAGTTTCTTCTCATTTCCATGCCTTATTTTGGCCCTCTTTTCTCCTTCACTACCCAGATTTGTCTACAAAATGTGATACAGGCTTTTCCCATCCTTATATTAAAGGGTTTTACTATTTAGCTTCATGGAAACATAGTGTTTGTTTGAATTGAACGAATAAAGGGAAAGTCTATATGTTTAGTAAGATCATAACAGTTACCAATGGTTCTATTTGCCAATCTGTGTGGTACTGGGCCTTAAATATTCTTGGCCCCCCCCATATTGCCTGACTCTAGCCCTTGTTTCAGATCTTCAGAAATGAGCATGTTGAATTGTTTTCTGGGCAAATGCCTAATGCTACACTTTCAAGGGAGTAAAAGTCACTTTGGCAAAGGTTTAAGCTGTCTTGGGACTTTGAAAATCTGCTTCCTCATTTTGACTTCTGGCAGATTATCCCAGGCCCTTCCTTCTTTGACTTCCCTAAGGTGTCCTTCCTTAGACTTCCAACCTTATAATCAGCTCTCTCACTGGATAAGATTCATTCATGACTTTTTCTTCTGGTTCTCTGGAGAAGATCAACCCTGCCTGGGCCTCCAAAAATTTTCCTTGCCCTTCTTATTTCCTATACTAAGCAGGAACTTTTCCATTGCCCTTTTGGTTGTCCTGAACACGAATTCTTTAAAGAAAGTGTTTGCTCAAAGACTCACAAACAGATAACAACATTGGGAGATTTACATTAAAAAATGGTTCTTTGTTCTTGGATGAAGTCTGGGATCAATTAAAATTAACAAGAACAAAAATTTTGCAAGTTTATAGCTGAAAGATCTTATTCATTCTTCACCCTGGAACTCTCCCATACCCATGACTTATTTTGGTTACTCCTGCTTATTTGGTTAATTTTTGTCTTTGTTAATCTTTGTGTTAATTAATTTGTATAAAATAAGTTCAATGGCTATTTGTAATAGCTATTTCTGTACTTTAACTATATTTTTGACTTCTCTGCTAGAAACCTTGTTATGCTAATCCCATGAGCCTTAAAACCATTATCTCTATCCCTGGGCCTAAAGGGAATCGAGGGGATGAGGACAGCAAGATGTTAGTTGTAGAGTTTGAGTGAACCACACTGACTCCATTTTGTGAGTGGGAGAATCAGAGCACCAAAATCCTGCTGAGAAAGACATTGTGACCTTTCTGGGGTTTCAGAGGTTGGATTGGCATCCAGAAGTTATGTCTACTGCCTGTGGGTCTTATCTATCAATGCTATCAGCCAATTAGTGTTAGAATATTTTTGATGACTAGAGCTAATTTTGGGGGGGCTAAACTATGGAGGACTAATCTGGGGACTTTTGACTATTTGGCTATCTGACTTCGTTAATTTAATGTGGGCCGTTTATAAAGTTCCACCACACTGCTCCCAAACTGATAGACTAAAGATTAAGAAGCCTCTTAACCAAATAATCAAAGCAGAGTTTATTTATGAGATACTATTACAAATTAGGAATACAGGGAAATAAAGTACAACCTGACTGCTTTCCTGTGGTCTCTTTCCACTGCATCTCCTTCCCACCTGCTGCTCTTCGAACTTCTTGAATACAATAAGGGCCTTAACCACCTCCTGTCTCAGGGCACGTTACACTTTCCCTGATTTGTATTAAGGCCTGTAACCTTGTTAGCCCTGTCTCTCCTTTTCCCAACCAAACTCTCCTCCATCCTTGTCCAAGCTCCCCTCTAGTCAGCCCCTCCTTGCTCCTTTAGTCCATCCTCAAGTCTCCTCTAGTTTGTCCTCTTCTAGTCAGCCTTCCTTCTTTCTAGTCCGTCCTTGTTCCTTTTCTATCTAGTCCATCTCCCTCTAGTCCATCTAGTCCGTCCTGAGCCCGTCCGTCTCCTCCGTCCGTCTCCCCCTCCTGTCTCACTCCCAGGTCTATATATACCTTTTCTTCTCTCCACTCAAATCTCGGGGCTTCCTTCGCCCCCACAGACCAAGCTGATCCGCCAGCCAGGGCTGAGGCTGGTTTTGGGGGGGGGTGTGCACTCCCCAGCTTTCACGTGCTTCAGCACAGGCTCTTCGGGATCTTTGGATAGCTCCGCTCAGGTCAGAGGGAGGTGGGGCTTTTTTTTTTCCCCCAGCCGTCTGACCTGGCGTCTTGTATAGCCAACTGGGCTTTTTCCGCTCAGCTGAAGCTGAGGAGGAGGGGGAGAGACCCTGAGGGCCTAAGGCTTTCTAATCTCAGCCTAAAGGCAGGATCCCCAAATCAAAATAAATTTCCACATTAGCCTGGAGCTGTGTGTGTAGGGACCATGCCTGGGCAGGCCCACAGAGGGCTTTGGCTCAAGAGAAGGGTATTTTTCACTTTCTGTTGGAGGTGGCAAGAGGAGCAGCTTCAGGTGGAGGGAGTGAGGTTTCTTTCTTTCTTTCTCTCTTTCTCTCTTTCTTTCTCTCTCTCTCTTTCTCTCTTTCTTTCTTTCTCTCTCTCTCTTTCTCTCTTTCTTTCTCTCTTTCTCTCTTTCTTTCTTTCTCTCTTTCTTTCTTTCTTTCTTTCTTTCTTTCTTTCTTTCTTTCTTTCTTTCTTTCTTTCTTTCTTTCCCCTTTCCTTTCCTTTTCTCCACATGTTTCTCTTTGCTAACTCCTAATATACTTTAATAAATGCTTAATGCCCAAAGACTGGTGCTAAAGCTTCTAATTTAAGGTGACCACATATTAGATTTTTTTAGACATCACAGTTAGAATTTTAGGCTCCACATGACTTAGTTCTAGACCTAGCTTAGTTTCTATTAAATTATGGTTCTAGTCCAAATTCTGTCTTGTGAGAAAACTTTATTCAATTTTGGGAATTGGGAGAAAAACTTATTGCATTTTTTGAACCTATCCCTGCGTGGCTAAAAAACTGGACTACCTCTCTTTCTGCTGTTTAGAGATACTTAACCAAGGACCTAGATTCTGATGACCAGAGATCCACTTGGATTCTAAAATTGTTGCAAGGAGTTTTCTCAAAATTGTATATAGCAAACAACCCATTTATCTCATTTAAAAACTGGTCCTACACTGATCAGTCAATTACTGTTTCCATGTTTCTTTGATTGTTTATAGACATCTCCTTTTCTGATTTCAAGGAATTGTACCTGTTAGCTCTCCCCCTCCCAATTTGGGAAATCCCTAATTTTTCATCCAATTAAAAATTAGATTACTACCTAAAGTTGTATTATTTCCTTTTAATTAATTGGTCTTATTTGATTAATTCTTTTTATGTATAAAAGTATGTCTTCCCCTGTATTCTGGATCTAGCCCTAAGCTGAGGGGATTTGGTCCTGTTTTGTTAGGCAATTGGAATGCACTCCTTAATAAATCAATATGATCAGAATATTGAACCTTCGTTTCCTCAGTCATTTCAATTTTCACCCTCCACAGTCTGTCATCCCTCATCAATGATCAATTTTAGCTGATCTCTAATTCTTATGACCCAATTCCCCCTTGGTATAATCCTTTTTGGAACTATCTTGACTCCAATTACTGAGCAGAGGTTAAATAATAAATGCTACCTATGTAAAAAAAAAAAAAACAACCAACTTTCTTTTATCCAGTTGCCTACTCCATTCTTTCTCCCCTGTATCCCTTCCATAAATTGATGGTTTTCAATCATCTAAGTTCAGAATACAAAAAAAAAAAACAACCCTCGCAATAAAGAATAACAGACCATTTTCTTCATCAATAAGGCAATGCATTCCTTCAGAACTCCATATTAAAGCAAACTGTACTTCAACTCTTCACATGAACTAATTTTGTCTCATTATCAAAAATGTTGATTTTAGATATATGCCCCCCCCCGCCCCCCCGCTTAAGAGACAAGGAGAAGAAGCAAAACTCACAATTCCCTGAGAGAACCATCTAAGTCCAATAGCATCAAGTAGTTTTGATTTTCTGGGATGTTTCTCAATTATGTTATAGCTCAAGGGCTAAGTTCTGCGTGAGGTGGCAGTGATGTTGATTTGATTTATCTTGGATCCCCTTTTCCTGCACCTCTGGGCACATATACAAACCAACGCAAAGTGAATGTTGCAATATCTGATGAAGGAGCTCTTGTAGGCAGTGAACACTGGTCAAAATTCTTCTGCTGATCCTAATGGATAAAAAGCTATCCTTTTGTGCAGATGGTCATAAGGTATTAGTGATTCAACTGCAGGGCTTAGAAAAGGCGTATAATTAATTTTTTACAATGTACTTTGCTTATACTTTACAAAGAGAAGGCAGACATGTATGTCCATATGGAGTTACACATTGTAGTAATTTGTCATTTTTCATTTCCCTCTTAATATAATGCCTCCAGGGAGAATTCTAAGATGTATATTTAGTTAGGATACTATTCATTTGTACAAATCCTTGGCAACTTTCCAAATCAACATTATGAACTGCATAAAAATGTGTGTGTATACACACACATATACATACATGTATGTATATATTTGTATCCTTACCAACACAAAGGAAAGACATTTTCTTTTAAAAGTGTTTTTTCCTATTACATGTAAAAAAATTTTAACATTAATTAAAAAAAATAGTTCCAAATTCTTTCCTTCCCCTCTCCCATGTTGAGAAAAGAAGCAATTTGCTATAGGTTATAAATGTGCAGTGATACAAAGCATATTTCCATATTATATTATTCATGTTGTGAAAGAAAATACAGACCAAAAAAAAAAAGGAAAGAAAACAATGCTTCATTCTATATTCAGACTCCATCAGTTCTTTCTCTGAAAGTAGATAACATTTTTCATTATGGGTCCTTCAAAATTGTTTTAGATCATTGTATTGCTGAAAATAACTAAGTCATTCACAGTTGATCATTGTACAAAATTGCTGTTACTGTGTACAATGTTCTCCTGGTTCTGCACACTTTACTTTGCATCAGTTCATGTAAGTTTTCCAGGTTTTTCTGAAAATATCCTATTCATTATTCCCTATACCATAATAGTATTAAACTATAATCATATACCACCAGCTACTCAGCTATTCCCCAACTGAAGAACATCCCCTTAATTCCCTCAATTTTCAATTCTTTGTCACCACAAAAAGCTGCTATAAATATTTTTGTATAAGTAGGTCCCTTTCCTTTTTTAAATCCCTTTGGCATACAAATTTAGTATTGCTATTTCTGGGTCAAAGGGTATGCACAGTTTAATTGCCCTTTGAGCATAGTTCCAAATTGCTTTCCAGAATAGTTGGATCAATGCACAACTTGATCAATAGCATGTTAGTGTCCCAATTTTCCCACTTTTCCTCCAACATTTATTATTTTCTTTTTCTGTCATGTTAGCCAATCTGATAGGTGTGAAGTGGTACCTCAGAGCTGTTTTAATTTGTATTTCTTTAACAATAGTGATTTAGAGCATTTTTATATGACTATAAATGGATTTTATTTCTTTTTCTGAAAATTGTCTATTTATATCCTTTGACTATCAATTGAGGAATGACTTTTATTCTTATGAATTTCATTCAATTCTCTATATATTTGAAAAATGTGGCTTTTATCAGAGAAACTTGCAGAAAATCCCATCCCCCCTCTAGTTTTCTGCTTTACTTCTAATCTTGGTTGCATTGGTTGTATTTGCTCAAACCTTTTTAATTTAATGTAATCAAAATCATCCATTTTATATCCTTTGTTGTCTCCATCTCTTGTTTGGTCATAAATTCTTCCTTTATCCATAAATCTGACAGACAAATCATTCCATGCTTCCTTAATTTGCTAATGGTATCACCCTTTAGAAGATAGGCATTTTCAATGACAGTCCTGCATTTATACAAAATTGGGAGAAATATTGCTTTTTTGTGGTGCCTTATCACCTCCCATTTCATTTCTCTAAGCTTTCCCTAGTCTCTTGAATACTTGAATTACATCCTCTTGAATACCTAGTCATTCATGACTATCTTTTACCCAGGTCTTCTTTTTTTTTACAAGTAGCTTCCCTCAAGCTAGAATACTTCTTTCCTTTTTTATTCCTTCTATGCCCCATTCTTTCTCAGTTACCAAAGCCAAGTCAAGTTAATTATAATGTGTTAACTTTTCCATCAGTAGCAAAGACATCTTCATTTTAACCAGTATTAATTTTTTGGGTTGTTTTTTGTTTTGTTTTTGTTTTTGTGGGGGAATGAGGGTTAAGTGACTTACCAAAGGTCACACAGCTAGTAAGTGTCAAGTGTCTGAGGCTGGATTTGAACTCAGGTCCTCCTGAATCCAGGAGCTGGTGCTTTATCCATTGCACCACCTAGCTGCCCCTACAGCATTAGTTTTGTGGAAGGGTAACTGAATTTAGAGTGAGTGATGCTAGGATTATATTCCAGTTTTACTACTTACTAACTGAATGACTGTGAACAACTTAACTTCTCTTTACCATGATTTCTTCATCAGTAAAATTAGGATAAACAGCTAAATTACCTTTAATATTCTTTTTTTGCTCTAAATCCATAATCCTATGACCTTTATCATATCTGGGAGATACAACACAGTTAATTCTAGTCAAGGCAATTCTTCAATTCAAATGTACCTGTGCTGACATACAAGTGGAGCTTTCCTTCAATGATACAGATAACAAGCTAATCATGCCCATGTTTTCTCTGTGACTCTTGTTCATGTCCTTCCTAAAGTTCATCTTGTGAAATCTACTGAAAGTACTAGGAGCCTTTCTCACTTGTGAGAAACCCCATTTAAAAATTTCTGGGACTCAGTGTTGGAGAAGTATCAAAGGTCTTTATTTACATTCTCAAGAGAATGGGCCTGTTCCCTAATGGAATGGTGGCAAGAAGTGGGCCCCTGAGCCTTTTTATCTCTTAACATGGATGGCCCCTCACTTCTTCCTCTGTTACAATCTGTTCACCAAGACTCTGGTGCCCCAAACTAGCCAATCAGAATGCAGTGTAGCCAATGGGGTTAGGTGACACAGAGACAGCCCTCTAAACTCCTCCCCAATATGACCAGCCTTGGGTCTCCCTCATCATGTGATTCGGTTCACTGGGGAGGGAGAGAGGAGGCAGGTCCTTTTTAGACTGGGAGGAACCTTCCCCCATTTGTGGATATTAGCATTTTCAACTTTTGAAGGGGGGGGGGCCCACTTTTTCCACATCACTTTTTCTTGACAATATTAAGAATACCAGTGGTGTTGTCCAACAGTTATTTCTTACTTGTCCTTCATATTCATATATTTCTTTGATGACATCCTTTTTGCTGTTTCTCCTTCATAATTCTTTGTTTGTAATATTTTTAGTCCTGTTCATGCCCAAGATGAAGCCTTTCCACTACCCATCTGCTGCTTTTCAACATTAATCCTTTGTTCAGTGACTAACAGTCAGACAATAATACTGAAAGAAATTTCCATTAAAAAGATGGGCTTATTTTTTTTTCCCCAGGGAGAAGTTTGGGGTCAATAAAAAAATAAAACTTTGCAATTTTCAAATTCTACATTCTCTTCTTTCCTGGTTAATGCTTCACTCAACTACTTTGTCATTTTTAGTGTCTGTTTAACATGTTGGATGTGAGCAGGCAGCAGCATGTTACTAACAAAGATCTAAATAAAAGATATCATCACAAAAATAAGCCATAGAAAAAGATGTGTTTATCATAGATGCATGTACTCAAGGGCAAGTTCTATATGTTGTCCATTCAACTGTTTATCATAATCTGGGCAATACACAATCCCTTAACCCAAAATGAAAACTTGGAATCAAGTGCTGGACTTGGAGTCAGGAAGAGCTAGGTGTGAACGTTGTCTTACACATTTGCTAGATATATGACTGTGAGAAAGTCATTTAACCTTTTAGCACTGTAGGTTCCTCATATGTAAAATTGTTATGGGAGTGCAGTGGGACCCCAAGAAATCTAAAGATCTGTGATGTTTAAAACCTAAATTGTGGTCGCCTTAAATTAGAAGCTTCAGCACCAGTCTTTGGGCATTAAACATTTATTAAAGCATACAGGTATTCACAAGGAGTTCAGAAAGTTAAGAAAAAGCCTGTGTAGCCTAGAGTTCCAGCCTGCTTGGGTTCTTCCTCAAGTCCTCCTCCAAGAGCCTGCTTTAATCAGGAACTCTTTAGCAAACTGATTGTGGAAGCTTTTTATAGGTCTGGAATAGAGGCGGTCCTTACACACTGCTTCAAGTTGATTGGTTGGCATCCTCCAAATCCATTAAGGGCTAGCCAAGTGTGATTACAATCTAGTTAACTTTGAAGTAGGCTAATCAGCAGTCAATCACTCTCACTTGATTCAATCAGTTTAGATTAATCTCCAGGTGGGTCTTTGAGTATCCTGCTAAATCCCATTATTTTATCACAGATCCCAACCCCCCCAAGATCAAGGGAAAAGCAGCTCTCTCTCCAGCCTCAGGTATGAAGTGTGGCAGGACATGACTCCAGTATGCTAATAACCAATACTAAAGTCTGCAAGAGGATATGCAGGATATGGATGGATGCTACATGTCCAACTGATACTGGGTTATCAAAGATCCACCTCTTAGCTATCTGGCCCCAGGTTTTGCATTTCCTCTTGCTTTGTAACTCCTTTTCCTTTCTTTGTAAAGATACAAAAGACAAGTCTTCTCTTACTCCAGAGGGACAGTCACCAAGGTGATCTGTTCCCTCACCATATATTCCTCTCCTAAAAAGCCTTTTTATTTTATAAGATTCGTGATGAGCCTCCAATTCTTTGGGTGAGTTAGTGCCCCAATCCAGGTCACAAGATCCCCTAAAAAAAATGAGAAGATAAGCTCAATGACTTCCAAGGTCCCTTCCAATTCTAAACCTATAATTCTATGATTCTATTATCCATGATAGAATTATAAACACTATATTAAGGTAGGTGTGTGTGTGTGTGTGTGTGTGTGTGTGTGTGTTGAGGTGGAAAAGAAAAGCTTTTTGTCACATTTCAAAGCACATTTGGTAGTGTGAGATTTAAAATTGGATACTAGAGCATTAACCTCCCCTTTTAACTGTTTCCCTTATTTATCTCCCAGACTAGTAAATGGAAGAAGCTTCTGATCTCTAGTTAGAGCTTTTATTGTTTGGAAATTACAAGGTGATGTTGATTAGAGGGATAGGAAAGTAGAAATACAAACAAATAGTCTTAAGTCTAAGTTTAGTCTATATTCCCTATAAAACTCACCAAAACCCAAGGCCACCTTTGAGGGTGAGAGTCGAGTCAAGCACGTGCTGCTACATCAAGCCGGACCGAGTCCAACTTCCATCAGCCTCTGTGTGTGCAGTGCAGCCAGCAGACAAGGAGAGCCGAAAAGAGCTCACTTCCGTTCTCTCCTTGCCTTTTAAGCTTGTACCCCGGAAGTGGAGTGCTTAGCAGCCAGACTGGCTTGTGTAGCCCATGCACGGCCGTCGGTCTCCTCCCCGAAAGGGTGGTCCTTCAAAAACTGGCGTACTTTTACCACAGTAGGTATCCTCCCATTCCACCTACTTGTAAGTTCCGTTCTGACTGATAGATAGGAGTTGTTTTGTAGTAATGAGAGATCATGATTCCTTTTCTCAGTATTTGCTTCCTGCATCCTTAACAGCAGCTAGAAGCATACAGCCTTAACTCTCTATTATAGATTTAGGGATAATAATTAATTCCTTGATTCTTTACAAATATAAAATGCACCTTCTACTGTCTACCAGGTCACCCTTTGCTATTTTGCAGTTAAAGATATAAAATCCCTGTGTCACTGGGGTCAATAATATGCTAGGGATAAGCTCCTAAAAATCTCTGCATAAAGCAAACTCTATGAACATGTGAATTTGACTTCCAGATTTTGTTGCTGAATGACCACATTATCCCTGACTACCCTTTCAGTTGTGCCCTGACAGTTTCTTAGAGATGAGAGCCATATGAAAAACCTGAAAATCAACAATCCCAGCTGACTCAATATTATCTATTTAAAATTAAACTTGGATGAACCCAAACTATACTTGATGGTTCACATTAGAATGTTAGTTTTCATTTCTCCATCTTGACATTCTAAAGTCAGAAAATTAAATTAGAATTATTGCCCCAGACTTTCCATTGTAAAGAGAGACCATCATGTGATTTTTCTTTTAGCCTCCAGTGAAAGATGCTTTTAATTATAATTTCTGATTTGACATTTTAACACATGTAACACTCTAAAAGAGCAGACATGTCATGGCTCAATAGAAAGTCATTATACAGGATTAAAATGAGGAGAAAAATAGAAGAGGATGCATATATCCAAATTTTTCTAATAGGTTTTCACATGCAGATTAAATTTAAAAAATAACTTGATAGCTTAATGGTTCTGGTCTTTTTTTGTTGTTGTGTTCACATCACTGGTCTTTAGCTGATCTATCAGATAAGAAAAATAATAATAAATGAAACTCAAAACAAGTTAGTTTGTTTATAGGGTTGGGATATAAACTGGCCAGCTAAACTAAAGGACAGACACACCTTGAAAAGTGAGGGAGATAAGCCTATTAGGTGTGGCTGCTGCCTGGTTCTTGCCAGAGGACAAAGATAACTCCAGAAATCAGAACAACAACCCCTCACGCAACTTCTCACATCCCACCACCAATAAGGGCTCATCTACCATCCATAAAAGCTTTTGCATTTCTCCTGTTAGAGGAGATAGGTATCTCAGATACCTATCAAATAGGTATTTCTATATGGTCTCCCCTTGAGAGAAGTCCTTAACTTCTCTCTTAGTTTCCTTTCTCTAGCACCTAAATAAAAGATTAATTTATTTTAATTGGATTTTTGTTCTAGAGGGTGTAATTCTTTTTTTTTTTTTGAGGCATTTGGGGTTAAGTGACTTTGACTTCCCCAGGGTCACACAGACAGTAAGTGTCAAGGGTCTGAGGCCAGATTTGAACTCAGGTCCTCCTGAATCCAGGGCCAGTGCTCTATCCACTGTGCCACCTAGCTGCCCCCAGGGTATAATTCTTTAAAGAGGAAAACCTAAGGACCCACCCCCACCCCCACCAATTTCCCTTGTGACAGTTTGGTTACATGTTTTTTTTTGTTTGTTTGTTTGTTTGTTTTTTTTAGTGAGGCAATTGGGGTTAAGTGACTTGCCCAGGGTCACACAGCTAGTAAGTGATAAGTGTCTGAGGCTGGATTTGAACTCAGGTCCTCCTGACTCCAGGGCCAGTGCTCTATCCACTTCGCCATCTAGCTGCCCCCTTGGTTACATGCTAATAGTCTTGTTAAAACAGCAATAAAAGAAAATAGGTACTGAGCAGCTAAATGGTGACATGAATAAGTAGAAAAAACAACAGTGGATTGAGAGTAAGGTGACTTGCATTGAAGTACCAGATATACTGTGAACCAGCTATATTTTTTAGATAAATCATATCACCATAGAGTGAATAAGAGAGCTGGTTTCAGAATCAAGAAGACATGGGTTCTGGTCTTCCTCTGAAACATAAATGCTATGTGGCAGTGGTCAAGTCACTTAACTCATGACTCTTGGAGTCACTCAATTTCCCTATACTGTCAAGTGCTCCACCATTTTTCTGGTCAACCTGATTCACAACTTCAATGTCATTCTCGCCTTCTTACTCTTAGCCCACATATCTAATCCCGTGCCAAATCTTGTCATTTCTATCTCTACAGCATCAGTCAAATGCCTACCCCACTTTTCACTCACACAACCACAAACCCATCTTAGGTCCTCATCTCCTATCTGCAATAACCACATATTTGGGGTCCCTACATTAAGGCTATCTTCACTCCAATATATTTTCTATACAGCTGCCACAATAATTTCCCTTAAATTCTGGGTTTCTCTAGGTATGGTACTGCCCCACTCCCTGTTACATAAGCTCAAGGAGCGTCCTATTTCATCTAAGATCAAATATAAACTCTGCTCACTGGTATTTATAGTTCTTTGCAAACTGGACCCATATGACCTATCAAGCCTTATTACATATTATATCCCTCTAGGCATTCTATAATCTCACCATACTGACTGTACTTGCTATCCTTCAAATAGTACACAACATTACCCATCTCCATGATTTTGTGCTGAGCATCTTCCATGACTCTCCCTCCTCACCTCTGTTTCTTAGAATACCTGTTTTTCCCCAAAGACAGCTCAGTTACTATGTTAAATTATATTTAGATTTGATTTGCATAAAATCATATTTGTAATGGTCTTTCTATTGCCTTCTCAATGGGTGTGGTTAAGAGCAGGGAGAGAGAGAATTGGAACTGAAAAAAAATTAAAATTTAATTAAAAAATTAAAATAAAGTGTTTAAAAACTCTTATCCTAGCTTCTGGACATTTTTCATCTTTTCCAACCTTTTTGTCTGACACAATAGATGAAGTTCATTCATTACCCCTTTATCATTCTCCTATTGTTGTGTTCTACTCTGTCTGGGGGAAGGATACTTCTTATTTCTCTGAGCAGATCATATTCACTCAGATGCCACTTGATATAGGTGTTGTGAGGAAACAAATTTATACATGACAAAATGTTATGCAAATGAGTGTTTATTATTATTAATTCTCAAAAATAATGAGAACTCACTATAAGGCTTGTGAAGCATTTTATACATATTTCATTTGGCCATCATCGAAATCCTTTGAGGTAGGTGCTATTATTTCACTTTACAGATGAGTAAATTGATGCTAAAAGAGATATTACTTTTCAGAGGTCATATGTCAGGCAATAAATACTTATTAAGTACCCGCTATGTTCCAATAACTCTGCTAATCACTGGGAATTCATAAAGAAGCAAAAGACAGTCCCTGTCCTCAAGGATTTAACAATCTAATGGGGAGACAGTAAGCAAACAATTATTTATTTATCTGTTCATTTATTTATTCATTCATTCATCTATTTATCAATCATTTATTTATTCAGTTATCTATTTATCTACCTATTCAGCCATCTATTTATTTATTCACTTATTTGTTTGTTCATTCATTCATTTATTCACTCATCCACCCATTCTTTCATTTGTTTGTTTGTTTATCTGTTTATTTATTTATTTTGTAGGGCAATGAGAGTTAAGTGACTTGCCCAAGGTCACACAGCTAGTAACTGTCAAGTGTCTGAGGCCATATTTGAACTCAGGTATTCCTGAATCCAGGACCAGTGCTTCATCCACTGAGTAACCTAGCTGCCTCCACAAATTTTTTTTTTAAGAATATGTGCATTATATATGGGAAATAATTGAGAGGTTGGAAAAGGCTTCTTGCTGAATAAGAGATTTTGGTTCAGACTTAAAACCAGAGAAGTCAGTAGTCAGAGATGAAGAGAGAGAACATTCTAGGCATGGGGAAGTCAGAGAAAATACCTATTGCTGAGAGATGAAGTATCTTGTTTGTGGAACAGTAAGGAGGCCACTGCCATTGGGTCTAAGAATACAAGATAGGGAATAAAGAGTAAGAAGACTGCAAAGGTAGGAAAGGTGCTGGGTTATGTGTGAGAGGCTTTAAACACTAAAGAATTTTGCATTTGCTACTAGAAATGATAGGGAATCAGAATTTTTTGAGTAAGGGTTGATGTGATTGGACTGGTTTTTTAGGAAAATCACTATGGTGGCTGAATGGAAGATGGACTGAAGTGGGAAGGACCTTGGGGCAGGCAAATCTAATAGCAGGCTATTGCCGTAGAGTAAGTGTGAGGTGATGAAAGTCTTCACTAGGATTGTGGCAATGTCAGAGAGAAGGGGACATATTTCAGAGATATCAAAAAGCTAACATTGACACTTCTTAGCAACAGATTGGATGGGGTAGTGTTAATGGGGAATCCAGAATGACTCTTAATGTGTGAGCCTGAGGGACTAGAAGGATGGTGTTGCCCTTTACAGTAGTAGGGAAGGTAGGAAGGGGACAGGGTTAAATCAGGGGGAAGAGTTTTAAATTGGACATGTTGAGGTTAAGATGTTTGTCTACTGGATATCTTGTTTGAGATGTCTGAAAGGGAAATGAAGATGCAAAATTTGAGGTCATCAGAGAGATAAGGGCAAGATAGATATGTCTTAGAATCATCAGCATACAGATGGTAGTTAAATTCATGGGAGCTGATGAGATGACTGAATGAAATGATATATATAGAGATGAGGATCTAGGACATAACCCTGTGGGACACTTACAGTAATAGGGTCTAATCTGGATAAGGATTTAGCAAAGGATACTGAGGAGTGGTCAGATCACTAGGAGAACCAGGAGAGAGTGTAGTTCCAAAAGCCTGGAGGGGTCATATCAAGGAGGAAAGTGTGATCAACAGAATCAAAGGCTACAGAGAGGTCAAGGAGAATGAATATTGAGAAAAGGCCACTGGATTTGGCAATTAAGAAATCATTGGTAACTTCAAAGAGAGGATCTTTGGTGGAATGATAAAATTGGAAACTGAATTATAAGGAATTAAGAAGCAAATGAGAATAAAGTGGAGGGATCTATTGTAAATAGTCATTTCCAGGAGTTTAACCACAAACAGAAGAGAATACATAGGATGGTAGTTAACAGGGATAGAAGGGTCAAGTGAAGTTTGTTTTTTTGTTTGTTTGTTTTGGGTTGGCTTTTTTTTTTTATGAGGGAGATATAGGCATATTTTGGGGCAGTACAGAATGAGCAAGTAAATAAAGAAAAACTGATAAGTGATGGAGTGGGGATGACTGAGGAATAACTGTTGCAGACAAGATGACTAGGGATTGCTTGATCAGGTAGACTTGGTAAGAAGTAAGGCTACTTTATCATATGAGACAGGAGTAAAGGATGAGGAAGTGGCAGAAGTCATATGAGTGATATGAGTTGAAGAACAGGGAAGAAGAGGGAAGGCACTTATAGTGAGTGTCCTCATTTTTTTCATTAAAATATGAGGCAAGGTTATCAACTGAGAGGGTAGGGAGATCCATCCAAAGTTTAGAAGAGTTGTTTTGGGGAGTGTGATAATGAGTTGATAACAGAGTTATTGCCTAGCATCAGTGAGAGGCCAATTGAGCTTATTATGTAACATACATTTTTAATGGACCTAGTCAGAATGGTTGAATGATTTTCTCCACTTTCATTCAGCAGCACTTGTGTGAGAACAAAGGTAGTTAATGGTGGAAGTTATTCAAAGCTGAGCTTAGCTGGGTCTAATCAGTGATATGATAGGGGAGTTAGGGATTCAAAAAAGGGGAACAGAATAGAGGAGAATTGGTTCACCAAGGATTTAAGAAGATAAGAAGAGTTGAAAGTAACAAGTGGAGAGGAGATAGCCTAGGAAGGAACTGAGGAGTTGAGGCTTTGGAAGTCATGGTATGAACAAAGAGCAGGGTTTGGTAAAGGTAAACGGGGGATAGCTAGAAAATTAATGGATTTGGGGGTTGCATAAGGGGATTTTTGGAACTCTTAAGTATGGAGGGTATGATCACCTTTGTGTATGACTAAAAAATCTATAGGTTAAGGTTTATTGGTTAAAGTGTTTGAGGGAGAGGCAATGCACATGTTTAATTCCAGAACTATGAGGACAGGAGTTACAGAGGAGAAAAAAATTGTGAGTCATTTACTCATTGAAGAAGTAAGTGGAGTGATCTGGAAATCTATAGACAGCAGCAACCAGGATTTTCATTGGGTGGTAGAAATGAATTGCTCAAAGGAAGAGAGATTATTACTAAATGATGGAGGTAGGGTGAGAACATAGAAGTGGTGATGGGGTGCAAGGAGTATTTATTACAACTCCCCCACCTTGACAATGAGCTGAGGGGAACCAGTGAAGGTGCAGCCAGGAAAGGGTGCCCAGGGTGGCTGTATCATAAAGGGAGATCCAGGTTTCAGTAATATATTTGAAAAAATGAGGCCTTTATTAAAGAAACTTGCTATAAAATGTTTTACAGTTATGATGACTATGTACTTCCCTCCATCCTATTTTCCTCCATTTATTCTTCTCTGTTTCTCCTCTCACCCTTCCTCTCCTCAAAAGGGTTTTGCTTCTGCCTCCCCCAATTCACCCTCCCTACTATCAGCCCTCCTCTTATCTTATCCTCTTCCCTTCCTATTTTTCTGTAGGGTAAGACCCATTTGTATACCCAGCTGATTGTGTATATTATCCTCTCTTTGAGCCAATTCCAAAGAATGTAAAAGCATTGTCCACCTCCCTTCTATATTCTCCTGTAAAAAGCTTTCTTTTACCTCTTTTACAGGATATAATTTTCTCCTTTCAACCTCTCCCTTCCTCCTCACAATGCATCTCTTTTTTCTCACTCCTTAATGTTGTTTTTCTTAGATACCATCCCATCATCATCAACTCACACCTGTGTCCTTTGTCTATGTATACTTCTAACTTTCCTAAAAATGAAAAAAAAAAGTTCTTAAGAGTTACAAATATCATCTTCCTGTGTGGGAATGTAAACACTTTAATCATATTGTATCCCTTATGATTTCTCTATTCTGTTTACCTTTTTATGTTTCTCTTTAGTTCCATCTGAAAGTCAAATTTTCTTTTCAGTTCTGGTCTTTTTGTCAGGAATGCTTGAAAATCCTCTATTTCATTAAATATCAACCCCCCCAATAGATTATGCTCAGTTTTTATGGGTAGGTGATTATTAGTTGTAATCCTAGCTCCTTTGCCTTCTGGAAAATCATATTCCAAGACCCCTTAATGTAGCCACAGCTGAATCTTGTGTTACTGATTGTGGCTACATGATATTTGAACTGTTTCTTTCTGGCTGCTTGCAATATTTTCTCCTTGAAATAGGAGCTCTGGAATTTGGCTCTGGAATTTTGGGATCTTTTTAAAGAAGCAATTAGTGGATTCTTTCAAATAGCATTTTACTCTCTGGTTCTAGGATATCAGAACAGTTTTCCTTGAAATTTTCTTGAAAGATGATGTCTAGGCTCTTTGATTATGGCTTTCAACTGGTTCAATAATTCTTTCTGGGGAGGGGGTGGGGAGAGGGCAATTAGGGTTAATTTATTTGCCCAGGGTCACACAGCTAGTAAGTGTCAAGTGTCTGAGGACAGATCTGAACTCAGGTCCTCCTGAATCTAGGGCCGGTATTATCCACTGCATCACCTACCTTCCCCTCAGTTCAATAATCCTTAAATGATCTTCCTTGAACTATTTTCCAGGACAGTTGTTTTTCCAATGAGATATTTTACATTTTCTTCTATTCTTTAATTCTTTTGATTTTAATTGTTTCTTGATATCTCATGGAGTTTTTAGTTTTCACTTGCTCAATTCTAATTTTTTTAAATCATAAAAGCATTTTATTATTTTCTAGTTACATGTAGAGATAGGTTTCAACATTTATTTTTATAAGATTTCTAGTTCCAAATGTTTCTCTCTCCTTCTCCCTCTCCCCTCCCCAAGACAGCAAACGATCTAATATAGGTTATATATGTACAATCACATTAAACGTATTTCTGCATTAGTCATGCTGTAAAAGAACAATCAGAACAAAAGGGAAAAACCTCAAAAAAGTAAAACAAAAAAAGCAAAGTACTATGGTTCAATCTGCATCTAGATTCCACAGTTCTTTTTTCTAGATTTGGAGAACACTTTCCATCATGAGAACTGTGATGTTTAAAATTTATTGTGTCCTTACCTGACCTGCCCCCCCCCCAGTTTGAGGGGGGGCACACTAGCTAAGATTTACTGATAAATTCAGCAATGGATTAGGCTTTTAAGCATTTATTAAAGTATATGAGGGATTAGCAGAGAGAGAGAGAGAGAGAGAGAGAGAGAGAGAGAGAGAGAGAGAGGGAGAGAGAAAGCCACCATCACCTAGCTATCCAAGAGAGAACATGTGAAGTTCTAAAAGTTAGGAAACCTGTCTACCCTCCTCCTTCTTCTGCCACCACCAGCTTGTTCCCAAACCCAAAGAGCTGATCCTGAGTCTTCCTCAGCGGAAGCTCTCTCCACCAGACAGGAAGAGGGGTGTCCCCCCACACAGCTCCAAGTTAATTGGCTGGTCACATTCAAGTCCATTGATTGACATGACCTAAAGGCAGTCTATGAATAGAGGCAAGTTCCAGGATGCCAGGCAATTTCTGGGACCCTAGTCTGACCTTAGAAACCTAAGAAATGTTACATGATTTCTGGTTGGGGGCAGCACCCTGGTTGTCACAATGTCTTTCTACGCAGGGGGTAGCACCCTCATTCTCACACTCCCCCATGTGCTTCATGAAGAAACATCATTTCCTTACATGAAGCAATAACATTACAGATACTTATGGCTAACGAAGTAAAGGGAATGAAAAGAGAAAAGAAATTAAGCGACACATTGACAAAAACTAAAGGGGGCACTCCCCTTTAGTAGGTGAATATTACAAATAGTGTATGCAATGGGGAAAAGGAAAACAGGAAAATGTCCATTTAAGCCTTTGAAAGTCTTATGGTTCTTGGGATGTCTCCTGTGGAGTGAAAGTTTTTCAGGTGTGGATGCCGATGATCACTAACAAGTCTCAACTGTAAATTTTCTGGTGTGATCAAAGAGTCAGGTGCTTCAGATACTGGTAACCAGCTGGAAAGTTTCCTACAAAATTGATCTTAACACAACTTTAAATAGCTTTGTCAATAACCAAACCAAACAATGAGACTTCTCTAAAATATGTCTAAGGAAATTCAGTATCTTTTAGAGATTTTACAATTATTGTCCAGTTGTTCCACATGAAACATATAATAAAAACAAAAATTTAAACATTTTCTAAAACTTAATATTACTACACTCCTACCTCCCCACCCCCTGCCCCATGGAGAATAAATTGAGAAGACAATTGTGATATTAATTTAGAAAATAATTGTTATCTGTTTCATCACTTTTAGCATCACCTACCTAATTATACTCATGCCATTATAAGTAATTAAAGGATCTAATATAATTGGTACCAGATGACAAGGCCAAATCCAACGTTGTATTTATCATGACATCTGAGATAATTATGGGGTTACCATAAAAGAACAGAGGAGAAACTGAGTTAGGCTTAATCAGATGTATAGGATTGAGTTGTCTATGACATTAGGCATATAGGAAGGGGAATCGAAGTCAGGCATAGAATGAAATGGCATAGCCTGGCCACCCAGTGCCATGTGGGGGGAAAATTAAACCAAGAGAATCCAACCTTGACTCTTGCCAATGGCCATTCTCTTAGCCATTCTCAAGGCAGTGCACTACCTGGACTTCATGTGTGTCTCACTTTTGGGACAGTTCAATGCCTGCTCTTGTATGCATTCCTCTTGTGGATGGCTGGCATCTTGGCCAAATGGCATCTGGTAACTCAGAATGAAGGCAATTAATGTCTTAAATGGTAAATTGCCATAATCCAAGTCTCATATGGATTTAAAAATGGAGGATAATGATGACCACAAAAAATGTGAATTTGCCTTGACTCAGAATATAATATTCAATCATGTAATAATTCCAAGTAATAACTTTTTTACTATGTATACAATTATATTTGTAAAAATCAGAACATATTTTAATATGTTAAAACAAATCCAAAAAGAATAAAAATCTCTATGAAAATAAGCCCATACTATTAATTTCAAAATGTAGATGCAATAGCATAAAAAGAAACCTTCATGTAACATTTGAACTGACTTTTTTTGAGTAAACCTAAAATATTTTTGTCTATATATAAAATCTCCAAATCACATATTATTATTTTGCAAATTATACCCCTGTTTATGACAATAATAACTTTGATTATATGAATATGAAAAACTTTTGCTAATGTTCCTTTTTTTTTTAAAGCTTAGTAAAATTTCTGGGACTCTAGTCTGACCTTAGAAACCTAAGAAAGGTCACATGCTTTCTCATCAGGGGGTGGCACCCTGGTTTTCACAATGTCTTTCTCGGCAGGTGGTGGCACTCTGGTTCTCACACTCCCCTGGAACTTCCTTGGACCATTGTATTGCTGAGAAGGGTCAAGTCTATCTTAGTTGATCAACACAAAATGTTGTTGATACTGTGTGCACTGTTCTCCTGGTTCTGCTCATTTCATTCAGCATCAGTTCATGTAAGTCCTTACAGATTTCTCTGAAATCTACCTGTTCATTGTTTCCTACAGTACAATAGTATTCCATGACATTCATACACCACAATTTGTTCAGCCATTCACCAACTGATGGGCAACCCCTAAATTTTCAATTCCTTGCCACCACAAAAAGAGCAACTATAAATATTTTTGAACATGTGGGTCCTTTTCCCTTTTCTATGATCTCCTTGGGAAAAAGACCCAAAAGTGGTATTGCTGGGTCAAAGGGTATGCATAGCTTTATAGCCCTTTGGGTATAATTTCAAATTGCTCTCCAGAATGGTTGGATCAGTTCACAGCTGCACCAACAATGCATTAGTGTTCCAATTTTCCCACAGCTTCTCCAACATTTATTATTTTCCTTTTTTGTCATTTTAGCCAATCTGATAGGTGTCAGGTGGTACCTCAGAGTTGTCTTAATTTGCATCTCTCTAATAAATAGTGATTTAGAGCATTTTTTCATATGGGAATAGATAGCTTTGATTTCTTCATCAGAAAACTGCCTGTTCATATCCTTTGACCATTTCTCAATTGGGGAATGACTTGGATTCTTATAAAATTGATTTAGTTCCCTATATATTTTAGAAACAAGGCCTTTATCAGAAGTACTGGCCTTAAAAATTGTTTCCCAGCTTTCTGCATCCCTTCTAATTTTGGATACATTACTTCTGTTTGTACAAAACCTTTTTAAATTTAATGTAATCAAAATCATCCATTTTGCATTTCATAATATTCTCCATGTCTTCTTTGGTCATAAACTGTTCTCCTTTCCAAAGATCTGAAAGGTAGACTATTCCTTCCTCTCCTAATTTACCTATGGTATCACCTCTTATATCTAAATCATGTACCCATTTTGACCTTATTTTAGTATAAGGTGTAAGATATTGGTCTATGCCTAGTTTCTGCCATACTTTCTTCTAATTTTCCCAGCAGTTTTTGTCAAATAATGAGTTCCTATTGTTATTTGCTCCTTTTCCATCCTATTTCTTGACTTTTAACCTTATGTTAAAGTTGGGCCCTGCTTCTTGGATAGAGGGATCACTGTTCCAAATTTCAGGTTTTTTGGTACTGCTATTTTCAAAACTAGTTCTGGGGGTCTTTAAGTTTCTAGTTCTTCAAAGGTGGTATGATCTAAGAAGAGACATGTTTACTACTCCTCTGACTTGTGCTCTGGTCCATGAGTGACCCCAAGCACTCTTTTCTTCCCTGAAACTGTGACCAGGGTACCTATGCCCTTGTGTCCACACGCTCTAGTGTCCTAGTGCTCCTTTGCCTCACTCTAAGACTATGATCCAGAACCATGTATGGGCAATGAAACAGTCTTGTACTCAATGACAGTAAATGTACCCCTCTAATTCATCTCTTCCTGACCAGTTGTCTGGCCCCCTTGTTATCTGTGAGCTGAGAACTATAGAAGCTGCCTGCCAATTCAGTTGTCCTTGCCAATTCAGTCACCCCCAATGCCTGCTGCTGGCTTATTGGGGTATGGTTTGAGTTAGACTGTACCCTATTCTACTTGTCCCAGTGAGACAGACCTTTTCTACCAATCTTCTAACTTGTCTTGGGCTGTATTTATGTGGTTTGTGTGTGTGTGTGTGTGTGTGTGTGTGTGTGTGTGTGTAAATATAAATATAAAATCTTCATTGGATAGACATCCATGCAGTACTTTATAGTCCTTCAAAGGAATTACATTTAATATTGCTTTCCAATAGCATTATTTCTTTTCTATCTAACTGAAAATATTAACCACAGCGGGCTGAGAATGTTTTAAATTTTACTTATTGTTATTATTATAACAACTCTATAATATTATTATTATTGTTATTGTTATTGCTGTTTTAGTAATGGATTTTCCATTTTAAGAAAACAGACTTGGGAAAATATAACTTGTATGCTTGAATACACACCTAATTCTTAATTTCAAGGACTGTTCTTTGACCTAAATTATTTTACTGATACAGAGAGAATGTGGAGTATAACAAGGACACGCAGAAAGAAAATTACTTCATGTTTACTTATTACATTCTACTCACAACCGTTTGAAGAATAGAGCAAAAGGAAGAAGACAATGAAGGAAAGAAGAATCATCCGAATTCTAATGTTTGAGTGAATGAAAGTAGAAGCCTGTACCACATTAATGGTGGGACAGAAGAAAGAGAAGGGACTAAATATGAGAAGTTTGGGGGAGGGACACTAACTAGGACCTGATAACAGATTGCATAGGTGAAGTGAGGCAAAAGGAAGAGTCTAGGTTGACCATACAATTACATACTTGGACATTAGGTGAATGGTGATACCCTCAATAGAAGGATAAAATTGTTACAAAAAAAAAAAAAGACCAGGCTTCAAAAGAAAGATGGTAATTTGGAAGTCATCTATAATTAAGATATACATGGAGCTATGGCAGTTAGTGATATTTCTAAGGGAGAAAATGGAAAGAAGAAGAGAATGAAAATTAACTCCAATTTATCCTGTCTACTTCTTTGTAAATTGTCTCCCTCATTCGAAAATTTTTTTTTTTTGCGGGGCAATTGGGGTTAAGTGACTTGCCCAGGGTCACACAGCTAGTAAGTGTTAAGTGTTTGAGACTAGATTTGAACTCAGGTCCTCCTGAATCCAGGGCCAGTGCTCTATCCACTGTACCACCTAGCTGCTTCCCCTCATTAGATTTTGAACACCATGAAGGCAGGGATTTTTTTTTTTACCTTTCTTTGAATTCCCAAAACTTAGCACAATGACTGACACATAGTAGGTACTTAAATGCTTATTGACTTGACATAGCTGTAAACATCCTTATTACAGGTTTGGGGTGGGGTAATGAAGGAGTTAATAAGGGAGAAATAGAATAGTTAGGCAGGAAAGAAGAGTCAGGAAAGTATGTATCCCTGAAGCAAAGGGAGAAGAGATTGTCCAGTTAAGAAGAGAGATCACAAGTCAAACGCTATACCGAAGTCTGGGCAAATAAAAAGCTGAACAAAAAAAAAAGCTTTAGTGACTAGGAGATGATTTTGTGATCTTCTAGATAACAGTTTCAATGGAGCAGTGTCATGGAAGTTCAACTGTAAAGGTTAAGGAGATAGAATGGGAGTGAAATAGAGTATTTGGGGAAGGGAAGGGAATAAGCATTTAGATACAACCTACTATGCTTAAGGTACTGGGCTGTGCTTCTAAAATATCTCATTTGACCCTCATAATAATGTTGTGAGGCAAGTGTTGTTATCCCCATTTTACAATTGAAGAAACTGAGGCAAACAAATATTAATGACTTGTCCAGGGTCACACAGCTAGTATGAGGCTGGATTTGAACTCAAATCTTCCTGATTCTATGTCCAATATTCTCCAAAGTGCCACATAGCTATCAGTGGTTGAAGCCAATTTTTAAAGAGAGCTAGAAATGCCAAGGGAATGGAATTTTGTTTTTTCTTGTTTTTAAGAATTGAGAAGCTCTAAGTCTGCTTGTGGGCAGATAGGCTGGAACTAGCAGTCAGGGATAGATGCAAGATTTATGAGATAGAAGAGCATTCTGGAGCAAGGTCTTGTAGGAACAGTTAGAAGTAGGATTAAGAATTAAGGTAGAAGGGGAAGCTAGGTGGCATAGTGGATGGATCACCAGCCCTGGATTCAGGAGGACTTGAGTTCAAATCCGACCTCAGACACGTAACACTTACTAGCTGTGTGACCCTGGGTAAGTCACTTAACCCCAATTGCCTCACCAAAAACAGCAACAACAACAACAACAACAACAAAAACAAACAAACCACAAACAAACAAACAAAAATAATTAAGGTAGAAGATTAACCTCTGTGATTAGAGGAAAGGAGGGGCAAAATGAATGATAATACTAAGGTTATAAGGAAAGGAGAATAAAAACTGAAAGTATTCACAACAAATGGCTTCAATTATGCAGTGAAATAGGAGACTAGGGTAATCTGGAATATGTATGGAATTTGGGGCTCATAGAAAGAAAAGATTTAGAATAGTTGCAGTAGGAAAAGGGATAAGGAAGTGACAAGAGTAGAATAAAAGAATTATTAGGTAATATCATAGCTCTACCTGATGTTATATATTATGAATTTGTATCAGGTTAAATTGACTTAATTTCATTATTTTCTCCAGTGATATCTACCTTATTTAGAGCAAAGAACTAAGCAATCAAGTGGAAAGAGTGACTTAGACATAAGGTTAAGGATGTATAGGTCAATAAGGGCAGGTCCGAATTACAAGCAATTCTAGAAGAATAGCTAGTGAAACAACATAGCAGGTGACTAGGTAATCGAGGCAAGTTAAGTTGGTGAATAAAGATCAAAGGTCACAATAAAGACTGAGTTGATTTAGTAGAAAAATGATGGGAGAAACAGAAGCTAAGCAGTCGTGGTGGGAAGTGTGGGACTTTATTTAGTATTATATGTTACCAGCCTCTACAACAATGATAGTGAATGACTAGTATTGGAGAGACAGTATAACAGAAAGTAGATTGATGTGACATGTTCCATAGGAATGAACTTAATTGACAATATTTACAGAGTTCATCTGCCCCAAAGTTCAAGCTAGATTTGTTGTGGTTTGGGTAAGATTTGAAAGCACTTTGTTACTGTAAAATGTCACATACACTTAGACACTGGAGGTGGTGATAGTGGAGGTAATAGTGGTGTTTGTTACATGGTTGCCTAGCAACTAAGAGCAATTTTGTGCATACTGGCTTCCATGGCCTGTAAAGGAGTCATGGATAGAATCATGTTGGAAAGGAGCAGGTCAGAGTTGGTGGGAGGTCTAACAGTGATTCTAACCTTGACCTACTGTTATATTAATAGAATTAACAAAGAAGAGTTGAAAGAACAAAAGGAAGTGGGTGATGCTCCTTTAGGAATTACTTTGCCACCATTTCCAACATATCAAAGTAGCATTCATCTAAGATATATAGAAGAGGTCATTGTTCTTTCCAAAGTCTAGGAGGCTGCCTTTACAACACTTATGATGGGACATTTTTCCAATAGGAAAAGAGAAAACAAGAAATCTAGATAGGATCTACTTTGACCAAAGCTGTTTGGGTGAGCTGCAGATTTTCCTTCCATGTTATGTTGTATGTATTCTACTAGTCCACTGTCATGCTAACAAAATAGAAAGTGGTAGGAGGGAGAGGGAATTGTAGCTTGTCTGTGTTCCTTTCTCCCTCAGGCTAATCATATACCATAGATGTGCTTGACACCTCACCTTAAAATCAGGGTGAAGAATGCTAGGACACTTCAAATTCAACTTAGTTACATATCTGAGTCAGCTTTCTCAGACTCTTTCCTATGGCTTGGGGGTATATTTGAGGAAGCTTTAGGAACAACATTTTATAGCTCTGCACAGATGCTGATGGCTACTTGAGTATTCTCTACCACAAAATGAATAAATCCAATGGGAAAAGAGGCCATTCAGGCAGAAGATGCCACAGTAAACAATATAATCTTCCTGCTCTCTTTTCTGCATGTAAAAGGTTATTTTCTTTTCCCACAGTCATCGGAAAAAGTATTTTAACAACTTCTTGCTTTTAACATATAATCTAAGCAACAGAAATGATGACCCACTAAAGGTGCAGCAATGAATGCATTCTGGAAATTGTTCCCCCTAGGTGTTGTTTATCCTGAGCTGACATTTTAAGGTAATGAGTTTCCTGTTGTGTCATTGGAATGATTTTTTAAATTCCAGAGTTTCACAGATTCATGTCGGATTATGAATGAAAAAATCATATGAGTAATCCAATTACTTCTCCTTCAGTTTGACACTTCATGAGAATCTCTTCCCTCATCTTCCATCCAGCCTAATTTTAAATCTCTCAAGGGAAAAAGGTGGAATCTCCCTGAAAGTCTTTTAACAATAGACTAGAAACTAGCTTCCCAGATCACTAAGGTGCTAATAATGTGATGCTATGCAGCTCCCACCTTTCAAACCAGTTTGAAAATGTGCTATTTTTCTTACCCTCTAAAAAAGGAATGCAGGTAGAAATGTCACAAGGAAAGGGAAGAAAAGATTTTTCAGATCTTCCTCAAAGGCTTTCAAAAATCAAGTTGGAAATTTCCACCTGCATTCTGTAATCCTTTAAAATATGCCATGCAGTGTACAGAAGGCTGCCCAATTCAGATAAGACTCCAAAAGAAAATAGGATTCAAATCTTCCCAGTATATTAATGCAAGTGAAACAGAACAAATAGCTATGAGAGAAGGCAATAAATGTATCATATCCTCGGACGAAGTTTCCAAAGTCTAGGTAGGCTTGGCCTGCTGAAATTGCTTTTATTATTGTCTGGAGTGGCATTTTAAATTAAGTACACTCTGACCATGGATTTGTAAAGGAGTAAAGTGTGAAAAGCAGAAATGGATTGGAGGGGCCGAATATTGAGTAACGAGAACAACAAAAAGGATTATATGCAACAATTGCAACTGGGGAAGAAAACTTCAACAGATACCTTTTGGAATACTTGAAGATGACTGCCAAATAAGTAGTGAAAAAGAGAAATAGAAGATTCATTCATTTAGTCACCCACAAATATTTGCTTAGCACCAGCTATATATGGAGACCATTGTCCAGATGATTTAAATCAAAATAACAAAAGGAAATGTCTTTTGTTTTAGTTCTCTGGACAGTTTAGGCAATTTTACTACTAGGGTATGAGCACTCGATTGGACCTTCAATTTTATATTCCTAGACTCTACTTTATCTATAAGACACTGACAGATTAACTACTTCAAGCTCTGACTTGGGTTTGAGGCCATAGGAATAGAACATTTTTCACAATTTATCAAATTACTCCATGTTCTATGGGAACTAAAGCCAATCTTGAAACAGTAGATTTTTTTGCTTTATTGTTCTGCTGAATACTTCTCCCATTTCACACTCACTCATGGATATATGATCATTGAAATGAACTATGAAGGGCAGCTAGGTGGCACAGTGGATAGAACACCGGCACTAGATTCAGGAGGACCTGAGTTCAAATCCAGCCTCAGACACTTGACACTTAATAGCTGTGTGACCCTGGGCAAGTCACTTAACCCCAACTGCCTCACCAAAAAAAAAAAAAAAGAACTATGAACTTGGGGTCAGAAGATCAGAACAGCAACGTACTAGATCAGAACTAGCAACGTCATCTAGAACAAGTCACTATACTTCTCTGGAATTCAGGCCTTTCCCCACCCTTCTTCCAAAGTGAAGGAGTTGGACTAGATGGCATTTAAACTCCCTCCTAATTCTATATCTATGAGCCTGTAACCCTGTTACATTTTTTTTCCCAAAACCTCTATACAGGTATTATAGTTACTGTTTCTGTAGTCTTAAGAAACAAATGAAACATATACTATTTTGACATTGGGGAGGCATTTTTTGAGGAAGAGAAGACAGATAGTAGAGATCATTTGAGAAACTCTGTGAAGGAAAGAGAGATAAAGGTTAGGAAAAATTGTACTTATTGGGAGAACTATGAACTTATGAATATAAAGACAACTTTATGGGGAGAGAGAGAGAGAGAGAGAGAGAGAGAGAGAGAGAGAGAGAGAGAGAGAGAGAGAGAGAGAAAGAGAGAGAGAGAGAGAGAGAGAGAGAGAGAGAAAGAGAGAGAGAGAGAGAAAGAGAGAGAAAGAGAGAGAGAGAGAGAGAGAGAGAGAGAGAGAGAGAGAGAGAGAGAGAGAGAGAGAGAAAGAGAGAGAGACTGTTAAGAGTAATTGGAGGGGGCGGCTAGGTGGCGCAGTGGATAAAGCACCGGCCCTGGATTCAGGAGTTCCTGAGTTCAAATCCGGCCTCAGACACTTGACACTTACTAGCTGTGTGACCTTGGGCAAGTCACTTAACCCCCACTGCCCCGCAAAAAAAAAAAAAAGAGTAATTGGAAATTGGGGGCAGCTAGGTGACACAGTGGATAAAGCACCAGTCCTAGATTCAAGAGAACCTAAGTTCAAATCTGGCCTCAGACACTTGACATTGGCTGTGTGACCCTGAGCAAGTCACTTAACCATCATTGCCCCATTTAAAAAAAAAAGAGTAATAGGAAACTGTAAGGATTTGTTTTCCTATTTTGCTTAAAAAGAAGTTGGAAGAAAATTCAGGGATCCTCTTTCCTATGAAACAACTTTATTTTTTATCTTGAAAGAAGAATGAAGAGAATTCTTAAGGAGAAACTTCTTTTTTAAACCTTGACTGGTTCCTCTTTTCCCTCTATACTACTTCACTTGGTGATCTCATCAGCTCCATAGATTTAATTACCATCTTTTTGCTGATTCTCAAATCCTTTATCCTGCCTCAAACACTCTGTTGACCTCCAAAGTCACATATTCAACTGCATTTCAGACATTTCTAACTCAATATGCCTAAAAATGAACTTGTTATCTTTTCTTCTAAACCGTATCCCTTCCTCCCTTTTTTATTTACTATAGAGGGTAATATCTTCCTAGTCCTACCAAGTCATCTTGGACTCCTCACTCTCTCTCATCCCACCCCAACCCTCCCCGTATCCAATTTGTTGCCAAAGCCTGTTGATTTCACTTAGCAATATCTCTCAAATATGTCCCTTCTTACCTCATATCTGAACTATTGCTGTAGCCTGTTGGTGGATATGTCTGCCTCAAGTATCTCCCCACTCCAATCTATCCTCCATTGGTTCACTAAAATGGTTTTCCTAAAGAGCAAGTCTAGTCATTTTACCACCTTACTCAATAAATTCCAGTGGCTCCCGATTGTCTCTAGGATAAAATATAAAATGATCTGTTTGACATTCAAAGTCCTTCATAACTTTGCCTTCTCCTACCTTTCCAGGGTTTCTGCAACTCATTCACTTATAAATTTTTTTTTTGTGGGGCAATGGGGGTTAAGTGACTTGCCCAGGGTCACACAGCTAGTAAGTGTCAAGTGTCTGAGGCTGGATTTGAACTCAGGTCCTCCTGAATCCAGGGCCGGTGCTGCACCTAGCCACCCCCTACACATATTTTTTAATCCAGTGACACTGGCCTCATGATTGTTCCATAGCCAAGACAGTCCATCTCTTGAGTCTGGGCATTTTCTCTGGCTATACCACATGTGTGGAATGTGCTCCCTCCGCTGCTTCTACTACTGACCTCCCAGGGTTTGTTTTTTTTTTTTTTTAAGTTCCATCTAAAATTCCATCTTTTATTGGAAACCTTCCCTAAGTGGGGAGAGACTTGAAGTAGAGATATGGATTAGGAGATGATTATAATAGAACAGGCAAAAAAAAATCATGGGAGTTTTAACTAGTTTGGTAGCTATATAAGTGCAAAGAAGGTGATGCATAGGGGCAGCTAGGTGGCACAGTGGATAGAACGCTGGCCCTGGATTCAGGAGGACCTGGGTTCGGGTCTGGCCTCGGACAGTTGACACTTGCTGGCTGTGTGACCTTGGGCAAGTCACTTGACCCCAATTGCCTCACCAAAAAAAAAAAAAAAAAAGAAGGTGATGCATATAAGATTTATTGTAGTGCAAATGATGTGATTTGACAACTTATTGGATATATAGAGTATTTGAAAACATGGAATAAAGGAAAAAGAGGATTATCTGGGAAAGATGAGTTCCTTTTTCGACATACTGATTTAGAGATACATATAAGATATTAGTTTCAAAAATATCTAATGGGGAATTCATAATGTAGGACTCAGGAGAGACAGAAGATCCGAGAATAATCTACACATACATAAATTGAACTCATAGGAACTGTTGAGATAACCAAATGAGAGAACATGGAGAGAAAAGAGGTCTCAGGACAGAGCCTTTGGGTACACCCATAGTTAATGGGTATGACATGCATCAAGATCCAACAAAAGACATTGAGGAGTATTCAGAATGAAAGGAGGGGAACTAAAAGAAAGCAGTGTCATGTAAGCTTGGAAGGAGACAATACCTAGAAGAAGAGAGGGTGGTCAATAATATAATATGCTACAGGAAAGTAAAAAAGAATTAAAATTGAGAAAAGGTCATTAGATCTGACAACTAAGATATCAATGGTAACTTTGGAGAGAATGGCTTCAGTTGAATCATGAGATGGGTTGTTCTAAAAGGTTTTTTGTTTTTTGATTTTTTTGGTGGGGCAATGAGGGTTAATGACTTGCCCAGGGCCACACAGCCAATGTCAAGTGTCTGAGGCCAGATTTGAACACAGGTCCTCCTGAATCCAGCGCTGGTGCTTTAACCCTAGCTGCCTCTTGTCTAAAATGTTTGAAAGGAAGTGAGAAGAGAGGAAATGGAGACATGTAGTATAGATGCTTCTTTCAAGTTTTGTTGAGAAGAAAGATGCAAGACAAAACCTAGTGGTGATAGGTTCTAACAAGCTTTTTGTTGTTGTTGTTGTTGTTTGTTTTTGTTTTTTAATGAATGGGGAAAATTTGGACATGTTTGTAGGCAGCAGGGAAGGGACCATTAGATAGGTGGAGATTGAAGACTAAGTCAGAGATAATAAAAAAAGATGCAACCTCCTGAAGAAGATGGGAAAGGGTGGGATTAAAGGTACTTGTATAGAAGCTAACCTTGAGAAAGGGCCAATTATTAATCAGAGAATGGAATCAAAGGATGAAATAGTGGGGCATGATTTCAAGAGGACATAAGATGGGGAGAAGGGAAGAAGAGAGAGCTAAGAGAAAATTGCCTGAATTTAATAGCATGTCAAGTCAGCAAGCATTTATTAAGCACCTACTATGTGCTATGTTAAGTTCTGGATGATGTGACTCCATTTATATAAATATGAGCTATTGAAATCTAGTCTTTACCTTCACCACAATACTCAAATTGCTTATTCAAAGATCATCAGTAAGTAACCAACCAGCTGTCATACTAATGATTTTTTTTCCTTAGTCCTTGTTCTTCTTGACTTCTCTTTAGCACATGATGAGCATTCCATCCTTTTTTTTTCCTTTTCAGGGCAATGAGGGTTAAGTGACTTGTCCAGGGTCACATAGTTAGTAAGTGTCAAGTGTCTGAGGCTGGATTTGAACTCAGGTCCTCTTGAATCCAGGGCTGGTGCTTTATGCACTGTGCCACCTAGCTGCCCCTGAGCATTCCATTATTTATGAGAACTCTTCTACCTTGGCTTCCCATGATAGCATAATCTCCTGGTTTAGATCTTTCTAAATCTAACTTATCTAACTCTCTTTTGAGGACTTGCTGTCTGTTTTGTTCCATTCTGGTTTTGTTTTTTTTTTTTTTTGAGGGGTGTGCATCATTTAAAAATTTTGAATTTAATGAATCCTTGAATCAATTTAATGAATAACAAAGAATATTTTAATATACAAAGTAGAACTGAAAATCCAGAATTATATATGAAACCATAAATCCCTAATACATTTAGTTTGCTTTCATAAATATATAATGCATTTACTATGTTACTTTTAAACACACACTAAGCCTTTTCCCCCCTCAGAGTTAAAAAATGATTTTTTCATTTGCTTTACTTTTCTGTCTTCTTCCTAAAAAGAATTCAGGTGGATTTTTCAGAGGGATGGGGATAATGCTCTAATTTTGTTATACCTGTTTGCAAAACTGATTTATGGCTACTTTAATATACTGGTTAATTATTCTAATTTGTCCACTGAGGAATAGATTTCTAGGAAGTATTTTTTATACACAATTCCTGCTATTGGAATTTCAGATATATTTTTAGGTAATACATTTAGTTTTGATTCTAAGAATATTTCTTAAACTCACTTAAGTTTATGCATATGCTCATAAGAATCTCCCCATGTCACTGCTAAAGCACAAACTTGAACTTTAAGTCATTTAAAACAAAATCATTCATAAATAATATTTATTTATGGTCCTATTAATGGGTCTGCATACAATAGGCACTCAATGGTTTATTGAAAGAAGAATTTTACATTGTATATTTCCATCATTTGGGGGTAGTTTTTTTTCCTTAGATGGGCATAGTCTTAGTTAATTATAGACATAATTGTTTGTTGATAAAAAATGATGAACTTAATTCAAGCAAGTACATAAGAATCATTTGGGAGTGTAGCCTCAGTCAATATTTTCACAGAATATTAGTTTTCAATGAGATGCTTTGTTATTTAAGAGATGAATGATTTGAACAATGAAAGAGCTATAAACAACACCCCAATTAATTAGCTCATGAAGAGTTATTTCCTTCTTATTGTTATAACCATTATCTTTATAATTATTGATTTTATTCATCTAAAAGAACGATCACTTACATTTGTATGGTTTCTTAATGTTTAAAAGTAAATTAAGGGAGCAGCTAGGTGGCACAATGGATAAAACACTAGCCCTGGATTCAGGAGTACCTGAGTTCAAATCTGGCCTCAGACACTTGACACTTACTAGCTGTGTGACCCTGGGCAAGTCACTTAACCCCCATTGCCCTGCAAAAAAAAAAAAAGAATTTGGGGCAGCTAGATGGTGCAGTGGATAGAGCACCAGCCCTGGAGTCAGGAGTACCTGAGTTCGTATCCGGCCTCAGACACTTAACACTTGCTAGCTGTGTGACCCTGGGCAAGTCACTTAACCCCAACTGACTCACTAAAAAACAAACAAACAAAGTAAATTAATAAGCAAGTGAGGTAGGTTTTCTTGGTTGAATGGAAAAACAAATCATGTGTCCTTTAAAAATCTTTTTGTTGTAATAATATAATATGCTATAATATACCATATAACACATAGCATTGTATAATATTATATGATATCTTATGATGTAATATAATTAATATAACATTATTGATATGGTATAATATAATTATATCATAATAGAATAACAGTACAGAATAGAATGTCATATGATATGTTGCCGTTGTTACAATCCCTTTAAAAAACTTACATTTTATCAGAGGAACTATAGTATATGCATACATACATATATATGTACATACAAACATGCATATATGTTTGTGTGTGTATATACATATGAAGAGAAAGAGAGACAGAGACACAGATAAACAGGGAGAGAAAGAGTTAAGACAAGGTAATCTTTGGGATTGGGGAGATATACTAGCTGCTTGAGTTTTAAGAAAGGCTTTTTGTAGGGCCTAAAATGTGTTTTGAAGGAGAGTAGGGACTCTAAGAGGAAGTGATACAGAAACAGTGTATTTCAGCATCCAGTGAAAGCCTGCTCTGAGGAATAGAAATACTAGATAAGGGATCATTTGTGAGAAAGAAAAGGTAGGGCAATTTGGTTGTGCCATAGAATATGTGAAGGAGAGTAGTGTTGGATAAATATGTTAAAATAGGTTGGAGGCAGATTGTAAAAAGCTTTAAGTGAGCAACCAGAGACAGCTAGATGGCACAGTAGATAAAGTTCTGGGTCTGAAGTCAGGAAGACCTGAGTTCAAATTCGAACTTGTGTAATTATTTACTGTGTGACCCTGGGCAAGACACTGGACCTCTATTTGCCTTAATTTCTTTCTCTGCAACATAGGAGTGATAATAGCACACATCTGTCAGCATAGTTGTGAGGCTCAAATGAGATAATATTTATAAATACAGGAATACAGTGCCTGGAACATAGTAGGCTCTTACTAAATTCTTGTTTCCTTCCTAGCCTGAGAAATTTGCATTTGATCCTACTGTTAATAGGGAGCCACGAACTTTTCAAGAAGGTGACCTGGTCAGCTTTGTACTATATGAATATCCCTTTGGTAATTGTGTGGAGGGTAGATTGGGATAGAGAGAGAATGAAGATGGAGATCATTTAATAAGCTATTGATTGTGGTAGTTCAGGCAAAAATGGATGAGGGTTAGAAGTAGTATGGTGGTTTTGGAGTTGAGAATAAGGGGTTCATGCAAGTGATACAGGGACAGAATTTATAAGCCTTTGCAAATTATTGGATATTATAATTATAATTTTATACTTTGCTGATCTCTAATTATCTTCCCCCATTCTTTTGTCATTGCTGCCATATCTTGTTACCTAATAGAGACACTAGCTCCCTCTTTTCCTTCTTATCCCACTAGCTACATGCACCAGACCACAAAACTTTATTTAGAAGGCAAAAGTATAGAATATAAGTATCAAGAATTAGAAGCAGACAATCAAAAATACACATAAAACATTTTATCCAATATAGACTGGATGGGGCCTGAGTTTCCTAGTTTTATGTTTAGTTTAAACTCCCACATTTTAGCCTCACCCATGGTTTTCCCATTTTGATGTTCTCATCATGATGATGAGACTGCTGTCTTATATTTCAAAGAAGTATGACATATTTTCTACCAGAAAAAGCCTGAAGTGATTTGTGATTTATTCATGGTGGTGTTGTAGACAGGGTTTGTTAGCTAATTCTACAATCCTTTTTTAGCATAATTTGTGTGACTTTAGGTAAATAATTTAGCCTCAGTTTCCTTTCTGGATTCTAGCTTCCTCATCTACAAAATAAAGGGGCTGGATTTCATCATCTCTATGGTGCTCATGAAGAATTAACTCTCTAATCTGCATTTTTCAGAATTAGACAAGGTATATCTTATTTGCACATAATTGTTCATATGTTGCTTTCCATTATACCATGAGATGGTAGAGTGTAGGGACTGGGCTTTTTTCCCCCTTGTTTTTCATTTTTCTTTGTACCCTCAGCATGTAGTATAATACCTGGAACATAGTAAATACTTGATTGATTTCTAAATGACTGACTGACCAATTTGTAGTATTACAACTGGTTTGACAGTCTTATCACAGTTGAAAGACAAATTAGTGGTAGTATAGCACTGGGAAAGGAAATTACAAAAAGTGATTGATGAAAGCCTGGTTAGCAGAACAGTGAGTGAGTTGTGATTGGAATATTCTGAACTACTGAAGCTTAGTAGCTTTTGATTGTTCTGCTTAATTAGTCAACAAGCAATTATTAAGCACTTACTACATGTTAACCATGGTGCCAAGCACAGGAGGCACTGAGCTAACTATTTAGAAAAGCCTTCTCCTTTCAAAGGAATACATTTCTGCATTTTTTTTTCTTTTCAGTTTATCAATTTTGCATCTATCCACAGGACTTTGAAATAAGATCAAATGCTCTAGGAGCATATCAAAATAAAGGAGGCCTAGAATTCTAACTTCATAGTACCTTCTAATCTAAATTGATGGTCTCTGAGAAGAGAGAAAAGCCTACAGAGTGAGAGTAATGGCTACTGAGGAAAAAAGGAAGATCCTAAAGGATTTTTCCCTTGATTTGTTACAAGATGAGACTTGATAGCTACTTGTCCAAGAAACTAATTGGCTGTCTTGAAGTGCTTGGGGTGCTATAAGAGGGGATTAGACATTGGAGAGTTTAAAAAAACAAACCTCTCCCTTCTCTACCCTCAGCCTGTCTTCAATTAGCAGAAATCATTAGGCCTATGTGGGACTTGGCAAGGATGGACTTGACAGCAGAGGAAACTTTATATTTTACATTTTCTTTTTTCTTTTTCTTTTTCTTTTTTTTTTTTGGTGAGGCAATTGAGGTCAAGTGACTTGCCTAGGGTCACATAGCTAGTAATTGTTAAGTGTCTGAGGCCGGATTTGAACTCAGGTCCTCCTGAATCCAGGGCCAGTGCTCTATCCACTGCACCACCTAGCTGCCCCTATATTTCACATTTTCAATGCATTGAATTGAAATTGAATCTCAGAATTATCTACTTATTTCATTGTCCATTCTACAATTTGTTTTCCTTTTTTTCACCTCAGTAACATTTTCCTTTGTAGTGCTGGAAACTGTATACTTGCAAATGGGAAGTTGATGTTAGAGTCCTGGGGTTCAGGGGGTGAAGGTGGTTGGGTCAGACCACCATCTATAAATTTTCTCATGTTTCCTGAGTGAGAACTATGTTCCAAGAGAATGGGAAAAATCTTCCAAACCAAACCGCAGTCCTGTGCCAAGAGACAATCTGTGACAGAAGGGTTACATGAGGAAAATTTTCCTAACAATTAAAAGACTTCATAAGTGTCATGGGATATTTTGGAATGTAATGAGTTCCCCATCACTGTAGTTCTTCAAGTGTAGACTAGATGTCCTTTGGTTGAAGATATTTTAGAAGGGATTACTCAAATAGGGGTTAGATCTGATAGGATTATAGGTCTTAGTAATCCCTTCTAAAATATCTTCAACCAAAGGACATCTAGTCTACACTTGAAGAACTACAGTGATGGTATATATATGGTTAACATGTTGAACTTGGAATCAGAGGACTTTCATTTAGATCCTATCTCTGACACTTAACTAGGTGTGTGACTTATGGGAAAGTAACCTCACCTCTTTCTCATTGGTAAAAGCAGGGAGTTGTACTAGATGGTGTCTAAGTTGGCTTCTTGCTCTAAATTAATATGGTCATTTTCAGGAGGCCGAAACGAAGGCCCATAAAAAGTGAAATAATTGTCTAAAGTACCAGAGGTACTAAAAGTAGGATAGCCAGAATCCAAACCCAAATCCTCTGTATTTAAACCCAGTGCTCTTTCCCCTAGGCCCTGCTGTAGCTTAAAGCATCATAGTGAAGTTAGTGACAGAGAAAAGACTAGAACTCATTCCTACTGACACCTAACAGAAAGTATTTCCTCCTTATCATCACATCATTGATTGCTTGATTGTTTTTTAAAAGAAAGGAAGGCAAAAAAAGGGGGGAAAGAAAGGAAGGAAAGAAGGAAGGAAGGGAGGGAGGGAGGGAGGGAGGAAAAGAGGAAGAAAAGGAAGGAAAGAATGAAGGAGGAGGGAGGCAAGGAGAGAGGAAAAAAAAGGAACCTATTGTTTCTCTTATACATTGATTCATTTGGTTTTCCTGTTTGGCTTGCTAACAATTTTTCATGTTTTTGCCATGTTGCCCTTACAGAGATAAAGGTGAGCTCCACCCTTGTTTACTTCTCTGTTTCTGCTAGTTGGTTTGCAAACATGTGAGTACTTAATTCTTCTTGAGCTTTGTTAAATATGTTATAACAGGGGCAGCTAGGCGGCGCAGTGGATAAAGCACTGGCTCTGGATTCAGGAGTACCTGAGTTCAAATCCAGCCTCAGACACTTGACACTTACTAGCTGTGTGACCCTGGGCAAGTCACTTAACCCCCATTGCCCCTCAAAAAAAATGTTATAACAACTTCATACAGTTCTCTGGATGCAAAATTAATTAAAGTTTTAAAGGATAGAAATTAGAAAATGAATACATGCCTTAGGTATCCTTCATAGGGTGAACATGCTGTAGTAGATTTCAATGCTAAATTCTGTGTGAAAAAAGAGGGCTCCAAGTAGTTTCCACTGGTATTATCCTATACCAAATTGCACTGGTTATATTGGTATTTTCAGTATCTCAGAAATTCGAATAAATTAATACTCTAAGTATGCTTTTCCTTTTCTCTTGTTTTGGAAAATAAGATTTCAGGAAAGTTACCTCATCTCATTTTTTGTCAGTTCCACAAATAATTATTGTAAAACTAGGTGAAGGAATGACCCTAGACAGGAAGGAAAATGTATGTGGGTGGTATGACAACATATGAGTATGTGATATAAGGGAAACAGTGTGTTATGGAAGAGAGAGAGAATTAGATCAGGAGTCAAAAGATCTGGGCTTCAACCCTGTCTCTACTAGGTACTGTCTGTCTGCTTTTGGACAAGTTGTTCAGTCTCTCTGGGCTATGATTTCCTCATCCATAAAAGGTTGGGGTTAGTCTAGATGATCTATGAGGTCCCTTTCAACTTTGATATTTTATGATCTTGTAATCAAATACTCAAATTCCTCTATGACCTCATCAATTTGTATGTTGCCTCCAATGATGCAGATCACAATGACTCCATGGCCCCACAGCCTCCTTAACTCTTTTTTATATCTCCTATGAGTTCAACACAGAGGCTGCTTCCCTACCCTGCAAGATTCTGGAGGTCTCCTTCACTTTCTCCTGCTAAATTGGCCTCCTTGGTATACTGAGGATGCCAGTGAAGCTATAATCCTGCTCATATACAGAATTATAATGTGAATCTTGTCATAATGATTGTGGTATTATGACATCCTAACAGATAACCCACATCCAAGTTTATCATCTCTCCTGAAACTTTTTCACCATATGAAATACTGTTTTACTTTATGATTTATCTGTGGAAACAATGTGCTACATTTAAGATAGTTCTCAGGTACCAAATCTGATGTGATCATTTCTTCTTAATGTGGGGGCCAAATTTAATAATATGAAGAGTTAATTGGGTCGCTTGCCTAAATATTGGGGTCCTGGAGATAATGAGGGACCTCTAGGTTTAAAGCTCCCTTCCCTCAGAAACTGCCTTTTTAGATATTTCTCCCAGACCAATAAGAAAGGAGCCTTACAGCCTCTGTTCCACAGATGTTTTATTAGGGAGAATAAAGTAAACAGCAATGGTGAAATTAATAAAATCAATGACAAAGAAATAGGGAAAAGGAAATACGGTTAATCCTCTTAGCTCTAACCTAAGTCTATTCAAAAGAGAAGAGTACCTTACCACCTGGAGCTTGTAGCTTCAATGGAAAGCACCACTTACAACCAGGCTTGATTGACTCGGCTGCTGCTGCTCCTGCTCATGCCACCACCAGGGAGGAAGAGGGAAGAAGAAGGTGAGCACCAGAGGAGACTCAGCCTCCCTCTCAGTAAGGGTCCAATTCCCCCACCCCCAAAAGGGGAGGTCCTTCAAAAACTGCCTATGAAGAGAGGTTTCTCCTTCTGACCTCATTAGTATATGTAACCTCAGGACAGGCCAGGTGTGGCCCCTCCCAAATGAGTCAGCCCAATTCTAATAATTTTACCACATTAACAAGCTATAATTTTCTCCCTCTTTGGATCTAATTCTTTTTGCAAAAATATTTTTTCCTCTAAAACCAAGATTCCACTTATTAGAAACAAACAGATCCCTTGATTTAGTTCCTAACTCATCAAAACTGGGCATCTATGCTATTGAGGTTTCATCTTCTTGTTTGCATTTACCTTTCTTGTTATTGAGGATGTTTAAAAAATAAAGAGTGGAAAACATCTTTCAAAAAGTTAAGGAAAGGGGTGGCTAGGTGGCACAGTGGATAAAGCACTGGCCCTGGATTCAGGAGTACCTGAGTTCAAATCCAGACTCAGACACTTGACACGTACTAGCTGTGTGACCCTGGGCAAGTCACTTAACCCCCATTGTCCCGCCAAAAAAAAAAAAAAAGTTAAGGAAAAAAACCCTCAGAATATAGACTTAACAAGCTTGAATGCATCCATTTGAATTTTCATGTATTACTTTTATAAATTTGAAGGTGGCTTTGGTTGTTTTCTGATGTTTCTCTAATAGAAATAAACCTGATGTTTTTTTATTTCCATTTCCCTTTCTATATTTTGTTTTGATACAACATTCATTTCTGAATTTATCCCTTCTTATCTTCTACCCAGAGAGCCATATCTTATAACAAAGAATAAAGAAAAGAAAAAGTTCAACAAAATTAACCACATCAACTGAATTGGACAACTCTGACTTCTCAGTATATGCACAGATATACATATACATATATGTGTGTATGTATATAAAGATATTTATATAGGCATCTATATTTGTGTATATATACATATATATGCATATATATATGTGCATAGTCTTCCACTTCTTCAAAGAAAAGAGATAGATACATTTCTACATTTTTTAAACCTTTGCTTTGGAGACAAGGTTTCTCATTATAAAAACACAAAGTTTAGTTGCTTTTGTTGTTTTTGTCTTTCCATTTATGTTGTATATTTTTTTCCTGTTTCAGTATGAGTTTGTAATAAATATTCCCGTGTTTCTTTGAATTATTCATATTCATTATGTATTATAACACAGCAAAATTCAATACATTCAAGCACCACAATTTATTTAACAATTGCCTAATCTAAGGGCAACCAATTTATTTTTAATATGTTGTTATCACAAAAGGAGAAACAATAAATATTTTTATGTTCATGGGACTTTAAAAAAACATCTTTGACCTCCATGGTATATTTGGCTAGCAATCAGATCTCCAGTTAAAAGCAAACCTAGTAATGAAACTAACATAAACATTTCTTTTAATCATGGGGGCAAAGTAATGAGACTTGTGTTGTTTACTGTCCTAGAAAGAAAGAATTACAAGTCAATTCATGCATTGGTCTCTGGTTTACAATTCAATTATGAAAAGTAATTGTTTATTTATTTACCCAAGAATTTTCCCATTGAAGAAAGGACTGCTAAAAAGTGAAACTCTTTGGGTTTAAGAATCATGCAATAGACAATGGCAGAAAAGACTGAATGTCTGGCTATCTGAACAAGGAGAGAGAAAAAGAGAGAGAGGGAGACAGACAGAGACAGAGACAGAGACAGAGAGAGACAGAGACAGAGAGACAGAGATATTTTTTTTTCTTGTTTACTATGTACCAGGATACAAATAAAAGCAAGTCAATCACTTCTCTCAAAGAGATTACATTCTAATGAGGAAAGACAATACATAAAAGTGAGGTATATGTGGGTATGCTTGTGGAGGGAGCTAGGTGGCATAGTGGATAGAACACTGCACCTGGAGTCAGGGAAGACTTGAGTTCAAATCTGACTTCAGACAATTACTAGCTGTGTGACCCTGGACAAATCACATCATCTTGTTTGCCTCCGTTTCCTCATCTATAAAATGAGCTGGAGAAGGAAATGGCAAATCACTCTAGTATCATTGCCAAGAATACCACCAATGGGATCATAAAAGGTCAGTCACAACTGAAATGACTAAACAACAATAACCAACTAGTGAAGGATCAGCAAGATAAGGGCAAATGTGAACTATGAAAGTCCAGGATAACTACAGGGGGGAAATATGATATTTGTGTGGGGACAAAGTAGAGATTCTAGCTAGAGTAGAGTGTAAGACAGTCTGCATAGTTGGAAATGTTTCAGAAAGTGCTAAGAACAATAATGGGAGGTAATCAGGAATGGGAGTTGAGATAAATACTGTAGGTTTTGGTCAAGGCCAAGGGTGTCAGAAATGTAGGACTAAATCCTGACATTAAGTTCAAAACTGTGAGTTTAATCTCCAGGGAGAAGATAGGTAGGATGTGATTACTATTAACAATAGATTCAAATTGAGTCAAAAGTCAAGAATGTCTAGTACAAGCAGGGATAGGAGATATTTTATACTGAAGTGTTAAGGGCTAAAATTCTAGCTAAGCTGTCTAAAATATCTAATGAGTAGTCGCCAATAAATTATAAGCTTTAGCAAGAGTTAGGCTTTTAAGCATTTATTAAGGAGAATAAGAATTTGGTAAAGAGAGAAAGAAAGGCCTAGATTCCTATCTATTAAAGGGAGAGCGCATTTCTAGCTGCCTTCTCCACCAGCATCCCCAGGAAAGAGACCGTGAGACCGAGCGCCAGTCTCTTCCTTCCTCCTCCCACTAGCCTGCATCACTTCCTGACGCCAAAGGAAAGACTCCTGGTCTTGCCCTCAAAAACCTTCACTTCATGGGTGGAACTCTTCTACAGTAAGTCTCCAGCAGGTGGCATCATTCCAATCATTACAGAAGAGATCTGACAGCAGAAAACTGTCCATTCATTCATTCATCCATTCATCCATCCATCCATCCATCCATCCATCCATCCATCCATCCATCCATCCATCCATCCATCCATCTATCCATTCATTCATTCAACCAGTCTTTCAAGTCATAGTAGGTATTAAACATCTAATATGTGCAAGATACTGTGATAAGTATGGAGGATAAAAACACACACACAAAAATCATTTATCCTTAAGGAACTTGCATTTTCCTGGAAGAATAAAACATGTAAACAGATAAATAAGAATGACATAATTTGAGGAGTGAGAAAGAACTGCAAAGTAGAGAGATCTGGGGAAAAAAAGGTTTCTGTCACATAAGTTGAATTATGAAGATGGTGGTTGTTGCTTTTACCTCTTTTTCAAAGAGGACCAATGACATCATGAGGGTGATGTATTAACTTGTAAGTGAATTGGATTTAAGTGAGGCAGGGTTGTACAAAGTCATCAGCCTCACACTCTCTTTCCAGAATCATTGGAGTCCAGTGGCAAGAAATAAGTTGATGGTGATGTTCCAGATCATGAGGGTAGCTAAGGATTCTAAGAAGCCTAAAAGAGGTAAATGAGGGAGGGAACTGCAGGCATGGGGGCCTGTGTAAAGGTGTAGAGAAAGAAAATGAAATCCTGGATTCCAGGAATAACAAGGTCAGTTTGTCTGGAACACAGAGACCTTGATGGAGAATAACTTGCAATGTCAGGAAAGGGAAGCCACAGCCAGACTGTGAAATATTTTGAAAATCAAGTTGAGGAGTTTGGAAGGACTTGTCCTAAGGGACAGGATTTAAAAAAAAAAACAGTCATGGAGAAACTAAGGCACAAAATAGTAACTCAGTCATGGAAGAACTAGAATATAGGACAAAGAACAAACACTGTTACAGGGGAATGAGGGGCATCTAGTCATTAGGGAACTGGATCATAGGCTCAGAGCTGGGAAAAGACTCTTGTGGGCTAGGACACTAATGGGTCTGGGGAGGCTAAAGTTAACCTTCACACTGCCACAACACCAACCAAAGCTTTGGGGAGCTCAGAAGCTATTGAGCATATCTGGTGTCATTTGAATGAACTTCCCCAGGTAGATGCTTCGGGCCCTAGCTGTTGGTTCTTTGGGCCAAAGAAAATATAAAAACATTTTTAGGACTTTGGCCGACAAGCTTCTTAGACCCCAGGAAATCTCCTTGCCAATTGTTTTTAATGTTGTCCTAGCCTTAACTTTGCTGGATTTCTTCTTATCACTCTGTCTTTTCCTGGAGGTTACAAGGGGTTATTATTGCAGGGATTGTTTATTCCAACGCTCAGGCTTTAAGTGATATATTGAATGAAATGCTGAACCACAAGGAAAGAGAGCCTGAATATAATACAGTCCATTTTATAATTTAATTACATTTAAATTTTAGTTCATTTTACAGATAAGGAAACTGAAATCTGAAGGGCTTGTGACTTGGTGATTAGGTAAGTTATTGTTGTTATTGCTTGCCCTTCATTCTTTTTTTTTTTTTTTTTTTGCAGGCAATGGGGGTAAAGTGACTTGCCCACGGTCACACAGCTAGTAAGTGTCAAGTGTCTGAGGCCGGACTTGAACTCAGGTACTCCTGAATCCAGGGCCGGTGCTTAACCACTGCGCCATCTAGCTGCCCCCTGCTTGCCCTTCATTCTTGAAGTGGACCAAGACAGCAGGAGGTGATGTCATGACTTCCAGTGAATTGGATTTAAGTGAGGCAGGGCTGTGCAGTCACCAGTCTCACTCTCTCCTCCAGAGCATGTGGGTCTAATAGCAAGATATTCATCAAGACTCCTGGAGATGGCCTCAGATGCAATGGCAAGTTATTAAGTGGCAAAAGCAGGATTTGAATTCAGGTTCTGTGATTCCAATTCAGTGTTCTTTCCATTAAAATATCAAGGTCAGAGCAATCAAAATTTAGTAAGCTAATATATAACTGTAGTAGAGTTCGTTTGCCCCAGGATAGAATTAATCTTGCAGTCTGAGGCTAGGCTACGCTTGTAGGTAGGGTTTAGGTTGGTCTACAATAGAAGAATGTGGGGAGCCAAGTAGTGAACATATTTTTTACACCAGGAGGCAGAATTCAGTCAATAACTGCATTCAACACTTACTGAATTATAAAGCTTCATAAACTAACAGTTTGCTTTTATCATTGAAGTGTAAACAAAAGGAAGCTTTGTGGATTTGTTCACACTGCCTTAGCTTGTGGAAAGTATGGGCTGTCCATCCATATTCACTCAAATCATGCCATTGTTGTATCAACATACTCATGTTAGACCATATAACTCATGATATGCTGAAATGTTTATTTGATCTCAGCCATAAATATAAAATTCCTAATGGGGGGGGATAAGTTTTCCAAAGATTTATTTTTAGTTTGTTTCCCCATCTCTACCAAAAGACAAAATTTAGATTATGAAAAATAGTTTGGAAAAAAGAATAAGATATCTATGAAAAGTTATTCATACATTACTATGCAGATTTTATTCAAATATGATTACTTTAAAACAGTATAATAAGAAATTATCTAAAATTTCCTGTTACTAGCATTACTGTATATCAAAGACAGGAAGAGTAGGACTATCAAATGTATGAGCAAGTAGCATAAATGCTTCTAAGGAGAAGTATTTTTTTAATTGACAAGTAGCAATTTAAAGTTAACTGAATTAAAAATGCTAATCTATATTTTAACTGTATTTTGCTCATTTGTAAACCATGTAAGTCATCATTGAATTATATGATTACTATAAATTTGACCTAGGTAAATCAATTGCTCAACAATTCTGGCAGTGTGAAGAACCACGGAGCTTCTAAGTTGTACATAGTTCTCTCTGAGTCACCATTCCTACTTGTAGCTTACTGTTTGTGTGCAAGCTAGTCACTGAACTATTACTTTTTTTTCTTTCACATCATCAAAGATGTGCAAACATGTTTCAGCATTTGGAAGCAACTGAACTGAAAACTGCTACAAGGGGGTAAAACATTTAAAAAAATAAATAACTGGACAAAATTCTTTAAAGTTCAGCTACTTGTCAATTATATTTGTAAGCATATATGTATATAATATAAAAAAGGAAACGAGACCAATTCAATTTAATGGTTCTTCACACTGCCAGAGTTGTTGAGCAAGTGATTTTTACATAGGTCAAATTTATAGTAGTCATATAATTAAATGATGATTTATATAGTTTACAAATGTGCAAAATACAGTAAGTCTGGACTGGAGCCATTACACACTTATACTTATCCAAAGATGATAGAAAGTCAATCTATCTCATCATTAAAGACCTTCTAACTTGATAAGAACAACCAGTGCTTGCATTTCCTTAGTATAATATTGGAGAACCCAATGTTGATTCCACATCATGATGACATTAAAGTAATTAAAGGCATTAAAATAAAAGAATAGTTGCATTATTGGTGAAAATATCAGGCACAGATGAAAACAAATTGTGGAAGAGGTGACCTTTGGTCAGAAGGATTTTTGTACAAGATACATCATGCAGGCGACTCCTTACACATAATTTAAAATAGCTTATGATAAATTTTTTTCAATTACATTTGTAGTTATATTTGAAGTTGGTGATTTTATTACTATTTTATTACTTATATTATAATGAAGCCATATCATAAAGCCTTAACACAGACATTGAAGTTGTTAACCAAAATTCCATTTGTGTCCTGCCAAGCCTTGCAGAATCACACAAAGCATTAATTTATACAAAACTGGTCTCTTGCCTGCAACTTGTCTTTACTTTCTTGGAAGAGAGTAGGTAGCAAAGTGGTTTAGTTTAAAAGATTTTTCTTTTCAAGTGATTTGGGGATATAGGCAGGAGTAGAAGTAGACATAAATAGTGGCTAATTGTACTATTAGGGAAACTAGAGAAGGTTTTATCTGCTAAGAAACCTAAGTTGAAAGCAAACTTTATGCTTAAAAGGTCAGCTTGCTTATGATCAAGCAGTTAGTCATTGTAGGGAATTGCACTTTTTTTTTTAAGTGAGGGGCTCAGAGAGAAGTACAGAGTGAATAGATTATACATCTGCCTGAACAATAAATCATAAATAGATTCTCCATGTTTGCATTAAAAGGATTCACATTCTTGTGTTATCTGTATCTCATCTCTGACCTCATATGGACTAGATCTGATCTCAGGTGCCTCCTGCACAGGTCAGTGTCTCTTTGGCTCATTATGGCCCCAACCTGAGTTTGTGTGCAGGTACATCTCCTCTCATCTACCCATCCTCCTAGAGAAGTTAGCTCTATTCTTAGCTGTTCCAAGCAAGTATACTATCTCACTTTTATAAGCAAAGAGTCAGGCAATTCATCTTGGAGCAGTCCCAGTCAATGAAATTTAATCCAGAGTTGTCTTCTGTTCCCTTATCAAGATTCCAATAGACAATCTACACTCTACAGGAATAGGTCCTCTCAAAAGTACCTAAGGATAACCATGATAGTTGTTATAGAAGCTTCCAGTCAAACCTTTGGATATTCATATTGATGGAAACAATAAAATTGTGAAACAATTGTGAAACAATTTTAGTTACTCATACACCTGATTAGTTGAATGAACCTGATCAGATCAAACAGGAAAAAAACTGTTGACATTAAACTTTTTGTTAGTATACCTTTGGCAAGCAGAATCAGGCCCTTTGTATAGCCATGGTATTAGGAAAACTTAAATAATGTTTCCATTGTTTTCTAAGATTCAAATATGATGACTAATTCTTTTTTTATACCCAGCAGTGACAATTTCAGTCATAGCTTTCAGGTAGTTCAATAATTTTCAAATTATCTCTCCTGGATCTATTTTCTAGGTTAGTTATTTTTCCAAGGAGCTATTTCACATTGCCTTCTATTTTTTCATTCTTTTGGTTTTGCTTTATTGTATCTTGATTTCTCATAAAGTCATTAATTTCCATTTTTTCAATTTTAATTTTTAAGCAATTATTTTCTTCAGAGAGCTTTTGTGCCTCCTTTTCCATTTTGTCCAATTCAGCTTTGCAAGCTATTGACTTTTTTTTTCATGATTTTCTTGCATCACTCTCATTTCTCTTTCCATTTTCCCCTCTACTTCTCTTACTTTATTTTCAAAGTCCTTTTTGAGTGCTTCTGTGGCCTGAGACCAATTCATATTTTTCTTGGAAGCTTTGGATGTAGGAGTTTTGACTTTGTTATCTTTTTCTGAGGGTATATTTTGATCTTTCTTGTCACCATAGAAACTTTCTAGGGTCAGCAATTTTTTTCTGTTTGCTCATTTCCCCAGCCTATTTCTTGACTTTTAACTCCTTCTTAAAGTGGGGCACAGCTTCCAGGGTGTAGGGCACACTGTCCCAAGCTTCAGGGGATTTGAGCAGCTGTTCTCTGAGATATTTCTAGGAATTTGTAAGTCCTCCAAAGTGGTACAATTCAAGGAGAGGCATGTTCACTACTCCCCTGTCCTGTGCTCTGATCTGGAAGCATTCACATTCCTGCTTCTCTGCCCTCCAACCCAGAACAGAGTCCTGCTGCACTGTGACTGCAAGCTCTGGCACACCTGCACTTCTCCCCCACCTGGGCTGCCACCCAAGACTGAAACCCAGATGTGAGCATGGGTAAATAAATAGAGTCCTGCCTCAGAACCAGCAAAGAGACCCCTGTAATCTCCCCCTGGATTACTGCTCAACCTCCTCACTATCTGTGGGCTGAGTTCCTGAAGCAGCTGCTGCCACAGACAATTCAAAAGCTCCCTAGGCCTGGTTTGCTGGCATGACTTATGCTGAGGTTTGGTCTCTGCTGGTGTGGGCTGCTCAGGGCTGTGCTCCACTCTCTGCCCAGTACAAAAGACCTTTCCTGCTGACCTTCTAAGTTGTCTTTGGATGGAAAATGATTTTACCCTGTCCTTTTGTGGGTTCTGCTACTCTAGGAATTGTCTTATGGCATCATTTGAAGGTATTTGGAGGGGTCTTGGGTAGAGCTCAGGGAAGTCACTGCCTTTCCTCTGCCATCTTAGCTCCTAGGACCTTATTGCTCCATCAGTGGTCATTTCTTCTATTGTCAGGATTTGCCAATAGCAGCTTTGAAATCTACACTTGGCAGATAAAAACAAAACCTCTGATGAAGTACGTATTTTAGTACTCATTTGAATCCTCTTGTAAAGAAATCAACTTACTATTTTTTCCAACAAGTCCTTTCTTGTCTTCCTCATACTGTTACCATTTTAAAAACTGCCCTTTTATAGTAGTAAAAAATAGAGAAAATCTTATACACTATTTAATGTTAATTTCAAATTGGTTGATGGTAAATTAGACTCATAGAATTCCAATACTGGGTTACCAATAAAGATGATGGCTTTACCTTTATTATCTCTCTCTCTCTCTCTCTCTCTCTCTCTCTCTCTCTCTCTCTCTATATATATATATATATATGTATATATGATTCATAACATCTATATACATATACATATATTGATATAGCTATAACTATATGTACTAATAAAAAGATTACAGTTATATATATACTTCTAACTTACCACAACCTCTTCCTTGATTCCATGACAGTGACACACAATTATTAGTTGCCACTGGATAATGAAGGGTTTAGTTCCATGTGTACATATACACAGAGACACATATGGTATGCACACACATATATAGATATGGATATATGCATTTCTATTACTTTGAAATTCCTTATGACTTAGCCAAATGATTATTTAATGACAAAAGTAGAAGTAGAAATTAGTTTTCTTAACTCTCAGTTCAGTGTATTAAAAAAAAAGAAAACCACAACAAAACTCTTCCACTGAATATGTCCTTACATGTATATGCATCTATTTCTTCTAGGAAAGCTTTTCTACCATTCCTCTTTTTTTATTCTTCTGAAGCTCATATGGATGGAAAATTAGCCCATGGTGGAATTCCCTTTGAAATTTTGGCATAACACGAAAAGTGAAGCAATATAAACGACTGGTATCTAGCATTAAAAGTAGAAAGTTAATTAATAATATGTTTGTAATTTTAATTTGAAAAGAATTTTAGAATCACTCCTCAGAGCTAACCTAAGAGCTTAAAACTAGATACATTTTAGAGGTGATTAAACCAAGATCCAGATAAATATACTAGATTGTTACAGATGTCATAGGAATTATAACTGAAAAATACTTTGGAAATCTTTTGTGCTATCAACATTCTAAGAATTATAGATCTAGAACTGGAAAGTATCTTATAGGTCATCTGGCCTAACCCTCTCATTTTACAGATGAGGAAATGAGGACAAGGAATAGGAATTGAGTTGCCTAAGGTTATACAAGGAGTAAACTAGCAAGCCATAATTTGAACCCAGGATATTTACTCAGAATTTGGTGTTCTCTCTGCAACATCATCAAGGCTCTTGGTCATATGTCTGGCAACATAAAAAGCTAGAAGTTTAGAGTTAAAGGGGAATTTAGAGATCATCTAATGATTTCTTAATAACTGTATGAACTTTGAGTAAGTCACATCTACAGCCTTTTGTTTTCTCATGTATTAAGTAAATTTTTTGAATTAGAGACCTAAGGTCCCCTCCAACACTAAATCCTATACTTCCTCTCATCAGAGAGATGAAAGGAGTGAAGCACAATGATGTTAATGCTATTTGACATTTTTATGTGGCATTTTAAGGTTTGGAAATACAATAATTCAACCACAAATGTAATGAGTGTGTATGTTTATGTGTGTATATATAGTTCATATTGAGAGGACTCATTACTCCTAAATTCCCCTTTTTACTTTCATTGAGCCATGTTCAACTGGAAAAGTTAAACTTTCCCATTTCCTTTCAAATTCAGCCTCATGAACAAAACACACTGCAATCATTTAGACCTTGTGTTTTCAAATTATTTTTATGTAAGTTCCTTGAAGGTAGAGATGATGATGATGATGAAGATCATGATGCTGATTTGGTTTGGTCTTTGAATCCCACAATGGCTAGATACTTTAAAATGTTTCTTTTGGATTGGATACCATGCATATCTCTCTGGGAGTCATCTGCATTAAGTTGCACTCATGGGAGAAATTTCAAAGAGGAGAAGAGAGATCACTTACAACTTTCATTTCTATCCTTATAATGAAGATATTGTTAATAATTCTTGCAATTTATGACTGTGGTAAGAAACTAATTTGGAAGAAGTACTATAGAAACTATGAGCCCCTTATGGTATCCTTGTGGACAAAAAGGATTGATGTGAATTGGAGAATAGTAGAGGTAGATGGATTTTTAACTGGTTGACTGATCCTAGACAGTGATGATTAATGGAATACTGTCTAGGTCTGCAATGGAGGCCCTCTTCTCTTCTTTATTTTTATTAGCAACCTAGATTGAGGCATGACATGTATATCAAATTTGAAGATGAAGCTGACATAGGTAGCTACTAGATGACCAAATTGGGATTCAAAGAGATTAAAACAATGGGCTTACACTAACAATGTAAAATTTAATCATTGTAAAGGCCAAATGCACTAGAATTTTTAAAAAAAAATCATCCATACAAATAATGGATGCAGCAGATGTAGTTAGAAAAAAATTCTGGGGGAAAGATTGCAGGAGGAAGGTTGATGGATTACAACCTCAAGATGAGTCAGCAATGTGATAGGACAACTAAGGAAGTTATTGTTCCTAGTTCTGCCCTCTAGGATTGGGCAGACTAAGTCTAATCCCTCTTCTATATGACAATCCTTAAGAATTTTGAAGATTTTCCTTTCCAAGTCTGCTCCAGGCTAAAAATGCCCATTTTTTTATGTTTGTTTGTTTGTTTTTTCGTGAGGCAATTGGGGTTAAGTGACTTGCCCAGGGAAACAGAGCTAGTAAGTGTCAAGTGTCTGAGGCCGGATTTGAACTCAGGTCCTCCTAAATCAAGGGCCAGTGCTCTATCCACGGAGCCACCTAGTTGCCCCCCCCCCTTTTTTGTTTTTGTTTTTAAAAATCCCATTTTTTAAAGCTTTGTATTATATGGTATCATCTTGATACCCTTCACCTCCCTTGTCCACCCTTCTCTGGTTACCTTCCAGCTTATCATATTCTCTTTAAAACTTTGATATTATTTTTGGCTCTTCTTTCTCTTTTTCTTCTCACATCCAATAAATTATTTCTGAAGTGTCTTTCATTACCATTTCATCCTCCTTGTTTTTACCACTTCTCTAAACTATTATAATTTAACACAGTTGCCTCCAAAGTGGGGTCTGGAGACTCAAAAGGGGCCATGAGCTGAACCATGGATATATCCAATCCATCAGAGGGTAGGAAAAAACCTCAAATAGTTTCACCTAGAGGTGTGCAAGTAACTGTTCAAAAATTAGTTCTATGGAGGTGTGTGAATATGTCCAAGATTAACATTTTCTTCATCACTTTATTAAGTCTAGAAATTACCAAAACAATAAATCAACCCTCAATTTTTAGTGTTTATCTTCCAATTGGTTTTCACAAGCCATTTTAGCTGCCTCCAGCATACCACTCGTGTTTGTCTCCAAACCATTTCCAATACTTTTGTCTATTATCACCCAATATTCTTCCACTCCACCTTCTTCTTGCTTATAACTTAACCATAATCCACTGTAGGAAGTAGCAGAAACTGCTCAAATGCTAATGGGAAAATTCCCTTTTCCCCTCATTGTACCCCACACCCTAACTCCCACATTACCTCAATACTTTTCTTTTGGATAGCTCTGGGCTAATAAGAACTATGCTACCCTTTTTAGCTCCCTGAGATAGAATGAGTCACACTGGCTGAGAAAGCATGGAAAGGTTGCAATTTACATCACAATCTCAATATCTTTTTCCTTCCAAAACCACCCCTCTTCTGAACTTCCATATTTCTATCAAGAGCATCACCTTTCTTCCAGGTTCTAAGGTAGCATTCTGGATCTTTACTGATTCATCATTCTCCATCAAATCATTGGCTAAAACTTGTTCCTTCTTCCTTAGCATCTCCCATCTCTTCTCTTCTCTCAACTCACACAGCCACCACAACTCAGGCCCTCAACACTTCTCACCTGGACTGCAAGGACTACTGCCTCAAATCTCTATTCTCCATTCCATCTTCCATCTAGTTGCCAAAGTGATTTTCTACAGTGCAGGTCTGACCAAGTCATTATCCATTCAAGATTCTGGTGAATTCCTATTCCTTCTGGGATCAAATATAAACTTCTCTTCATAGCAATTAAGTCCCTTCCCAATCTGTCCCCAAGCAACTTTTGAATGAATGAATGCAAAAGAATTACTTTGTAATTACCATATGTTAGGCATTGCACTCTGCATTAGGGATAGAAAAACAAGTAAGCAAAACAATTCCTTCATTTAAGAAGCTAAATAGAGGGAGAAGGCAATGCATAAAGAGGATTTAGGAAGAATGGGATGGGGTGGAGCACAAGAGCAATAGTCTCATTTGAAAAGGCCAGGAAATGATGAGAAGTCAGGTTGCTGGTTTAGATAAGGTAAAAGGTCACTTACCAGAGCCTAGGGCTCCAAAATCCAGATTCCAGTGAAAGTTGCTTGGAGAGGATGACTAGAGTGCATGTGCCATGGCTTAGAAATGGCCATAAAGTGACATGACTATGCTTTGCTACTATTCCTGTAGACTTCTATTCATGCTAATTAGACTTCTTGCTGTTTCTCACACATGACAATTTCTCCCCCATCTTCATGCTTTTGCATTAACTGTTCCTTCTCAATATCTTTTCCCCTCCCTATTCTAGAGAGCTATAACAATTTTTTTTGAGGAAGAGAAAAACATCCAGCAAAATCAATCTTACAACAAATGCAATGTTTCATATATACATGGAACCCCATCTCACTAAAGAAGTGGAAGATGGGGAGAAGAGGTGTTTTCTCATTGGTCTTCTATGGGACCCACTTTGCTCTTTATAATTTTTTTAAACATTTCTAACTGTGTTGTGGTTGTTCTTTCCATTTACACTGTTGTAGTCATTGTTTATATATTTTTCCTTTTCTGTACTGATTTTTGTCAACTAATGAGGATGTATTTCTATACCAAACTGTCATGGGGTGCAGAGCAACCCAGAAGTTCTCTGGGGCACACCAAGGAATCTTCTCCTTGACAGACTAAACCAGAGGACAGATAACACCTAGAGAGATAAGCTGAACCAAATCAGACTGAGCTAGCTTCAGATTCTTATCCTTCATTCTGGTCTCCCTTACCCTGGGGAGATAAATTTGGGTGTGGCTTCTGCCTTTGCGTTCTGAAGAGGGATCCAGAGCCACCCCTCACCCAATTCCTCTAGTCACTACCAGTGGGGGATGGTCCTCCACTCCTCACCCAATTCCCCCAGCTACCACCAGTGGGGGATGGTCTTCTCTCACTAAAGGAACTTTTCAGGGGCAGATGGTCCACCGCCATTAGTCCTCTATAAAAGTACCTTCCAGTCTCCTGTTCGAGGAGATTTGGAAGCTCTGAGCCATGTGCTTTATGCCAATCTCCCCATGAAAATCCAAGGATTTCTTTCATGGTTTCCCTCCCCCTCCCCTTCCCTTCCCTTTCTCCTAAATAAACTATCACCTTATTCTAACTACTTTTGTGTGCAAGAGGGTGTAATTCTTTAAAGAGGAATTCCTAAGAACCCCAACCCCTACCCACCCGTACCCCATTTCCCCCATTACAAAACTCTTACCCTCCTTTGATCAGTTTCATATGAAAGTGAGGTTCAGATTGATGTAGGAGGCAAAAAGGGGTTAATAGAAAAACCTAGCTCTAATTCCGGTATGAGCTCTAAAAGGGAGTCAGACTCCAGTTAATGGATAACTTATGCTAGGTTCTCTTACCCACAGAAATCAGTACCCAAAACAGGACCATAAAGGATCAGGTCAAATAACAATAAAAGAAATGACAGCCTATAGAAACTTAGACCAGAAATAAAAGAAAATGATTATGTTTTGAAACTAGTTATGGGAACCAGAAAGAAACATGTGCAGAAAAGGCCAAATTTGTCCCAAAATTCACCTTATGAAGAGTAAACCACAAAAATACACCTCCACAGAAAAAGGTACCCACCTCAGGGGTTGGCTTAAGACCCCAGGAACTCCAAATTAGGATAAGTCCTCCCTTGTACCTCCCCAAGGTGGAGAATATTATAATGAGTAGGACAGGCCCTCCCCTATAAATCCCTAAAGTGGAGATTATTATAATGAAACTGATAATCAATTTATCCATACTAGAAATATAACTGCCTTTTCTTTCACTATTAGAGAGATACCTTTCCACTTTTCTGGTTCTCTTCCTGTGATCACTCACAGTATTGCAATAAAACTTGGGAAACTGGGTCACTGAGTCTTGTAATTCTTTTGGGATGATTCACGATCAATTTGACCCTAATTCCATCCCACATCATTGTGATGCCTGTTCTCCTCACCCTCTCTTAATTTGTATAGATTTCTACTTTTATACTGTTATGGGAAATAAGTTCCAAGTCCCTTTCTCACTCTTTCTTACCTAGTATATCCCCTTTTATTTCCTTTTCCTTTTCCTTTTTCTTTCAAAATCTTCAAAATATCAAAAAACCACTTCCCAGAATTTCTGTCTTATTGAACACAGTTAATATTGGATCTTGTTTTGGTTCCCTTGATCTCCTCACCCCAGCCCCCATTCTGCCTTTTTTAGCTAGTATAGTAAATAAGTTTGTAAACAGTTAATATAAGGTAACAATAGTAGGAAGTAAGATTGCAAAGGAAAACCTAGAAGTCCCTTATCAGACTATCCTATAAACTGAGAGACTATAACAATTACTTTCAAACTGTCTCATAAGTTAGGGAAGTATAGTAGCTAACTGTCACATAAATTAACTAAGGCCATATCCTGAGATTCTGTGCTAAATTCAGGAAAACCAGCCAGGACTTACTATAAGAGCTTCTCAGTCTTGCTAAAGGCCCCAAGGTCTGTTTATAATGCATCAGAGAAGCTCCAGGCATGTGTACTAAGACCAGCAGAATGCCAGCAATGTATAATACTAATGAACTAACGCTAAAGTGTTGTTGATAACTTTAAAATGATATGACTGTTGTTAATGAACTAATCCTAAAGTGGCATAAATAAGTCTGCCCCAATACCAAAACCCTCTAAAATGAGGACCCAAACCTTCCCCCAAGCACTTTTCCATCTGCTATGGGTCCATGCTGTTGAAGTGCTTCAATCCTAATTCATAGTTTTGCAAGTGTCTCTCTGTGTCACTCCCCCTTCCCATTTTCTTCCTTATGCTGCCTTTTTCCTTCTACCTCCCCACCCCCCATCCATATGGTGTCTGCCACTGTACTCCTATGCTATTTGCCTCTGTATGCCTTATTTAAGTGTCATTGAAGTATCATTCCCTGCTTGCTGTCATAATAGTCACTCCTGGCTATTACCCTCCAAAACAGGTGTGTCTGCCCCTTCCTAGACCCTGAGGATCTAACAGTCCCATTCCTTTAGTCACTGATTAGGAATACCAGGACAGACTACAAGCTATTTACAGCCACTCCTAACCTTGAATGAGCTGAAAGCAATAAATTGAAGGGCTAAAAGCAAAGGTGAGGGCCAGCTAGGTGGTTCAGTGGATAGAGCACCGGCCCTGGAGTCAGGAGTCCCTGAGTTCAAATCCAGCCTCAGACACTTAACACTTACTAGCTGTGTGACCCTGGGCAAGTCACTTAACCCCAATTGCCTCACTAAAAAAAAAATCAAAGGTGAAGAGCTGGATTTTGTGTTCTTTTCCAGGTGTTTTTTAAAAATTCTCTGTACAATAATTCAATGAATAATTCCATAAATTAGTCGACCATTCAGACTCTCTCTAGGACTTCAATCACATAAGGTATCATCTTCATCTCTAGTCATTAGAATGTAAATATTTCATCTTTGTGTAGTTCCTTCTGATTGCTCATTTATATTTTCTCTTGACTCACATTTATATTTTGAAATTCCTACTAAGCTTTGAATTTCTCATCCTTAATGCTTAGAAGCCTTCTATTTCATTAAAAAAAAACAATCAATTTTTTCCCTGCTATAGGATTCTACTTAGTATAGCTAGGTAAATTATTCTTGGTTGTAAGTCTGTATATTTTGTCTTTTGGAATATTATTCCAGGCTCTTTGCTCATTTATAGTGGTAGTTGCCAACTCTCATGTTATTTTCACTACAGTTCCTTGGTACCTAAAGTTTTATTTTAATTGTTGTGTTGCTTTTTTTCCTTGACCTCAAAGCCCTAGATTTTAGCTGTGGTATTCCTGGGAATTTTCTTTGTAGACTTTCTTTCAGGAGATCATCAGTGAATTTTTTTTCTATTTTTGCATTATTTTCTTGATCTAATAGGTCTGGGCAATTTTCTTTCATGATTTATTGAAATATAATGTCCAGGCTTATTTTGTTTTTGGTCATGTGTTTTAGCTGGTACAATGATTCTTAAATTATCTCTCATTGCCTTGATCTGTTCTCATGGTCAGTTGTTTTTCATAAGAGATACCTTACAAATTCTTCTGTCTTTTCAATCTTTTGATTTTATTTTAATATCTATTGTCCCATGAAATCATTCACTTCTGTGTGGTCTATTTCAGTGTTCAGCTAACTATATAGCTTGAGGGTCAAATCTGGCCCACTGCCTGTTTTTGTGTCACCCTTGATAAAAAAAATAATATTTAAAATATACAATAATATTTTATTTTAACATATTAAAACCATTCTTAACCATCAGACCATGCAAAAGCAGGAGCTAGGTCAGGTCTGGCCCATGGGCTGTTGTTTGCCAACTCCTTATCTATTTTAATAAGAAATCTTTTACTTGGGTAAGGTACCTCTTCTACTAAACTATGAATTCTCCTTCCAAGTCTTTTTTTCCCCCATAACTCTCATTTCTTCTCCAATTCTTTCCTTTATTACTCTCATTTCAAAATATAACATGAAGTTATTGAACTCTTAAAACTTTTATTTATATCATTTCTTCAAGCAATTCTAACTAATCTTGTGGTCATTCTGTTTTTCTCTGAAACTTTGCTTGAAGGTATTTTGTAGTTACTCTCTTCTTTTGGGTTTGTGTTTTAAACATCCTCAATACTATAAAGCTCTTTACAATGGGTGAATATTCTGTTTACTCATTTTTCTATCAGACTTTCCTTTCCTAGGAAACTCATCATTGGGAAATCTCATTATGCTGTAAGCCTGATAATCAAATCTCATCAGTACTGTCTGCTTCTCCGATTGGATTCTTTCCTTACAGGGCAGGCTCATGGGCTCTAGTACCTCTATTTAAAGGAGGAGTTCAGGACATTTTTGCCTTATTTTTACCAGCTACACTACTTTTGGACTTCTCTGGAAGGGATCATGCCTCCCACGCTAGACACTTTCATCCCTTTCTCCTCCTCACTCCCATACTTTTCAGCTTTTCCTTTGTGTTTCTTCTCCAATTAGATTGTGAGTTCCTTGAGGGAAAAGACTGTTTTCATTTGGATTTTTATCCCTTAGTGTTTAACACAGAACCTGGCACATAGGAGGTACTTATTGTTTATTGACTGATTGAATTTTCCAGGCTTACTTCCCAGATTGAGAGTGTGTTATGGCCAGGCCTTGAGCATTCCTGGAGAAAATGCTAGGCCTTTCTTTGTATTATCTAAGGTTTAAGCAGCAGCAATTCCTGCTGTTGTTTTCTGCAGATATTATATATGGTGCTCTTTAAGGATCACAGAAGTAGCTTGGGGCAGGGAATTGTCAACTTTCATGGGTTCTAAGCCATCTAGTCTAAGGCCTGCTCTGATCTCTGCCTTGCTGGACTTTTCAAGCTATCATCCCCAGTTGGGCTTAGGTAACACAACTGGAAATTTGCTTGAAAGTACAGCATCAAGAAACATTTACTGACATTGCTCCTGTCTGGTAGCTGAAAGATTTTGCAGATTCAGAACAACAGAACCATAGTCCTACCTCTGGCCTGAGCCAGTATATCACTATGAGATTAGAACAGTCATGTAGCTGCCCTGCTCCTTGTTCTAAACCTAAGTGTTTTAGCAATTCTCTGTGATAAGACTGAATGCTCTGCAGGTCAAATTTCCCCCCACAGTTCCTTCCCTGCTCCCTTGCTTGTGGGGAAAATTCATGATCTTGGGCTAGGAAAATGACCAACTGAGGTTTCTCCTTTGATTTCCCCATCATTACTTAGTTTGGCATCCTTCTTAGAATATATATTAGAATATTAGTTGGAATATTTATGAAGGGGCTGGGGTTTAATGCTTAATGTTGCTCTAAAATTTTATTAATCCTCCTAGGCCTTATTTGTTAACAAAAGCAGAAGAATCTAATTATTGAATGCAAACAATATAAGCAATAGTAGCTCTAGTAGCAAAAACTGTCAGAAATGTCAATCAGTATCCCACTTTAATTCATAACCTAGGTTTGTGAAGTCTCATTCTTTATTTGCTCTCTTGCAACCACCAAACTGAAGGGAGAGAATTGTGAACTTTGTTTTTTATTATAACTTCTCATGTCCCCTTGCCATAGGGTTGGTCAATGGGAGAAGGTCATAGGAATAAGGCATTAAAGTGGTATAGAAGTTGGGAACACCTGAATTCTAATCCTCCCTCAAACTTTACTAGCTATGTGACAAGGATAAGAAATCTAACTTCTATCCAACTCAGTGAAATGCAAATGATAATAAATCCCTGACAGAGTTCTTGCGAGGATCAAATGAAATAACACTTGTAATACACTCAAACCACAAAGAGCTACATAAATATTATTTATTACTATTAGCTAGTAGTTGTAGTAGTAGTAGTGGTGGTAGTAGTAGTAGTAGTAGTAGTAGTAGTAGTCATCATCATTGTCGCCATTTACATCACTTGCTAGGAAAAGAGGTGATTAAGCACAGTGGATGATTATTGTCATCCCAAAAATGAATAAGTAAGGACATTTTGCAAGTTTTTCCATCTGACTCAGATGACTACTGGACAATAAGCTCCTAAACTAATTGGCTCCCTGCTATCAAATGACTACCCCCAGCCCTCCTCAATCTTCTATCTTATATAATTTCAATGTTTATTTTGCATTATGGATATACACACACATACATAAACATATATGTATATATACACATATAGATGTATGTTATATACATCTCTGCATGCATTCCCCCCCCCCGCCCCCCTCAAAGAAGTCTCATTTTAGGAAATCTGGCCTATATTTCAGGGAAACCTATATTTCATTTAGCACAATAACTTAATAGAATTGTATTTGGGCTAATTGTAGAAAGAATAATATAATTAAGAGCAAATTTTTCTGTGAATAATGAACATACATCTATGGCAGTGTTGGGGCTCTAAGGGCTACTTATATTATCTCCTAGAGGTTCAATTTATTTTCAGAACTATTGTTGATGGTGTTTTCTGCCATGACATGGTAGCCCCAACTGGCAGAAATCTCAATAGGAAACCCAAGTACAAAATTATGATTTTGTTTAGTGACTTTATGCTTCAATTCTGTGCCAGGATTACAGCTGGCACTGAAGGAAGCTCTTACCAAATTTCAACTTGGAAGATGAAAGGATTCCATGAAAGTTATCCTGTTTTAATGATCTAAGTGAATTCCATCCTACTCTCACTGGGAGGTTGGGATTCATTAGAGATGGTCTGAAGTCTTCTTGGATCTATTTTCCCTTCCATTTTATATACAGCTAGAGGCTGGGGCAGGGGAAGGTCAGAGTGAGCATTACCCACAGTAAGAGTTGGAAGCAGGAGGATAGTAATCATTATCATCATCATTGGCAACAGGGACATTGACAGGAAGTTGGAGTCCTGTGAGAGGAAGCTGGAAACTGCAATACTGTTAACAGCAACACCCTTGACTTTTGGCCAATATTTTCCAATAGAGACATGATTCAATCCCTCCCAGATATTGCCTGCTGGGAAATGGCATCCCAAAACAATTCAGGGAATTCATGCAATCTGATCCAAGCTGATCCTCTCTGTGGGCCCCAGCAAGTGACAAAAAGGAAGTCACTTGGCATTAACTGGTCCATGTGGTCAATTATTTTTCCTCAAATCACATCCCTTTTCTAGCTATACTACTTCTGTCAGTGATACCACCACTCATGCACTCTCTCATATTGAGTTACCCAGTACTATAAATTCTATCTCTACAACATTCATATCTTCCCTTTTCTCTATTTATTCAGTTACTATCTTAACTGAGCATTACCTATTACAATAGTTTCCTCATTGATCTCATTCCCTATTGTTTCTCCTTGTCTCCAAACCATTCTCCATACAGCTACCAAAGTGATTTTCCTAAAGTATAGCTCTAACCATGTTACACCCCTACTCAAAAAATTCTAAGTCTTCCATTTTACTTCTAGGATCAATTATATACTCTTCTATTTGACATTTAACATTTTTTACAACGTGGCTCAAATATACTCTTTGGCTCAATTGTATATTATCCTGATGCATGCTTTCCATATACCAGAAAGCTGGTCCTTATACTGTCCTTGCCACATGACATCCCATTGCCTCTTCCTTTGCATTGGCTGTCTCCCATAGCTGGAATGTATTTCCCTTTCCAGATCTTTCTTGGAATCCACAGTTTTATTCAACTCAGTTCCAGTACTACCTTAAACCTTTCTTGTTTTCTCCCAATTACTAGTGCCTCCCCTGACACTTTGGGCCAAATCTCTTTTCTCTCCAAGCTGGTTATAAATCTTAATACCCCTTACTTTCTTGAATGACCCATTTCCTTCAAAGGTCTATTATTTCATAAGCTCAGTAAATTGGTTTATCAATCAATTAATCAAATGAACAAACAATATGGATTTATTAATTTCCTATTATGTGTCAGGCACTATGGCAGGGGTTAGTAAGTCAGACAAAAATAAAACAAACTTTGATCTCAAGGAATTTTAGATCATATATGACACTGTCTAATCAATTACCAAACATCTGATAACATATGGCGCAAGGCCAAAAGAACTAGCGTCAGCCATTTTTTTTTTTTTTTTTTGCAGGGCAATGGGGGTCAAGTGACTTGCCCAGGGTCACACAGTTAGCTAGTGTCAGGTGTCTGAGACCAGATTTGAATTCAGGTCCTTCTGAATCTAAGGCTGGTTCTTTATCCAGTGCCCCACCTAGCTGCACCCCAGCCGGACACATCTTGAGTTAGGAAAGGAAAACTTACTGCATGTGAAGATAGTAAACCACAACAAATCATTCAATGTAATGTTTAATGTAAACTACAATATACTTGGCAATTCTAAATGTTCCTCAACATGAATGGGCAGCTTAACCAAACCTTATTACCCCCGAGTGCCTGAAAGTCCAATGCTGTTGTCTGAATACATGACAATTTCATTCTAAAGGTCAAGTGTAGAACACAAAGGGAAAATATACAACATTTCCTTTCTAAATAACTGAATGTTTGGCTTGTGATGCAGAGAATTTGCCCCAAGGATTGCTTGGCATCCTTGAAAATTCAACAAGCAAACAATTTGAAAATGATTAACATTGATTGTGAGGGATACTTATTCAGAGCAGTTAGAATTCTCTTTTTTGCCAATTGAGGAAAGATGCTTGCTGCTTTAAAACAGAGCCTAATTAATATGCTCCAAATATTGATCCAGGGTGTGGATCCTCTCCTTTCAAGATCACTGCAAGAATGTGTTTAATACATTTTATGAACATAGCAGAGAAGAACAATTATATTTGGCAATGACATTAGTGATTCAGTAAAGCCAAATAACATCCTGAAGCCATTAAAAGTAAAGACTGACTAAGGGCAACACTGCAAGAAGATAGAATTTTCTGTTGAAAGCTTTTAAATCAGATTATCTAAGTGGTGGCATTTAATAAACAAATAGGTCAAATCTACAAACAACAATGCCTATGACAATCAATGTCAATGCATAGGAAATCTGATATTCAAAACTTCTCTGCAAATGAGATTTATATGTCAGGTTACTTTCTTCAACTTTAGAGAGGTTAAGTGACTTACCCTTGATAACATTGTAAATATCAGGGGCAAAGTCTGAAACCAGATGGTCCTGACTCTCATACCAGCTCTTTACCCACTATACCATACTTCCTCTCTGTGACATAACAGTTACAAATCACCTTCATTGTTTCAAAATATAGCTAGCATTTATATAGTACCTACTATGTGCCAGGCACTATGATAAGTACTTTGTAAATATTATCTCATTTGATACTTACAACAGCCGTGGGAGGTAGGTTTTATTATTATATTCATTTTACAATTGAGGAAACTGAGGCAAACAAAGGTTAAATGATTTGCCCAAGGTCACACTAAGTTAGTAAATATCTGAGGCCAGTTTTAAACTGACTCCAGGGCCAGAGCTTTATTCACTGTACCCCCAGCTGCCTATATTTTAAATATGGATGCATAGATATCTATGTATGCATATACTTATATAATACATATAAGCATAGGCAGGGTATTCCAAAATTTTTGGAGCACTATGTATTACTTCCTTCCTTTCCTCCTTCTCTGTTTCCTTCCTTCCTTCCCTCCCTCCTTCCTTTCACTCTCTCTCCAATCCCTCCCTCCTCTCCCTCCGTCCACACAGAGAATTATATCCTTACCTGCCAAAGGGATATAAATTTTGATCACTGAAACCTAGCAAGATATCTTGGGGTTTACACACTAGATTTCTTTCTATGGATCATGCCTTAAACCCAAATCACTCCAGCTCTCATTGATTGGCCCACAATAGGTCCCAGCCCAGCCCAAAACTCATTGTTTGGGTTCTGATGGCTCAGAGTAAGCACAAATAGCAATTATTTCTGTTTTGGCCAGAAACCCTGAGAGTTTTGCCCTCCCAGATTGATTTTTTTTTTTGACTCAGAAAAAAAGGCCATTCTTTGTCTTATTTCTTACTGTAAAGAATTAATTGTTATTTGAGGTTTTTATGCCTCGGGGCAAGCACTGGCCTGGGGCTCCGCAAACCTCAGGGTGCTCCACCCACTGGTTGTAGCCATTGCCAGGGCTCTGGCACCTCATGTCATCACCACTCGCCAACGCCTACATGGGCCTGGCAAAATTATAATGATTGGAAGCCTAGTGAGGGCAGTCATGTGACTATCAGAGCGGCCATCCCATTGGCTGGGACTGTGTGGGGTGTTTTCTAGGTTTGGGGGAGGAGAATTGGGCATTTTAGGTGGAAGCTGGAGAGCAACAGGCATTCTGCTGCGTATTTTCAGCTGATTCCTGGGTGGTGGTATTTTTCAGGTATTATAATTTCCCTTTCCCCATTTTTATTTCCTTTCCCTTGATCCTACTGATCCTGTTTCTGTTTTTTTTTTTTTTTAAGTTCATTCTTGTTAAAATAAATCTTGTTCTGTTTTGAGGGAGGCTGCCGGTTTCCTTCCTTGCCCCAATATTGCAGCGAGCCGCTTAGCTAGCACTCCCCAATTAAAAATTGATCCCCACAGTTTTTGGCAAGTCAACCAGGAGTTGATTAACCTAGTGAATTTCTTTACATTACCTAGCCTTAAACACTGAATGGGTATTGCCTCAGACAAACTGAGACCGGGGAAAGACCCTAGCTTAAAAAGGATAAGGTCTCTCACTGAGGCCAAGGTCTCCCACTACATCAGGAACTATCTCCACTTGTCCTCATCTATATCTTGCCACTGGACCCAGATAACCCTGGAGGAGAGCATGAGATTGATGACTTTGCACAGCCCTGCCTCACTTACATCCAATTCACTTGAAAGTCATGACATCACCTTCCTGATGTCATGGTCCTCTTTGAGAATGAGAATGAAGGACAAATAATATGTATGCACAAATATATGCATGTGTATATGTATGTGTGTGTGCATAAAATTCCATATTTTATTTTTTCTTCAAAATATAAATCCATTTTCTTCCAGTTTCAACAACTCAAGCTTGTCCTTTAAGTGAGCTAAAATTCTGATACTATAAGAGGCACCATGGTGTCCTACAAGGGCAGTGGGACATTTGTCAATGTTTGGCATTTGAAAAACATAAGTTCAAATCTTAACTCAGACACTTACTAACTTTGTAACTCTGGTAAAGTCACTTCACCTCACTATGCCTCAGTTTCCTCATCTGCAAAAGTGAGGGGGTGGGGGAAGGATTCCTTAAGCTCATGATCCTATGAGGTTTTCCCCAAAACTGAAAAAAAAAAAAGATTGCTTAAGGTTGTTAATCATTGACACAATTCTCGCCCTGTTTGTTCATTTTGTGAAATGCTAAACCATATGATAATGATTTTATAATTATATTTTTATTCCATAAAGCCTGCCTAAGGCAGATCATAAAATCTCCACATTATATTAGGAGGAGCTAGCTCAGTAAAGGTTCCTCATTTGCCCAGAAGCATGTCCCGGTGGAGTCTGAGCTAGGCTTCCTGGGTAACTAAGTGCATTCCTCCTGAGAAAAAGATAGAAAAACATGATAGGAAAAACAACAACAGAAAATGCCCTCAGTTTACTGGCTTTATATCTTAGTATGTGTATGATCTTGGAAAAGTTATTAGCCTCTCTGAGAATTAGAGTAGCTTACTTAAGACACTAACTTTTTCAGTCATGGAAGTGATAGTTAATTATGAGTTTTTGAAGTGTGGGTTAGAACAAAAATCAGAGCACAATAGGACTGACCCGATTTGGGGCTTAGGAGAAAAACCACAAGCTGCTTGAGACTTAAAATATGACTCAAATCAATATATGTGTACGTTTCAATGTCAAATCCCACAGAACTACCTAAGGGATCACATTACTGTAAGTAAATATCTTAAACCATGAAAGTGTTCCTGAATTACTAATGACTCTGAGAGGTGAGGTGTTGGAATGTATTAGCCCAGAGCCAAAGCCTATTTTATAAAGCAAAATAAATCAATCAGAGATAAGTCACATCACTACTGCTTGTTTATTCTGAAGCTGACAGTGTGAAGTAGCCTCAATATTTCCCAAAGCACAATTATTTTTAAGAATATAAATAAAGAAATGTTACATAGGCAGTTCTAACAGCTAAATATCCTTATAGACTGAAAAAGGCACTTAGATTTTATTCTCTTTGACAAAACTCAGTCCAAGAAACATTTCTTAAGTACCCAATATGTTTGAAAATCACTGAGCTAGGCACTGTGAGAAACAGGAAGATGCATAACTCATGATCCATATCTTCAAAGAGCTTACAACCCAGGAGGAGAAATAAGGCCAATTCATACTCTAAAAAATAAATGCTAGTAGGTGCTCAAAAGATGTACAGGAACAGAAGTTTGATGAGTGATAGTGTCTTTCTGTTTGGGGGAGGCAAGCAAGACCACAAGAGGAAGAGGAGTCTGAGCTAGTCCATGATAAGTAGGAAGGAGAGCACTGGACTTGGCATTAAAAGATGTGGACTGGAATACTACATCTGTGCCTTACAACATGTGTGACCTGGAGCTATCCACCTAGTTTCTCTGGAGCTTAATTCAGTTTCTTTATTTGTAATATTAATGGATCAGACAAAATCACCTCTAAGGTGCTTGTTAACTTGAAATCCTATGGAATACTATCAATTTTGAAGAACAGAGATGGTGGGGGGAAAAAACACTTAAAAAAACATGAAAAGAGAGCCAAGTATGGGGAAAGAAGTCTGACTAGTATTTTGTTGGTGTTGTTCAGTCATTTGACATTTTTCAGTCATGTCTGATTCTTTGTGACCCCATTTGGGGTTTTCTTGGCAAAGATGCTGGAATGGTTTGCCATTTTCTTCTCCAGCTCTTTTTACAGATGAGAAAACTGAAGCAAATAGGGTGAAGTGACTTGTGCAGGGTCACAAAGTTAGTAAGTACCATCTGAGGCTGAACTTGGATCTTCCTGACTCCAGGCCCAACACTCTACCCACTATGCCACCTAACTGCCCTCTGATTGGTGAGTGGCAACGTTATTTGTGTGGAGTTTGGAGATTGTGCACAAAGGGGAGCAATTTGTGATGAGGCTAGGAAAGTAGGTTAGCTACAAACCAATATGATAGGATCACAATTAATATTACCTCTGATTTCTACTGTATTGATTTTCTAATGTAATTGATTTTATGCTGCATTGATTTTTATAATTGAGTTAGTATGTGCCTGAACTCACCTTGCTCAGGAACACCTTTTTTCCCTTTGACTTAGTTTAAAGGAAAGTTGTTATCACTCATATCATTAGCTCCTGGGACATTTGCTTGTTATTTGTAAGCCCCAACCAACTTAACCTGGTGCTATTCTTTAAAAGATATGTTGTGTGTTTTTGTGCAACTAGGGGACATTTGCTCTCCTCCAAGAACACAGTAAGCCTGGTGGTGGTAATCCCCTAGAACCAATTTTAAAAGGCAGATGAGTCCCATAAAACAACTATAACATTCTTTAACTGTTAGAGAGGAGCAAGATTAGCCACAACTGAATGCAAACCAACTTTTCTTAGCATATCCAATTGTAATGTTCCTAGACCCCCTTCTTTCCTGCAAGTCAGCAAAGAAGGTCCTCCCTTCTATAGACTTTACTGAGGTGGTCAGTCTGACCCTGTTAATATTTATGCATGTCACTGTTAAATTGATTTTTCTTGTAGTATGTACCTCAGTTTACCTTTATTGCATTTGCTAGTGAACCCATGGAGAGTTTTGAATGGTAGGTCATGTAGTCTGGATTTTATTCAATAGACTAGACAAGTAACTGAATAATTTTGAATCACATGAGGAGTGGGAGTGCAATCAGAAGGGTGAAGGAGATGCAATCAGAACTGCATCTTAGAAAGATTAACCCAGCAAGGTTATATAGGATAGATTGGATTGGAGGAAGGAATGGTTGAGAAGGAAAGATGTGTTAGGAACATAGTGCTGATAGAACATGAATGCAGTGACCCAACATACCTGGACCAAACTCTGTGTACATCTATGCCACAGAGATAAGTTGGGGAATATTAAAATGATACAGAAGACCCTAGAATTTGAGAGAAGGGAGGTGTTTTTGTACTTATTGTTCTAACTATACCTTTCAGTTAATTCCTTTTCCTAAAAGCTAAATGAAGTCTTGCTTATTACTATTATTAAGAAGCACACTGGTGGGGACTCATGAATATTAGAATCTCAGAACCTTAGGTTTATCCCTAGAATTCAGAGTGGAGAAGTAGTTAACCGTTCTCAGGGGAATCCCATCCACCAATGGGAATGAAACTTGTGGAGTCTCTGCCTGTAGAACATAAAATCTAGTATCCTCTACCAAGCTCTACCATTGTACAAGCAGAGACAATCCTAGATAACATTAAAGAGGCTTATCACCAAAATATTGACCATTAGATGTTGAATTGTTTGCATTGTCTAAAAAAATTGTCTAAGACATGATCTGCATTGGTGGCAGGTTTATCCACACTATTGAAATTCACATTACATGTGCATAATACAAATATACGTGAAATATTTCTGTCACTCATTTAATATTTAAAGGGATGGGATGGGGCAAGTAGGTGGTATAGTGGACAGAGCACTGGTCCCAGAGCTCAAATCTGACCTCAGACACTTACTAGTTGTGTGACCTGGGCAAGTAGAGAAACTCCCAATTGCTTTAATCCTAATCTGGGGCCATGCCCAGTAATCCTGATAATGTATCTTGTCACTGGACCCAGATGGCTCTGGAGGAGAAAGTGAGGCTGGTGACTTTGCACAGCTTTTCCTCACTTAAAAATTCAAATCCAATTAGTTGCCAGTCATGACATCTATCATAGTCCTCTTTGAGAATGAAGGACAAACAACAAACAAACGAATGAATGAATGAGTGAATGAACAAATATGTGTGTGTGTGTGTGTGTGTGTGTGTGTGTGTGTGTGTGTGTGTGTGTGTGTGTGAGAGAGAGAGAGAGAGAGAGAGAGATGAAGGCAGAAATGTGATTGGTAAGATTACCTGCATGGTCATCCTAATATAGCTTTCTTGCTTTTGCCCTCCCTGTGAGATCATTACTTCCTCTACTTACATAACACATTTGCAAAGGTGAGCAAGCTGGATGTTCTTCCTACTCCCCTATTGGTCTGTTCAAGGCATAGTTCTATTATTTTATTTGACATATTGTAAATTCCAGAAGAGTAGTCACACCTATTTTCAAATATACCTTTTGTCTCAGATTTTTGACAAAGCATTAAAATTTCAAAGCCAAATAAAAGTGAGACTTAGATTCCCTATTATTTTGAACGATTCATACTTTGCTCCCCTATGCTAGTGTGGATGATAGTTGGTCATATTGTTACAACTTCACATGGGAAAATCAGAAAAGTCACAGCCTGTTTAAAAATGTGGACTAATTTTTTTCTTGCAAATGGTAATATAGTTAGCATTTCGTTAATGATTATGAATGAATGAATGGGGGGTATCTCATAAGCCTACAAAAGTCTTGCTGACTTTTAGCCAATTGACAAATACTTTATGCATTTCCTCTTCCATCATAGCGTAACTCAAACTCAAACTATTTGAGTTAAATTCTGATATTTTTCAATTGAAATTTTTTTTCTTTCCTTTTTAGTAAATGGTGTACAGAATAAGTGTGCATGGGGCACATATTCTACTCTTATTTTAAAGACAATCCTGAAAAGTCCTTTGCGGTTTTGTCTGTTTTTCACCTGACTTGCAAGACTTGTTCCTACAAACTGGTTTGCCTTATTAAAGATTCAGCATTGATATCATATCTTTAGCAGGGATCAAGTAATACTTTTCTCACTTTTGCATATGCTGAGAAAGAAAATTTGGATAGTTTCACTTGGCTCATTTCCTAGAAAATATAGCATTACCTTGATCTAGCTAAATAAACTATGACCAAACATAATCTAGATGTATAGAATTCTATGTAGTCCAGAGAGACTCCTCTAAGCATGCAAAGCTTCTTAAAATGCCCTCATTTGGGGTCATGTAACTGAATGTGGGGGTCATGAAAAATTTGGCAGTAAATGTTTAATTTGTATACCTATTTTATATACTTATATACCCAAAGTTGCATAAAAATTTCTTGGGCAAAAAGGGGTTGCAAGTGGAAAATGTTTAAGAAGTCCAGTCTTGTAGTATAGCTTATATGAATCTCCCTCCCCAATGTAGGGATATCCTGTACTAAAACACTCACAAGTGCAAGTCTACCCCTCTTTGAACACCTGCAATGTCAACAATACCTACAATCTTACTTCTTGTTCCATAAATTGACAGAGCAGAATCTCTTCATTCACCCCTCATATGAATTTATCTTCTACTACTTTGTAACATGTGCAAGAGAAACCTTCTTAGATTATATAATTCAACTGGGAAGAAACAAAACAAGACAAACTTAGAAGAAAAAAGCTCATTTTTAAACATAATTCTTCAATTTTTGATGATCTGTATCTAGAGCATTTGCTTTATAAAATTATCCAAAATGATAATTTTGGTTTGGATTCCTTTCTTCTCTCCAGCAAAATCCTGGCAATCTACCCACTTCTTCTCTTGTTGTATAGCCTTCTTCCCTCTTACACTAACACAGAGCTCAGAAAATAATTTTTCTTAGACAATTCAAGCTGATTTTAATATTAGACTAATGACACTATAAGGAGAAAAATAAATGTACTAAGGGGAACGTATATTATAATTTTAATGTAAATAATTATTGAATTTTATGCTCTATTGTTTCCCTATATCAACAGAAATAAAAATTATATTTTATTACATAAACAATCATATTTTTAAAGTCCTCAGATAGTTCATGGAAGAATAAAAGTATCCTCATATTCGTCAGATTTGAAAAGTTTTCTTAAAATGGTAAGGTTTTGAGTGTGACTCTAGAGATAGACTTTGTTATCATTGGTCAATTGTAGCTAATTGTAGAGAAACTCCCTACTATAAAGTTGGCCATTTTGCCACATTTCTAAGGGTTAGTAGTGTGAGAAAATAATTATCAATAACGGATTACTAGGAGAAATCCAGAAGCTACTCTCTCCCCTTGCCTAGATCCTGCAGCTTTACAAAAGGAACACAGATTGACCTTCCTGACTTGCTAGGGGAAGATAATTCACCTTGACCACCCCTCATGTCATGTCAATCAATGGAGTTGAATGATACTAACCAATTAGCTTAAATCAATGTGTGGTGACCCACCTCTACCTGAGGGAAGATAAAAATCCCTCCAGGGAAGGGGGCTCATTCTCTTGCCATTCTTTCCTCTCTTACTCGTTTACTGCTTCTCTTAGCCCGGGGTTGGCTCTCCTCAGCCTCCCTTCCTAGGACTCCATGGTAGGTGTATAAGTAATGGAGAAGTTTTTCAGACGCGGTCAAATTAATAATAAATGTTTGCTGACAAAACTGGTGTAATAGCCTCTAATTTATAAATAGCAATATATTAGAAACCCCAGCTAAGTTCCCCAATAATTTAGAATAGAGACAGGCTTCCCCCCAATATTTCAAATGACACAGTAGTGTTGCCAAGCCAGAAATGGACAAAAAGTACAAAACATTCTTCAGACCTTTGCAAAGCACTTTCATTTCAACAGTGATGGTAAGAAGGAGGAGGAGGAGGAGGAGAATAGTGTAAGGGCTAAAATTCTAGCCATACTGTCTAAAATATCTAATGAGTAGTTGCAATAAATTATAAGCTTTAGCAAGAGTTAGACTTTTAAGCATTTATTAAGGAGAATAAGAATTTGGTAAAGAGAGAGAAAGGCCTACATTAATCTATTAAAGGGAGAGCGCATGTCTAGCTCCCTTCTCCACTGGAGTCCTCAGGAAAGAACCGGAGTCAGAGCGCCAGGCTCCCCCTTCTTCCTCCCACAAGCAAATGTCACTTCCTGACCCCAAAGAAAAACACATTTTTTTTTTCAGAGACCTTCACCTCATGGTGGAGCTTTTCTACAGTAAGTCTCCAGGAGGTGGCGTCATTCCAATTGTTACAGTAGGAAGAAGAGAAAGGAGAGGAAGAAGGGGAAGAAGAGGAAGAGGAAGAAGAAGAGGAAGAAGAAGAAGATGATGATGATATACTAGGAACAATAAAGTCCTTAACTTATCTATAAATAATGATTTAACAATTGGCATTTATTTAATATTTGCCCTGATATACTAATCAAAGAAGTGAACCATATTCATATTGATATTCTTGCTACAATTGAAAGGAAAATAATTCAAATAATCATATATAAAAAAAAAGAATGTTTTGTAGATTTTCTTCAAAGGGGTCCCTATAGAAATTTTCTTCATTATGAACTTTCTTATTAAAATAGCATTTCATGAGGCACTTGTTAAAATAAACTTTCATGGGGTGGGGTGGTAGGGGGAGGCAGCTAGGTGGTGCAGTGGATAAATCACCGAACCTTGGATTCAGGAGGACCTGAGTTCAAATCAGGTTTCAGACACGTGACACTTACTAGCTGCGTGACCCTGGGCAAGTCACTTAACCCCCAATGCCCTGCCAAAATAAATAAACAAATAAATAAATAAATGTACACAAATGAAACACTATGATAATTACTGCACTTTAGCACTGAATCAATCCCCAAGCTTTTGAGTATGTTCCATGGGCCAGGCACTATGCTAGCCTGTGGGGATAGAAAGATAAAAGTGAAACAATCTCAGATCTCAAAGAGCTCACTGTATATTCTACTTGGGGGATGCAAGTTCCTAGAGAAGTTAGTAATAAACATATACAAAATAATTATCCAATTATGGGGGGGGGCTAATAACTGGGGGAATCAAAAAGACCTGAAGGAGATGAAACTGGAGCTGATCCTTGAAGGGAGCTAGGAGTTCTAGGAAGAAGTACAAGAAGGGTAGTTTTGGTGAAATGTAGAGAAATGATGTTGATGAATATATAAAAAAACATGTAGAGATCATCTGAATCCAGACTATGAAAGGTTTAAGTGCCAGGTATAAAAAAAATATTTTATTCTCGAGATATTCTGGAGGTACTTATATACCACCATCCAATGCAGAAGATCAAAAGGTAGAGAAATTTCACAAAGAACTTGACAAAATCTTTCAAAGTGTTTGTATAATATCTAATATATATATATATATATAAAACATATGTATGTGTATACATGTATATATATATAATATTTGCTGCATGCATGTGTATATGTGCATATATACATATGTGTATATCTCAAGTATACATGTTATACACTTACCTATAGATACATATACCTTGTCCTCAGTACTCAATCTCATCATTGGCAATGTACATGGGCACAGGAAGGATAGCAAAAATTGTGCCAAAAATATGGAATGAGATAAAAAAAATGAAAGAATCAAAGTGATAACTCAGATGTATCACACTCAGTTTCAAGGTACTAGACAAAAGAAGCACTAAACTCCATCAAACAAAATGACATTAACTATATGATGTCTTTTGTTTTTATCTTGTGCCTGCATGTGTGAGGGAGGGTTGCCTATGATTTTATTTGCATAGGGCAGTCCCAGTGTGGAAATTTTCTCTCCTGATGCAGATCAGAAGTTGTTTGTAACTTATAATCTTAGCGAATAGCCTGGGACACTAAGAGGCTAAGTGGATCTCAGAGCTAGCATATTCCATAAGCAAGACTTGATCCTAGGTTTTCTAAGGCTTCCTTCTATCCATTAAGCCAATTCTAATCATAGGTTCTAGAATTTTTAGAGGAATTAAAGTCTTACTAATCAGTTTATAGATATTGAATGGTGTGCTTTTTTCATTTTTTCATTTTAGGATTTTTGTCAGGCACATGGAACCTTTCTTACATTTTCAGGGAATTTTTTGATGATTGCTAACAGGAGCTCAGTCATCAAATCTGCCAGTAATAAATCTGCGATATAGTTTGGACCAAGTATTTAGGCTTTCTGAGGGCAGCTAGCTACTCTGTTATCATTTTTCATTTCAACTTTTGATCACTTTCGTTCGATCCCTTCCAGGCCTGTTAGAGGAAACAGGCAAAATAAAATAAGTTGTCATTCTTTCTTTTCTCCTTCATCTATTATCCTTGCCTCATCTACTCTCAACATTAGTTTAACCCATTCTTTGATTGTCTTGATTCCAACATTAGTCAATCTTGCTTCACAAAACAGTAAAAAAATCATTTGAAGAGAAATCAAGTAAGTAGTGATCTTGATGTAAGGTCAAGCTAGGCCAGATCATCTTGAGATCATTTATAGATGAAACATGTAAAGCAAATAGACAGGAAATGGAACTGATCATATGGTATTTTATACTGGTTCATTCTCACTGGTTGAGAAAGAGAAACTACCATATTTGTACTTCTCTTGATCAGTGCCTGATACACAATATGAATGTGATGGTTGGATTCAGACTGTACTTGTTGGGTTTTTCCAAGTGACATTTGAGGTATTATGAATACAAAACCAGACTTGGGTCCTATTTTCTGTAATCCTATATGTGTGACATTAATTAATCAGTTTTCTATATCCATGCAGAAGCCACCCAAACCTGTCAAGCGTCAGACTGGAAAAGGGCTGGGAAAGAAAGAACCCTTACTAGCATAGATTCTGAATTCTAGGACTATGATAGAAAATTGTTGCTTGGGTTTATTGGGGTGGGGGTGGGGAATACTATAAGATAATATCTGTGACTTTCTATGACATCCACTTCTCTATAATAACCATTTATATTTGTATTATTACACAGACAAACCACTTTTTAAAACCACAATTTATTAAACATACTTTAGCCATCTTTACGCAAGAAGTTAGAGTACAGCTTAGATGTATGCTTTTAGCAAAAGCATCAACGTATTCTGATTCAAGGACCAAAGAAGGCTATGATAACTCAGGGAAAAGATATTCCCCCATGTCCGTACTACTGAAGGAGAAAGAAACCAGAAATCTAATAAAAGGAAAGATGTGAGCAAGGTACTCTGGTGAAGAGTGCCTGAACATGGCTCAGACAAGGCCAAAGAGAATGCCTTCACTACATTAAAAGAAAAGGAACAGGGGCAGCTACGTGGCACAGTGGATAGAGTACTGGCTCTGGATTCAGGAGGACCTGAGTTCAAATCTGGCCTCAGACATTTGATACTTACTAGCTGTGTGACCCTGGGCAAGTCACTTAACCCCAATTGCCTCACATAAAAAAAAGAAAAGGAACAAAACTGGGAGAATCTGGAGGCTAGAGTATGGAAAGGAATTCTGTCAGCCTCTGCCACTGTTTATATGCCAAGCACCTTAAAGTGTGAGCAACCAGAGCCTATGAAGACATAAACTCGATAGCATGACTGAAAGGATGAGAGAATGGGAAGGCAGCATGGTGGAAAAGTTCAGTGCCATTGATTGTGTTGCTATTACTGCTGCTGCTACCCAAATTGAAAATGAGATGCTGGAAAGGGCTTTAGTTGCTTTTTTAAGGTTTTTTCTTAATACTTAACTGGATCTATTATTGTTATGGTGCTTCTTTCTATGGTATAGATCACAATACAAATCCTTTGACAAGCATGTTAATATCCTTCCTATAATCCTTCACAATATGTTCACCCAATGCATGCACCCAGTCCTTTGACAAGCATGTCAATATCCCTCCCATAATCTGCATGACTCAGAGTCATACAGTAGCATAGGAAAAAATATTGATCGTCCTTTTTCATGGGGAGAAGGTTGGAGATTTTGAAACCCCTACACAATTTCCCAAAGGCAATTTCCCTCTCTCTTCTTCCTGTTTATTTCTGGACTTAATTTGTTCTCCCTCTGAAGTCTTTGTATAATATATATGTCTTGAAGGGTCAAAAATAATGGTTTTACATTCAATTTCTTATCATATTCTGGAAAAAGAGATAATATTCATCACTTGGTTTTCACAGCATAGATAGTTGGGTTAAACTTTTTAGAGTGATTATTGATTTCATTTAGGATATGCTATAATGTTTTATGGCTTGAGGCAATATAAAAAATGGCACCTGCAGACAGAAACACATGGAGGACCTTGTTATAGATAGGGGATTCTTTTTCTACTTAGACTCTAGTCGGAAAATCCCCTAAGACTACATAGCAAATAGCTTTCATGCTTTTGTCTCCTTTTTATGCCTCTGATGAATAAATAGAGGGTTGTTAAACAAACTTATGTTTATAATTCCATTTTTTCAAGGAGGCAGATGATTTTGACATGTTCATGGGATGAATTTGGATGATTTTTACTGAGCTTTTTGTATGTGATTCTCTCTACTGCTTCTGACTATTTAATGAGATAAGCATATTCACGGAAGGTAGAGTTTACAAGGGCAACTCCCAAATACTATAAGTTGCAGGGTCAAGGCATATTTTTATGGGAACAGGGAGTGTCTTCACTAGGATCTTCCTATACCAATAAAAACGCATATCCATTTTTCAAAATAATATAGTTTTTGTTTTGTTAAATATTTCCCAATTACATGTAAAAAATTAGCAATCATCTTTAAACATTTTGAGTTTCAAATTCTCTCCCTACCTCTCTTGCTCCTCCTTGAGGAAGTAAGATTTCAATTATATATATGAAGTCATGCAAAATATATTTCCATATTAGCCATGTTGCAAAAGAAAACACAAACAGAATGAAACAATAAAAATAAATAGTTAAAAATGCTTTAATCTGCACTGAGCATTCATCAGGTCTTTCTCTGGAAGTAGATAGCATTTTTCAGTTGTGGATCCTTTGGAATAGTCTTGGATCATTGCCATGATCAGAGTAGCTAAGTCTTTCACAGTTGATCATACTTACAGTATTGTTACTGTATACACTGTTCTCCTGGTTTTGTCCACTTCAGTTTTCATGAGTTCATATGAGTCTTCCCAGGTTTTTCTGAATCCATCCTGCTTGTTGATTCTTATATCATAATAATATTACATCAAAATCACATACCACAACTTGTTCAGCCATTCCCCAATTGATAGGCATTTTCTCAGTTTCCTATTCTTTGCTATCATAAAAAGAGCTACTATAAATATTTTTGTATAAATTGGTCCTTTTCCATTTTCTTTTATTTCTTTAGGATACAGACATAGTAGTGGTACTGTGGGATCAAAGGGTTTGTATAGTTTTATAACTCCTTGGGTTTAGTTTCAAATTGTTCTCCAGAATGGTTGGAATAGTTTACAACTCCACCAATAGTGCATTAGTTTCCCAATTTTTCCAAATGCCCTCTAATATTTGTCATTTTCCTTTCCTGTCATTTTAGCCAATCTGATGGTTGTAAGGTAGTATCTCAGAGTTTTAAATTTGTATTTTTCTAATTGGTAGTGATTTAGAATTTTTTTCCATGTGACTATCAATAGCTTTGATTTCTTCTTCTGAAAATTGCCTGTTCTCATCATTTGACCTTTTATCATCTGGATAATGACTCCTATTTTTATCAATTTGGCTCAGTTCCCTATATATTTGAGAAATAAGGCACTTATCAGAGAAACTTGCTATGTTATTTTCCCAGTTTCCTGTTCTCCTACTAATTTTGAGTGCATTAGTTTTATTTGTTCAAAAGGATTTTTAAAAAATCATGCAATCAAAATTATCCATTTTACACCCTGTGATGCTCTCTATCTCTTGCTTGGTTATACACTCTTTTCTTATCCAAAGACGTAACAGGTAAATTTTTCCATGTTCCCCTAATTTACTTGTGATATCATCATTTATATGTAAATCATTTATTCATTTTGGCCTTATCTTGGTATATGTTATGAGATATTGATCTATGTCTAGTTTTTACCCCCAAAGCATTGATCTTTGAGCTTATCAACCACTAGATTGCTATGGTCATTTACTACTGAGTGTTGTGTCCCCAAGGGGAGGTAGGTGACACAATAGATAAAGATCTGTCCTGGAGTCAGGAAGACCTGAGTTCAAATTAGGCCTCAAACACTTATAAGCTGTGTAATGCTGAGCAAAGCACTTAACCATCTGTGCCTCAGTTTCCTCTTCTGTAAAAATAATCTGGAAAAGAAATGGAAAACATTTTTAGTATTTTTGTCAGGAAAAGCCCAAACAGGGTCGCAAAGAGTCAGACATGACTTTAAAAACTGAACAATGACAACAGCAATACAATTGTGTACCTAATCTATTCCACTGATCTACCACTCTATTTCTTAGACAGTATCAGATTGTTATGATGATTAACACAATATAGTTTGAAAACTAGCTCACCTCATTTAAATTTTTTTCATTGAATCTCTTGATAGTCTTGTTATGGGGGAGAAACCGATAGGAGAATGCACATGGGTCCTTAGGATTCCTCTGTAAAGAATTACACTCTCGAACAAGACCTAATCAGGAATAAGAGAACAGGTTTATTGGGGTACAAGAGAAACTGGCCGGGAGGAAGGTTTTGCCAGAACAAAACACTTTCCTCCCTGGCTAACTTGTGGGGTGCCATTTTATAGGGTTTAGATGGGGGTGGGTAAGAATCTCTTATTGCGTGAGGCGCTGGTGGTCTTCCCGAATTGCACTGGGGTAGGAAGAATCCCTTGTGAGAGATCTGATGGTGGGTATCAACTTTGTCCTGATGGGTCTAAGCAGTCTGCTGATGGGCGGTTCCAGGTGGTCTTCTCCTGAATTACCTCATCCAGATGCTTAGGATGACTGGAAAGTAGGGTGATGGTCCTGGAGCATGCTCAGTGCCGCTTATCTCCGTTAGGTGCATGTGTGTATCCTTGATTGTGTTCAAGGAGAGGCCTACTTGATTTCAAGGGAAAACCCCTGAGATTTCAAGGAAAAAGTTCCTTGAACCCTCCAGAGAATTGTTGGGGTGACCAGGGTCCATAATCCTCCCATGACATTCTCAACCTTTTGTTCTTCCAGATGAATTATTACTATATTTTCTAGCTGTATAATGAAATTTTTTGGTAGTTTAGTTGGTATGGAACCGAAGAAGTAAATTAATTTTGGCAGAATTGTCATTTATATATTGGCTCAGCCTACCCATAAGAAATAATTATTTTTCCCTATTGTTTAGATGTCTTTATTTCTGTTAAAAAGTGATTTGTAATTGTGTTCATATAATCTGTAGGTTTGTCTTAGTAGGCAGACTATCAAATTTACTCACTGAGACCTTCTTATACCAATGAAATCACACGTCCAGTTTTAAAAAAATGCTCCTTAACTTCCTTAATTCTGCTTCTTAAAATTTTACAAACAAGTTTTTATTCTAAACCGGCATCATCCTTGGCTTCCATATACCTTTTGGCAATTATATTAAGTGTTTGCTGATACAATTGGTTTCTAGGTTCTTTTGATTCTCCTCATTGTTGTGATTTATTTACATTGATTAAACTTCCTCATAATATGGTGATGGTACTGATATTTGTTCTTTTGTCATTTTACCTATTTTAGCATTACAGTCTAATTTGTACAAGTTGGAATTGGCTTTGTGTACCATGTTTTCTTATCATCTTTGTTCATTTTTTAAATTTATTTTTTGACATTTTGTAATTTTATTTAAATGAAGTTCAATTTAGTTTTCATCCACATTGAATGTCTGTAAGCTTTTGAAAGTGGTGACAGGCACATAAGTAACCAAGGTATACAGCTTGTTTGGTTAATCTTCATCCTCATTGCATTTCCTGGACAAATGTACTCAGATACGGTACAGAACATTCCTTATTCCTTTGGCCCAAACAGCTTTGTTGAGTCTAGTGTCAATGCCTACATCTGGAGTTCTTATTTCTTTCATGGCAAATTTTTGGATTTCCTTGAGAGCCTGAGAAGCTTGCTTTTTGAAGCCTACTCCATGAATCCACTTGTGAATGTCGATGGTGTATTCTCTGGTCACCACCTCATTGATGGCAGAGCATCCCTTCTTTTTCTCTTCACCTTTCTTTGCGGGAGCCATCCTGCCCAGGACCAGGTTGGAAAGTCTTTGTTCATTTTTTAAAAATTTGTCATTAATATTATATATTTTGCCTAGAAAGATGGGAAATAGAGATAGCTGATTCAGAAATTACCAAAATTGATAGAGAGTTGATGCTTGTCAGTTAAAGTATAATCAATTTCCTTTTTCTGTGTGTGATGTTATTTCTCTTCTTGAAGAAAATATTCCCAGACTTTTGGACACTCTCATTTTTCACTCAGACAATCTTTACCAAAATTACTTCTCACCTGTGCCCACTAAAGATTAAAATATATCTTTATTTAATTTGTGAGGTGTTATTGAGTTCTTTGTATATTTTTTTCTACTTCTTCCGCCTCTGCAATGGTTATGGCATATACATTGCAAATATCTTAATGATAATCTTTTTGCAAATGGTTATGATGAGCACTGCAATGCAAGGCAAACAAGTATCCCATGAAAAGATGTATCTTACCATTGGACACATGATTATACCAATTCTATTTCTTTATTTCATAGTATCATAGACTTAGAGCTGAAAGGGACCTTAGAATTCATTAAGTCCAATACTTTCATTTTACAAATGAGGAAACTGAGGCAAAGGGCAAGTGACTTTCCCAAGGTCATAAAACTAGTAACTATTTATCTGTATCTTCCTTGTTTCTTTGGGCTTTATTTGTAGTGAGAATATGACAGTTGACATGATTCACAGTTCATTGGAGTAGGATCTTACATTTAGAGTACTCAACAGTTATGTTAATGTCCACTCAACATCTAAAAACTAATAAATTCTTAGCCTTCTATACTCGATCAATTTTAGCACTCTGCTACAATCACTACAACATGGGAAGGAAGAAGATTCTGTAGTATGTTTCTTTCTTCCATGTCCTTCTATGACTATAGCATTTTTTTCACTAAGTAGCCAACCTACTGGTAAGGTCTCTTCTTATTTAGTTATCCCTGTTTTCAGAAAACAGACATAGCTATAGTCTATAACTAGAACGTCAGATAAAGCCTTTCCAACATGGTAGAACTGTCCGAAGGCTGGGATGTGCTGGTCTAGACTTTGAGAAACTGGGTTCATCTCCATGGTGCAGTGAGTAAGGCAGGAGCAGTCTGTGAGGTTTTTTTCTTTTCTTCTTGTAATGTTTATAAATCTAGAGGTAAAGTTAGTTGTCAGTAAAAATCAATCAATTGGGGGGCAGCTAGATGGTGCAGTGGATAGAGCACTGGCCTTGGATTCAGGAGGACCTGAATTCAAATCTGGCCTCAGACACTTGACACTTACTAGCTGTGTGACCCTGGGCAAGTCACTTGACCCCAATTGCCTCACCAGAAAAAAAAATCAATCAATTGGTAAATAAATAAATGAACAAATAAATAGATTTATATATCAATCAATGACAACTGCCTCCTCCTGTCCTTTTCTTGTACCAGATTAGTCTATATATGTTCCCCCAGTGACAGAGGAAAGGAGATACTATATACATAAAGTATAAACTTGGAAATGAAGCCCAAGATATTCAGAAATGGAGTATATACAAAAAATATCCACTACATTTTTATTTGTCTTCTCCCTTCATAGAAAGGGAAAATGCTTTTCCTATTTACTTGATGAATGCCTCTTTTCAAACTCTGTGAGAGATTGTGCAAATGTGAGAAAAAGTAAGATCCACTAGCCTCAATCTTTTGGGGCACCGTTTCCTCCCATTCATATTCCTATCATCCCCACTTACAAAAGTCTCACAGCTTCTTCATTCCAAGAAGATATCAAGGACTGATAACAGCTTAAAGTGTAGTCCATTCCCAGAGGCACTTGATTTTGAAGTTAACCTTGATGTAAAGAGATCTAGCTTTATAAAAGAAAATTCAAATCTATGCCATTAGGTGGGATCAACCACTTAGGTAGAGTTTTACCCTATTTGATGACATGGCTGAAAATCCTGGATTAAATTTAGGTAAATTAGTGTATTACCTGTGGTACAAAACACTGGGGAATATAAGGAGGCATACTTAAAACCACATTAATTATTATTCCTAATAATTAATTATTAAACACATTATTTTTTGTTGAACCTATTATTTCATTATTATAAATCATTCTTTATGAGGAATCTATTACCAATGCAGGTAAGAAACTGCTTCTAATATTTTAGTCAGAGAGAGTGTCCTGAAGCATTGGGAGGTTAAGTGAGTTGCTCAGAGTCACATAGCCAGTAATAACGGAGTCTGTACTTAAACACAGGTGTTCCTGATTTAGAGGTCAGCTCTTCAATATGCCTTCTATTATTTTTTTTTAATAGGAACAGGACTTTGATTTAGTTTGTTTAAAAAAGTACTGAATAATGAAACTCCTCCTACCAATGTAGGCTGAAACCTTCTCACTTAACCCTACTTGTTTCAGTTTCCTCATCTGTAAAATGAAATAAAGAAGGAAATGGCAAACCACTCTAGTACCTTTACCAAGGAAACCTCAACTGGGATCACAAGGAATCAAACATAACTAAAACAACTGAATAACAACATCTACAATTTATAGTCTTGAGGAATTGCCTAGAGCACTGAGATTTTCCCTTGTCCAGGGTGATGCAGACAATATGTATCAAAGGTAGGACTTGAGCCCAGATTCTCCTGATTCAGAGGTCATTTATCTCTCCACTAGATTGCATAGCCTCTCATTATATGTATACATATACACATCCCTAATTGTATATGCATACAATATCACATATATATGAATATATATTATACACATATTAATGTAATAAAGTCCACTCCACAGAGTACACTAGTTGATAATTCAAGGCTCATGGGTTATTGTGAAGATTCAAAATACTTTCTGTGGATATTTTTGTTTTTGTGTTTTTTTTAAAGTAATAAACATTTTCATTTATAGTTTTGGGTTCCAATTTTTATTCCTCCTTCCCGCCCTCCGACCCCCATCCACCCCAGGTGGCAAGCAATCAGATATAGGTTATAAATGTGTGATTATGCAAAACATTACCATATTAGTCATTTTGTATAAGAAAACGTGAATAAAAGAAAAAATGAAAGAAGGTGAAAAATAGCATTCTTCAGTCTGTGTTTCATCTTTGGAGGTGGATAGTATCTTTCATTGTTAGTCTTTGGGATTGTCTTGGATCATTGTATTGTTGAGAATATTTAAGTCTTTCAAAGCTCTTCATCAAACAATATTGCTGTCTCTGTGCACAATGTTCTCTTGGTTTTGCTCTCTTCTGTGGATATAGTTGAAGGGAGAAGGTACTGTTTTCATTGCTTCCCTAGGGCACACAAGCACTTTATCCCTTGTGTATCTGAGGCTGCTCCCCATACCCCTCAGACTCTACCACTTAGATGGTTCTGTATTCCATCTGTGTGTGTTTGGTTCTACTTCCATCTATGGAATTTTTTTGTAGTGACCTCCTGAAGAATTTTGTAGTCTGAGATGGGAACAACTCCATTAGCATGCCAGGCCACAATGAGAAATCCCATCAGTAGTTAACATCCCACAATTAGTGTATTTTGGCTGTGCTCTGACAAAGTTGGAGCTAAAGCAACATGGGAAGTAGCCTAAGAAACATAGTTGTTGACAACTTTAGGTTTCTGTTCAGCACATGCTACTATATATGAGCTATTTATCATTCCATGTTCTTTCAGACAGTATAATCCATCATTTTATTATTAACAATAGCTTTAATCCATCCCATGTTTCCCATCTTTTATCTCACTCTTCTGCCCTGTCTCCTTTGAAGAAATCATCTCTATTCTAAAATAACAGTGGCAATAAATGATATAGAATGACGTCTATGTGTAGGATAAATTGATTCTGTCAAGTGTATTTTGTTTGAAAGGTAGAAAGGAAAACCCTATAAGGTTGTTCATACAAAGATTGTACTGGTAAGTGTTCCTCTGAAGATGGATTGTCCTTGGCAGCTGTTACAGTCACTGGTGCTGGCTGCCTGGAATATGTAAGAAAGCTAAAGCTCTTTAAGAAGTGCCTTATCCCATGACCTACTGCAAAGAAGTGAGTTCTGTCTCCCTAAACCCTCTACCCTCATGCCTCTTAGCTCCCACACAGACCCAATTGTTTGTGATCCCATCAGAGGTTCATATAAGGAAGCACTGTACTGAAAGGGAAGCCATATGGGGTCTCAACTAGCTGAGAGAAGGATGGGAGCTTGTAACAAAACTTCCGGGAAAGATTAGGGTTCAGAGAAGTGCTGCTAAAATGCTGGTAAGCAATTGGAGTTTCTCCAAAGTTGGAAGGATTATTCCTGTCAGCACTTTTGGTAGTTGATTAGATAACTTAACACCAGGCAGTAGGGTATGAGGTTAAAATGAGAATAGCTTCTAGAAGACTGCAGGGACAGATTGAGAATTTTTTTTTCCTTAAGTGGGAAAGTAGATTAAAGCAACAATGATTTGTGAAATTCTGTGGAGAGTATAAACTGTGAACCCAAGAATTACTACTTCATATAGTAAGTAGAAGAAAAATCGGAAGAGGTCCTTATTTGGAGGAGGAAGGCTAACTGCAAAAGTGATAGAGGGTGGGTAGAGCTAGTTCCCTTCCCAGCACCATCGTATTTGTTGTTCAGCTATTTCAGTCACGTCTGACTCTTTGTGATCCCCATTTGAGGTTTTCTTGCCAGAGAAAATGGAATGGTTTGCCATTTCCTTCTCCAGCTCATTGTACAGGTGAAGAAACTAAGGCAACTAGGGTTAAGTGTCCTGCTTAGGGTCACAAAGATAGTAAGTGTCTGAGGCTATATTTGAACTCAGGTCTTGTTGACTCAAGGCCAGGACTCTATATCTTCTATGCCATCTAGCTGCCCCAAGAATCATGTAATAGGCACACCAAGGAGGGAGGGAGGGAGGGAAGGAGAGAAAGAGGGAGAAGGAGAGGAAAGAGAAGGGGAGGAGGAGGGGGATGGGGAGAGAGAGAATTTATTAAGTGGCTATCATGTAACAGGCACTGCAGTAAGTAAGCACTAGGAATACAAATACAAGCAAAAAGAAAGATGATCACTAGCCCCAAAGAGCTTACATTTTAATGGGGAAAGACAACAAATATAGGTAAATAAAAAAACAAGTGGAAAGGGGAGAGGGAGAAGAAACTTGAGCAGGAGAAGTAACATAGATGCCCTAGGAACTTACTCCAATGGAGAATAGAGGCAGAAAGTCACCATTTGCAGGAAGAAGCTCTAGCAATGGAGGCCTCTTCAAAGTGACCGGTAGCTGATACTGACGTATGCAAGATCAGAGTCAGGAACAAAGACAGGAGTAATAAAACTTAATGTCTTCTGAAGATCTCGAGTAACATGAGAACAGAGTAGCATTTGAATGATGAGAATGATGGTTCATCTGTCTAGCAGGGAATTTCATTTTTTTTCATTTTTGTCTCTTCCTTTACCACTTTTAGGCTTCTAACCAAATCGATGTTAGGTGCTGCAGTGGAAAATCAGATCTGAAATCAGGAATCAGATCCAATCTCACACACTTACTAGTTATGTGACCCTAGACAAGTCACTTAACCTCAGTTTCCACATCTATAAAATGGAATAATAAAAGCATCTATCTGCCAGAGCTATTAAGGGGAAAATATTATTGTTTATTATTAATTATTATTATTAATCAGCATTGCCTGATTAAATGTTGCAGGAAGTCAACATTTTATATAGTCAGTTTAGCGAAGGGGTTATGTGTTGTTTTATTACATCTGATCTGATGTACAAGATGATCAAATGCCCACCAAACTCTATTTCCTTGAGGTAGCTGAAAAATGAAAGGAGAAAAAAAAAATCTGTCAATGTATGTAGATAATATTAAATAAAAAATCCAATGAATTGGTTTGAATCAATCGACTGGTATTTCAGGCATCACTTTAATGTAGACTAAATTAATTCTCTCAGACTCAGTACCAAGGCTGCTCATCTCTGCATCTTTCAGCTGTTGCTAAGTTACCCAATGGCAACATGCTGTCCTTTTTGTGACACTGTCGGCAGGGCAACTAATTCAACTCATCTTTTTTACCAGTGGTGATGTGGCCAGCTAATGATTCTGAACCCATTATCCTTATCTGCAAAATGAGGAAGTTCAATGGCATTTGAATCAATAAGCATTTATTAAATACCTACTATGCATGTCGCTGTGTTCTAGATGTAGAGACAGAAATGAAACAGTCCCTGCCCTCTTATGTTTTAATGGGGGGAAGACAACACATAAAAGGGAGCTAAGAAGCAGGTAGAAGGGGCCCCTACAATATATACAAAATGTTTGCAAGGCAAAACCAAAGCAATTTCCAAGGGGTTGCGAAGGCATTAACAATGGGCAAGAAGAAAGTCTTCCTGTACCAGGGCAGCACCTGAACTGAGCCTCAACTGAGTTAGGGATTTGAAAAGGTAAAGGGCAGTAAGAAACACATTCTTGTTACGGAGCATCCAGGATCTTTAAGACACCTGTCATCTTCAAAATTCAATGAAACGTGAACTAATGCACTCATAGTTCAATAGTTTTCTCCATTTAATGCTCTCAATCCACACGACTGACTAGATATATTGCTTTTGCCAATTAATTAGCCCTTCCTTTTAACATCCTCATTCTCCTTGACCTTTGTCATATTTGATGTTGATGATCTCCATTTCCTAATGGATACTCTCTCCTCCCCTATCTCCTATGACAACACATTTTTCTGGTTGTCCTATTATCTATTTAACTCCTTCTTTTCAGTTTCCTTCACTGTCTCATTATTTTCTTCCTTGTGGCTTAAAACAAATGATACCCAAAGTTTTGTCCTTGGCTTTCTTTTCTCTTAACAAACTCAAAAATTATTTTTTTAAATTTTATTTTATTTTTAATTTACAAAATAAAACAAGCATTTCCATAAGTTTAATAAAAAAGACAATTGTACATGAAACTTCAAATCTTTTAAATATACAATAAAATTATCATGTAAATTAAATTAATTTTTTTCTTTTTTTCTCCATTCTGCTCTAAAGATGGCCACACAAACATGTATATGTATATATGTGTGTGTGTGTGTGTATGTCAGTGTAAAATTAATCTTTACATACTTCTATTTATCAGTTGTTGTTTGTCCTTTGTTTTCAAAGAGGACAATGATGTCAGGGTGATGTTATGATTTTCAGTGAATTAGATTTAAGTGACAGATAGCTGTGCTAAGTAACGAACCTCACTCTTTCCTCCAGAGCTATTTGGGTCCAATGGTAAGATATATATCACAATGACTGGAGATGGCTCTGGATGTTTTTTTTAAGGCAATTGGGGTTAAGTGACTTGTCCAGGGTCACACAGGTACGAAGTGTCTGAAGAAGTGAGATTTGAATTCATATCCTCACAACTTCAAGGCCAGTGCTCTATCCACTGCACCAACTAGCTGCCCCTTCTGTTTATCAGTTCTTTCTCTAGAAGCAGGTAGCATCAGTCTTAATATATTCCTTATAGCTAATTTGAGTATTTATAATAGTCAAAATAGCTTATTTGCTCAAAGTTGTTCTTAAAACAATATTACTGGGGGCAGCTAGGTGGCGCAGTGGATAAAGCATTGGTCCTGGATTCGGGAGTACCTGAGTTCAAATTTGACCTCAGACACTTGACACTTACTTGCTGTGTGACCCTGGGCAAGTTACTTAACCCTCATTGCCCTGCAAACACACACACACACACACACACACACACACACACCAAAACAATATCATTGTTACTGTATACAATCTTTTCTTGTTTCTACTCATTTTGCTCTTCATTTCTTGCAAATCTTTCCATGTATTTTTAAGATCATTGAGCTCATCATTTCTTATAACACAGTAGTATTCCATCACAATCTTATGCCACAACTTGTTTAGTCATTCCCCAGTCGATTGGCATCCCTGCAATTTCTACTTCTTGGCTACCACAAAGAGAGCTGCTATAAATATTTTAGAAGATATGTTATTTTTCCTTTTTCCTAATCATCTTTAGAAATAGACCTAGTGGTTGTATACTCAAAACTTCTTATGGTTTCAATGGTTTCTTATCAACCAACTCACTGATCTTTATCTTCAGCTCTGACTTGTGTCTGAGGTTCCAGATATACATTCACAAACCATGTATTGAACATCCTATATATTCTGTTGGCACAGCAAACTCAACTTGCCTCAAATGAAGCTTATTATCTTTCTCAAAAAATCTTGTTCTGTCTTCTGACTCTATTTCCATCACTTGTGCCACTATTCATGTAGTCTCCTATGAACTTTCCCTTGTTCCATAATAGTGAATTTGCGATGAACCATCATTTACTTAGAGATCACGATGCATGACTGTAGCCCTCAGTCTCAACTGAAATCAATGGGGGATGTTTCGAAAGCCAAGATTCAAGAGTCTTTTCAGCACTCTGAAATCTACTCTTCCATCACCTAACACTCTGGAGCTATTCAAGGGTTTGAGGAGCAGTTCTATTAGTTATAAGTTGTGACTTCTTGAGTATTGTGGTAAGATTATTGGAATTTGGCATACTGATTGGGATGGGCCACACCTGGCCTGCCCTGAGTGACATATGCTACTGATGTCAACAGGAGAAACCACTCTCCACAGTAAATTTAAAGGACCTCCCCTTTTGGGGGAGGGATAGGAAACACTCACTGAGGGAAGCTCAGTCTCTTCCGGAATGACTTTCTTTCTGGTGGCGCAAGCTGCAGCAGGAGATGAAAAAGAGGTTCTTTCTTAGCAGCTTTTGTTCTGTGGGCCCTGACTTTTTTCCATTGAAGCAATGGTCCCCAGGTGGCAAGTTAACATGATCTTTTGAATTAGCTGAACTAGAAGCGAGTTTGGGGATTGTATAGATTTAGGTTAGAGTTAGGAGGATTATCGATGTTTCTTTTTCCTGATTCCCTTGTCTTTGATTTTTATTAATTTCACCTTTGCTGTTTATTTTATTCCCATTAATAAAACCTGATTCATTTGTGGAAAACAGGCTGTTAGGCTCCTTTCTTATTGGCCTGGGAGAAATATCTAAAAAGGCAGTTCAGAGGGGAAGGAGCTTTGGACCTAGAGGTCCCTCATTATTTCCAGGACCCCAGTATACAGTGAGCCACTCAATTAACTCTCCCTATATTAAATTTAGCCCCCACAGTATCAAAATAGCAAGAGCATCTTATTCATTTTGCTATGGATGCCTGTCCAGGGATACAAACTACAGTAGTCATACCCATTCCTGACAATACTATAATATCAACTCCTGTATTGATAAAGCAGTGAGAGCTGTTGCTTGCCTTCCTTTGTCAATGTGAACAAGCATTTAAAACTCATCCTGGCACCTTCCCAGCAGATTTTATCTTCACATACACACAACTGCTGAAGCCTCTACACACTAAGTCTCTGTGCTGGCTACCTTTTCTCCCTCTATACTTCCTCACTTGGTAGTGTCATTAGCTCCTGTAGATTCAATGACCAACTGTACACAGAAGATTTTCAGATCTATTTATCAAGGCCTTGTTTCTTTCCTGACCTCTCTTCTCACATCTTCAACTGCCTATTGAACATCTTAAACTGGTTGTCCCCTCAACATCTTAAACTCAATATATCCAAAACTGAACTCACTATCTTTTTCCCTCAAACTCTCCCCTCTTCCTAACCTTCCTGTTATTATTTCCTATTATTCCTATTCACAACCTAGGTGTTATCCTCAACTACCCACTCTCTTTCACCATCCCCTAACATCCAATCATTTGACAAGTCCTCTTGATTCTACCTTCATAACATCTCTTACGTGTGTCTTAATATCTCCTCTGACACTGTTACTACCCTGGTGTGTGGTCCCTTATCATCTTAAGCCTGAACTACTGTGATAGCCTTCTTATTGTTCTCCCGGACTTAAATCTATCCCACTTTAGTCCACTGTCCTTTCGGGTGCCAAACTGATCTTAAAGCACAGATCTGGCCATGTCACACACCCACCATGCTCCTCTCTTGCCCTGTCCTACACCCATACACATTCAATAAACTCCAATAGCTCCCTATGAACTTGAAGAATCAATATAAAATCCTCTATTAGGTTATAACAACTTACTCTTCCTTCAATCTAGAGATACCAACCTCTTTTTTATTTCTCCAACACCAGAAGTGCATTTTCCCCTATGTAGCTAGGTGATGCAATGGATATAATGCTGGACCTAGAGTAAGGAAGACTTAAGATCAATCTGGCCTCAGATATTTACTAGCTATATCGCCCTAAGCAAGTCATTTAACCTTTGTTTGATTCCATTTCCTCAACTATAAAATGTGGATAATAATGACACCTTCCTGGATGGCTGGTTGAGGAGGAAATGAGATAATATTTGCAAAGCATTTAGCATAGTGCTTGGCACATAGTAGACACTATACAAATGCTTATTCTCTTCTCTTCCCTTACCTTTTCTCATTTTGCCTCCTATCTTCCTTGGCTTCCTTCAAATCCTGCCTTTCTTGTATATTGCCCCTTAATGCCTTCTTTCTGTGATTATCTCCAATTTATCCTACACATATCTTATTTGTACATAGTTGTTTTTATATGGTCTCTGAAATTAGAATGTGAGCTAAATCCTTGATAGCAGGAGTATTTTTTTCTTTTCTTCATAAAATAAATGCTTAGCAAATGCCTACCGACTTAATTTGTTGATTTCACATCTACTATGCTTCTCTCTTTTGCTTGTTGGATCAATAATAATTCTAATTCTTGGAAGATCATGGTGTCAAATGATCATTAGTCTTAACATCATCAAGAGCATATTGACATTAATAACCAATGATAATAATTGGAATTAATAATAGTCATTGATAATAAATTGGCTTAGGGCTTCATGTCAGAGAGCAGCTTGGCATCACTGGGGCATGACTACACAATTTCTTAAGTGCAATCAAACCTATCCATCACCTTTGGTTCAATACTGGATTTAAAACATTGTTTAACTTCAGTGGCTCTCTAAGATGTATGTATGGGGGCAGCTAGGTGACACAGTGGATAGAGCACCAGCCCTGGAGTCAGTAGTACCTGAGTTCAAATCCGGCCTCAGACACTTAACACTTACTAGCTGCTTGACCCGGAGCAAGTCACTTAACCCCAATTGCCTCACTAAAAACCAAACAAACAAACAAATAAATAAGTTGTATGTACAACATATTGTACAACAAGCAATTGTTTATTGGATTAGCTCCAAGGATAGGCTATCCAACTATATGCTACAGAGTATTCTTCATCCATCAAGATTTCTTATCATATATTTCAATTATTTTGCCATTGAATGAAAAACCTAGTTTTAGGATAGGGATAGTAAAAAAAAAATGAAGTTTTCATTTATATGGTGAACCCTCAGTGGTATGTGGAACTCCTGGATTAAAAAAAACTTCTTCTGAGATTGCAGGTAGAGACTTTCTTTGCAACTTATATTTGTAGAAGGCTGCCTAGAACAGGGAGAGGTTAGGTCACTTGCTAAGGGTCATGCAGTCAGCATGCATGAAAGGTAAGATTTGATGATTGGTCTTTGTAGCTTTGAAACTATTTCTCTTTGTCCTATGCTGTTCTGCCTTTCATATTTTAGAACTGTTGTTGTTCAGTCATTTTTCAGTCATGTCTGACTCTTCATGATCCAATTTGGGATTTTCTTGTCAAACTGGAATGGTTTGCCATTTCCTTCTCTAGCTTATTTTACAGATGTAGAAACTGAGGCAAACAGGGTTAAGTGACTTGCCCAGGGCCACACAGCTAGTATGTGTCTGAGGCCAGACTTGAACTCAGGAAGATGAGTCTTCTTGACTTCAGGCTGGCACTCTACCTATTGTGCAACCTAGCTGCTCCCACATTTTGGAGTATCAGTCATAAAATGAACATTTGTAGTTGGTCTAAAAGTTGTAATTCTCAGACCTTTTATCCCATTTTCTATCACTCTACTATGATCATTGCCAAATTAGAAGGGGGCTAATATTATTTATACATAGTAAGTGCTTAACAAATGATCATTCATTCATTTATTGTACAGTTACTATGAACTATTTGTAGTTTTTTATTTCATAAGTTTCTGTGACTTAAAAAAATTATCACATTCATCATTCATCTGCTGGTGATGAGGTCCTATCCTTTCTGGAACACAGATGTGTTTAATAAATGCTTATTGTTTGACTGGATCCTTGTATCAAAAGTATAGTCTGTCACTGAAAACATATTAGGTGTTTTTCCAACTTAGAACCTATTAGAATTGGTGCTTCAGTATCATAGCATTTAAGAAACAGGGATTTCCATGATGAGACATCATAGAAGGACTTTAGTGGAGAATAATTTGTCATAAAATATGTTCTTGGCAGTTAGGGTCCTTTATCAGGATGACTGGAGATGGCTCTGGATATTTTAAAAAACAATTGGAGTTAAGTGTCTTGCATAGGGTCACACAGCTAGTAAGTGTCTGAGATGAGATTTTTTTGTTTTGTTTTGTTTTGTTTTTGCGAGGCAATGAGGGCTAAGTGACTTACCCAGGGTCACACAGCTAGTAAATGTCAAGTGTCTGAGGCCGGATTTGAACTCAGATCCTCCTGGATCTAGGGCTCGTGCTTTATCCACTGTGCCACCTAGTTGCCCAGGGCCATTTCTTAAAAAAACAAACAAGCAAACAAACAAACTTTTGTGCTACTATTTCTTATTAATCTTTTAAATTTCTATAATTCCACTGATTTATACATCAAAAGTGCAAGCTGGACATGCAAAAAGATTGCATATTCCCAAAGATTATTTTCAATAGTCTCACTGTATTGAAGTTTCCAAATATCTCAGTAATATCTACCATGGATCATGGCTTGAACATGTTGATTGAACATGTGGCCTTTCCTGTTGAAAACCAGAACTTGACAATGTATGATGTTTCACTTTGGTTTATTGTGAAGGAGATTTTTCTGTTACTTGTTAGAAATATTGAGGACCTCAACATAGTCATCTTAGTCTACCTTCAGTGTGAAAAGAAAAGAAAATCTAAATTTATATGAATACAGATCAATGTGCTTCAACTTGTAGGTAACATTCAGCAATATGTTAATTTCATTTCAATTGGCCCCTGTGACACTGTCTGTTGCTGTTCACTCCATCATGCATGTTACCCCACCCCTCCATCAGACCTTGCTTGACAGACAGCCACTAAATCTTTGTTGCCAAGTCAATACTGGTACAAGACTCTACTGGGTGCTGTCTCTGAGAAGACGGATGCGTAAGTATAACCACCAAGAAGGAGAACATTCATTTTCAGTGAAAAGAGAGAGCATTGTAAACATTTCACTGACTGTTTCCCCTAGAACTGAAAATTGCATCGATTTGTTTCATCCTTACAATAAATTGAGACAAAACTCAAAACACCTAAGTTAGAATCAAATGAAACAGAATAATTAGTGTTTCTTTTTGAAGAAAAAAAGTGGCACTTTCATGATGGAATATTCAGTGACAGTTCAAGTTATGAATATTCAACTTGCAAACATCCCATGTGTGGAAATAGCTACTTGCATCTACCTTCTATTCCCAGTGTTCTCCTCTAGACTATTCAGCCACTCTTCCATAGCCCTTTTTCTGAAAAGCTGTCAAACTGGTGGGGGTAGCTCAAGAAAGTAAAAAAAAAATTATAAGGACCTGTTTGTGAACTGTCTTTTACATATGGCCTACTTTCTTTGACCTTGATCCATGTCCTGGTATTATCACACATACCCTTAGCCCAAAGGCATGGAGCAAGAGAAAAGGCTTATGGTGACAGAGTACCTGGAGAGATTTTGCCAAGATAAGTTCTCATATCCATGTCTATAAGACATTCTGGAGATATGAATAAATCTTTAGGATTAATGTTTGATCATGCCAGAGTCTTTTTTGTATTTTCTTCCTTTCCTTAAAATATTTTTCTATAATATTATGAGCCACCTGCTTGCAAATGGGGAATCATTCTCAGTATATTGGGAAATATAATGGATGCTTTTGCTAAGTTTCCTAGGTTAGAGATAAGTCAAGAAAAATTTCCCCAAACTACACTGGGGCCTCACATTATGGAATCTGACACAAGCATGGTTTTTTAAGGGGATTTCTGATATTGGCTGTAGAAGCATATACTTTTTTTTTTTAGCAACAAACATTTATTTTATTTTTTCCAGTTACATGTAAGGATATTTTTCAACATTCATTTTCATAAGATTTAGAGTTCCAAATTTTTCTCTCTCCCTCCCTTTCCTCCCCCCTCCACAAGATCACAACCAGGTTATATATGTAAAATCCATAAGTGTCCTTTTTATCAGTTCTTTCTATGGGGGCAGATAGTAAGCTTCCTCATTAGTTCCTTGGGATTGTCTTGGATCATGGCATTTCTGAGAGTAGTTAAGTCATTCACAATTGCTCATTGAACAATACTGCTGTCACTATGCACAATGTCCTCTCAGCTCTGCTCACTTCAGTATACATCAATGTTCATTAGTCTTTCCATGTTTTTTCTTGGATCATCCTGTTTGTCATTTCCTGTAGCACAAGACCATTCCACTACAATCATATAGCACAGCTTTTTCCATCATTCCTCAATTAATGGACATTCCCTTGATTCTCAATTCTTAGCCTCCACCAAGAGTTGCTATAAATATTTTTTGTACAACTTCCCCCCCTTTTCTCTTTTTCATGATTACTATTGTTTTGTTTTGTTTTGTTTTTAAGTGGGGCAATTGGGGTTAAGTGACTTGCCTAGGGTCACACAGCTAGTAAGTGTTAAGTGTCTGAGGCTGGATTTGAACTCAGGTACTCCTGACTCCAGGGCCGGTGCTCTATCCACTGCTCCATCTAGCTGCCCCCATGATTACTATTGTTAACTGTTTTCCTTCCACCCTATTCCCTTCCCCATGATATTTATTCTATTATCCATCTTCTTTCATCCTATCACTCTTCAAAAGGGATTTGCTTCTGTCTGTTCCCTCCCCCACTCTACTCTTCCTTCTTTTGCCCCTCTCTCTTTATCCCCTTCCCCTCCTATTTTCCTGCAGGGTTAGAGAGATTACTCCACCCAATTGAGGGTGTACCTTATTCCCTCCTTGAGACAATTCTAATGAGATTGAGATCTTTGAGCCAATTCTGATGAGTGTTAGGCTCATTTACTGTCCAGATTAAATAGATTACTCCACCCAGTTGGTTGTGTCTGTTAGTTCCTCCTTGAGGCAGCTCTGATGAGTTTAAGGTCTTTGAGCCTTTTCTGATGAGTATAAAATTCATTTACTGCCCTTCTCCTCTCCCATCTCTTTGCCCACTCCATAAGCCTTTTCCTGTTTCTTTCATGTAAGATTTTCACCTCTGTCCTTTTCCCTCCCCCAGTGCATTCCCTTCACCCCTCAATTTAACCCTAAAGATGTTATCACCTAGCTAGGTGACACAGTGGACAAAGCATCACCCCTGGACCTAGGGCAATCCCAGCCAAAACCCGGGCTCAGACACAAGACAGTCACCCATTGTACGACCCCAGGTATGTCCCCCAGCTCCAATTTTTTATGGTTCTCTAGGGTCTTGTATTTGAAAGTCAAATTTGCCATTCAGTTCAGGTCTTTTCATCACAAATATCTGAAAGTCTTCTTCTTCATTAAAGTCCCATTTTTTCCACTGAAAGATTATGCTGAGTTTTGCTGGGTAGGTGATTCTTGGTTGTAATCCCATTTCCTTTGTCCTCTGGAATATCATATTCCATGCCCCACAGTCCTTTAATGTAGAAGCTGCTAGATCTTGTGCTATCCTGTCTGGGGCTCCACAGTACTTGCATTCCTTCTTTTTGGAAGCTTGCAATATTTTCTCCTTGACCTGAGAGCTCTAAAATTTGGCTATAATATTCCTAGGAGTTTTCCTTTTGGGATCTCTTTCTGAAGGTGATCAGTGGATTCTTTCAATTTCTATTTTAGCTGCTTCTTCTAGAATTTCAGGGCAATTTTCCCTGAGAATATCTTGGAAAATGATGTCTAAGCTCTTTCCTTGATCATGGATTTCAGGTCGACCAATAATTTTCAAATTATCTCTCCTGGACCTATTTTCCGAGTCAGCAGTTTTCCCCAGAAGATATTTCACATTGCCCCCTATTTTTTTATTCATTTGGATTTGCTTTATTGTGTCTTGGTTTCTCATAAAGTCACTGGCTTCCTTTTGTTCAATCCTCATTTTTAGGCAATTATTCTCATCAGAGAGCTTTTGTACCTCCTTTTCCATTTGGCCAATTTAGCTTTTCAAGCTGTTGACTTTTTTCTCATGTCTTTCCTGCATCCCCCTCATTTCTGTTTCCATTTTTTCCTCTACCTCTCTAACTTTATCTTCAAAGTCCTTTTTGAGCACCTCTATGGCCTGAGACCAAATCATATTTTTCTTGGAAGCTTTAGATATAGGGGCCCTGATGTTGACATCTTCCTCTGAGGGTGCCCCTCAGTCTTCCTTGTCACTGAAGAAATTTTCTATGGTCCTCACCTTTCTCTGTCAGCTCATCTTGCCTTTCTTTTACTTGACTTTTAGCTCCTTAAAGTGGGGCACTGTTTCCAGGCTGTAGTATCCCAAGATTAATAAGTCCTAGGTGGTATGATTTAAGGAGGATCAGGTTCTTCACTCACCTGGCCTGTTCCCTGGTCCTAGATGACCCCAGACCAACTTGCTAATCAACCAGCTTTGTGTGTTGTGGTTGTTAGCTCTGATGAGCCTGTGCCCTTCCCCAACCTGGGCCACAGCTTCTGGAGCCTACCTCCTGGTTCTCAACAGGGGTGTAAAATCTAAGTTCTGCCTTAGCACCAGCATAGACCCCTGTAGTCTCTCCCCTGCCCAGGGCTCAGCCCTCTCACCAGACTGTGAGCTTAGTTCCAGATGACACTGGTGCTTCAGATGATTCACAGGCTCTGGGGGTCTCCTTCTCTGGTGAGGCCTTCCTGGGACTGGATCTGTGTCAGGGTGACTTTGGGGTTGGGCTCGACTCCCGTATCAGCACAGCAGCTCCCTCCTTCTGACCTTTCAAGCCGTTCTTGATTAGAAGATGATTTCAGCACATTGTTCTATGAGTTTTGCTGCTCCGGGCATTTTCCTATGACCTTATTTGGATGTTTTTTGGAGCAACCATGTAATGAGTTCAAGAGCTCACTGCCTTTCCCAAAGCATATACTTCTGAATTATACTTGCTGTGTCTACGTAGGATACCTTAGAAAGATACAGCAGGCTATGGGTCTAGTAAGCATTGTACTATTGTGCTGTATATTGTGGTTTGAGGGGAGACCTTGATATGAATGTACATGAACTCAAAGCACTACTGGTTTGTGGAATACTGCTGAATTATGACAAATTTCTTAGTTGAGTATTTCTTAGGTGTTCCTGAAACATAGATAAAATATTGTGGGAAAAGAACAATGATGCTATTGTGTGAGTTTCTTGAGATTTTAGAATTTTCTAAATTTTCAAGCAAGAGAGTGAACTGTTGAGGGAGACATACATGAGAAAAGAAGGAAGGAAGGAAGGAAAGAAAGAAAGAGAGAGAAAGAAAGAAGGAAAAAGAGAAAGAAGCAATGAACAAAGAAAAAGAAAAAAGCAAGGAAGAAAGAAAAAGAAAGAAGCAAAATAAGAGGGAAGGAAGGACAGGAAGGAAAGAAGGAAGAAGGAAAGAAATTAAAAGAAGAGAAGTGAGAGAGGGAGAAAGGGGGAAGAAAGGAACTAAAGAGAAGAAAGAAAGGAAGAAGGAAGAGAGGAAGAAAGGAAGGAAAACAAAAGAAGGAAGATGGGAAAGGAGGAAAGAGGAAGAAAAGGAAGGAAAGAAGAAAAGGAAGGAAAGAGAAAAGAAATATGGAAGGAAAGAAGTAAAGGAAGGAAGGAAAAACAAGGAAAAAACTTCCTCAGATATTGAGTTCTTGAAGAAACTAAGTTTTCTAGGCAAGCAAGGGAACACTGTCATATATGGTGAGATCAATATAGTACAGGAGTATTTTATTTGCTGGATTTATATCCCTAGCAACTGTCATGGTTTCAGTATACAGAAGACACTTAAGAAAAGCTTGTTGATTAATTCCTAATTCTCCCAGTTCCCAATATTATTACATCACTACAAGTATGAACATAGGTTTCACTGTAGGCACAAGATCCATATTACACTTACCTCCTTGGTGGATTTCTTATAGGAAACTTGCCATTATTCTTCAGTACTTATCACAGTGCATGGCACATAGTAAGTGTTTAATAAATGGTTAATCTATGTCTCCTTGTCTATTTCTCATTCACAGGTAATCCTGTTTACCCAATTGAGGACAAAGGTAAACAATGACCAGCATATGCTACAATGAAGTTTTGTCAGCAGTCAGACACAGAAAAGAGGAATCAACCACAAGAGATCCTCAGAGGGACTATCTGCATTTGATGTCATATGTGTATATGTATACACACATATATACAGATACACACACACATATACATACACACATATGGAAATAGAGAGATATATAGCTATATAGAGAGAAATACTTAGATATGTCATATATAATGCATATGTAGAGATATATATGATCTCATATATGTGTCTCATATGATGTATATATATTTGATGTCTCATATATAAATGTATATATGTATATATAAATACAATACATGCATGTAATATATTTACACATGCCATATATATTTATTTATCTCTATCCACGTATCTATCATCTATGTATCTATGTATCTATGTATCTATCTATCATCTATGTATCTATATAACTATGTATCTATGTATCTATCATCTATGTATCTATGTAACTATCATCTATCTACCTATCTATGGAAAAACAATCTGTAATTATAAGTATAATTTTTATAGTCAATACTTCTGATAAAGGCCTCATTTCTAAAATATATTGGGAACTAAATCAAATTTATAAGAATGCAAGTCATTCCCCAATTGAGAAATGGTCAAAGGATATGAATAGTCAGTTTTCTGATGAAGAAATCAAAGCTATCTATTGCCATATGAAAAAATACTCTAAATCACTATTGATTAGAGAAATGCAAATTAAATCAACTCTGAGGTACTACCTGACACCTATCAGATTGGTTAATATGACAAAAAAAGGAAAGCAATAAATGTTGGAGAAGCTGTGGAAAAATTGGAACACTAATGCATTGTTGGTAGAGCTGTGAACTGGTCCAACCATTTTGAAGAGCAATTTGGAATTATTCCCAAAGGGCTATAAAGCTGTGCATACCCTTTGACCCAGCAATACCACTTTTGGGTCTTTTTCCCAAAGAGATCATAAAAAAGGGAAAAGGACCCACATGTACAAAAATATTTATAGCTGCTCTTTGGTGGTGGCTAGGAATTGGAAATTGAGGGATTGCCCATATGAATGTAATGGAATTCTGTTGTGTTGTAAAAAAGTGATGAGCAGGCAGATTTCAGAGAAACCTGGAAGGACTTGCATGAACTGATGATGAGTGAGATGAGCAGAACCAGGAGAACATTGTACACAGTATCATTAACATTATGTGTTGATCAACTTCGATAGATTTGATTCTTCTCAGCAATACAATGGTACGAGATAGTTCCAAAGGACTTGTGATGGAAAAAACTCTCCAAATCCAGAAAAAAAGAACTGTGGAATATGGATGCAGATTGAACCATACTATTTCTTTTGTCTTTGGTGCTGTTGTTTTTCTTTTTTGGGATTTTTCCTTTTTGCTCTGATTCTTCTCTTATAACATGACTAATGCAGAAATATGTTTAGTGTTATTATACACACACACACACACACACACACACACACACACACACACACACACACACACATATATATATAACCTATATTAGATTGCTTGCTGTCTTGGGGAGGGAGAAAAATTTGAAACTAGAAATCTTATAAAAACAAATGTTGAAAACTATCTTTACATGTAACTGGAAAATAATAAAATACTTTTATAATTTTTAAAAAAGAGTAATAAAAAATAAAACATCTTTCCTCCAAGTCATTAATTTGCTTGTAATGAAAACTGATACAAACTCATCCCTGGAACAACCCACCCCTGACCAGATAGTGAGATCTATTACTATTATGTTTTGGGGTCTTTTGGTATAGTTCTTTGTACACATGTCTCTATTCACAATGTAGCCAATTTGAATTAATTTTACAGCTTAAATCTTATAAAACTCTGTATCAAATGCATTAATGAAATTCAAATAAAATGACATCAAATATACTCTATCTACAATCTTGTAATTCTGTCTCCCAAAAAGCTATTAAGTTTATCGTGCTTGATTTTCTCTTCATAAATCTCTTTTTATGCCTAATTGTGATATGGTTATTCACTATTCACTTGCAGATGATTTTCAAGCTAATAGGAAAGAAAAGTATTACAAATTTTGTGATATTATGCCTACTCAAAAATAAAACGAACTCCATTTGTATAATTATACAACCTACTAGTCTTTCTGTTATATTCTCATGTCCCATCCAATTTTAAGAGTTAATCAGTCAGTAATTCCAAAGTATGTTTATGAAGCATATGTAGTATATAAACACTCTTATAGATACTATGGGGGATAAGAAGATATATAAAAAGGAATCTCTTATCCCAAAGAGTTTACAGTCTAATAATGAATGTAACAGTGGACTGGCAAATACATGGACAGCTGCTTATACAATTCCCCATGTATAAGAAAGCCTGACAGAGTCTACTTCCAGCACAGTCACGATGATGGATAATGGAATTTCCCCAGAAAGACTTTTAAACATTCATTGACATTCTATAATTAGCTCTAATCTGCTAATTATATTGTGGATAGAAGCCTATTTGATTGGATTCAGTGATGGAATGTATGTTTTTAAAGGGCATTATCATCCAAAGCCTATCTTTTGGTTGTACTTCTGCTATTGGTATGACCCTTTTGTAGAGGCATCTGGAGAGACATAATGCTATAAGGGTCCATTCCTCCAAGGACAGCATGTAGTTCCATGGTAATAGGCCTTGAATCTTTGACTATCTTCATGCTTGTATTCTTTCATTTTAGTTAAAGGTAGTTGGGACTTATGACTATGTGGATTTTTAAAAGTCAGAGTGAGCTATTTGAACCTGTGAATTCAAGAATCCCATTGTCTACCTGTCTTGCACATGTCAGGTTTGGCAGCCACCCCTGAAGGGCAAGGAAAAATGATTGAGACCCTGCACAATGGCAGCTGAGATGAGGACACATCTGGCAGCTGTACTTAGGTTTCAACTTGGCGAAACCAATGATAGGTAGAAATTGTTCTTTGAATCTATTCCCCTCAGAGTCCGAGGTAGAAAAAAAATTGTATTTGTTTTCATATTATGTCTTTGAAGTAAATATCCCTTTGTAAAAGTTAACTGACACCACTTGTGGTTATATATGTGTGAAATTCTCACAATTAGAGAAGACAGATCAGTGAATCAATTTAGTTCAGAAGTTCTGAGCTCCAGAAGGCCTAAAGTCAACTGGGTTGTTTTATTAAGTTTGGCATCAATATGGTGATGGCCGCTAGATTACATAAGGAGGAATGAACCAACCCCCATGGGAAACAGAACAGACTAAAGCTTCTCTGCTATTAAGCAGTGAATTTAAGGCCACAAATGGCTACTGTTTTTTCTGCCTGGTCAAGATAGAGTGACCTAGTCTCCAAAAAAGAAAAAAAAAAGGCTGTTATGTTAATTTATTAAAATGGAACTGAGGTTAAATGCAAGTTAATAACAGTTAAACAGTAGGAATAACACACCTAGAAAAACTGGTGCTTGATCTAATGACAATAGAAAAGGATATCCCTAGATTCCTGAAGGGGAAAATTAGTCAACTTGAGTCTGGGAGAATGGGGCCAAAGACTTGCTATGTGTGGAGAGACTCTTCAACTTTCAGAGGCTCCCAGTCTCTTAGGTAGGTAATTCTCCTGAGTTTTTTTTGTTTTTTGTTTTTTTTTTGGTGAGGTAATTGGGTGACTTGCCCAGGGTCACTCAGCTAGTCAAGTGTCTGAGGCCTAATTTGAACTCAGGTCCTCCTGAATTCAGAGCTGGTGCTCTAGCTACCCCCTGAGCTATTAAAATTCACATGATCATTACCCCCAACTCTCTTTACCTAAAATGAACAAACACAAAGGTAGGCCACAAACCAAGGTCCATATTTATAAGACTACCCAATGGCCTTGGAGGGAGAGGATTTAAGTCTTCTCCCCTTAAGGTATGATTTCTCACCTCACACCTTCAGTCAAAGAGTCAAATGAAGAGAGGAAGTATTCTGACCAAAAGATAGCCCAATGCTGACTAATGCCTTTTTGAAGGAAACTTTGATTCTGGATCTACCACTGAATCCAAATCAAAGAGTATGTTACCCACTAGAATTAAGTCAATTACAGAATGTTTACACATGGGATTCCAAAGACTCTCCAAATCATTTCCATTATATTTATTTTCTTTTTCTTTTTTCTTTTTCTTTCTTCCTCCCTTCCTTCCTTCCTTCCTTCCTTCCTTCCTTCCTTCCTTCCTTCCTTCCTTCCTTCCTTCCTTCCTTCCTTCCTTCCTTCCTTCCTTCCTTTCTTTCTTTTTTTGCAGGGCAATGGGGGTTAAGTCACACAGCTAATAAGTGTCAAGTGTCTGAGGTCAGATTTGAACTCAGGTCCTCCTGACTCCAGGGTTGGTGCCTTATCCACTGCACCACCTAGCTGCCCCCATTTCCATTATATTTCAATGCTATTCTCTAATACTATTGCATCAACATCCCTCTGTATTTATGCCAGTTCCTCATTATAGATTTGTGAAATGTACATGCATAACTCCAATATAAAATTAGATGTGCTAACTGCCTAATAAAGTCTCTCACAAGGTACTATGAGAGGCCATTACAGGGATAAATCATTTCTAAATACAGGGAAACAGGTCAACTTAATTGATTTCTTGACATGTCACCTGGGCCTTGAAGCATTAATAGAATGCTGTTTGATATTAGAGCATGGGGAAAGGTGTTCTAGGTGCAGGGAACTATGTAGGATAGAACACAATGAGTCATGTTTTGGAAGCACCCAAGTAATCTAGATTTACTAAAACATAGAATTTCAAAAAGAATTCTCGATGGCTTCTTGTTTTGATAATATTTTATAATAAAATGTAATGCAATATAATGAATTATTTTGTAATTTTGTTTGTTTTATGCTTTCAGTTATTTTGCTTTAAAATAATATTTTGACTAAAGTCTAGTTTATTAATATGAATTAATTCTTATGATAATAAACATTATCTAATGTGACCAGGAGCTATCCCCAAGGAAGAATAGTAAAGTTTTTTAAGAGGGCTCAAATACTATTATAATTCAAATACTATGATAATTAAAATTTGAGATGATAATAAGTAACAACTAAGCATGTTGAACAGGACATTGACAAATTCTGAATCCTTCTCTAATAATATACCAGGACCATGTTAGTGGAATGCAAACTCTGACAGATTTCATCAAATTGGAAAGATTTTAAACACTGGACTTGTGAAATCCTTGTGCCCCATGGACTAGCTGAGATCCTCGACGTGCATGACTCTAAGATTTCCTTCTAGATGATCATTTTTTTAGTTACTCATGAAAACTTCTAGTAACATATGGAAATGGTGAGATGGGTATAAGTAGAGGAAGGGCCTTCAGTGCTACAATTAGAAATGTTTTGGAAAAGACTTTGATGTTTCTTTAATAATGTAACGATTGGAATAACGCCACCTGCTGGATACTAACTGTAGAAGAGTTCTGCCCATGAAGCGAAGGTCTTTGAGGGCAAGACCAGGAGTCTTGTCTTTGGTATCAGGAAGTGACGCGGACTAGTGGGAGGAGGAAGGAAGAGACTGGCGCGGAGTCTCGGGACTCTCTTTCCTGAGGACGCTGGCGGAGAAGGGAGCTAGAAATGTGCTCTCCCTTTAATAGATAGGAATCTAGGCCTTTCTCTCTCTCTTTACCAAACTCTTATTCTCCTTAATAAATGCTTAAAAGTCTAACTCTTGCTAAAGCTTATAATTTATTGGCGACCACTCATAGATATTTTAGACAGACTAGCTAGAATTTTAGCCCTTAACAGATGGCTGACCACGAAGAGGAAAGCTAAACCTGTCTTCTGATCTTCTGGTTGGGTAAGAAATTTCCCCTCCCTCTCCCTTTAACTGCTAAGTACTGGCGTACTGGCTGTGTTTTCCCTTTAAATTTTTTCGAATGGACCTTTTAAACTCCCTAATTAGCCTATTTTTGATTTTAGTCTGTTTAACCAGACAAATGGGAGATAAGATCATGTTAATGCTTTGTTTTTGTGGATTTTCTATTTTTCTTTTTATTTTTGTTAAAAGAGCCAGCAACTTACTCACACAAGGAAATATCTCTCCCTCTCCCAACCATGCTTTTTCAGAGAAACCTGAAGAGATTCCCGCAGCTTTTCCCAGTTCTAACACTAATTGTTGCTCTAATTTTGCATGCCTGGAGGCAATGACCCACCCTCTAGAAGCTTTTAATCCCCTAGCACCTGGAGGCAAAGTGGGGGAAGAGGAATCCAGGCCTGAGTTCAAAATCAAGTCTGATTCAAATTGCTCTGGTCCCTCCCCTCCTCTCCAGACCCCACCCTCTACTCCTCCTATGGCCAAGCCCATTGCTTCCCCTGCCTGGGAAGTCCAGAGATCTGATGCGCATGCTCAACTTTCTCTACCTACATTTGCAGCTTCAGGCTCAGTCCTTCCCCAGCCTGGTTGTGCTTCTGAGACAACCTTAGAAAACCCTTTAAACTCCAGATATGCTCAATTTGTTCATAATTTTGCTAACCTGCTTTTGTCTTTAATTAGTAATCTTATAAAGCATTTGTATGGTGAAAAGCCCGACAGACAATATAGAGGGGTTAAAGAAGAAAAACTTAAGCCGAATAAGAATGACAATCATCAACATAGTTCAAGACTCCGCTTCTTTTGCCATGGAAGGGTATATATTTTACAGAAATGTAGAAGTAAGCAGCAAGGTATTGATATGAGTATTGGGGATTTTAGATATCGGAATCAAAGGTGTTCTGAATTCACTCAGAGTATTAATATCAGTTCAGAGGTTACATAGGATTTCTATGCTATTACATATACATTTTGAAATTAATGGTATGGGTTTATTTTCATAGAGATTTTCATGCTTTTGAGATTGTGTTTTATATTTAGTTTTTAAAACAAGGAGAATATTTGTAAAAGCTTTTTATAGTCATGTGATCAAGTTTATATTTTATAATACTCTTATTAATATTAAGTTCACATTCATTTAGACTTCCTTAGTTTGAATTTCATTGTCTTTTATTGTTCCATGTGTATTTTCTTCTATTCATTTGTCTATCTAATTTTGAAACATTGCAAGATGGTTTTGATTTTATTATACAATGTTAATTCTAGGAGTATTGTGCTCCCATATTCTGAGTTGTTTGTTTTTGTTATTTTTTCTCAACTGATTATTTGATCAAACTCTTTAAAGCATTTCCCTGGCAAATTGGTTGCCATGGCAAGTGTAAATTGATTCTAGAAGTATTATTTTTGATAAGCATATTCCAAAAAAAAAAAAAAAAGAGGGGAACATTTGTAAAAGTTGTCTTTGAGATTGTGTTGTGCTTTAACTTGTATTTAAATATGTTCAGATTTTTCACAAAAGTAATTGTATACTAAGTAAAAAAAAAGATATTATTTGAAATTGTTGCATAACTATATATTGTGTTCTGAGTCAAGATGTATTCACATTTTTTGCAATCATTTATTATCCTCAATTTTTAAATCCATATGAGACTTGGATTATGGGAACTTATCATTTAAGACACTAATTACCTTTATTCTGAGTTATCAGATGCCAGTTGGCCAAGATGCCATCCAATCACAAGAGGAATACATGCAAGAGCAGACACTGAACTGTCACATGAGGGGAGACATGCATGAAGTCAAGGTATGGCCGAGGGAACGGCTTTTGACAAATGTTGAGGTTGGATTCTCTTGGTTTAATATTTTATTTTATTTTTCCCCACAATATTGTACAGATGGCTGGAAGTATTGATCCCACCCATCTCACTTCTACACCTGGCTTCTATGCTCCCTCCTATATGCCTGATGCCATGGACATCTCAATCCCATGCATCTGATTAAGTCTGACTCAGTTTCCTCTAATATGTTCGGTGGCATGGACATATATTCCATCCACCTATTTTAAGCCTGGCATACTGCATGGGCAGTACATATTGCTCAAATGTGGGAATGCTCATATCCCATCATTTCTCTGTTCTTTTTTGGTAACCCCCATAATTATCTCAGGTGTCATGATAAATAACAGTGTTGAATTTGGCCTTGACATCTGTTACTAATTATATTAGATTTTAAAATTTCTCATAATGGCATGAGGATAATTAGGCAGATGATGCAAAAAGTGATGAAACAAAGATAAAAATTATTTTTAATAATTAATATCGCAGCAATTGTCTTCTCAATTACCCTCCATAAGGGGGGACTATAGTAAGATTATAATTTTAAAGAATGTTTCAATTTTTGTTTTATTATATGTTTCATGTGTAACAACTAAGATTCTGTATTCCCTTAGACATGTTTTTGAGAACTTTCATTGTTTGATTTGATTATTGACAAAGCTGTTTTAAAGTTGTGTTAAGCTCAATTTTGTAGGAAATTTTCCTGGCTGATTACCAGCATCCACACATCAACCCCTGAAAAGACTTCCATTCCACGACTACACCTAGAGGACATCTGAGAAAAGACTTTCAGAGACTTTAAATGAACAGTTTTGATTTGTTGTTTTTGTTGTTTTTTCTCTTTCTGTTATAATATACACCATCTGTAACATGTATTCTCTGCAGAGGCCCTCCCTTTGCAAGACTAATGTCAAAGCGTCGGTTCATGAGGACAAAAAAAAAAAATCGCCCCTCTGGACAAAACTTTCCTCTCTTCCTTTTCTATATTGTTGTTCACATATTATTAGTTATCAATAGTTATTATATTCTTTTTACTGTTCCGTCAAGGAAACATTTTGCTTCTTGAGGAACAACAGGGGGGACTGTAACGATTGGAATAACGCCACCTGCTGGATACTAACTGTAGAAGAGTTCTGCCCATGAAGCGAAGGTCTTTGAGGGCAAGACCAGGAGTCTTGTCTTTGGTATCAGGAAGTGACGCGGACTAGTGGGAGGAGGAAGGAAGAGACTGGCGCGGAGTCTCGGGACTCTCTTTCCTGAGGACGCTGGCGGAGAAGGGAGCTAGAAATGTGCTCTCCCTTTAATAGATAGGAATCTAGGCCTTTCTCTCTCTCTTTACCAAACTCTTATTCTCCTTAATAAATGCTTAAAAGTCTAACTCTTGCTAAAGCTTATAATTTATTGGCGACCACTCATAGATATTTTAGACAGACTAGCTAGAATTTTAGCCCTTAACAATAAGAAACTGTACAGAACATTTTGTTGTTGTTTCATTGTTTCAGTCATGCCTGACTCTTCATGACCCTATTTGGGGTTTTCTTGGCAAAGACACTGGAGTAGGTTTGCCATTTTCTTCTGCAGCTCATTTTACAGATGAGATAACAAGTGAATAGGCAGTTCATTTTACAGATGATAAAATGAAGCAAACAGGATTAAGTGACTTGTCCAGGGTCACACAGCTAATAAGTGCCTATGGCAAGATTTGAACCTAGGAAGATGAGTCTTTTTTACTCTAGGTCCTGCATACTATCCTCTGCACCACTTGGCTGCCCCTAATAGGAAATTAACATTCTCTTATAATTGTCAGTCTCCAGCTATGTGGAAATGAAAGTTTATTTGCAAGTAGAGGGCAGAGACTCTGGCCAAGAATGTCTTTTAAGTTTCTCTTCTGTTCTATATAACATGTGCTTTGCTTTGCTATATATTTATTTGATATCCCATTTGTAGTAAGTGCTTAATAAATGTTTGTTGAATTAATGATTGAATGAAGTCACAACTAGGGCCTCAGTTTCTTCAAATATAAAATAACTAATGTATTGGATGGCCTATGACATCCCTTTTTATTCAGTTGATATAAACGTACAATTCTGGCAAAAACATTATCAACAACAACGAGAAAAATAAAACAGTGCCCAGTGTGGGCTCCCCTTCTCCTTTTAACTTTAAGCATACTCTGTTTTGGATACTTAGTTTACCTAGGTAATTAATTATCTGAACTTTGCACTTTAGGCTTTTTGTTTCTTTTTTTGTGAGGCATTTGGGGTTAAGTGACTTGCCCAGGGTCACACAGCTAGTAAGTGACAATTATCTGAGGGCGTATTTGAACTCATGTACTCCTGAATCCAGGGCCGCTGCTCTATCCACTGCGCCACTTAGCTGCCCTCAACTCTGCACTTTAAATGGCCTAAGTAGCCTTATAGCGAACTTGAACAGCAATTAAATAAAGAATGCTACTTGAGAAAGAACTATATAGTAGCACCAACTCTATTCATGGCAAAGCACACTGGGTATCAAACATGAGTTAGCTGGGTACCAAATGAATTAACATATATGAAGCTCTTTGAAAACTTTAAAATGTTATATAATGCTGTTACCATGAATAATTAGTTTCTTGAGGTGTTTACTCTCTTAGAGATTAATGAAGAGCACCATGTGATCGAGAAGGCTTAAGAACTCCATATTTATCCAGTGACTTCCTGGGATGATTTTCAAAAAACTGGCCTAATTTCTAGTTTATATGTTCATGTATATAGGTGTAGTCAGAGTGTCTAACAGAGAAGAGAAACAAACATTGTTTTGAGACTCCTGCCTAGCTTTCTGATTTATTTCTTTCCTCTCTCAAATCTTCATGAGAAAATAACTGTAGTGAGCATCTACTCTTCCCTATGTAAGGAAGGGAAAGAAATTGACCTTGTTACCAAGGATCAATAATGAGAACATTTCTACAGAAAATCTATACACCTCTGCAACAATTCAAAGAAACGGTCTTTCCCTGTCATGTTATAGCAGCAGTATCTTTATCAGATGTGGGCTTGATTTCCCCCTCTGCCTGGAGGAACTGAGTGAAAGGAAAATCTTAAGTATCACTTAACTGTATTTTATCCTTTACCTAGGGGCAGGACTGCTGCTAAAGAGAAAAAATAAAAAGCAAGTGACAGTAAGATTTAAGGTGTACTAAAAGATCATCTTGAAATGTTCTCTCTCCTTAACAACTTTGTCACAGTGTCTTAATTTCCTAATTTCCACTTTGTATCAAAGAAAATGCCTGTTAAAATACAAATATATGAGTCAGCACACTAACACAAAATCACTATTTTTTTATTGTAGCATAGGTTAGTTTATAAATTTCAAAGGAGAGAAAATGGAGACCTGGGGCAGGTGAATTATGTTACTGGGAGGCACAAGGGAAGAATTCAAGAAGAATGGAGAGAAATAAGAAGGTCAGGCTTCAAGGTCAGGACACATTACATCAACCAAAATATCATGACAAATTTATTGTGTAATTTTTTAAATTAATAAAGTATTTTTTCCGTTACATGTAAAGATAGTTCTCATCTTTTGTTTATACAAGCTTTACAATTTCAGATTTTTCTCCCTCCCCTCCCTCCCCCCTCCCCTAGACAGCAGGTAATCTGATATAGGTTATATATATATATATATATATATATATATATATATATATATATATATATATATATATATATACACACACATAATAACATTAAACATATTTCTGCATTAGTCATGTTATAAGAGAAAAACTCAGAGCAATGATGAAAAACCTCAAATAGAAAAAAAAACAATAGCATCAAAAACAAAAGAAATAGTATGGTTCATTCAGCATCTATACTCCGCAGTTCTTTTTTTTTTTTTTTCTTGGATTTGGAGATCCTCTTCTATCACAAGTTCCCTGGCACTCTTCTGTGCCATTGCATTGGTGAGAAGAATATAGTCCATCACAGTAGATCAACACTCAATGTTGATGATACTGTGTACAATGTTCTTCTGGTTCTGCTCATCTCACTCATCATCAGCTCTATTGTGTAATTTTTGTTTCATATTTGAATTTATTTGTTTAACAGGATTGTGACAGTAACTGGGTCTTTCCTCATTTTCACGTTAGCCACAAATTACAATTCCCCCTACACTGCTACCATGAGATTTAGTCTGATCTATGTTTATTCTAAGAAAACTTCTTTATTTTTCTTTATGGTCCCAGAATGCTTTGCTTTCCCTACTGTGTCACCAGCTAAAATTTTGTTGGTATTGAAGGGTAAAGCTTCATGACCCTGCTAGAGGAAATGGGAGGGAAGAAAAGACCCTTGCTTTTTGAAATCCAAGGCAGATGAGGCACAGACAGAAGAAATCTTCCAACTCTTTACTGTTATTAATTTTTCTCTTGCGTTTTTTTTTTTGAAGGGAGGCTTCCACATCCTGCCTTGGCTTCACTTCATTGGTCTTCGCCCATTCAACTCATCTGGGCTATATTGCTTCTAAAGAAATGTCACATTAATTGCATTTGTTAGTGAAATACCACCCATTAACCCTACATCCATACCATTCAGATTCTTCTTATATTTATGTAATAACTATTAGAAAAAATATGTGTTTCATAAGATTTGTGTTCTCTGTAAGCATCATAGAAATAGTAGATGCTTAGAATATGTTTGTTTAATACGTGAATGAATAAAGACATTGGGCACTTGAGGAAAGAGCAGCATTAAGAAGGAGAAATGGCCTTGAAAAGGAAAGTCTGGAAATGATGGATTTGTTATGAGTGAAAACAAATTCCATACATTTCACAATCCTGTTTAGGGCTAATTCAGCTCAAGTAAGCCCAGAAAAGGGAGACAGTAAAATTATTGTTCAATCTTAACAGAATCAGTGGCATCACAGAAATCAATTTTTTTTTTAAATACAGAATTCATAACTGGAAGACATTAGAAATCATTTAACCTAACCAACCCCCTTGTTTAATAAATTAGGAAACTGAGACATCTTGCCAAACTAGAACACCTATCTTCCTTACTCCCAAGTCAGGGACTGAGTCTTTGAACATGAGGATTTTCCCATGCAAAAATATATGAATAGGGTAATTGTACTCAGCTACCAAAGAGATAAAAGGCACCCAAAAATATATCATTTGTTCATCATTCATGTTGCTGCATTGAGTCATTTCATTCATGTCTAACTGTTTGTAGCCCCAAGTAGGGTTTTCTTGGCAAGGGTACTGAAGTGGTTTGCCATTTTCTTCTCTAGCCCATTTTACAAATGAGGAACCAAGGCAAACAGCATTGTGACTTGCCTAGGGTTATACAGCTAGCACATGTCTGAGGCCAGATTTGAATTCATGAAGATGAGTCTTCTTGATTCCAAGCTGAGGGCTCCATGCACTGCACCACCCAGTTGCTCTATGTGTCCCTATCTTACTTTTTAAGGAAATAAAATTCATACCTGTTAAATAGACAGCCCTCCTAATTTGGTAGAAATTTTTAAAAAATCAAATGAAGTTGGAGCACATGATCATTGATTAATAAAGGTTTGTTGAATCAAAACCATGTCTAAAATTGATAGTACCAGTTTTAGGATGAACATACAGAATAATAACATATATGTCTATAGTACTTCCCTTACAACTCAGTGTGGTAGGGAATACAAGTACTATCAATTCCAAATTAACTATGAGTCCCTGAGAGTTTATATGAATTTCTCATGATCACAGAACTAATAGCAGCCTACATCAGGATTCAAACTCATGCCTGGTTCCAAGTCTAACACTCTGCCCATTCCCAGTCATAAGAGAGTGTTCATAAATTATTAACAAATAATTTAATCTGTTATAAAAATAGCAATATCACAATTAAAGTCATAGTGCAACAATATGGTTAGATTTAGGGACATAAAATAATGAAAGGATGTGGTTCTTGGGAGGAAGTACAGCTATAGGAGATAGAGAAGTTGCCTTAATTTGAGAATTTTGTTGTTGTTCAGTCTCCCACTCTTTATGAACCTATGGACAAAAGCACATGAATACTATGTGTGGGGTTTTCTTGGCAAAGATACTGCGGTTGTTTGTCACTTACTTCTCTGGTGGATTAAGGCAAACAGAGGTTAAGTGACTTATCCAGGGTCTCACAGCTAGTAAGTGTCTGAGATCACACTTGAACTGAGATCTTCCTGACTCCAGGCCCAGTGTTCTATTCCTTAAGCCATCTAGCTGCCTCTTTGAGTCAAGAATACCTAGGTTCAAGTCCATCTGACACATAATAATTTTGATTTGGGGCTTGTTCCTTAACCTCTCTGTTGCCTAGGTAACTCTCTAAAACTATAAATTGGGCAACAGGTGCAGATCTGCCTTGGGAGTGGGAATATTTTCATAGATAATGTCCTGTACCAACAAAATCACGTCTACACCTTCAACCTCCAATAATGCTTAATTCCTAATGATTTTACTTTCTAAAATCTCTCCTTTATTGGGAACTTTGAGATCTACCAATAGTCATTCTCAATATCTAAAATAAGTTTAAACAGTTATAAACCAAGGAAAGAATAGCTCTATTTAATTTGAAAACTGATATTGATGAATCTCCATACATGGTAATGAGTAACGAAGACAATGTGCAGAAATGGATTTTACTTAATCCACAGAAATTGGTATATTGGGAACACTTAAGCTATTTCTGTTTGAATCCATCTGGATCCATACAACCTTTGTCTTTCTATTGCAATATATACAACATTTTCAAGATTTTTGTTTCATGATGTAGACATTTAGAAACATTTTGATATTCAAGTATTTAGCAACAACCAAAGCAAAAAGAAAAGCCTAAAGGGAAAACAATTTTCAATATAAGTTGAATCCTATATAGAACTCACAAAGCCAATTACTCTTTTGCAGAAATATTTTGAAAATTTGTCATTACAAAAATTAATTTTTGCTTGAGGTTCTGTTACCATTTATCTCTTGTATGGCAAGAGCTCTGAACCATATATCAGACTTAATAGAGCACTAGCACATCAGCAGGTCTGGCTAGGAAGTGTAGACATACGTTTCCTCTGGAAAGTCCTGTCTACTCTGGGCATGTGTCATTCACAATAAATAAGGCTAACAAGACTTCATCAGAGCATTAAAAATGTTATTTCAGTAGATGACTAGTATATAGGCATTTCAGGTGTAAAGTAGACAACCTAAAAGAGACTTGATATACTGCTGCTAACCTGTCTGTTTTGTAAGTACCTTGAGGTTAGTACTAATTTCAATATCAGTCTCATGATTCTTTCAAATAGTTATTAATTATGAATGAGGGATCATCAATATCAATTATCCATTCATTCAATCAAACAACATTTATTAAGCACCTATTCTGCCAGGCACTGTGCTAAATGCATTTATTAAATTCAACCCAACTGTCAAGGACAATAGCTATGTGTTGGGAACCAGAGATAGTCCCTGGCCAGCCTCTTGAGACCACCAATGGAGGTTAAGTAAGGTAGTTGGGATGGCTGGTCATCACAGGCCCAAAGCAAAACTGTTTTTTTGTCTAAAGTTGGTCCAATCCCTTTCAAATCCCCTTCTTTTCTTCCACTTCCCACATCAAGAGCCCACTACCCTAATGTTACTTGCACTGTGGCTGCCCAAGATATTCTGCTCTACTGCTCCATTATCAGAAGCTTTCTCAGTTCCCAGCCCTCAGGTAAATCTTCACTATTCATGTTTCTCTAATGAACTACATTGGGCTAAGGAAGACCTTTCCAAAGTGTAGTCAAGGAGCATACCAAGACTATAAGGCCAAAACTATTTCCATAATAATACTAAGATGTTGCAATTGCAAATACAGTATACACACACACACACACACACACACACACACACACACACACACACACACACACACATATATATATATATATATAGAGAGAGAGAGAGAGAGAGAGATGTGATTCAAGCTTCATCTTCAATATGATACCTTTCCTAATTCCCCATATGTTATGTACTTCTTTGCTATTTTATACTTAACTCTGTATGTATTTATTCTGTATATCCTTATAGACATAATTGCTGTCTTCTTGTTAGAAGGCAAATTTCTTGAGAGCAGGAATTGTTTTTTTATTCTTTTTACTTTTTGTCTCTAGCACCTAGAACAATGTCTGCCATATAATAGGCACTCACGAAATGTCAGTTGATTGACTGATGGATTTGGAGATGAAGAGACCTTTTAGCTTTCCTCAAATCATATGCTGTGGAGAGCATTACCATTCTTCTATGTCTATTCTATGTATTGTTCTGAAATAAAACAATCTCTCTTGATACATAGTGAATTCTCCTTTGCTAGATAAATTGTCACTTAGTAGACTCTCTCCTGAGTCTGGTCATTGCCATTACCTATTGACTTTCAGGACACTCTCAATGACTTTAGCACCTGACTTAGACTTTGAAAAGATGGTAAAATTTATGATTCTCCACTACTACATCTCTGATCAACAGCCTTTGCTACTTCAGTATTACTTCACTGCCCCCTCTTAATACCTTGCACCTTCAAATCCTTAGCCTCTTCAATTTTCATGACATTCATCTCCATTATATTTCAGCCAACCACATAGGGCAGTTCCTCCTTAGACTTTCCTAACATGTGAAACTACTCTATTTCTAAAACCTTGAACTCTAAAATTTCCCTATCTGATGTCCAGTTATGGATACTATGCTTTAGAATATACATTGACAAGCTGGTTATTTTTGTCTTTTGGTTTTGAAGAGGACCAATGACATCACAGGGTGATATCTTGACTCATGCGTGAATTGGATTTAAGTGAGGCAGAGTTGTGCAAAGTCATCAGCTTCATTCTCTCTTCCAGAGTCATCCAAGTCTAATGGCAAGACAAAAGTCAAGATGACTGGTGATGACCCAAGATGCAGCGTATGGCAACAGCAATGTCTGACCAAACTCAAAGCTCTCCATAGAGCCTGCTTCAGCTGCCTTCATTGTTGTTGGAACAAATGGTTCTCATCCATCCATTCCACTGTGGGGAAGTCTTCTCATGCTTAGGGTAGACATCCTCTTACTCACCAATAGGTTTGATGCCAGTCAGCTACTCTCAACCTGCTTTAGTCCATACGCTGAGATGATTTTACTGGGCTGTGGTCACTATACTGTCTTCTTGGAGTCAAAGGTGAGAGTTGAGTGCCAGGTGGATACCAAAGATGGATGAGCAGCCCTGAAAAGGGTTTGACAAGCCCTCAAACCAGAGGAACAGTACAAACCTACAGTACTTCCAGAGTGGCAATCAAGATATTGAGGGAATTTTAAAAAGTGTACCAGGGTACATTAGAACTAGCTTTGAAAGAATCCATGGTTCAATCTTTAGTGTGAGCTTTTACACTTCAGAAATCCTTGGTCTACAAATTAGGGATTGATTTATTATTGTTTTGCTAATTGTCTACACTTAAGAAAGTGTTAATACTGAGAATTAAACAGAAAAGTGTGTGTATACATGTTCCTCCCTAGGAGAGCTGCGTTGTTAAACATTTACCAGCATACACCCCTGAATTGCTCTATAAACATTGTTTCACCCCTGAATTGATCTATAAACATTATTTGAACTCAGCAAGAATGGAGCAGAAGGCTCAAGGAATGAAATCACCAGATTGGGGCCTGGTAACTAAATAATAATCATTATAATAATGATAATAATTTATATAGCACAAAGTACTTTACATCCATTATCTCATTTGAGTCTCACAACACCCCTTAGTATGCCATATGTTATGGAGTGATGGAACTGTGTCTATTTAATCTAGAAAAGAGAAGATTTATTGTATACATGGTACTTGTATTCAAGGTTGTCACGAGAAGTAGGTTCCTGAAGAGATTTTGCACACAACTAGCATGAATAGGTAGAAGTTAGAACACAGGACAGAGAGACTTCTGAGAGCCATCCAAAAACAAATGGCTGCCTTAGGAGGAAGTGAAGTCCCCATAAGTGGACGTCTTCATTTAGAGGCATCCTCACTTGTAGGAAATGTTTAGAGAGGATTCATGCTTTGAGTAGGAATTTAGCTAGCTGTTCTCTCCAGTCCATGCTAAGTTTGAATCTATGATATGAATTAAATTAAATTGAAACCAGATGACAAGGTTGAGATGTAGAAGAGAAAGGAAAGACAGAAGGAAAGAGAATGCCATGGGGAAGAGTAGCAGAATGTTACCAACAGTTGGCTCAGAAACCACGCAGAGGAATGAGGGTTATAGATCGCCCAGTCCTGTTGTAAAGCAATGCTACAGGAATGATTACTCTCTCTGCTGAGGGAGATACAAAAGCCAGCAAATTACACCAGCCAGACACTCTCCTTTGTCAAGGTCAGTAGAAAAGATAAAATGTGGCTTATAGCATTAATCAATTGTAGCATTAATCCCTCTAGGTGACCGTCAGAGTCACTCAGTATAAAGCAGTGCATGGTCTCCTAAAAATTCCCTTCAGCTCTGCTCTCCCAGAGAACCATTTCATCAAGAATGATTAAGCTATATAGACTCATTCCCTTAGAGGAAACCAGAGAATGAGGGTAGGAAGGGGGAAAAAAGGAGAATGTGTCTCTACATGACACATCACAACATGAACATTAATTTAATTAGCAAACCTTTATTAAGTGCCTTCTATATATATGTAAAGCATTGTGCTGTTGGATATTGCTTGTTAATCATTTATATTATCTTCAAATTGTGGTACATGAATGCAATGGAATAATATCAGGCCAAAAGATACTAGAGATGAGAATAGCTCATGAAAATAGTTAAAGGCTTATACTAGTTGATGCGGAATTAAATTAGACAGACCAGCAGAACAGTTTATGATGGCATTGATAATATGAAGAAAACCCAACTTTGAATGATCCAGTACTCTAATCAAAGCAGCAAATAACAGTGACTTCAAAAGACTGATGATGATATGTATCTCTTACCTCATGAGAATCTCATGTACTATTTTCATTCTCAGATCTGATCAATATGTTGATTTGTTTTTTCTAGACATTCCTTGGTTACAAGGAATCTCTTCTTCTCAGTTGGGGAAAATAGGAGTGGGAGTTGAATGAGTAGTAATAATATGCAAAAAACCAAAATGATTTTGAAAAATATTCAGAATAAATAATAGTTAAGAAGGGGACACAAACAAATGAAATGGTTTCCTGGTTTTATTACTACCATCTATTAAATGTGGATAATAAAGCATCTATGTCCCACGGGTTTTGTTAAGATAAAATGAGATTGGGGCAGCTAGGTGGCACAGTGGATAGAGCACCAGCTCTGGAGTCAGAAGGACCTGAGTTCAAATCTGTCCTCAGACAGTTAACACTAGCTATGTGACCCTAGGCAAGTTACTTAACCCCAATTGACTCACCAAAAAAAAAAAAAAGATAAACTGAGAGTAAGTGTTTTGCAAACCTAAAAGCACTATATGAATGCTAGTCATATTATTATTGTTGTTATTATTATTATTACTATTACTACTATCTCTAAGAGCTTGGGTAAGTCTACACGGGCCATAGTTTCTTTACCTATAAAAGGAAGGTATTAGACTACATTATCTCTAAGTTATCTTGTAGCTCTAAATCCATAAATTCTGACCCCAATCAGACATTTAAAACTAATTATTCTTATAATAAGTTATGGTATAAAGGAAATATATTTGCATTTTCCCAGGAATATCTATTTCCCCAGAGATAACAATAGTTCTTTTGGTAATATTCTGAAGAGGCTACATTGAAAGAGTATTGGATTGGGGAAAAAGAGTTTAGCAGCCGACTTTCCATGTGACCTTGGCTAAATCACCTCCACTCTTTAGTCTCCATTTTCTTCATCTGTAGAAGAAGGATATTACCTCAAATTCCCCAACAGTTCTATACTTCTATAGTTTGGATTTATGACATGAATTTGGACAGTCTAGCTGGAAGGCCTTGTGACTTCTCTTGGAACAAACAAAAAGTGAATACTGTTGTCTAAAATACATTCAGTTTACTATTTTAAGAAAAACAATCAATGTTATGAGAAATTTCTCTTCTAAAATGATACTTGAAAGACAAATTTCGAATAGGCATGGCCTTCCAACCCTTACTTTCAAGTTAATTCATAAACAAAACAGCAGCTAAATAATGTAGTACAGAACCTAGTGTCAGGAAGACCTGGGTTCAAATCCAGCCTCAGACACAGACTATGTGTGACCCTGGGCACCACCATCTGCCTCAGTTTCCTCAACCAATGGAGATAATAGCACCTAGCTCGGGCGGTTGTTGGGAGACTCAGATGAGATATTTGTAAATGCTTTGCACATTGCCTTACATAGTGGGTGCATATATAATGCTGTTTTCTTCCTTTTTCCACATGGACTCTCATTGTCATACTTTCCTGATCTTCCTCATTATAGTCTCTTCCTCTGGAAATTATTTTCTATTTGCTTACCTGCACTCAAGTTCTATCTCCTCTCCAAATAATATATTCTTAAGGGCAAGGATTATGTTACTTTTAAAATGTGTCTCCCCAAGCACCGACCTCAGTGCTATCTATAAAGCGATAGTGACTGGACATGTGCTTTCACTGGTCTTGGACAGGAGTTGACAACCCTTACCTGAGCCACCTGCTTTTGTACTGCACAAGCTAAGAATGGTTTTTACATCTTTAAATAAAGTTGTATTGTATTTTTAAATAAGCAAAAACCATTTTAAAAAGTAAAAAACATTCTTAGCTCAGATCTTAGGGTCAGGTCTGTTTTTCAGGCCATCAATTTGCTGACCCCTAATTTAAGATTAAGGAAACCCCTCTACCAATACAGAACAATGATTTCTTTACAACTTAGGCTTTTAGAGAGTTGAAGACAGAATTTGGAGGTTAAATGACAAGCCCAAGGTTGTACAGTTGGTGTATGTTTGAGATGGGATTTGAAATAATCTTCTTGACTATCTACTACAAAATGCATCCTCATATGTAGTATGTACATAATAAATCATTCAATATATTTGGTGTTCGGTCCTTTTTCAATCATGTCCAGCTCTTCATGACCCCATTTAGAGTTTTCTTAGAAAAGATATAGAGTAGTTTGCCATTCCCCCTTCTAGCTCATTTTACAGATGACGAACTAACACAAACAGGGTGAAATGACTTGCCCAGAATCACAAAGCTAGTAAGTGTCTAAGGCCAGATTTGAACTCAGTTCTTCCTGACTCCAGGCCCGGTATTCTAACCATTTTGCCACCTAGCTCCCTCCGTTAGCATATCCATGTATACCTCACCCCCTCCCCTTGCTACTATGCTTTTATCTATCAGTTTTCATTAAAATGTAATATCTTTGAGAGCAGTGACTGACTTGCTTTTATTTGTGTGCCTAGCAGCATGCACAGTTCCTGGCACATAGTAAATAACAAAAACTCTCTCTCCTTCTCTGTCTCTGTCTCTGTCTTTCTGTGTCTGTCTGTCTCTTTCTTAGGCCATTTGAGCACCGAGTAAGGTGTTGATTGAGTACTGAGCAAGCAATTAATCTTTTTTTCTTTTGGTGAGGCAATTGGGGTTAAATGACTTGCCCGTCGTCACACAACTAATAAGTGTTAAGTGTCTAAGGCTGGACTTGAACTCAGGTCCTCCTGAATCCAGGACTGGTGCTCTATCTACTTTGCCACCTAGCTGCCCTGCAATTAATCTTTGATAAACCTTGTATATCTGTACATATGAGGTTGTATAAGATCATGCAACATTGGCCATTTTAAGATGCTTTCCTAGAGAAGCCAGTGTATGTGCATGTGCATATACCTCTACAGAGTTCCCTGATAACTGTTCTGAACTGGGGGAAATGTTGTGTTTAAAGCATACCTCTTTTTTTGCATTTTTTGCCAGGGATGACAAACATTTCAAACAGGGAATAAGAGTATGATGGGTCTTTGATACAGTCTCAGATTACTTAAGATGGAGGCGTCCATTTAAGAAACTCCAACTAACTCCTTCTGGGAGAAAACATTGCATTGCCTTAGCAAGTGGTTGGGAACAGCCTCTCTACATTGACTATGCATCTGGGACTGCTTGCATCTTTAAATCTACTTGACAAAAGCATGGTCACACTCTCTTTCTGGTGTCATCGTGGGGTAAGGTTCTTGTTCACCTGCAGCATCTGTTCACCACGGACTAAGCTGGAGGAGAAAGGCCAATTTCCTCTTCACTGGAGTCCCTGTGGTTCTGAGAAATGGGCTTGAAGCTTTGATTATTGTTTTATTTGTCTCCTTCAGTTATAGGTGGAAGTAGTGGAGTCCTTGACCCAGAGCTTAAGACTTGGTACTCTTGGAAGCAGGACTCCAGGCTGGTTATTGCTACCAGGAGAGCCAGGAAACCTTGAGAAGTCAGAGTGCTAGGATTGAAGCCCAAGACTTTGGACTTGGAATTTGTTAGGACTACTGGTATAGATGAAATAAGTTCAGTCATGAATCCAATCTACCTCCTCACTCCAGTTCCCTCCTCCAGGAGTTGAAGGGGATGTTGGTATATTTGTTCTTGCTGTACTTATGAAGCTATTTGCTAATCTGAGTTAATTGTTAAATGGAAATGGAATGTTTGCCTTCCTAAAATTTGGGTGAACACATTTGGTGGGGGCTTGAGCTAATGGCATAGCCTAGTATAACCAAATCTCCTTAATGATACTGTAATGATTGGAATGATGCCACCTACTGGAGACTTACTATAGGAAAGCTCCACCATGAGGAGAATGCCTCAGATGGCAAGGCCATGCGGCTTTTCCTTGGTGTCAGGAAGTAACATTTGCACATGGGTATTGTCTATCAAGGCTACCAGCATCAACTTGATGAGCCTCCCATTTTCTGGGAAGGGAAAGGAAGGAGGAAGGAGGGCCTGCGCAGAGATGTCTGTCTCTTTTTGTTTCCTGACTTCATGGTGGTGGTGGTGGTGGTGGCAGAGGACTTCACAGGAAAATTGAGGAAAGATAGGATTGCCATGCTGTTGGAATTCTGTTCTCAATCTTTCTCTTTCTATCTTTCAATAAACCCTTAAAACCTAAACTCGTTTTATCAGTGATTTATTCAGTTTCCCCCAAAACTGGGGGAACAGATTAGAACCCACATCTTAAATTACACAGTACTTTAAATATCTGGGTGAGGGATGAAATATAACACACCTGGCTTTGAAGCAGTGGGAACCAGAGTAGTCACTGTTACATTAGTAAATTTAATTACCAGCCTCATAGGACAGCTATACAGGGGCTATGAAAATGTAAGCCTATTTTTGAAAAAAAAAATGTAGACATATAGTAACATTTTTAGGAATCTGAAGCAAATGTAATACCTGTCAACTCTGAGGAGAAAAATAAAATGTTTGTAAAGCTTCCAAACATATTTCTCTCTTTCTGGTAACCCATTTTCCCCTCTTCTTTTTCCATCCTCCCTTTCTTTCTTTTGTCTCTGTTCCACTTAAATAGACATTTTAGAAATTTAACTGGAATCTACCTATATGAAATTGTAGTGTCTACCCTGAGTTGAATGGGTCTGTCTGATATCTTGGGGCTCTGTTTTTCTATTTTTCCTATTGAGGTTATTTTCCATAGTCAAAACCTGTAAATATACTATTTAATGGGATATTTTAACTGGATAATCTCACAGTTCTTGCTTCTCTCTTACCCTGTAGGTATGGTCTATCAGATATCTGTTTGGGGACATTTTATATTATGAATTCACTTGTGATTTGGGAAGACAGAAGGGTAAAGTTGCAAGACTATTGACCTTGCAAGCAGGAGACCTTATCCCAAATCCTGTCTTTGGCACATAAGAGTTGCATGATCCCAAGCAATTCATTGAGCCTATCTGAGCCTCAGTTTTCTCATTTGTGAAAAGGACATAATATCTGTTGTTGCACTTACTTTGCAGGTTTATCCTGTGGATCAAAAAGGATAAAGCCCTTTGAAAAATCTTAAGTTCTCATGAATTTCAGGTTTTAATTATTATGTATACCTTTATTATTTTTGGTCAGCTCTATTTCAAACACTAAATAAAATCTTTTCATGGGGCTACAGCAAAGATAGTGAGTGATATCACTTTGCTATTACCATTTCAATCAACCTTATTATCTCAAAAGACATGTTAAGGCCACAAAAGTTTGTCAGTGGTGAAGAAGAATACCCCTCCTTGATGAAAATATGGTGATGAGCTAATCAAAACAATTGCATATAGGAATTGCATTCTTCCATTGTAGTCTACTGGATCATCTCCAGAAATAATCTTGGTACATTGATCCAAAGTCCCTGTTAATTTCTTGTTAGTGATATTTTGCCAGCTGACAAAGAGATCTGTCTGCAGAGGTAGGTAAGTGGTCTGCCAATAATTAGCAGTATTGCTTTAATTCCATGTCCTTGTGATTCATATCTTTATCCACATTGTAATTTTTGCTGCTGTGACTTTTAGAAAGGACAAACCCAGTAATGTCATAAGATCCTGGCCCTTTGCCTCACAAAGAACTGTATTTTCAAGTGGAGAACATTTCTCCAAACCTGAAAGAGTAGAGACAACTCAAAGAGATAGATGGCCTCTGAGCTGACAACTCATTCTAACCACTTGAGAACCCCTGAGGCATTTTGGGAGCCTGTAACATGATTGCCTGTGGATCTGCCAGAGAATCCAGATGGCAGCATAGAAATGACTTCAATGTGTTGACAAACATTCAGACACAGTGTTGTGTGTGACCCTCTGTTTTTCAGGGAGTGCAGCTTCCATTTGTACCAGAGGAAAGGAATGTGAGGAATTATTAATGCTATTGAATATGATTCTCTGCAGCTACCTTAGATGAAGAGGAAGGGGGAGAGGGGGACTAGGGTATGATCATCAAGCTTCAGAGAGAAAAAAATACACATCCTTTCTCATCATACCACAGTGTCTGGCTCAGACTACCTCAGGGGGAGGATGGCAGCTATGAGTAAGTGACTCCGATAGCGTCCTTAGAAAGCCCTGTTGGACTCCTGAGAATTTCGTTTGTCACCTTTGAGTGACTATGTTGGACTTTCAGATCTACAGAAGCTGAGTAAGATGGCCAACCCAGGTCTAGTATCCTTCCTTTTATGCATGGAAATCTTGATGAATTGGAGAATAAATAAGCTTTGTCCTACCTCTCTTCCAGGTGGGTGTCAGTTCATATTCCATTCACAGGTTTCTATGGATGTTAGAAACTTATGTGTGACATATGCTTGACTCCATCCAAACTGCCTGCATTTTGAACTTGTTTGGTGCTTCCTCACCTTTTCTAAATGTCATTTTCCATATACCTTTAAAGCTTTCTATCACCTCCAGCCTCCAAATCTCTGCAGACCTTTGCATATCCTACCCTTCAGGATTAGCTCATATGCCATATTTTGAGTAGATCATTCCCTGATGCTTCTCCCCTCCTACCATTTGAAGTGATTTCTCTAGCATTTGATCTCCTAGTTCTTGATACTACAATTTTGCTCTTATCATATTCTAATTGAAAAGATATCAATTGGGAGGCCTGGGTTTGAGTCACATCTATGAAACAGATGAACTATGTGATCATGACCAAGGCAATTAATTTCTCTGAGTGTCAGTTTTCTCAACTGTAAAGTGGAAATAAATTGATGAACAAGTAACTATTAAGGTCCTACTATGAGCTTATTTAAATATTAAAAATGAAATAGCCTCTGTCCTTCAGAAGCTTGCATTCTTTCAGGAACAGAAAGATATAATGGATAGAGAGCTGGCCTAGGGGTCAGAAAGGCCCATGTCCAAGTTCCTACCTCTATTAGCTCTGCGAACCAAAGTAACTTACTAAAACTCTCAGTGCTACAGGCAACTATCCAAAACTATAAACTGCATCACCACTGTATATGGAAATTGGTAGAAGAAATTCCCTCCCTGGGAATGTTCCCTACACAAATGAATTCAGAGGAATAAACAATTTTTTTTTATCAGTGAGTAGGAGGAAGAGGAAGAGAAAGAGAAGGAGGAAGAGGAGAAAGGGAGGAGGTGGAAGAGGTAGAAGAGGAAGAGGAAGAAGAGATGAAAGAGGAGGTAGAGGAGGAGGAAAAGAAGAAAGAGGAGAAATAATCTCATTTATTTCTCGGACAAAGTAGGAAAACTAGCAGAACACATGGAATATTATAGGTGTACCTTACTTAGATTTGAGTAAAGCATTTGATATTATTTTTTATAATATTATCCTAAAAAGATGGAAACCAGTGTTCTCTTCAATGTTTTTGATCTCACATCCCTAACAGAAAAAAATTTTTTGAACATATACTCCTAACATATTTATATTTACTTAGATTATGTATGCTACTGCACTAATAATTATATATAATAAAATTTAAACAAAATAGAAATGAACAGAATAAGTTAAACATAGGGTAATATTTGAAAATATTTTACTTATTAATACAAAAGCATTCTGTTTTGAATAAGATAATAAAGTTATTTTTGGTGAGAATAATGCTTTAATATTTATTAAATCTTATTTTAATACTGTGATACAAAGATTCAAAGGTCAGTTTCCAAGTTGTTTATTTCAATAGTTGGTTTTAATGGCTGTCATAGCTGAACAAAGATACTTTACAAAGATATATTGATGCCAATAGAAGTTCGTTATTAGCTGTGCTGACTTAATCATGATACTTGTTTTTTCATTCCCATCCACTAATTCTGCAAATTATGAAGTTCAGCTAGTAAATTTCCATCTTCTCCAATGTCAATCAGCTATTCTTTCAAATTAATCAACAGGGTTTGAATTTTCATATTTTTTGACAATTAAGTTCAAAACCTTCTAATGTTCTTTTTCAAGAAGATTTTTAAACAGGTTAAAATTTGTGTTTTCAGATTTTTTAAAATGTGCAATTTCTTTAAAAGATGATACACTTACATTGTTTACCAGAACCCAGAGAGCAGAGTAAATATCTAGTAGCAAATGGTGATCATCAGTGCCAAATGATAGAGATCAAGAAAGATGAAATCTGAGAAAAGAATGTTAGATTGCAAAATTATAAGATCACTGGGAGACTAGAAAGATGGTAATAACCTCAATGGAAATAGAGGAGGTCAGAAGAGGGGTGGATTTAGGGGGGAAGATGATTTGCAACTGATTCCTTCCATGCCTCCTCATTCCCTGCCCTCCCCAAAAATAAAAGGGTATGTTGGTTGGACTCTTATTCACCAGTCACTATCCTGCAGAAGTGTTTGCTTCAACCAAAGGATGAAGAGAGATTTGGGCAGGAAATTGTTTTTCTCCAAAGCTTCCGGGTGGGGGCAGCTATTTGGTGCAGTGGATAAAGCATTGGCCCTGGATTCAGGAGAATCTGAGTTCAAATCTGACCTCAGACACTTGACACTAGTTGTGTGACCCTGGGCAAGTCACTTAACCTTATTGTCCCATTAAAAAAAAAAAGCTGCTGGGTTTCCTTAGCTTAAGGTTAGATTATAAAAATCCTGGGACTTGATGGACACAACACTGAAAGGCCAAAATGGGAGGTTTTCCCTAGATGTATATTGTTTTAAAACGGATGAAGAGGCAATATAATTATGTTGAGATAAATCCACAATTTGCTATCACAGGGAGAGTAGATGCAACCTATATTCCCATCTTCCAAATGATTTAACACATGTACATGAGTCTGTTCATGGAGTCTACTGAACTAGATAAACATACAATTACATGAATCCCTGGTTACATAACCAAACCCAAAGAACAATAGTCAATGCTTCAATGTCAACTTGGAATGATGTTTCCAGTAGAGTATCTCAAGAACAGGTTTGGATTTATGTTATATAATATTTTAATCAATGAATTAGATCATTTAAACAATGATTTGAGTAAACCCATAGATTTCATGATTTTTTCCCACCAAATCTGCAGATGAACGAAAGTTAGAAGGGCCATCATTTGGAGCCAGAAAGATCTTTGTTCAAATCTTGCCTCCTACACATACCAGCTGTGTGACCCTTGGCAAGTGAATTCTGCCTTCCCAGCCTCAGTTTCCTCATCTATAAAATGGGGAAAGTAATACCATCTATGCCACAGGGTTGTTGTAAAGATCAAATGATATAACAGATATAAAGTGCTCCGCAAACCTTAAAGTGATACATAAATGGTGGCTGTTGTTATAGTAACAATATGCCTCTAATAAAACAAAATTCAGTAAGGCTAGATACAAAATATTTCATTTCAATTTTTAAAAAATGAACTTCACAAATACAGTATGGGAAGGGAATATAGCAGTTAGAGAGAGAGGGAGAGGGGAAGTAAGGGGGTTGGGGGGTAGGAGAGAGAGAGAGAGAGAGAGAGAGAGAGAGAGAGAGAGAGAGAGAGAGATAGGGGGTTTTCATTTCTTTTGTTTTGTGGGTCAATGGGTCACATAACCAGTAAGTGTCAAGTGTCTGAGGTTGGATTTGAATTCAGGTCCTCCTAAATCCAGGACCAGTGCTTTATCCACTGGGCCACCTAGCTGCCCCTTAATTTGTTTTTGTTTTGCTTTTGGTATACTGCAAGCTCAATGTGAGTCATTGGTGTGATGTGTAAGTAAAAAAAAATGAAAACAGTTTTAGATTGCATTAAAACAGGCAGAGGTGATTTCTAAGATAGATATAATTCTTTTCTTGTACAGATATTCTCTTTCTAGAGGAGTGGGGTTCTTCCACAAAAAGTCTAGCAAAGTTCTAAAAATATACTAGAAGAGTGATGAAGTAAACCAAAAAGAGATAATAGTAAGTACCTAAATAGATATAGTACTAATACCAAACTGAGGGAAAGAGATCAAAGAAAGAAAAGGATAGACAATATCTTTAATGAATATGGATGTAAAGAAATCAAATAATATTATTAGCAAAGTGGCTAAAGAAATACTGAAAGCAATTATCTCACTAGATATAGAAAACTATTTTGACACAGTGTATACATGGGACTAAATGGATTTTTTCTTAAGAAGATATACAAGAGCTAGCTTTATATTTAATTTAAAATAAAGAATTGGAAACCTTTCCAATTAGGTCAGGAATAAAGTAAGGAGAACTATTGTTTCCACTATTTAAAAAAAATATAGTTCTCTTTGCACAAACTTCTGCTTCAGTTATTCTAATAGTCTCTAATAGATATAGATAGTGGATTACCCTAATCCTAAATACAAGGTCCATTGCTGTGGCTGAAAGGTTGTTGTGCTGGCCCTTCCTTTTGTGGTGGTCTATTGAACTTCTGGTTTGAGGCATCTAGTATAATCCTCTTGCTGCTTTCTACTTACTCAGGGGTACTCTGGGCTAGTCTCTTCCTGCAGCTTCTACATTGGCTTCCAAGGCACTCAGGAAGGTATTTAAAGTACCTTGGTCAAGAGCTCTGAAAATCAGGTCTCCTATATGGACAGCATGATATCTTAGAAGGCTCCAATATACTAACACATATTGAATTTGCATTACACTTCTGTCATTTCTTTTAGCATAGTAATATTCCATTGTATTTATGTCATACTTCATCCAACCAATTCCTAATTGATTGGTACCCCTTTGGGGATTTTTTGGTACAACAGAAAGTGTTGCTATAAACATGCTTATAGATGTGGGTCCTTCCTTTCATTTATTTTTATTTCATTGCAGTATAACCATAGTAAGGGTATTGTTGAGTTTGTGGGTGTGACTTTTGGGGTATAGTTCCAAATTTTTTTCCAGAATTGCCCAACCATTGCACAGGCATACTAACAGTGTATTAGTGTACCTCTTCCCAAACAATCCGAAGTGATTCAAGGTGACCAGGAAATCTATTTATTAAAAAACACACCACACAATTTTAAATGAAAACATCTTTGACAGACCAGATAGTTGTTCAATTAAAAAACTAATCATGACTCCAGAATCCTTTCCAATTAGGTCAGGAGTAAAGCAAAGAGAACCATTGTCTCCACTATTTAAAAAATTTATATAGTTCTCCTTGCACAAATTTGCCTTTGAGTAGCTCACTTTTTTTTTTTTTTTTGCAGGGCAATGAGGGTTAAGTGACTTGCCCAGAGTCACACAGCTAGTAAGTGTCAAGTGTCTGAGGCCAGATTTGAACTCAGATCCTCCTGAATCCAGGGCCAGTGCTTTATCCACTGCGCCACCTAGCTGCCCCCAGTAGCTCACTTTCTATTGCAAGGATAAACCATATTTATAAATATATATATGTGAAGCAAACGTAAAGTAATTTCTGAGTAGAGGAGGGCCAGAAAGTGCCAACCCTTGGGTAGATCAGGAAAAGTTTAGAGTAGGAGGTAACATCTAAGCTGACCTTTGAAGAGAGCTAGTGATTACAAGAGGCAGAGATAAGAAGCGGGTATCCACATGTGATCTACAGAAGGGTTTGAAAGAATTCTTTGGAAAGGTTCACAAAGAGGAGTGAGGACTACTGACTAGTACCCTCTGGACCACAATGTGGTCCTCACATATGGACCACATATAGTCTAATTCTGAAAGCCCCATCCACACAAATCTGTCAGATTGAGGACCATGTTCAGTATTTTCTCCACTGTACCATACTGTCCTCTGCATTTATTTATTTATATTCATTATTTCTTTACTTATTCCCTTATTTACCTTTGATCTCTTCAGACTCATGTCTTTATTAGTTCTTAGGTAATGTTTTTATTGACCATTCTCTTTTTCCTTAAAACTCAAATTTTTTTCTAGATATTAAAGCAATTGAAATAGATAGTCTCTTTGACGCCACATCAAAAATGCAATCCTGTATATTTCTTTTTTTTTTAATGAGATATTTTATTTTTTCCATTACATGTAAAGATAGTTCTCAACTTTTGTTTATACATGCTTTACAATTTCAGATTTTTCTCCCTCCCTCCCCTCCCTCCCCCCTCCCCTAGACAGCAGGTAATCTGATATAGGTTATATCTATATATCTCTATACGTATACATATAGATATATATATACACACACACATATATATATACACATAATAACATTAATCCTATTTCTGCATTAATCCTGTTACAAGAGAAAGAATCAGAGCAGTGATGCCAAACCTCAAAATAGAGCTGTATATTTCTTAGAAGCAATCTACAATGGACTACAGGCAAGCCTCTATCTGGGGAACCTGCTGCGTTCTACAATTTCATGTAATAAAGCCCAATCTTTAACATTATATTGATTTGAAAATAATCCATTTAAAATCCAAAACCTCATTAAAATAAAGACAGAAAACTTTTGCTCAATAAGGGCTTACAGAGAATCATTTGAATTATAAAACTTTTGATGGAAAAGAACATTTTCAAAAATTAGCATTAATATTACCTAGTACAAATGTGAACATAATATTATGCTTTTGTATATATGAGAAACTGGAAGTTAGGTTTGTTTCAGAACTGAAAATGGATTTTGTTCTTCAGTGAGGAAATAATTCACATTCATTTTTTTTTTAATTTTTTTAGTGAGGCAATTGGGGTTAAGTGACTTGCCTAGGGTCACACAGCTAGTAAGTGTTAAGTGTCTGAGGCCGGATTTGAACTCAGGTACTCCTGACTCCAGGGCTGGTGCTCTATCCACTGCGCCACCTAGCTGCCCCACATTCATTTTTAGGTGAAAAATGCTTTACAGCAAATTTAAAGACAACAGCCCTGATCTATGATCATATGTGTATGTATGTTTGTATACATACACACACACACACACACACACACATATATATATATATATATATATAAATTCTAACCTTTAATAACAATATTTGTATAGCAAAGAGTATAATTCATTTATAAAAATCAGCATTTTTTTCTCCCCACAGGCCTATGCCTGCAGTATACCCTGTCTTGATTTCTTCCTCCCTATCCATAGCTCCTTTCTAGGCTTAGCTCAAGTACCATATCCTAAACAAGGTCTTTCCTGATGTACTAACTATGCACCTCTAGACAAGTCACTTTACACTGACCTCAGTTTACTGTTATATGAAATATATGGATTAGAATAGAGAGTCCTTTTAGCTCTGTGACTCCTCTGTACTTCAGAAATAGTCACTAGTCTGTGTTCATACAGTAAGCATCAGAGCAAAGATTTAAACTCACTTTTCTTGATTTGAAGTCTAGAGTTCTTTCCAATATACCATTTCTCTCCATTAAAAAATAATTGTTGGGGGCAGCTAGGTAGAGCAGTGGATAAAGCACCGGCCCTGGATTCAGGAAGACCTGAGTTCAAATCTGGCCTCAGACACTTGACACTTACTAGCTGTGTGGCCCTGGGCAAGTCACTTAACCCTCATTGCCCTGCAAAAATAAAAAAAATATATATATAAAAATAATTGTTGTTATTTATCCTTAGTTCTTGAAGAGGACCATGGCATCAGGAGTAATGTCATTATTTGCAGTGAACTGAATTTCAGCAAGGGAGGGCTGTGCAAAGTCACCAGCCTCACTCTCTCCTCCAGAGCCATCTGGGTCTAGTGGCAAGATATTAATCAGGATGGCTGGTGATTATCCTAGATGCAGTGGGAGACCTTGTCCTTTTTTTCTTTGGTAGGGCAATGAGGGTTAAGTGACTTGCGTAGGGTTACACAGCTAGTAAGTGTCAAGTGTCTGATGCTGGATTTGAACTTAGATCCTCCTGATTCCAGGACTGGTGCTTTACCCACTGGGCCACCCAGCTGCTCCCACATCCACTTTATTCTTGTTCCATTTTATGATCCACTCTTACCAGCAGTCTTTCTTCCCTAGGGAAATATAAAACAACTCAAGTATCTGCTCTTCATATATTTCTACATTATCGAATCTTAACAGACTTTTTCCACCATAACCTCAAATCCTTGTGTTGTGTGAGGCACTACAACACAAAACATTTACTCATATATGCTTTTTTTTGGGGGGGCGGCAATGCGGGTTAAATGACTTGACCAGGGTCACACAGCTAGTAAGTATCAAGTGTCTGAGGCTGGATTTGAACTCCCGTCCTCCTGAATCCAGTGCCAGTGCTTTACCCACTGCGCCACCTAGCTGCCCCTCGACTCATATATTCTTATACAAAACCCTCCGGCAACCTCTGGGTCTGTAGATCCTAACCTTAACTCTTACTGACTTTCCTTCCCTGACATGCAAATAACCATTTTGAAACTAAATTCTCTCTTTTCTCTGGAGGTTTCTTTCTCTTTCTGTCTCTTTCTTTTTTATTCTCTTTCTGATTCTGTCATTACATCTCTTTGTTTATCTATCCCTGTTACTCCATTTCTGAGTATCTCCTATTCTCTGTCTCTCTGAGTAACTCTGACTCTCTCTGTGTCTGTCTCTTTCTCTATCTCTATCTCCCTTCTTTTATCTCTCTTTCTCTGTCTCTGTCTCTTTGTCTCTCTATCTCTATCTCTGTCTCTGTCTGTCTCTGTCTCTGTCTCTGTCTCTCTCTCTCTCTCTCTCTCTCTCTCACACACACACACACACACACACACACACACACACACACACACACACAGAGCCTCTTCTCACTCTATACCTATGCACAAACAGTTGGGTCTCCCAAACTTCCTCATACATGTCACATTGATTGTCATTCATTCAATTCTTTTTTTCTCCTTCTCACACACACACAATACTGTTCTCCCTCCTACCAACTCAGTAAATTTAGTATCAAGTGTAGTTCTCACTATATGCTCCATTCATCTCCATACTCAAGAATGAGTAATTTACCTTTGCTAAATACTATCATTGGAAGTATGCCATAATGCACTTTAAGTAAGTTAGGGTCTGACAGAAAGCTACCATGAGGTCTTTGGCTTATTGCTTCCATACTTAAAACTTGTTGAAAAATATGAATAAAGCATTGGTATACTTTTTCAGCGAGTTATTTCTCAAAAGTGGGCACAAGGGGGAAAATGGTAGACATCTTCCTTCATATAGGTCAGAAAACTTTTGGCTTTCCAAATTTCCCCCACAAAAAAAAGACAGAGCATCCTCTCAGAGGGAACATAGAGCAGCAGAAATAAACAAAAGTTAAGGTAAAACAGTTGTCCTCCTAAGACAACTTGAGAAAACCCTGGGGAACACCCAACATCCAGGAATGGAGCTTCATCAAGAGTGAAGTGCAAACACCTCTTATGAAAGCAACAAAAAGCAATCCCTGGTTGGCAGCTAGGTTGGGAGGCAGCCTCAGTCTTTCAGAAACTTTCAACTCACTCACAGTTTGTGTGTTTGTTTGTGTGTGTGGGGGCGTCTGACTGCTGAATAGGAGAAAATTGAAGGATCTTCCACTGTCTACGGACTATAAGTACAACTGAGCTGATTGGATGCATCCTGTGCTGAAGCTACAGGGAGAAGGAAATTTCATATACTTGGTGAGTACTGTAACAGAGTGGTGGGGACTTTGTTGGTTATGGGCACTTGCAGGAGAACAGAGTCTTTAGTTTCAATTGCAGGGAAGAGAGGCAAGCTGTACTTTGCAGCCACCAGAGAGACCACAGGGAGCAGGACAGTGTGCCTGGGGTTCCTCACGATGGCTTGGAAGTAAAGAAGAAAGCTAAAGTTTGGGCCCTAGAACAGACCTCAGAAAATAACAGTAAGAAGAACCTGAGTTCTTGGGCATCATTCTCCAAACCTTGGGACCAGAATTTGATTATGCTATTAGCTGCTAAAAAACAAAATAAAAATAAAAATGAGTAAGCAAAGGAGAAAGAACCCAACCATCGTTAGCTATGATGGGAATAGAGAAGATTTTGGTTCATATTCAGAGGAAGATTATGGAGCTAAAATAAGGGAGATCAAGGAAAAGTTAGAAAAAAATAAGATCAATCCAAGAAAATCATAAAAAGAAAGTCAACGACCTTGAAATAAAGAATCAACAACCTAAGGAAGAAAATGATTCCTTGAAAACTAGAATTGGACAAGAGGAAGCTAATGACAGCATAAGATACCAATAAATAATAAAACAAAATCAAAAGAATGAAAAAAAGAAAAGAATTTGAAACATCCCAAAAGAAAAACAATTGATGTAGAGATCAGATAGAGGAGAAATAATATAAGAATAGTCAGATTACCTGAAAAATGTGATTAAAAAAGATTTCATATCACATTACAAGAAATAATCAAAGAAAATTTCCCTGAAGTTCTAGAATAATGAGGCAAAGCAGAAATAGAAGAAAAAGCCACTGATCACCAACTGAAAGAGATCTCAGGAGAAAAACTTACAGGAATATCATAGCCAAGTTTCAAAGTTCTCATGTTAAGGAGAAAATATTGCAAGAACAAGAAAAAAAATACACCATACTTTAAATATCATGGAACTACAATACCCAATACAATTACATTTCATAGAGCAAAAGAACTGCGGTTACAACCAGGGATAACTTACCCAGTAAAGTTAAGTAAAATCCTGAATGGAATTAAAATGGACATTTAACAAACTGAAAAACTTTCAAGTATTTGTGACAAAACCAGCAGAACTCAAGGGAAATTCAACATATAAACGATCCAGGAGAAATATAAGGTTAACATAAATGACCAATTATAAGGGACTCAATAAGGTAAAATTGCTTGTATGTGAAAATGTTATCAGTACTTTTTGTGACCATCATCAATATTGGGGTAGTTTAAAAGAAAGGCTAGGACTCAATTGTGTATGATGGGGTGATTCTAGGGAGAGGTAAAAAAGAGTAATTATACAAATGAGGAGGGTAGGCAGTGCTGGGACTTTACTTTAATTGGGAATGGGTTAAAGAAGGGACAGCAGGGGCAGCTAGGTGGCGCAGTGGATGGAGCACTGGCCCTGGAATCAGGAGTACCTGAGTTTGGGTCCGGCCTCAGACACGTAACACTTGCTAGCTGTGTGACCCTGGGCAAGTCACTTGGCCCCAACTGCTTCACAAAAAAAAAATTTTTTTAAATAAAGAAAAGAAGGGACAGCATATATATCTAGAAGGATATATAAAAGTCTTTTAGATCAGAGAGAAATAAAAGGGCAAGGGGATAGCATTGGGGAGAAAGGATAATGGAGGGACTTTTGGAGGGGTAGGTAGGTTAAGGAATAAGAGGGCAAGGTAACAGGAAGATGTAAAGCAGAAGAGTGAGGAAGGATAGGCTAAATAGGATAAGAAGGAGAGTGAAGAAAAAATAGGAAGGAAGAAAATACACAGCAAGTAATTATACCTTAGAATGTGAATGGGCTGAATTTGCCCATTGTTGTTGTTGTTTGTCCTTCATTCTCAAAGAGGACCATGACTTCAGTGTGATGTCATAACTTGCACTGAATTTGATTTAAGTGAGGGAGGGCTGTGCAAGGTCACCAAAGTCACTCTTTCTTCCAGAGCCACCTGGATCCAGTGGCAAGATATACATCAGGATGACTGGAAATGGCCCTGGGTGTTTGAGACAATTGGGGTTAAGTGACTTGTCCAGGGTCACACAGATAGTAAGTGTCTGAGGTGGGGTTTGAACTCAGGTCCTCCCAACTTCAGAGTCAGTGCTCTATCCACTGCACTACCCTGCTGCCCATAAAATAGAAATGGATAGAAGATTAAAAATTTGATTTAACAATATATTGCTTTCAGGAAACACTGTAAGAATGAGAGATACACACAAAGATAAAATAAAGGACAAGAGGAGAATACATTATGTAAAAAAAAGCAAGAATAGTAATTATGATCTCAGATAAAGTTAAAGCTAAAATAGATTTCATCAAAAGAGAAAGATAGGAAAACTACACTGTCACCAATATTATTCAATAGTGCTTAGATCATTTAAAATATCTAGAGAGTATAAAATACCTGAGAGGATATTTGTCAAAAAGATGTAGGAACTATATGAACATAAACATAAAACACTTTTTATGTAGTCAAATTAAAATAATTGAAAAAAATATTAATTGTTCATGGGTAAGACCAATATAATAAAAACGACAATTTTACCTATATAATCTATTTATTCAAAACCATCCCAATTAAATTACTTTTAAAAAAATGGGGCAGCTAGGTAGCTCAGTGGATAAAGCACTAGCCCTGGATTCAGGAGGACCTGAGTTCAAATTTGGCCTCAGACACTTGACACTTGCTAGTTGTGTGACCTTGGGCAAGTCACTTAATTCTCATTGCCCTGCAACACACACACACACACACACACATACACACACACAAACCCAAAAAACAAATAAACAAACATAACCTTATTGAGTTAGAAAAAATAATAACACAATTCATTTGGAAGAACAAAAGATCAGGAATTTCAAAGAAACCAGAGGGAAAAAGATGTAAAGGGAGCAGATTCAGCAGTATCAGACTATAAACTATATTATAAGGTGAGAGCAGTATTGAAGTATAAAAAGAATAAATTAGATTATTTTAAATTTAAAATTTCTTGTATAAATAAAACCAGTGTAACCAAGACTAGAAGGAATATAGAAAACTGGGCAAAAAACCTTTCATAGACAATCTCTCAGATAGGGTATGATTGTGTTGGAATAATGCTGTGGTGTAGCAAATGATCTGGACTTGGACTTATATAAAGGAAGATGCTATCCACCTTCAGAGAAAGATATATATATATATATATATATATATATATATATATATATATATATATATATGTCTTGCATATATATATCTGAGTATATATACATATATATGTATATATGTGTGTGTGTATGTTTACAGATATCTGTATATGTGTATATATCCATGTTTAACTTTAGCCTTCTTCTTTTTTTTTTGTGGGGCAATGAGGGTTAAGTGACTTGCCCAAGGTCACACAGCTGGTAAGTGTCAAGTGTCTGAGGCTGGATTTGAACTCAGGTCCTCCTGAATCCAGGGCCAGTGCTTTATCCACTGTACCACCCACTGCCTCTTACTTTAGCCTTATTTAGGGTGGGGAGGTGAGGAAGGGGGAAAAACATTAAAAAGTACAGAGCAGAGAACAAAAGAAAATCTACCAGGAAGCAAAGAAAAGCTGGGTAGCTTTGAAAACAACATAGTATTTATCAAATAGGTTTTCTTGAAATGGAAATGTATTGTTTTATACTGAATCCTCTCTTATGTTCTATTTTATACATGGCAATGTTCTATTTTTTTCCTTTTCTTGTTTTGTATTTAAGTTTAAAATGAATTTTAAAATTTACCAAAAAAAAAAAAATTGGGTCCAAGGATAGTTAGGATCTTGTGGTCTAATGTCTATTTAGGGAAAAGTGCATTCAAGATGAATATGAAACTTTCCAGAATGATAATCTGTTTCAACTCCTTAGTATTTCTGGATCCTATCATCCAAGGTCTTGAGCTCCAAGAAGGACCCCAAAGGACCTGGATGATACAAATCTTTGTTGCCACGTCAGTAAAACCTACCACATTGCTAGGACCTTAGAATAATCCTTTTCTCCTTGGAATGTGTTAATTCTACTGTTTAGGAGACTCTTGTAGTTAGAGAAACTGCAGAACTCTGACAAAAATACGAACATTATGGAAACTACCTCCTCCCTCATCACTTGCTTTAACCTCAGAGAGTTTGGCTTGGGTCCATTTTTAGACATATGTGGTGACTAGATAAGCTGAAATTTCGCTGACTTTGGTAAATTGCTTCTAAAATTACTTTTCACTTAAGTTTATGACTAGCTTTCCCACCCCCTCTCTAAAGTTTCTGGGTTTAGACAAACCCCAGTTCAATCCTGGGGTTTTATCTCCACCCCTACCCCCAAATGTGAGCTTTCTCTTTGGCTCATTGTCCCCTTCATAACATAAAACCACTAGGGAAAGCTAAATAAAAGGAATGGTATGCGCATATTCAGGCTTCCCCAAAAGTGGATCCAAGGACAAGTAGAATATATTGGTCTAATATACTTTAATGGAAAGTGACAGAATAGAAAAGTCTCCGGTGACATAAGTAGAAATTATTCCCAAGAAAAGGAAATGAGGATGACCTAAAGAGATAATGAATGAGCATTTACATAAATCATACCTTGGGGTTTGCAAAGCACTTCATAACTATCTTTTCATTATCCTCACAACAATCCTAGGAGGTAAGTGCTATTATTATCTCTACTTTGCTGATAAGGAAACTGAGGCAGACAGAGCTTAATGACTTGGCCAGGGTCAAACAGCTAGAAGATAACTGAAAGAAATGGCAAAAAGAAGCAATATTATTTAAGAATGTTACCAGGAACATTAACGCCCAGAATAGGAAATTATTATTTTTTTGTTCCAGACTTCTGGACCTTACAAAGAATTCACTGGAAAAACTTCCCTCTGCAAATGCAGATCCACAACTATTCTTTGAACAGTCATAGAGGTGCCTGCTGCAATGAGGTTAAATGTCTTGCCCAGAGACACATTGTCAATATGAATCAAAGGAGAGACTTGAAATCAGGTCTTTCTGACTGCAAGGCCAGGTCTCTATCTACTATGTCATATTTCCTTTCAATGAATTCATAGATGAGAAAAAAAATTATTTTTTAAAAAATCCATCTGGAGGGCAAAAGGTTTAGGATCTCTGTTCATAAATGGACAGAGTGATAATAATGAAAGAAATACTAAGGTTTTATTGTATTCCTTTCTCTTTCAAAGAGAATGATCAGGGCAGCTAGGTGGTGCAGTGGATAGAGTACTGGCCCTGGAGTTAGGAGGACCTGAGTTAAAATCCAGCCTCAGACACTTAACACTTACTAGCTGTGTGGCCCTGGGCAAGTCACTTAACCCCAACTGCCTCACTTAAAAAAAAAAAAACCCAAAGAGAATGATCTTTGGACTGGGCAAGATAGAAGAAAAATATTTTGAGGAATTTAAGATCAAAGGTAAGTGAGGAGATTGTAATAGAATAACTACCTGCCCCCAGAAGTTTAAGTCATGAGGTCCAGATGAATTGAAAACTAGTGTTCTAGAAGAATTGACAGATATAGTTGTGGGACCACTTTTGGTGATCTCTGAAAAACTCTGGAGAAAGAGAAAGCAACCACAGGAATAACAAAAGTTCAGTTTTCAAGAGAAGCAAAAGGATGGGGTCTTCAAAGTACAGGCCAATGAATTTGGCAAGACTCTAGTTAAAAATATTAAACAGATTTTTGGGGCCATTTGATAAAGAGAAGGACATATTGATAACTGCAAACCTATATGATTTCAAAAACAAAAAGCTGGTGTTACCAATCTATATTTACTTCCTTTTTCTTAAAAAAGAAAAAAAAAACACACACAGAGGAATTATACTAGTACATCAAAATAATTTCATAGGCATACTCATATTTCCACAAAACATTTGACCAAGTATCACTCTAACCTTGAGGACAAGATGGAGAGATGTGGGAGAGCTGATTGGATGTTCAGGCCTCAGAACCAGTCATTAATAGACTGGTGTCAATTTGGAAGGTCTCTACTATATTCCCCAGTGATCTATCTATTCTTGATTTGGGGTGTTCACCATGTCTATTGATTTCTTGGGTAAAGCCATAGAGAGTATTCTTGAAAAAATTTGCAGAAATTTTGCAGGATTAGTACAATTGTGAGAGGATCGCAAGTACCTCAGATGACCAGGTCAGGATCGAAAAAGAGCATTAAATGACATGATGAATAAAATAAGAAGAAATAGAAGAATAAACAAACGTCAATCAAAGTTTGAACACTTTATGTATGTTATCCAGAAGATCAGCAAAACAATTTTCACAAGTCCAGTAGGAATATTTCCAGAAGAAGACAATGAAAATTGTGAACAATGAAAAAATGTGTCATTAGAAGACTGATTGAAGGAGCTGTGAATGTATAACCTGAAGAAGATGTGACTTAAGTGGGGATATCTTTATTTTTTTGAAAAGCTAAAACATGGGAAAGAATTTAGACTTGTTCAGATTCATCCTAGAGGTGAGAAATGGGAACAAGGGGATGAAGATATAAAATGGTAGATATGAGCTAAGGAAATAAGAGGGGAGGGAAACTGTCTAACAATTTTAGTTCTCCAGAAGCAAATCCTGATGCCAATAATGGAGGCAGATTTTCCCTTAACTAGGGGACCTTAAGGGGAGGGTAAACACTTTTCAGCAATGTTGTGGACAAGATTCTATTGTCAGTATTTTCAGACATTGCTCCCCTCTACACACTTGATAGGCCAGACATAATGACTTAATGACCTCTCATTCTCTCTCTCTCTCTCTGTCTCTGTCTCTCTCTCTTCCTCTCTTTTGTTGCCTTCACCTCTTAAAATGTCTGGCTTCCTGTGAGAAAATAATGGGGTTTTATGAAACCCAGAGACCCTGGACAGACCTTTCTTAAGACCAGACCAGAGTTAGGAGAATTTCAAAGGAAATATATTTGGACTTTGGACTGTGAATACAGACAATAGAAGTTACCTCACTCAAAAGCACACCTACTTGAAGGCTTTTTTCCCCTTGGAGGGCTCCGTACTCTGACATCAGCACATACTGCAATGAACCACCCTCACATCCAGTAAACCAATAGATATGAATGATGCTAGCCAATTAGTTTGAAGCAGTGTGTAGGGACCACCTCTGCTCCAGACATTAGGAAGCTTACTGGCTCACAGATGCTCCCTTGGTTTTGTAACTTGGAGGGAGCAGCCACCCACTCTCATTCCCCACTATCTCTCCTTCTTAACTTTCAGAGCCATGTGCTCTATCTTTACTAATATTTAATATGCTTTAATAAATGCTTAATGCCCCAAAACTGGTGCAGTGGCCTCTAATTTCTAAGTAGCAATATATTAGAACCCCAGCTAATTTTCCCTAAAACTTGGGACAATTATAGTGCAATCACACATAATTTTAATTGCCACATTCCTTTAAGTTTTAGCTTATATCCTACTTTCTGAAGGAGGAGTTTTCTGATCCCCATAACGGCTAGTTCCTTCCTCTCTAAAGTTACCTTTCATCTAAGTACAGGTGACTTTCTTCCTTACATATACATATTGTCTTCCTATTATAATGTAAGTCTGTTGAGGGTAGAGGTTTATTTTATTTTGTTGTTGTTGTTGTTTGATTTTATTGTTGTTTGCCTTTTTTTTATCCCAGCACTGAGTACAATTCTAACATACAGTAAACACTTAATCAAAGTTTGTTGATTGAATGATTAAGGTGGTACTTCTTATCTTTGACCTAGCAGTAGTACTAGTAGACCTATAATCTAGGCAATATAGATGGATATTATTAGGAAGGCAAGAAAATCAGTTAGTCAATACTCATCAATCAATTCTTAGTATGTGCTTAGCACTGTGCTAAGCACTAGGAATACAAAGAAGCAAAACAATCCTAGTTCTCAGTGAGCTCACATTTTAATTGGTGAGACTACATGCAAACAACTAGAGAGCCAAACCATAAGACTATATTTATAATCCAAGAGTTAGGTAATGACAACCTACCCTGGAGAGGCAGCAGTGTCAGAAAAGAGAAGAAAGCTTATACATGAAATATTGTGAAGGTAGAATCAGTAAGACTTGGTACCATATTGGATATGAGGGATCTAGGAAAGTGAGGAATCAAGGATAATAACTATGTTGCAAGCCTGGGTGATTGAGATGATGGTAACAGTAATAGAGAAAGTTGGAAGAGAAAACTGAGTGAAAGATGATCAGCTTAGTATTAGACAAACTGAGTTTAAGATGTCTATGTGAAAGCTTTGAGATGACAAATAATTGCTAGTTGGATGCATCAATAACTCACATCATGGCCATACCAAGCTTACTTAAACATGAGGTTCTGGTAATGTAGCTGCTGTCACTTGAAATCAATAGCCAATTGGATGAAGAAATCCCTCCAGGATCAAATTAAGGAAGCACCAAAACTATAAAGAAAGAAAATCTGCTGGCTAAAGCATAATTTAACTAGACTCAAGGCACAGGACAGATTAAACAGGGGCACATGTCCAGATTGATTCTGAGACCTATATTATCCAAAGTTTGGTGATGAGCTAGAGAATGTTACTTTAGCAGCTATGTTTTCCAGAATAAATTGCCATGACTGAGGGAAGGCTTGATGTGGTAGGAAAGTCTTCTACTACAGGAAATATTAGTAAAGTTAGTTAGTTTTACAGATTGTCATCATGACTTCAAAGGGTTCAGGAAGCATTATCTTTGCCCAGATTGATTATAATTTTGATGCACCTTTTCTCAAATTGACCTTAAGGTTCTAACATAGCAGTTAGAACTTTAATTAATGGTAATTCAAAGGAAGGAACTGTAAAATATCAAGATATATGTAGGGAATGGAACAAGTATAAGGGCAAGTGATGCCCTTTTCACCATGGGTTTGGTCTCCCAAGAAAGTCTCATTATAGGCCTAACAAGAATCTTCCTGAGGTTAAGATTATTTATTCTTGGGTATCTTTCCCTGTTTCAATTGAATTCAATAAATATATATCATATACCTAATACTTGAAAGGCATTGCAGGTGGTTTTGTGTCTTTAGAAACTGTGAACATTCTGCTGTGGGAGATGTGGGGTCAGGAGGTGTGTATTATGTGTATTCAGACATACTGGCAAAGTGACTATTGTCTTGGGCCTATGTTAAAGTAGTGAGAAATAATTATTATAATAAAATGTAATCTCCTTAAGTACAGGAACTATTATCTTTGAATTATTAATACCTAGCACAGCACTCAATATGTGTTTGTTTATAGATGATTAATTGATTGAATATATGCCATACGGTCAATGAAAGTTTCATCTTTAAGAATATTTTCAGGGGCAGCTAGGTGGTGCAGTAGATAAAGTACCAGCCCTGAAATCAGGAGGACCTGACTTCAAATGCAGCCTCAGACACTTGACACTTACTAGCTGTGTGACCTTGGGCAAGTCACTTAAATCTCATTGCTCTGCCTCCCAAAAGTATATTTTCTAAAATATTCTCTCTTCTTTATGGTGTCTTACTGTCAGAGGATTGGGAACTCTCGATAACAGAGGGTGTAAGACCCTGACATTGAATGAAAGTCTAGGATATATGGTTCCCATCACTAAGCAACTTCACAGGAAGTAAAAGAGGAGTTGAAAAACATTTAATACTTCAAGTAGCAAAGTTTTACAGGATACACCAAATGAATATAATCCCCTATCATGAAAAAATCATAGTTGGTAGTCTTTAGTAATTGCAAATGTTATATTTTGGTTATTTATAACAGTATTTTTTTCTGTAAAATTCACATGGACAATTGAACAATCCTTTTTTTCTTTTCTACATCCCCTTCTAACAAAACAAGCAAGGGCTTTGGAAGCAATGGAAATTGAGTGATAACCCTTCTGTACTCCTATTACTTATTATTTTTTTTCAGTGAGGCAATTGGGGTTAAGTGACTTGCCCAGGGTCACACAGCTAGTAAGTGTTAAGTGTCTGAGGTCAGATTTGAACTCAGGTACTCCTGACTCCAGGGCTGGTACTCTATCCACTGCACCACCTCGCTGTCCCCACTCCTATTACTTATAAGAAGGACTCTATTTTTGTTAATTTTGAGAAGTATTCTCAAACTGCAAGAATGTATGCTCTCTTTTGTTTAAAATAAAGGTTAGGAATTGTGTTTGTTTCCAATAAAGATGATTACATAATTATTTTTTCCCAGTGAAAAAACATTTCGCTGAGAAGGATTATTCATAGATGTCTGGGCTACCGAGAGAAACTCAGTAGTGATTTGCTACTATTATGATAAGGGAGAAGTTAGATCAATTTGAAAATATTTGGTAATTATACAATATTCCAAGTGAGAGACATCTAATTGATATATGAACTTCAATTATGTTTAGGGACACAAAACCTTATTTTTGTCAACATAGGGATGTTTTTTGTTGTTAATTTCCTTCTGTAATGAATGTAATTATTACCCTTTCCCACCCTTTCCCATCCATCTGCTCCGGCTTGTGCATATTCTACTACAACACATGTGAAAATGAGCTTATCTTTCTTGGACATTTACCACAATGAAGGATGCTCAGTTTTGAAAGACTTACACTTTGGTGTGACAAAATAATCCCCTTATTAGACCCTTATTATATGATGGCCTCTGAGACAAGAAGAACTTTTAACTTTGATAGATTTTAAATGGATAAATGACTCCTCTTATTCTTCCTTTCTCTGGAATGCATGACATAGCCTGGCTAGATCTTCCAGGATATCCCAGGATTGGGAGGGGGAAGGTGACCACTCTTCCACACACATATCTATGGAAGCTGTTCCCACATAGCAGCTAGAGTATGTGTTTATCTAGGTAACCTTGAGTCATCATTTGAAGGCCAAGGCTACCTTTTCTGTTTTCTGTTTCTTTCCCTGAATATAAGTGACCAAACAGTGGTCCCTTGATTGGAATTGTTTGAACAGTGCAAAGCTGAGGTAAAGATAAAGTGTCTATCTGATGTTCACAGTTCCCAAACCTCTGACATTAACACACCATAAGGAATACAGAATAATTTAGAAAGTATTCTTAAATATTAAATTTAAATTTAAGGTTGTAAATATCAAGATCTCAGGCAAATGCAATAGGAATTTGGGGTTCCTATATTATAGTTTAAGTACTAAACTTACAAACATATGGTCTTTTATGTTTTAAGCATTTCTTTTCTGTGGAGGAAATACATTGCTGAATTATATCAGATCTGTGCTGTACTTTGAACTCCTTTTTAACTCTTTTTCAAGGAGACCATTGACATGAGCCAAATCTAAGATTTTCTCTGGAGGCTCAGAGTGGAGATTGTAAAGAGCCAGAGTGGAGTGGAGATTGTAAAGAGTCAGAGAATGGTGGATGGATGACTTCTCTTTTTAGAGGCCTGGCTCCCTTAGGATTGAGTCCTATAAGCCTGAGTCTAGATCTAAGGGCTTCTTAGTGGGAGATGATGAGCACCCCAGCCCCAAGGGGCCCAGCAAGCCTGCTGATTTATTGATTTTTATTTTTGATTATAGATTCATTTTATCTTTATATCACAGTCATCTACAGAGAGACATCCCCTCACCTTCTTTATGAAAAAAGGCAACAATTAAAAGAGAAGCAAGGAAAGACTTTCAATGCACCATACCTGACAATGTATATAGCATTGTGCCCTCATAATCTCATGTTTCTTCACCATAAAGTAGACAATAAAATTTATTGTCTACTCTCATGGTCCCTCATGGGTTTTATCTAGATGCTCAGAGTTTGACATCCTTTTATTGATTTTAAAATTTATATTATTGTTGACATTGTGTACAATGTTGACTCTGGTTTTCACTCATCATTAGTTCATAACAATCTTCCTGTGCTTCTCTGATTTTTTCACATTTATAATAGCCACTGTGGTAGCCACTATTGTCTTGGCTAACTCAGATCTTCCAGGTGAGCCTCTCCAGATCAGGAAATAATGAGGCATCAATCCTGGAAATATAACATAACAGGGGGCAGCTAGGTGGCACAGTGGATAAAGCACCAACCCTGGATTCAGGAGGACCTGAGTTCAAATCTGGCCTCAGATGCTTGACACTTACTAGCTGTGTAAACTTGGGCAAGTCACTTAACCCTCATTGCCCTCAGGGGAAAAAATATATGTATGAAATATAACATAACAGATATATTTACCTTTAAAAACAAATGGGTAGGGAGGAGCCAGGTGGTACAGTGGATAAATCACCAGCCCTGGATTCAGGAGGACCTGAGTTCAAATCCGGCCTCAGAAACTGAACCTGGGCAAGTCACTTAACCCTCATTGCCCCACAAAAAACCAAAACCAAAAAACAGGTAGTTATGTTGTTGTTTCACTTTGCTTTTTAAAAATTAAATTTTATTTTTCATTAATAAAAATCTATTTACTTTCCCTCTGAACCACTTACCCTGCTAATGAAAGAAAGAGAAAGAAAAGCAAATTCCTTCTAACACATACTTAAATTTGAGCAAAGCAAATCCCAGCATTCATCAAATGGTAAAGTCTTAATCTGTATCCCAAGTTCATCCTCTGTGAAGATGTGGACAGCCAGATTCATTATCCATCAGTTCTCTGGAATATTGGTTTATCATTGTGTTGATCAGAATTTTGAAGTCTTCATAAGTGTTCATTTTTGTAGTGTTTCAGCTTTTCTTTTGAGCACTGGCCAAATTGGAATCAATGTCTGAGGAGAAAATTCCATTGGCAAATAGAAATACCAGTCCAGGTGGTTGGGAACAGGTACAACTGAGCGCAGCTGCTAAGAAGATTCTTTTAAAGGGTGTTTGCTAACTAGTTGTAAGCAAGTCTGATGAGATGAATCAGAAGTGGACCAACACCTGCCAGTCTCTCTAAATAAACCTTGCACTTTGTTTTGTATTTGCTGAACTATGCTAGTTGGCCCAGAATGTGTTACTTTTCTGGAGGTGCCCACATCAAGAGGTCACATGGCAAAAGTGTCAACCCAGTACTATGGTCTCACAGGCAGTCTGAAGAAACCTAGCTTTTGAAGTGCAGTGGGAGGGGGTATTATCAGTCCAATGTAAACCTTGGTGATATGGAATATAGAACGATCACTGATTTCTGCTTCCTCAGTAGGGTCTTGACAAATGACATGGAGTTAAACCAAGAGCCAGATTAGAAAAGCTAGTCTGCCATTGCAGAAAAAAATCAGTCTATTGTTATGTGCTGATTCTGAAGTAAGGAAGCCTCGACTTTAAATTTTACCTCAGATAATCCCTACATGTATGATCCTGGGCAAATCACTTAATGTCTGTCAGCCTCAGTTTCCTCATCTGTAAAATGAGAATCATATTAGCACCTACCTCCCAGGATTTTTGTGAGATTAAAATGAGATATTTGTCAAGCACTTTGCAAAAATTAAATGATAGCTATTATTAAAAAATAATAATTTATTATTATTAATCAGAACCCCGAATCTAGTCCAAATGATACCCATTGCATTGACTTTCCATAAAATTATTATTATTGCTATTACTATCCACACAAAGCTTTATAAAATGGTACCAGTGAAGTGTCAAATTTCACAAGTATAAGAAATATTTCAGCTTTGCAGCTTTGTTGATCCACTTCCTTGGACTATACACATGAAGAAGTAGACACTAATGGAGCAGCCAAGAAACTCTTTTAGTGGCTAAAATAATGGAATCATGAAATTACAGCATTGAAGAGGGGAGATTCTGTGGGATACTGGATAGGGTAACTAGATTTGGAGACGGAAAAAATTGATTTGAATTTAGCCTGACATGTGCTAACTGTATATACCCCAAGGAAGTAATTCTCTGAATATTGCTTTCTTCTCATACGTGTGTGAACACACACATATACATATACATATACACATACATACACATACACATATACACATAAATATATATATATATATGTACATACATACATATAATAGTACTAACTTCATAGCATTGTTGTGAGGATCAAAAGAGACAATATATAAAGGACTACATGAATATCATAATCATTAGCATTATTGTTGTTATGTAGTCCAGGGATGCTTAACCTTCTTTGAGTCATGGGTCCCATTATGAGTCTAATGAAGCCTACTGATCCTATCTTTGAATAATGTTTTTAAATGCAAAAAGGCCAATTATAGTGAAATTCAGTCATAAAAATATATTTTTTTAAATTCATGGACTCTAGGTTAAGAACCATTGATTCTAGTACAAATTGTACCTATTGCATGAATACCTTCCACAAAGGCCCTGGCAAATATCTATACAGCCTCTGTTAGAAGATCTGTAGTTCTGAGGAATTATTTTTTTTTAATAATTTTTATTCATTTTTAACACTTTTAAAACATTTTGAGTTCTGAATTCTCTTCCTCTCTCCTGCTACTCCTCCACCCATTGAGAGAGCAAAGTGATAACAAGTGTACATAAGAAAGTATGCAAAATGCATTTCCATATTAGCCATGTTGCAAACATCAAAAAGAATAAAGTTTAAAAATTATGTTTCAATCTGAACTCAGCCTTCATCAGTTCTCTCTCTGGAAGTAGATAGTCTTTTTCATCACAAATCCTTAAAAATTGTCTTGGGGACAGCTAGGTGGCGCAGTGGATAGAGCACCGGCCCTGGAGTCAGGAGTACCTGAGTTCAAATCCGGCCTCAGACACTTAACACTTACTAGCTGTGTGACCCTGGGCAAGTCACTTAACCCCAATTGCCTCACTAAAAAAAAAACAAAAAAAAAAACCCCAACAACAACAACAAAAAATTGTCTTGATCAGAATAGCTAAATCTTTCGCAGTCAGTCATCCTTACAATATTGCTATTGCTGTGTACAATATTCTCCTCATTCTTCTCCACTTTGCACCAGTTCATGTAAGTCTTCCCAGGGTTTTCTGAAACCATCCTACTCATCATTTCTTATTGTACAATGGTATTCCATTACAATCATACCACAATTTGTTCAGCCATTCCCCAATTGATGGACATCCTCTGAATGTCCAATTTTTGCCACCACAAAAAGAGCTGCTATAAGTTTTTTTTGTTTTGTTTTTGTTTTTTTTGGTTTTTTTACATAAAGGGCTTTTTTCCTTTTTTAAAAATCTCTTTGGGATACAGGTCAAGTAGTGATGTTTCTAGAGAAAAAGATATGCACAGTTTTGTAGCTGTGTGGGTATAATTACAAATTGTTCTCCAGAATGCAGATACAGAACAGTTTACAACTCCACCAACAATGTGTTAGTGTCCTAGTTTTCCAAATCTCCTCCATAATTCATCATTTTCCTTTTCTATAATGTTGGCCAATCTGACAGGCATGAGGTGGTAAGTGGTAAGAAATTCTCTACCTTCAATCATACAAGTATTTATTAAGTTCCCATTACATTTCAGGTACTTGGAAATCCTCTGGAGATTCAAAGGTGTAACATGCTCTGCCCTCAAGGAGCTTACCTTTCATAGAGGGACAACATGTAAAACACACAGAAAGAAACACACATATATGCACATATATTATATCATATATTCAGAGTAAAGAGATAAGTACTGGAACTTTGATCTCATTATTAAGAGTAATGTGAGGGGCAGCTAGGTGACACAGTGGATGAAGCACCGGCCATGGACTCAGAAGGACCTGAGTTCAAATCCAACCTCAGACACTTACTAGCTATGTGACCCTGGACAAGTCACTTAACCCTCATTGCCCTGCAAAAACAAAACAAAAACAAGTGTAATGTGAGAAAACTTTCTTTACTTCTGAGAGTTGGTATTTTCCCTACAAATCCCAGTTTTAAACAGTTGTGTAAAGTGTTAAATGATCAAGTGACTTACTTGTCTTGGGTCATGCAGATGATACATATCAGAATCCCAGACAGAAATAGAGATCTTCCTGACTTTGATGCCAGTTTTCTATATATTATGCCATGCTACTTCTTTATAAAAATAAATATGAAGTAATTTTGTATTTAAGATTTTCTTAGCATTAGTTGTTAGGAAGAATTTCCCCTAAATTTAGTTGAAATTAGCTACTCTATTTCTTGTACCCTTTGATCCTAATTCTACTTTTCATGATTGAAAATACATTTAATCTTTGAATAATGGTATATCATAAGGCACACTAGAATTAGAATTATAAGATTGGAATTCAAATGCTATCTTTGCTGCTTACTCTCTGTGTTACCTCAAGCAAGTTACTTAATCTCTCCTGGAATTGGTTTCATCATCTATAAAATGAGAACGTTGGGTTAGATATCTTTAAGGTCCCTCCTAATTAAATTCTATGACCCTTGTGAAGCCTTCATATGTTGAAGTGACCCAACATGGAGTGACCATAAAAGCAGAGAGGACAACTATTATAAAAATAAAGTACTTTAAACAATGTGAGAAGGCCACTGACTGTGGGAGGGAGAACTAAAGGCAGACCAGTATGGAATGCTATTGTTTGGTGTGGAGTTTGGTATTAATTCTAAGCAAAGATCACCAGTAGATGAGGAAGATGAGAAGCAAAGTCTCAAAACAATTACAAGCCCTGAAAGCCATATTAATTAAGCAGAAGATAGGCTCTTTGCACTTTCAGAGGAAAAAAAAAGTGTGGGGAATGGTCACGGGTCAGTCATTTAAATCTTCCACATTATGTGTAAAGTGACATTATAACTGGCACCATCATACAGTATCATAACAGAAATTTGAAAAAGATATACTAGCTCTCACAATCATGAGTACCTGAGGTATGACTCAACAGATTGAGCAAGAACTGTCAGCAATAAGATCGGTAGAGACAGGGTAGTCACACCTCAGCCTGACATTGGGAGTAATAGCATGAAGATTCAAAGAATGTTGACATATAGTGAAGATACTCCTGGTGAAATTGAACCCTAGAAGTTATGTTAATTACAGTAAAGATAAAACGCATGAACTCCAGAATAAGAGACTTATTGATGAATGGACCAGCCAGATACGATTTTCCTGAGACGAAATATAGAGCACAGGCATGTCATGTTATTCAGTCCTGGAGATAGTCTTGGGCTTTGTATATACATGGTGGTATTCAATTGTGTTGGGTTTTTTATGGCTTTCTGAAGTGACTGTTCCAACTCAAAAAGACATGTTGTAGATAAGTCTCATGCACTTCAGGAGTAGTGAACCCTTGGACACTGAGTTTTGGACAGATTCCATCAGTCTGTCTGGGACACCAGGGATAGTAGAATAGAGAACATGGACAAGTGCCTGCTTCTCCTTACCACTACCACTTCCCCTCTTCACACACAGAGATAGAACAAAGACAAGACATCCAGTATTAGCTTAGTCACAGAGAACATCTGACCTCTTGGAGTCTTGCTTTCCCTAACTGAAAAACAAAACAAAACAAAACAAAAAACAGGGCTTATCGTGTTTGTCTTGGTAAAATATCATTTTTATTTCCATATAAAATTTCATTATTTCTAGCATCATGAAGTATATGTGCACATTCTAAATCCATTAAGGAAGGAAAAAGGTGAAACAGTGAAGGAAGAGAAGCCAGAGCAAAGCAATTAAGCATAATGTCCACAATGAATCAGGTTTCCATTTCCCAACAGGTATTGTTAGACAGCAAGAACAAATAATTTTAATATCTTTACAAGTATACTGTAGTTGAACAAATATATGTCAACACACATATCTAAGAGCCTGCCAGTCAAGCTGTCATCAGTGTTTTCTCTTCTGCTTGTCTCTCTGGGGATAGTGAAGGCTGAAGGCAACCAATTTGTCTACAGCCTGGTCCAAGCTTTCCATGGAGACAAGTAATTTCATATGCCCTGTTATCAAAGCCATGGCAAACATCTTCCATGGGAAAAGACCTTTGTATGGCTCTATCCAGAATCAGTGAAAGGCCAGTTCAGCACATTAGTAGAGCTTGGTTTAGGGGAGCATTTGGGGAAATGACCTACAAAGTTAATTCCTTAGCTGTATCATATTTAAATTTTAATCCTTCTGGACCCACTCTTAGAGGCTTGTCAGTCTTGAAAGCAGAGCCATAACTAGAACTGGGCAAAAAGACTTTTGCCCAGTGACACGAAAATAGTAGGGAATGAAGAATACATTCCTTTTTCTGAAAGATACCCGTTTTTCCTGGGGTAATGCTGCAGTCCTCTCCCAGCCCACATAGCCATGTTGTCCAGAACAGAGTTCTGTTGCCCTAGAACCCTCACCTGTGTCAAGTGCACCCAGAGTTGCACAGTCCTCTCTGCTGTGTGCCCTACCACAACTATTTCTTCCTGAACTATTTCTGGATTCAGTATTTCTTAGAAGTCTATTGGTATTCATAATTATATCTCTTACAAAACTTTCACATGATTACAAATAAAAATATTTTGTGATATAATCTAGCCCACCCTATGTTTTGGTTTGTTTATTTTGGTTTGTTTTTAAGTGATCCTCAATTGCTTAAAATATCTTGCTGATGTGAGGGCCCAGGAGAGCATTTAAATTGCTGGCTGAAATGTATTTCCAGGAACTCTGTATTTGACTCCGTCACTTTCTGTTCTGTGACCAAGAAAGGTTTGGAAGTTTCTACTTTCATCTTCTCACTTTCCAAAGACATTGTCCAATTGATGTCCATCTGAGTGTAGGCAAGTCTGACTTGGTCCAATAAGGGTCTGGGGAAGAGGAGTTGTTGCTTACTTATTTAGCAAATTGGCTTCTACCTTGCTACCAGCTACCAGGTCAACAAGACTTTTATCTCATACTGTCTCTTACCTCACATTTGGCTCCAGGGGAAAAGGAATCAGGTAACAGGCAACTTTTGTTCAGCTTCTTTAAAATGCATGCTAGAGGACTCTTGCTAAAAACACTTCTACAGTTAACTCTTTTAGGCCTTGAAGGAACCATAAATTCCATTTGATCACCATAAAAGTGACTATAGTAGTGCTACCAATATATAACCCTGAGCAGTTTCCCTAGACACATTCTCTTTTAGTTGCATGGACAGGTTATTCAGAGAATAATTATTGCTACCTGTAAACCAAGACTATAAATGTACCTGTAAACAAATTTGTAAACATAATTATCTGTAACAACCAAACTAAACGGATGACTGTGGGTACTATTTAAATTTAAAGTACAGGATTATTTTTTGTCTATATATCACACAGGAATGTACTTGATCTTGAAGAAGAATTATATTTGCTTTTTTTCTCCTTAAGTTTTTATAAATAATCAAGTGAGGCAAAATACAGATTGTTTAAGCCTCTTAGTACACTGATATGTGGAAAGGGATATATTTTAGTTACATCTTGACTATATGCAAAAAAAAAAAAAGAAGAATTAAGTGCACTTAATTTAAAAAAAATTATTTTATTTGTGATATATATTATATTTTATACACATATAGATATAATATGTACACACATATATGACATATATAATGTGAAATTTCTACATTATTACATCTAGATATACCTAGATATATTCTAATACTATTAGAATTACTAATATTACTAATAGTATTAGTGTGAAAAATAAAGGAGGGAAGAACTATCCTCCCTGTCTTCCCTCAAAGTTCTAGAGCAATGCCCAAAGTGTTTTTTTGTTTTGTTTTATTTTGCGTTGCTTTGTTTTGTTTTGCTTTGTTTTGTTTGTATCGATAAACCTTGAAAGAAGCACAAAGTTTTGTTACTTTCCTGTTACACTTGGGCAGCTTAGTGAGCAGTGGGTAGAGCCTGTAATTAGGACAACCTAAGTAAAAACATCAGACATGCAGACACTTATAGACTGTGTGACTCTGGACAAGTCACTTAACCTTTGTTTCCCTTACTTTCCTCATCTATAAAATGGGGATAAAATCGTACCTAGCTACTAGGGTTATTGTGAGGATCAAATGAGATAATATTTCTAAATCACTTAGCATAGTGCAGGTGATACATAGTAGGTGCTAAATGAGTGTTTGCTATCATTATTTTTATGCTTATTCTGCTTACCCAGATCTGGCTCAGTGTTCAGTGTTTTATTTTGTTATAATAATGGAGAGATAGCAGGGCATAGTAAATAGTGAGCTAGCCTGGGAGCCAGTATACCTTGGGGTCTGGTCCATTCTCTAATATTTACTCGTTGTGTGAATTGTAGAGAAAAAGTGCTAACCTTGGTTGGTAGAGGGAATTACTTCACCAGGGAATTCTTTATGACACTGAAATTAGAGGTCCAAGTCTCTATTCCTTTTACCCTCCTGATGGACCATATCTATTATTTCACTCATCTAAGGAATTCTTTTTTTTTTCTTTTTTTGCATGTCAGTGGGGGTTAAGTGACTTGCCCAGGGTCACACAGTTAGTAAGTGTCAAGTGTCTGAGGCCAGATTTGAACTCAGGTCCTCCTGAATCCAGGGCCGGTGCCTTATCCAGAGCAGCACCTAGCTGCCCCCCTCATCTAAGGAATTATTGATGAAGAAACTCCTTTAGACTCCCTAGCTCTTCTAGACACCAAGGCTGGCTTGCCAGTATGCTACTTTGCCTCTTTCAGTGCCCTACACATAATACCTATCAGTCTTCCTTTCAGTAAATTTTGTTTATATCATATTTTATCAGAGTCTGGCACTAAGCTAGCTACCTTGTTGAAAGAAAATATGAAGAAAATAAATCAGAAAATCATTCTAACTTGTTTCTACTTATACTGGATTAATGTGTTATCCTTCCCAGGGATATTTGAGTGATAACAGTTCACCATGAAGACATAAATCAACCCTCAATGATAAGATTTCATACTTTAAAGTGGGTTATTGAATGAAATGCTTTGGAAGTAGCAGTGACTTACATGTGGCCTTCAGCTTGATGGCACAGTGGAGAGTGCACTGGGCCTGGAGTCAGGAAGACCTGAGTTCAAATTTGGCCTCAGATATTTACTAGTTAAGTGACTCTGGGCGAGTTATTGAACCTCTATCTGTGTCAGTTTCCTCAACTGTAAAATAGGGGTAATAATAGCACCAACATCAAAAGGTTGATATGAAGATTAATGAAATAATATTTATAAAGCATTTAGCTTAATGCTTCATAAATACTTGTCCCCCTCCCTTTCAAATCCCATTATTTAGGGGCAGTGGACACACCGAAAGAATTCAGGCAGAAAGGACTCAAATTCTCCTTTCCCTTCCTATTGTGGGACTATATAGAAAGTGAGAATGATATACAAATAGAAAAGGGGGAGAGTTTCTGCTTGAGGTTGCCTTGAGGAATGTGGAGCCAGTTAGTAGCAGCAACTGTGCTGCCAGATGAATTCTGGGAATATATAAAGAGAGTGGTAGGAAATGCAATGAGTGATAGAGAGCTCCTGTACAATTCCAGGAAACTGTAGCACCATGCTGAGAAATGGAAACTCAGACAGAAGAGAATACAGGCATGATGTGCTATGTGAATGCTAGGTATGGCAGACCCTAGAGGGAAGGAGAGCAGCTAACACTGAACTGACTTCAAGGCCTAGGGCAATATCCTACAAAGCAGGAACTTTATTATTGGAAGGGACCCATAATTACCATTTTTCTAAAGAGACACTTTCTCTTTTCTACATTTGTCCAATTGTTCATCAAGCAAGCGACAGAATGCCGAGGTTCTGCAGAGATTTCTTATTGCACTTGAATTTAAGGTCCTTCAGTGATAATCTTCATTTAATAGCCTTCATTTAATTATTCATATTCTTCATTTAATAACCCTGTTTTGTGGCTAATGCTTTTGATAGCCACAGTTCCATGAACCAGATTCTGATGTTCCCAGGAGGCACTCTGTGTAGGGCTGAAGTAAACAACAGAGATTGTAATTAGAGAGGGCTGTCCTTGATTGAACCTGGATCATTTGTCAGAAGTCAAGCTCTGATGGGTTACATATCTCTGATACTACGGATTTTAATTCTGGCTCCACTCCTGATTTCTAGTATTAAGCTCATCAGCAATGAGAAAGAGCAATGATAACATTTCTAATTTCCTTCCTAGTTCAGCTCTTGAAGGGGATACTGCAAGGGGCACAATAAAAATTCTGCTTAGTAATCCCTTGTGTTTAGTAAATCTGCCTTTCACTGCTCTCAGACAGTAATCCCCTATGAAAAAGTTTTTCCTCTTTTAATCAGAGGTCTTCAAAGCTTTGAAAGGTCCAGATGCCCCTGAGTTTTTCTATGGTATTTCTAAATACATAAAAAGGAGCCTAAAAATAACAAATTCAATCTTATTCTTCTAGCCTCACTGACAGTCAATGGAGCTCTAGACTTTAAGCTAACAGTGAGACTTGGATTATTGGAGGAGAAAGGCTATCAGAAGTTACTAATCTGACACGATCTCAAAATCCTACAAGAACCTAGAATAGGATGAATGCATTCTATTCTGAAAAGTGAATCGCATTGAGAGTCAGGAGACAGAAGTTCTAAATCTGGTTTTATCAGTGACTAGCAATGTGTTCTCAGGCACATTCCTATGACACTCTATTCCTCAATTTCCCTATCTGTAAAGTGAGAGGTTTGGACCAATCAGGACTTCTTATCTGGAATCTATGAACTTTTCAAATATATTTTGTTAACTACATTTCAACATAATTTATTTCCTTTGTAAGTCTACATATTTCATTTGATGCATTTAAACATATTTAAAAAAAATGGTCAATAGGCTTCAACAAACTGCTGAAGTGGTCCATCCCACATGATAGATTCTCAGCACTAGATTATCTCTGAAGTCCCTCTCAGCTCCCAAACTCTGTGATTTCAAAGAGTAGTCATCATGAGAGAGACAGGAACATCCTATCTAGTGAAAGCATATAACTCTAAGAATGCTGCAAGAGGAAATGAGAACTCAGAAAAGCCTAAGGAGATTTTTTTTATTGACACCAAAAAATGAACATACTGATAACAAATGCTTAATTATATCACATGGTTCATATATATGCATATGTGTGTACACACAAACACATATACATATATTTATATATACATACACATCTACATATATATGGACAAACTTACCTATATATACATATATATACATGCTCACACACATATATACATGTACACATATACACACATATATATGTGTGTATCTATATGTATGTGTATATATATATATCAGGGGTGTGGTTTTTTAGACAAACATTTTATCTTCTTAAGTTCTTTGCATTTTCTTGCTAGTTTTTTTATGTGAACAAACACAAACTCAAAAAACACAAACTAATCATTTTGTCCTTTGAAGAGATTTATCAGTATTTTTTCCTTGCTACTAGGGGAACAGATTCTCAAACACTCTTCAGGGACACATGGACACATCCTAAAGACATCTTTAGTGTGTCATGCCATCTAGTTACCTTTAGTTGAAGTGGTAGTAACCAAGGCATACTGGTAGTATTATGGTTGCCATGAGTGCGTGGCTGCAATTAGAAAGGCAGGGCAGCTAATTATTATTATTTTTTTTTTACTTTTTATTTTTGTTTGGTTTTGTTTTTCGGGGCAATGGAGGTTGAGTGACTTGCCCAGGGTCACACAGATAGTAAATGTCAAGTGTCTGAGGCTGGATTTGAATTCAGGTACTCCTGAATCCAGGACCAGTGCTTTATCCACTATGCCACCTAGCTGCCCCCAAGGACAGCTAATTATTGAAGCAAGAAGTACTCAACTGTTGCAAAACAACAACAACCAAAACAACAAATCCAGCAACACAAACGACAACAACAAGAACAAAATGAAGGCATCTGCGTCTCTGCCAGATGGAGGCAGACTATAGGTAACAGCTTGCCCAAGCTTTGGGGTTATATTCCTAAATGGGTTTTTAGTACCACAGGTTGACAAGACAAAGAGCAGGAAAGCCAGGTAAGACCTCAGTGTGGTTGTCACAGTGACTTTCCTTATTTTGAATTGTATTTATTTGTGTTGTGGTTCTTGGGAGAGTCTTATGTAATGGACCATATTGCAGTGGTGGATATGGGATCCTGCTGATTCCATTAGTTATTGGGTACAAGCAGGGCCTCAGATGTATACATCCCTGTGCTTGGCTAGCTCATACTGCATGTACCTTACATGAAACATGGAAGTCTCTTCCTAATTTGGATATTCTGTTCTACATATCCTGGATCCCACACGCCAACTATACTTCCCTGGGAAAATATTGATTAGAAAGTCTCTAAGACTGTAAAGGATGGGCTAATGATATAACACTGTGCCTGAAAGAAGTTTATGCTCACATACTTCACCTATTTTTCCTTGTGAGACCTGGCCTAAACATGGCTAAAGTCATGGTACCCCCACATGCAGGATCCTAGAGGTTTTCTCATAGTTTAGTATGCACACAAAGGCCTAAGGAATACTGATGTTCCTCTACAAGGTCAAAGTCACCTGTATATTTTACAAGACCTTTTGAAACCTTCTTTATTCTCTGGGACTTATGTATGCTAGAAATCATGAAGTTATTCCATTCACAGGGAATTCATGATACGTATATAATATATTATAATATTATATATAACTATGTGTTTTATAATTATATTACAGGTGATATATAATATATTAAAATAATATAGTTGGGATTTGGATATTTATGCATATAGAAATATATTCATGGAGCAGAAATATAAATAAGATAACAATGAAATCAGTATTATCAGCACCATAGGGCCAAACTCTGATTATTTGCAATGACCAATCTCAGGAAGATGGCTAAGAGAGTAAAAGATGAAACATATACTTTGAGTGGAGAGGCCAGGGGACAAAAGTTGTGGAATATTGCAAATGTAATCAGACATGGAATCTGTGCTGGTTTAAATATTTTTCTTTGTGACAAGGGAAGGACAGTTTACTGAGGGGGAGGAGAAGTGGTGGCAGATTATTTTGGAAAATAAACCGGAATATAAAAACAAAGGCAGGGGCAGCTAGGTGGCGCAGTGGATAGAGCACTGGCCCTGGATTCAGGATTTCCTGAGTTCAAATCCATCCTCAGACACTTAACACTTACTAGCTGTGTGACCCTGGGCAAGTCACTTAACCCCAATTGCCTCACTTAAAAAAAATGTTAAAAAAAAAAAACAAAAACAAAAACAAAAAAAAAAACAAAGGCATCACTAAAATTTAAATAAACAACTCATACATGTCTCACCATATCGCCAAATTCCCTAGTTGTGGTTTTATTCACTGGTACAATTTCAGGGATGGTTTGTTTTTAAACTACACCAGATTTCATGGTGATGAGCATTTTATTTTGGTCCACCAAAGTATTTTTAAAGATGTCACTGGAGTAACAACCTAGCCCATTTATTCCTGACTTAGTCATTTATATATTTTCTTTCTCTTCCTACTGCAATTTCACAATGCCAGAGGAGTCATTTCAAGCCCTCACAATCTTGAGAGGAAATCTTTGAGGCTGGGACTAAGGAAATCCTTTGAATGACACTGTTGAATCATAGAGTAATTAAATGGTGAAAAAATGCTGCATTCAACACATAATGTATTATTTTTTCATTGAATTCAAACCCTTGTCTTCCATCCAAAAATAGGGATTAGAGAATTATTATAGGACCATTAACATTGCTCTTATTCTGAATATTAGAGATTGTGATTCAAAAAATGGTAGTGGAAAGTACAAAAATTAAAATTACTAAGATGCCATGTGTAAAATGCATTCTACTTATTTCAGCTTCCTATGTCTCAACACTGGGGTGTGGTAATGAATAGTAATTTCTGTGCCACTAAAAGATTGGCATGTCCTACAAAACTCAGTCATTAATTTGAAAAAAACAGAACACAGTGTAATTATTTCCTTTAAGGTGGAAATGTATGCATGGGAAAATTTGTGACTTTTCTGTCAATATGTGATGAACATCCTCCTTTTCACTCTTCTTGTGGAGAAGATTGTAGATAGTAAAATCCTTGCTATATAGCATGTCTGTACCAGATACCCAAACTGAGGATTATCAGACTACCCTTAGGCTGGCTTCACAACTTGTCTTAGTTTGCAGAATCCCATACTTCTGGGCCTATCCTGGGTAGGATTATTAGGTTCTAAAGATTATCTATACTTGGTTGCTCACTGTGACCCAGAGCATCACATTAGAGTTCCAAAAAGCCAGTTCTAAGGTCTCAAACACACACATACACAAACATACACTTTTTTAAGATTTTTTTTTTCTTTGCGGAGCAATGAGGGTTAAGTGACTTGCCCAGGGTCACACAGCTAGTAAGTGTCAAGTGACTGAGGCCAGATTTGAACTCAGGTCCTCCTGAATCCAAGGCTAGTACTTTATCCACTGCACCACCTATCTGCCCGCTACAAACATACACTCTTACTGGGGGCTTTCCTCAATCTAACAATCCCAGAGACCTCTTTTCACCAGCTGTCCAAGCAAAGTCAAGTAGCAATAGAATTTATATGACTTCCCAGAATTCCTCATCATACAAACTAGAATCATGGTTTTTTTTTTCTGAGAATGTTTTGCATCTAGATTCTTCAATAGTTGCATTAAGCATGATAGGGACATCTGATTTTAATAATAATAGCTAATATTTATCGAGCATTGCTCTGTCCCTGGAAATGTGCTAAGCAATCTACAATTATCTCATTTGATCCTCCCAACAATCCTAGGAGGTAGGTGCTATTATTATCCTTATTTTACAGATAAGGAAGCTGAGGCAAACAGTGAGTTGCTGAGCATCACACAGCTGGATTTGAATTTTGATCTTCCTGATTATAGGCCCAGCACTCTATCCATTGCACCACCTATTTTTCTGTCTCTACTCATGTCATTCCTGAGAAGGAATAAATTATAAGCATAAGGGGAAGTGGTTCATAGGCTAATGTCAAGGCTTCACTTTCAAAAGTCAGAACAAATATTTTGAGTAAAGTTAATATCAAAGATTTTAAAAACAATAAGTGAATTCTCTATTTCTGCTTCAAAGAAATAAGCCAATTGTGTGTTTAGTTAGCAGGTAGTTCCTTTATCATAGACTATTAAGGGGCTTTACTAAATAGGACTGTTTCAATTTCTTTTTCTTTCTTTTTTTTTTTTTTAGGACTGTTTCAATTTCACAAACCTTGTGTTACCATGCAGGAGACATCCCCTTCATATGAAAACATCTCTGATGAAAATATAAAGCATGACTTAAGCCAAATAACTCTTAGCTGGGGAAACTTAAAAGTAAACAGGATAATTCGTGAATAGGCTAATTATTTTCTGTTGTGAGAAAATGTGCATTTGTCAGGAACTTCACAAAGTTATAACAGCTAGAATGGGACAGATTCATCCTATATGTTGAAAACTGCTTGCTGCTCCTCCTTGAAGTTGCTTCCTCTTTTACTGCCAGGAAGATTGGATTCCTTTGGCAGGGATCTGACAATATAAAGGTCTGTCAGAACTTCAGAGCTATAACTAGGAATGAGTAACTTGGATTTTACCCCAGGTCGCTGACCTTCAGGTCTGTCTGTAGGACTTTTTCTTAGTGTTTCAGCAGCACACAAACTGCAGAAATTAGCACCCAGGTATCAAGAATCATTGCTTAAAATAGCATACCACCTGATGGCTGGCTAAATGTCAAAAGTTTCTTTCTCACCATCTCAGGGTGGTTAGTTTGTCTACCCCCTCAACAGAGAGTATGCTTAATGTTGCCTATTCCAGACATTTCTGTGGTTCTTGTCCCAGATATAAAAATTAGTAATGATGGCTCTGCACATCTGAGGATCTCTGATGGCTTCTTTATTGCAACCACTTCCCAGCTTCATCCCTGTCCATTCCTTGCTGTCTTTTATTCATAATAACTATCTCTTTTTGTCCCAGAATGCACTGGAAAAAAGGGTATGGGAGAAGGAAAGGAATATTACTGATAATCAGAACAGTTCACAGTGAGAAGGAAAATTGTTTAAATACCTTCAAGAGAAGCTGAAAGATAATATCGCTGCTGCATAAAATAAGTAGCCCTTCTCTAAAAACTAGATCACTGAGTAAAATGGAATCTGCAAAAGGTTTGTCCTGAATTTACAGTTCATGAGTTCCCCTTTTTTCCTTGGTTGCTCCCCTTCACTATTATCCCTTTCTTTGTTAATAGAACACTGCGTTTTTAAATGTTTACTTGGAATTTTTCAAGGAAGCTTTTTATTCAAATTCATTTTCTTTGACTCAGATTAAATATCCTCATTATTAAGACTTATTTGGATTGTAGACAAGTAAAATACCCGTCACTCTTTTACTTCTTAGTATACATCAAACTCAATTTCTCTCAGAGCCCTTGGTCAGAAATTCTTAGTTATATACTACAGCTGGCTTGACTCAGATTTTTCCCTTATGCTTTCTGAGACACACTTTAAAGTAAAAAGGATTTATCAGCATAAATGTGTGTGTGTATACACACACATATATACACATACATACATTTTATACATATGTATTTATGTGTGTGTATGTATGTATGTATGTATGTATGCATTGTGCATGTATGCATTCCCCTGCTGAATATTTCATTTATCAAAAAGTTTTCATCCTAATTTTTCTTGGGACTTCAAAAGGTTTGTTCTGGATGAAAATCTGCCCACTAAAGCTAAGTTTAGTGAGCCAGGAAATGGAGTGGCAGCCAGGCAGCCTATCATAACTAGCATGACAAGCACCTGAAATTCTTACATTTTCTAAGAAATGGGCATTTTATCATGCAGAATATAAATTGAAACCATTGTTTTCCATTCCAAGGAGTCCATTTTCTTTATAATTGCTTCTTTTTTTTTTTTTTTTTTTAGTGAGGCACTTGGGGTTAAGTGACTTGTCCAGGGTCACACAGCTAGTAAGTGTTAAGTGTCTGAGGCCGGATTTGAACTCAGGTACTCCTGACTCCAGGGCCAGTGCTCTATCCACTGCACCACCTAGCTGCCCCTATAGTTGCTTCTTAATGTCCCAAAATCTCACTGTCAGCTTGGAAAAAGAGAAACACTAGACTATAAGTGAATAGATCTTTGGCCCCTCATTTAATTGCTCAAAGTGGTACTTGCTGAACTCATGTTCGGTTTGTCAATGAATTTTGCTCAAAGCATTTTAAAGTTGTTTGACAGCGATGGTTTTTTGAGGAGAAGAGAAAAGAGGAAGCTAATTATGGTCCCAATACAAAACAAAGATTGCTTGATCTTGCTGATTTTATTCAGATGAGAACTGGAAAATATAGGCATTGAAATAATGTCCAGTTTGCATATTATTTAGGAACTCTTGTTAATGTTGCTTAGCAGTGAGCATTAGGACAAACAAGTATATTTAGAGACAAATATTAATCACAAAGCTATTTCTATTCAATTCAGTAATCAATTATTGAATGCCTCATATGGGCAGGAAGTCAAAAGAGGCTAGAAATTCCATCAGCCATCAAAAATTTTGCGTGTGAATGTGTATATGCACACACACACATGCATGCATACACATACACAGATACGTACAAATACATATACATGTCATGTGTATATGTGTGTGCACATATATGTATATACATATACAAACATATAACCAACCAGCATGACATGGAATCCAAGGATAAAATTATGTTAAAAAGCATGCTCTGTTGCAAAAAATATCTTAAACAAGAATGGCTGCTAGTATGATTTCACAAAACAACAAAAAAGAAAACCAGTATTTACTATTTAGAATACAAGTAAAAAAAAAAGACTTTGTTTCATCATAGTTATAAAACAAGGCAGGGAAAATTATCAGTTGACACATAAAGAAAGTCTACGGGACAAGTGGGCTTCTACACATAAGCCATTTCCCACTGGTATTTTTAGTATTAAAAAAAAAATCAGAACAAAACACACTTGCTTCACAGTTAGTCATTTGCCTTGGGGAGCAGTTTGTTGCGTCTCAAGTGAGAGAATAGAAGCTTCCTAATCTGCCAAACTATAATTGAATTAGATGGTCTCCAACATGAGAGAGCCCATTTATCCTTACATAAGCATTGGTCTAAAGGAAGGCGAAACAGGTGTTTGACAGAGATGTCTATTTACAAACAAAAAGAAGATTATTCTAAAATGTCATTATTCATGGCAAGAAAGGCAACATGGAGTGTCTCCTCTGAGTGATTATTTTTCTTCCCAGAGTTTCTGAAATATTTGGCAGCCTGATACAATTAGAACAATGTCATCATCAAACAGGAGAACCACTTGTATGAGCTTCCCATCCTCTGGGAAGCTTGATCAATCTGGATTCCACACTGTATCTCCTTCCTCGTAGTAGTAAACATATATCTTTGTTTTATGCCTCATCTGCTTTTTGTTATTAGTCACTGAGTGTAGTTATATCTGTCATTACATCTTCCAAGGAATCTTGAATAATCTTGACATATGGAAAAGAGACACTTTGTTGTTATGTTTGATTATTCAACACCACTCCCCAAAGATTGCTTGTTCTCTATTAAAAGCTTCATGATACATGTATAAATGACTCATAAATATCTTGAGATGGGCAAGTAGGCATATAGGTCAATAGTTATTGATGTTATCTTAAAAATCTCCTCAACCTTCAGTTTTCTTCCATATTGATCCTTCGCCTCTCTAACAATTATATTCACCTCTAGAATTGATTTCCTTGCTATATATTTGGTCCAATTCAGTTACTTTCCCCCATATTTGTGCTCTTTCTGGTTAAGTGACTTGCCCATGGTCACACAGCTAGTAAGTGTCAAGTATCTGAGGCTGGATTTGAACTCAGGTACTCCTGAATCCAGGGCCAGTGCTCTATCCACTATGCCATCTAGCTGCCCCCTCTTTCTGCTTTTTAATGATCATATCTAAGGTTGTGATTTTTAGGGTTCAAGTACTAGAATTCTACTATCTTTGATAAATGAAATAATTTTTAATTTTTAATTTTTTCACACTTTTCTTGTGTCTGCAGTCATCTTTCCATTTTTATCCTTGAATACCCTTGAGATAAGTTTATTTATTTAAATATCTTGTTGTTTTCTATAAACTGGTTTTACTCTCCATTGCTTCAATCTTCTTTATGAAATGATACTTCTTATGATTTTAGATTCCAACCTGAAGTTTTCTTTGGCAGTCATCTTTCTCTCTTTATCACATATGTTATGTTTGTTATTGCTATGGCAATTTCTGGGATCTCTGGGTCTCCTTATGGCAATTAATATTGATGTTTAAATTCTGGATTAATTATAGTTTATGTAATTTGTGTTACCCTCATCTCATTTTTCAATGACCATTTTAAACAGTTCATAGTTGTCATTTCAATGGCTGCATGTCTAATCTTTTCCTCATTATTCTCCTTAGTTTTTTCCCCCTTATGCTGATCTTATTTCTGTTGAGTCAATGGTTAGACTCTACACAGAATGCTGACTCACAGACAATTCCCACATCAATAACAAGCCTTTTGTTGCCTGTTAAAATGGAATCGATTTTATTCTTTATACGGTTATCTGGGGATTGCAATTCTGGCCCATAATAAATGTCTAACAAATGAATTTCTACTCATTCATTATGATGGTCCCTCAGGAATTGAGCTGTTTAAGGACTGATGAGCAATTGTTGAGAGGAAAAGGGGGTTTTCTGAGGGGCTGAGTCATATAGGGAGCTTTGGATGGAAAGGGTCATTAGTCTTAAGTGGACAACAAGAATCCAAAGCACCTTAAGTAGGTTTGAGATTCAAAGAAATTGATATACTTGGCAGCAATGGCAGCAGAAATAAGGAAGCCATGTAAGTGAGTCTCATCAAGGAGGTAACTGAAAACCAACCCAAAGCATCAACTACAGAGGGAGTCACTAACAATGAAGTTCATGATGTGGCTTCTAGTAATGCCCATGATGTCTGGTCAGCATACCTCATATCTCATTAGCTGTAGGTTGTTGATATGTATTAGTATTGCTCTGCCTGCTGACAATTCCAACATCTATTATACCTACTTATGGTGGAATTTGGGAATGAATACACAAATTTCACAGAAACAACAACTCTGAATTTCAAGGGACCTCAGACCACCTGGCCTGTTCTAATCCTTCCTGTAATATTTTTTTTGCAGGACAATGGGGGTTTAGTGACTTGCCCAGGGTCCCACAGCTAGTAAGTGTCAAGGGTCTGAGGCCGGATTTGAACTCACATACTCCTGAATCCAGGGCCAGTGCTTTATCCACTGCACCACCTAGCTGCCCCCATCCTGTAATAATTTTAACAAGTTGACTGTAGTCTTTGCTTGGAGATAACTAATGAGAATAAACTCACTATTTCATGAGGGACCCTATTCTACTATCTAACATTTCTTTTTTTATTGTTTTCCCTTAAATTAATTCAAAATTTAACTTAATTTGGGGGCAGCTGGATGGCACAGTGGATAGACCACCAGCCCTGGATTCAGGAGTACCTGAATTCAAATCCGACCTCAGACACTTAACACTTACTAGCTGTGTGACCCTGGGCAAGTCACTTAACCCCAATTGCTTCACCAAAAAAAATTAACTTAATTTAACTTCTAATAAATTTCCAAGTAGCAGTGAGGTTATACAGCATCAGTCTATTATGGATAAAACTGTTTCAGGTTCTTTCCTTCCTTAAATGATTCTCAATGACTTACAAGTAGAAAAAGACAAATCAGATTAGTCAGAGATGAATGTTAGCAAGGCACAAACAGCAAATATTTAAGGGACAAGGTATTCTAAGGTGGAAGTAAGGCTATTATGGAAATCATGAGTTTACATATGGTAAAGGAGGTAAGAAAAGTCAAAACAAAGGTGATAGGTGCCTAGGAAAATAAAAGAGGTTGAGGTACAGGAGACTATAATAAAGATGAAAAACTGATGCAGGATGAGGGAGGGAGTGGGAGAAGGATAGTAGCTGAAGATGATTATTGTGAGAATAAAGAATTTCAGAATTGAGGATCTTGGAGATGAACATTTTTTTCAACTCCTCAAATTGCTTATCTTCAATCTATTTCAGTCATCCATAAGAACATTCATGACCCCATCACTCAACTCACCACTCAACTGAAATTGTTCTAAGGACATTAATAATTTCCTTGTTTCTAAACCCATTAACTTTTTCTCAGGACTTAACATTTTTGTCATTGCTATAGGTATAAAAACCTCTGAATCCTTTCTTTCCCCCCAAATTATCTCTCTTCCCCAGGTTTTCATGACTCTGCTTTGTTTAAGTTCCATTTCTAGTTTTAACTGGATGCTTTTCAAGCTCCTTTCTAGGTTTATCATCAATATCTCATTTCCGGTGAGTGGTTGCCTAAGGCTCTATCCTGGTCACTCTTTTCTTCTTCATTTCCTCATTTTTTTCCATTAATTCCTCTGGTTTTAAATATTGTCTCTATGCAGAAGATTCCCGATCTACAATAATAATATCCTTTACACAGCTCTTTAAAACTTTTAAAGCATTTTATTTTTGTTATCTCATTTGATAATCTAAACAACCCTGAAAGGTAGATGAAGAATGTAGAAGAGGAAACCGAAACTTAGAGAGTTATTGCCATGGATTATTGTATTTGTTAAATTGTTAAGTCTTTCACAGTGGATCATCATTTCAATATTGATATTACTGTTCTTGAGAATCTACATGCTAAGACATACACAGGAACTATATGAACACATTTACAAAACGCTTTTCATATCAGTTCATATGTCTTCTCAAGTTTATCTGAAAGGATCCCCTTCAGCATTTCTTACAGCACAACAATATTCTATAATCACATACCACAATTTGTTCAGGAAGTCCCCAATTGATGGGCATCCCCTCAGTTTCTATTTCTATGCTATCACTTAAAAAGAGCTACTATAAATATTATATTGTGTGTCCTCCTCTTTCTTTGAACTCTTTGAGACAGACATACCAGCAGTATTTCTGGGTAAAAGGGTATGCACAGTTTTATAACCCTTGGGGCATAGATTCAAGTTGTTCTCCAGAATGGATAGAACACTTCACAGCTACAGCTATATAGTGCATCAGTGTACCTATTTTTCAGCTTCTCCTCTAGCATTTGTCCTTTTTATTTTCTGTCACATTAGCCAATCTGAAGGCTATGAGGTATTGCCTCAGAGCTGTTTTAATTTGCATCTCTCTGATTATTAGTGACAGAGCATTTTCCCATGTAATTATTGATAGCTTTGATTTTTTCTTGTGAAAACTAACTACTCTTATCCTTTAACCAATTATTAATTGGGGAATGGCTTTCATTTTTGTAAATTTTGGCTCAATTCCTTATATATTTAAGAACTAAGACCTTTATCAGAGAGATTTGTTATAAATTTTCCCAGTTTTCTGATTTTCTCCTAATTTTAGCTGCATTGGTTTTGTTTGTGCAACCCCTTTTGAATTTAATATCATGTAAATTATCCATTTCACCTCTTGTTAACCTCTCTATCCCTTGTTTGGTCATCATTTTTTCCCTATCCATAATTCTAAGTAATTTTTCCCCTGCTCCTCCAATTTGCTTATATCACCTTTTTATTTTCCTAAATCATGTACCCAGTTTGAGTTTATCATTTATATATCATGAACTGTTGGTCTATGCCTAGTTTCTGCTATACTACTTTATTATTTTCCCATCAGTTTCTGCCAAACAGTGAATTCTTGCCTCAGTAGTTATGAACTTTGGGTTTATAAAACATTGTTTATTATGTACCTAATCACTTCCATTAATCAGACACTCTATTTCTTATCCAGTACCAATTCCTTTGAGGATTGCCATTTTGAAGTGTAGTTTGAGACCTGATACTGCTAGATCCTTTTCCTTCACATTTTTTTCATTGGTTCCCTTAATATTCTTGATTTTTTTTTGTTTTTCCAGGTTAAGTTTATCATTTTTTTATCCCATAAAGACATTCTTTGGTAATTTGATATATAGGGTACTGAATAAGTAAATTAATTTTGATAGTACTGTCATTTTTATTATGAGCAATTGATATTTTTCCAGTTGTTTAGATATGTCTTTATTTGTGAGAAAAGTGTTTTGTAAATGTGTTCGAATAGTTCCTGTGTATGTCTTAGTATGTAGATTCGTAAGTATTTTATACTGTCTATAGTTATTTTAGTTTGAATTTCTTTATCTTTTCCTAGTGCTTGAAATGCTAATGGTTCCTCTGGGTTGATCTTATATTCTACCACTTTGCTAAAGTTATTGTTTCAAACAAAATTTCTGTTGACTCTCTATGGCTTTTAAATATACCATCACATCATCTACAAAAGTTACTATTATATTTCTTCAATGCTTATTCTTATTTCTTCAATTTAATTTTCTTATTACTATAGCTAGTATTTGTGGCACAATATTGGATAACAGTGGTGAAGATGGACATCCTTACTTTGCCTCAGATCTTATTGGATAGGCTTCTAGTTTATCCCCATTACAGATAATACATACTTTTGGTTTTAGGGAGATACTACTTATCATTTTAAGAAAAGCTATAGTTATTCCTATGCATTCTAGTATTTTAATAAGAATAGATGTTGTATTTGGTCAAAAAACCTTTTCTGCCCCTATTGATATAATCATGTGGTTTTTGTTGTGTTTGTTATTGATATGGTCAATGATGTTTATAGTTTTCCTAATACTGAAACAGTCCTGCATTCTTGGTATAAACCCCACCCAGTTACAGTGTAAGATCTTTGTGATATAATACTATAGTTTCCTTATTAGCATTTTATTTGAAATTTTTCCATAAATATTCATTGGGAAATTAGTCTATAGTTTTATTTTTCTGTTTTTTTTTTTTACTTTTTGGTTTAGGTATTAAAACTATATACTTACCAAAGAATGAATTTGGTAGGACTCTTATTTATTTTTAAAAATCATTCATATAGCATTGGAATTAATTGCTCTTTAAATGTTTGTTAGAAATTACTTATAAATCTGTCTTGTCCTGTTTTGTTTTGTTTTTTCATTTTAGGGTATTAATATGTAGGTTATTGAAGTTCTTATTCTAACATAGGGTTTATTTAAGTATTCTAGTTTCTCCTCAGTTAATCTAGATTAATTTATATTTTGGGGGAAATATTTATCTATCTAGTTTGGATTGTCAATTTTATTGAAATATTGTTGGGCAAAATAATTCCTAATAATTGTTTTAATTTCATCCTTATTGGGTATACATTCATTCTTTCCTTTTTTTGATAATGGTGATTTTGTTTTCTTTATTTTTCTTATAAAATTAGCCAATAGTTTGTCTATTTTATTTTTTCACAAAACTAGCTCTTAGTTTTTTTATTAGTTCAATAGTTTTTTATTAACTTTCAATTTTATTAATCTCTCCTTTGGTTTTTAAAAATTTCTATATTGGTGTGATACTGATGATTTTTAATTTGTGGGGAGCAAGGTTAGTTGCATGCCTGGGTTTTTGATCTGTTCTTTTACTCTGTTATTGATATAAGCATTTAGAGACTTATTTCCCCCTAAATACTGCTTTAGCTACATTCCCCAAATTTTGGTATGTTTTCATTATCTTTAAGGAAATCATTGATTGTTTTTATGATTTTTTCTTTGACCCATTCATTCTTTAGGGTTAGAGGCTTTATTTGTAGATGTTTTAAGTCATTTTATTCTTTTGAGTTTGTGTCTTCAGTTTCTCTGTCACCATAGTAGATTTTTATGTTCAGCTACTTTGTTCTGTTTAGTTTTTTAATTGGTATTGTTGTTGTCTGCTCAATTTTTTTCCAGCCTATATTTTTACTTTGGACTTTATGTTAGAGTTGGGTTCTGTTCACCTCTGAAGGGGATAACAGGTCTGAGTGTGTTTCTTTTGTGTCCTTCTGCTGCTTTTGTATATCCCATAATAATAATAAGCTGAGTAGATCATAGGTAGCTAGAGCTAGAGCTAAAGGCTTAGCCAGAGACATAGACATAGACATAGACATAGATATTGATATAATACAGGTAGTTTAAGGAGCTAAGGGGCTCAGTGGATAGTGCACTGGGCTGAAGTCAGGAATACCTGAGTTCAAATCCAGTCTCAGACACTTACTAGCCATGTGACCCTGGGCAAGTCAGTTAACTTCTGTTTACATGGAGAAAGAAATGGCAAACCAATGCAATGTCTTTTCCAAGAAAAATCTATGGACAGTGTGGTAGACAGGGTCACAAAGACTCAGATTTGACAATGATCAAACAACAATTAGAATGGAAATGGAGTTCATTGGAGTTGAGGAGTTTGAGGAAATATGAGACTGTGGTATTAGAAGGAATATCAATATGGCTTTTAAGGTCCCTAAGGATGATGATTGCAGAGGGGGTGGAAAGGAAGACTAAGACAAGTGCCAAAACATTGGGGAAGAAGTTATAGTGTCCCAAAGGTTAGTAGATAATAGGAAGGGGAAAATGGGGCACAGATGGTATAATCTGATGGCATAAAGCTCAAAGGATGAATTTCATAATAAGCTGAGTAGAAGGTTATCAAGAATATTTCCATTTTTAAGGCACTTTTACCCTAAGATATGGGATAACTGAAAATTATAATACATTGATGAGCCTGTAAACTAGAGGCTTTTTTCCATTTTATGTATGTTTCACCAGTGTATAGCACAGTGCCTTACAAACAGTAATCACTTAATAATTGCCTGTTTAATTGAACTGAATATATTAACCTCAATTTAATAGTTATCTATGTAATACTTAAATTGAGAAGGGAAGAAGAGAAAAGAAACTTCCCATCTGTAAAATAAGAGTAAAATAAAACTATACTATTTCTCAAGTTCCTTCCAACTTCATGATTTTGTCACCTGATAACTGAAATGGTTTGTGTAAAAACTAGGATTCACCTTTCCTCATATGCCATTGACTTTGATTAATAACTGATCCATAAAGGGAAAAGGTAGAAGAGAGAAGAGAAAGGAGAAGAATGAGGAGACGATTTCCATCACTATCCTAGAATACTTTTTGTTGACGAAAATTGTGGAAGGAATTTAGGCTTCACTCAAAAATAAAAATATTTTCTTCTATCTTTAATTCAACCACTAAATGTGTTTATACCTGGTTGTAGTTGTGCCTCTCAAATAAAATGCAATTGTGATATATTATCAATTTGGATATTCTCTCCAATGACCCAAATGGTACCCTATCCACACTTGCCTATCCTATGCAACTTGGTCCATGTCCTTCCATAAGCTTGACACAAGGTCGTAACCCAATATACTGTGGAACTGGTTTGCTTTCTCCTAATACCACAAGGATACCAGTGGAACATTCAGGATATATACTTATCATCCCTTACTTCTTCTAAGTGATTTTTTTTCAGTTTTGTATGAAATTATATATTGAATTGTTTCAGTTTAAGAATTCTGAGATGGAGTAGGGCTAAAGTTGATTGCTTATACATATATACTAAGTCTGGCACTAATATGATAAGCCCTCCAGAACAAGTTGGAGTTGACAGCAGGCTGCTTAAGAAGGGGAAATTATAATTGCATTTTCCCCAACCTGGACAAGTTAGAGAGAGGAAGAGAAAGGGAGGGGAAGGGTAGGGAAGGGTAGGGAAGGGTAGGGAAGGCAAGGCAAGGGAAGGGAAGGAAAGGGAAGGCAAGGGAAGGCAAGGCAAGGCAAGGCAAAGGAAGTGATATATAATAGAATTGATATAATGTAATGTAATTAATATATTCTATGATGTGATGTGTGATATATTGCATACCATAAGTTGCACGATAAAATAGCATATTCTAATATATGATAAAAATTATAGCATATTGTTTTCATTTATATTATCTATTCATTTGTGCCAGCATATCAAACATCATCATTTGAACCTCCAGTGATTTCTAACTTTACCTGACCTAGCAAAGAACTCAAATTCAGAGCAAAACCCTCACCAAAGACTACCAATGTGAGACCGGTGAAACATGATTTAAATACTTTGTTGAACACTTGATTTACTAACTATAAAAAGCAGCTCTGCATAGTACCTTGAGAAATTGGACTAGTATGTCATTTACAATAACTGAGATGTTGATTTTTACATAAAAATAGTTATTAACAATAAAATTTATTCAAAAATAGAATGAACTGCTCAATAGGCAATGAGTACCTCCATCTCTGGAGCTGTTCAAGCAGGACTATTTGTTTAGAGATTTGTACAGAGGATTGTTTCAATGAGTAAGGAACTAGACTAGGTATCCTCTGAGGTATGTTCCTAATTAACTAATTCTATTTTTTAAAAGAAAAATTCATAAAGTTTTATACCTACTGGAGCAGCACAGTGAAATGAGAAACTGAACTGCCTGTATAATTATCAGCATTTATTGAGTAACAAGCAGCAGCTGCCAGTAATACATCTGGTGAGAGCTAACATTTATGTAACATCTATTATCTCATTCAATTTTCTTTCTAGATTCTTCCACTCTGAGACTACTTGCCTCAGACACAGATTAAAGCAAGAAGAAACAGAACCACTGTGTTGTTGTTCATTCTTCTGACTAGATCTAGTCTACAAAACATCCTTCGACTCCAATTGTTAAAAAGAAAACCAAACCAGAATTCAATTTAAACTGATTTTTGAAATTCAGACACAGCCAAAATGTAAGTGCTTTCAACTGTACCTGTCAAAACCACTTCCCACTCAATCTCAAGTTGGCCAAGTTTTACCATTGCTATCAGAAGTAGAAGATTGCAGGAACAAACACTAGCCCCTTAGTATAAAAGGAAGGATGACAGCTTGTCAGGTCTCATACATCCTAGTTTCTTAAACTGTGGGTCACAGCCCCATATGGAGTCAAGTAACTGAATGTGGGGGTCATGAAAAATTTAGCAATAGTAAAGCCTATTATATACCTATTTTCCATACCTATATACCGGGGATTGTATAAAAATTTCTCCAGCAAAAAGGGGTCACAAATGGAAAAAGATTAAGAAGCCCTGACATAGACCATAACCATGAGATGGCAAAAACTAAAACGTAATATGATAAAATGTTAAGACAATGTTTTCATTCAAGTTACTATACTTATGACATATTTTTAATTATATAGCTATTCCATAGTATGTCCAATTAAGACATTAGAGAGCACTGAGAGAAGGGGAAAAAAAGAAAGGAAGAAACAAAACAATGAAAAGAAGACAGCTACACAAAGGAGAAGAAGCAGAGGGAAGAGAGGTTCACTAACTAGTAAATTACTCTTATCACTTCCTGCCTTCAGCATAGCTGTCTATGGAAGGTGGAGAAAATAGTCAACCAGGTGAGAAATCTGTTGTGGAAGAGATAGTATCTGGATAGCTCTTGTTTGTGGGTGTCTTTGATGTGTCTCTGTATTTTCCTGGCTGCATGTATCCTTAGGGAAAATATCATGTGCCAATTCATGCTTTAAGTTACTTGAAATGCTGGGCACAGACAAAAAATACAGAGGAAAGACAGAGTATGCAAAAGAATTTGAGTAATAGAGACTGTGTGTCAAGGGATCATTTAACATTCTAATCTTGACAATAACTGTGGCATCTTCCTTATTCTTTGAATGTTTCTTTATCAGAGGTCCTGGATCCCTGGCAGCCAAAATTTACTGAACTTTTCCATATATACATTCTGTGGGCTGAAAGAAATCAAGCTAGAGGTCAATCATAATGGGAGAGGCTCCTCTCCTTTTTTCCACTGGTTAGGCAGCTGGAAGTCAGTATTTAGACTTTGGCACAGCTAGATATAGGAAATTGGCTGCTAATTTCTCCACCTTCATAAGATTTAACAATGAAAGGAGCAATGTAGCACTTGAGCAAATCACAGCTGGTACAGTTTACTTACCGTTAACATAAGTCACTGTATTTACTGATGTGCTGTGAAATGTCATGGTGTTCTCCATTAGGTACTTGGTAAGTAAATTGGAAATTTCTGCTGCATGGGAGCCTGTAGCAACATGCCACAACTTCCAGGGCTAGTTTAAGCAATTTATAGCACCTCCTCAATTTGAGGAAGAGAAACACAGTCGTGTGGTTCACAGATTCATTTTTGGTTAATACACTGTATTACCACTACTGTTCCAACCAACCAAAATACCCTAAAACAGTATTGAGGACTGATGCCTTCGAAAATAATTATTTGATAGCATATGAAGCATTTCTTTCACACAGAGTCTTTGAACTAATTATCTGGCATAATTAGGCTGGTAGGAAGAAGTCAGAAAGAAGCAAATCATTTTCAGCTTAATAACCTCCTAATTATCAAGCTCGCAGCAGGGGCTGTGGATAAAAGAGAGGTGTTCAGCTACTGAATAGCTTTACAGAGCACCTCTGTGCTTCCTCTTCTTGCTTTACCGCATTTAGAGTCCCCAAAGTTGTATTTATTAATAATTTTTATCATGAAGCAATAAAATTACAAATGTAGAGGGGAATTAGTTTAACAGGGGAACTCCTTTCTTTCTAGTCCTTACAAATTATTAAATGATGACATGGAAACACACTTTAAGATGATAATGATGTTTTCAGTCCTCCTCACTACCTTCCTTAGAAAATGATTATTAGGGGCAGCTAGGTGGCACAGTGGATAAAGCACTGGCCCTGGATTCAGGAGGACCTGAGTTTAAATCCGGCCTCAGACACTTGATGCTCACTAGCTGTGTGACCCTGGGCAAGTCACTGAACCCTCATTGCCCCGCAAATAAACAAAATGAAACAAACAAAAAAAACCAAACCAATTATTAAAATCTTGTATGACTTCTCTATCTCTTTAAATCTTCAAGGTACTTACTTTACTTATCTCTACTTCTCACAGGAGTTTTTTGTTTTTGTTTTGTTCATTTGTTTGTTTTTGTTAGGAGTAGAGCCTAACTGTATGACCTAAGAAATATAGGTGGTACAATGGATAGAGCACCAGGCCAGGAATGAGGAATACTTGAGTTCCAATCCAGACTCAGATACTTACTAGCTAGCTATGTCTGAGAAAGTTACTTAACTTGTTTGTCTGTTTCCTCATCTGAAAAATGGGGATAATTATGGTAACTTCCTCTTATGGTTGTTGTGAGAATCAAATGAAAAAAATTTAAAGCACATAGTACAGTGCCTGGCACATAGTATAAATGTTAATTATTATTATTACTATTGTCATTTCACCTCCATGGACCTCAGTTTCCTCATTTGCAAAAGGAAAAAGTTGAACTGATTGATTTGTAAGGCTCTTTTTACTTCTCTGATTCCTATGACTTTCAAATTCAGTGAGTTTCAAACCTTTTTGTTGTTGTTGTTGAGGCAGTTGGGTTTAAGTGACTTGCCTAGGGTCACAAAGCTAGTAAGTGTCAAGTGTCTGAGGCCGGATTAGAACTCAGGTCCTCCCAACTCCAGGCTGGTACTCTATCTACTGAACCACCTAGCTGCCCCCTCAAACCTCTTTTGGTGAAAGCAGTGGAACCACTTTATTATATATACCTTTTCACCAGCACAGTTGAGTTCCAATTCAGGAATAATGATTTTAAAATAGAAAAATAATCTAATAAAGTAACAAGCTAAGATGACATTTATAAATTGAAGGATGTTCAGAATTTAATGGTTAAAATAATACCATCACAACTAGGAGTTAGAAAGGACCTCTGTGATTCATAGGATTTAGTGCTGGAAAACACATAGAGTTCATCTAATAAATCTAGCATTTCATGGAGTAGGAAACTGAGCTCTGTAGAGTGTGTGACTTTCCCAAGATCATATGGGTAATGAGTACTAGAGAACAAATGCTATCTCAAGTTCTTTGGCTTTAAGCAATCTTCTTCCACAGAACAAAGGTTGCTTCATGAAGGTCAAAGGTCACCTGAGACAGGAATGTTCTATAAAATCCCCTATCAATCTAACCTGTGCTTTTATTTTTCAAGTTTTATTGAAGTGATCCATTAACGAAGCATGCACTAATACCTGAAATAGGCCATTTTGTTTTGGACAGCTATAATTATTAGAAAGCATTTTTCTTTATAATGAGTTGAAATCTGTTTCTTTATAATGTCTATACTATTTCTTCTGAGACCAAGCAAGACAAATATATTGTAATGAAAATAGTTTTTATTGTTCCGTCATTTCAGTTGTGTTCAACTCTGTGACCCCTTTTGGGGTTTTCTTGGCAAAGATATTGGAGTGGTTTTCCATTTCCTTCTCCAGCTCATTTTTACAGGTAAGGAAACTGAGGCAAACAGGGTTAAGTTACTTGCCCAGGGTCACATAGCAAGTGTCTGAGGCCAGAGTTGAACTCAGAATTTCCTGACTCCAGGCCTAAGTGCTCTATCTACTACACCATTGTTAACTGTTCATACCAAGATATATGGAATACTATTGTGCTATAAGAACTGAGGAGCAGGATGGTTTCCGAAAAGACTGGAAAGACTTATATGAACTCATGCAAAGAGAATTGAGCTGAACCAGGAAAACATTGTATACACTAACAGCAGTATCATAAGATGATAAACTGTAAAAGACTTAGTTACACTGATCAAGGCCATTCCAAAGACCCCATGATGAAAGATGCTATCTGCTTCCAGAGAGAGAACTGATAAACTCTGAACACAGAGTGAAGCATAGTTTTTTTTTAAACTTTCTTTATTTTTATTGTTTTATTTTGTCTGTGTTTTCTTTTACAAAATAGCTAATTAGGATATGGCATGCTATGTTACATGACACCAAATGACCAATTTGATTATTTTTCCATGTTTAGATTTTTTTCACATTTGCTGACTAAACATAGAAAACATTTTATATATACATATATGGTTATGTTTTTATGTATATATATATGTATATCACAAGATTTGTAGAAAATGGAAATTTAATGCTGTATAATATTTCTGAACATTCTTAGAAAATAAAATACTTAGGACTGAGAAAGATTCCTAGTTTATGTTCCTTTTTTAAAAAAATTCATGCCAAAAACATAACTGACCCTTTCCACACCTTCCTTCTAATATGCTGGCCAAAAAGCTACCAAAAAACAGCCGCTGAGTAAGGGCACTGAGTCTAAAATTTGACTCTACCAATGAAAAATATCACTGTTCTATTAACAGGAAGCCCCCAAATTATGATAATTTCTGTGCATGTGTTCATGTATTTTCTATCTATCTATCTATCTATCTATCTATCTATCTATCTATCTATCTATCTATCTATCTCTCTATCTCTCTATCCATCTATCTATCTATCTTATGCATGTGTGCGTACATATGCATGTAGGCAGTGTAAGGGCCAAATTTAGTATGGGGAGAGTTAATTGAGCAGCTCACCATAATATTGGGGTAAGAAAGGAAATTAAAAGCCTCTTTTCCACAAACAAATCAGGTTTTATTAATGGGAACAAATCTATTTCACAGGTGAAGTTAATAGAGCCAGGGACAATGAGAAAGGGGATAGAAAAAGGGAAAGATATGACCCATTTCCCAGATGATTAGAATCTAACTCTCTAGGGCAAAAAGGCCCAAGGCACCCTGAACAAGCCTGGCTTGAACAAAAAATGACTCAGACCTTAAACTTGCCTCCAGCTCAGCTAGCCCAAAGAGCTAGCTTCGCTTCAACAACACAAACTCACCACCACCCGGAATCCGCAGTTCTAAGGAGAATCAGCTGCGCGGTGTCCCCTGGCTCAATCTGAAGGTTCACCACCCCAGCATCTCTCCCTCTCTTTCACACACGCAAAAAAAGCACCCCTCACTCCTCCCTCCTCCCAGAAGCCTCCTGTGAAACAGAAAACAGGGTCGTCCATACACACAACTCCAGGCTAGAAACTTTGATTGACAGGAACCACGAGCAAACATCACTTCCCGATGCTGAAGCCACATGTCTTTTCGAGATTACATCTTTTCAGTCTGACCATAATGAAGCAAAGATGTGGTCATGGAAACCCCAAATCACAATTAATTTCTTACAGCAGACACATGTAAGGATGCACTGTTGCACCATATGGGGTCATGTAACTGAATGTGGGGGTTGCAAAAATTTTGGCTGTTTTATTTGCCTATATACCAAGGGTTGCATGAAAATTTCTCAGGGGAAAAGGGGTTATACAAATCACAATCTAAACTCAAGAAAGCAATACAGAAAATGATAATAATGCAGATTAAACTTTGACTTGTATCATAAATAGTTTTGTTTGTTTTCCCTCAATATCTACTTGTTAAATTTTTAGAAGCACAACCTTGTTCTAATTCTAGGTCTTCTATTCACTAGTTGTAGCAAGGCACTCTCCCTTTCCCTTAGCCTTCATCTGTACAATGAAAGGGTTGGACTAGTTGATCCCTTGAGATCTTTTTCAGATCTAGAGCTTATAAAATTAGAATGAAACAGGAACTATATTTGAAAATTGATTATCTGCTTCTTGGGATGGTTGATGGTACTAAAGACATGGGAATGCAGATGGTCACATAATTGCCTTGGCCTCCCACCCCGTTTTTTCAAAGACAATCTCATAAAAATAGGAGAGAGAGTATTTGTAAAAATATGATAGTAATCATTCTAAAATGAAAAATACAGACAACAAACTAAGAATATGAAAACCTTGGCAAGAAACAAACATATGGTGACAATGGTGATGACTGACAGTTTCACATAAAAGTTATATTACTTCCCTTTCTGTCATTTGGGCTTTATGCCTCATTAATCAAATATAGCTTGGCAAGTAAAATGCCCAAATCTATAAAATCCCTACATCTGTCTGGCTCATTGGCCCTGAGTTTTATAGCTGTTTCAAGGCCTAACTAGCACCACCTGTTCGCATCTTCAGCTGTTGGCATGTAACCTGGAGCACTAGAACAAAATGGGAATGGTTGATGAGAGGGCAGTGCTGAGCTTCATTTTACAGTGGAAAATATGTTCATAGAAGCTTTGAGATGGAAAGGATTAGTTTTTTACAGGTAAGGAAACAGCTATAGAGAGCAAGAATGAGAGAATGAGAGAGCAAGAGCATGAGCGTGAGCAAACAAGAACATGAGTGTGAGAGAGCAAGAGCACGAGCACAAGTGAGAGGGAGAGAAACTTCCCTAGTGAATTTCCATTCATTCCTGGGACTCATCCAAGGTACATCTCACATCTCTCATTTGAACAAGGCCAGTTGATCTGGGATAATTACCCAAGTCTTCCTCATTTGGTTGTTTGTTTCTTATGGAATCTTGTAAAAGGTGTGGGTCCTCATTCTCTTGTGATATTAGCATGGCCAATATGCATGTTTTCTAGGCTTCATAGCAAGTTTGCTCATTTCTTAAAAACAAAACAAAAAAAACAACTTATCATGTAGCAGCATGAAAAGATAATTAACAAGAACATGCAGGATGAAAACACAAGAGGGATAACCAGGCTATGTCTTCAATTTAAAGATTTAAAACATTTTCACTATATATGCTTTCTATTCCCCACTGTAGTCAACAGTGAGTTAATTTCTTGCTTTGCCCTCATACTTCTGTGGCATCACACACTATAACATCTAGACTTAAAAAAAAATCTCTGTCTTTGCATGTTCATATCCATTAAATGAATCCCGCTAAGGTTTCTGCAACAATGAGCTTCAAACCCCGCATGTCGTACTTATGATATAAACTGAAAGAAGACAAATTAGGAAAACCACTTGAGTTCAGTTCATTGAAAGTGTTTATTTGGTTGAGCATATAGTACATCCCTACGGCAGCTGGGGCAATTTAGTTCACATTCATAGCTTGCTCACATGGGACAATTCTCTTGAATTCTATTTCTCTAGATGTTCTGATAATAGTTTTGCTAAATCCCTTTTTTATAAACCAAGTTTGTTCTATCAAATTAATTTTCCAGAAAACAGTTCTAAAATAATATTTTGAAACTAACATCAGGGAAAATAAAATATACCTGTGCTCTTTGGCTTTCTCTTTATTAATCAATTATGATTCACAAAGGCTTAGTTTATAAAATTACATAAACATCCCCAAAATATCATTCAAATCCATTTTCCAATCAATCATGTTCATTTATCATCCAGTTGACAAGTATGTATCAAACAGCTATTATGTGAAAGAAATGTGCAAAGACAAAAATCAAATAATCATTGCCCTCAAAGAGCTTACATTCTATGGGGGAAAATAACATGCATGTGTGTGTGTGTGTGTGTGTGTGTGTACACACACACACATAGTTATCCCTTCCATATTGTGGGGGTTAGAAGCATAGTGCCATGATCTGGAAAATCTGCTTAAATTTTTTTGGCCCTCCTTTCATACCAGAGAAGAAATATGAATTATTAATGTATTAAAAGAAAATGCATTGCTATTTTATAATATTATACATATATTTTACCCATATCTGAGTTTCTAACCTTTTTGTGTTGTCTCCTGCCCCTCACACATTGTTTGTGGCTTCTGCAAAACTCCTCTCAAATTCTCATTTAATTTCCAAAGCCAACCCACAATATATTGAAACCACAATGGGTAAAGTCATAATGTGGAAGGGATAACTGTACATCTTTATGTATGTATGTATGCATGCATACATGCATGTGTGTGTATGTATTGTATAGGTATGTGTATATGCATGTACAATATTTATCCATCCATATATAGTGTGTATATACATATGTGTGTATGTATATGTGTATACATATGCATATATGTATATGTGTGTGTATATAAATAAATACATACACACATAAACACACACATATATATATGTGTGTGTGTTTGTGATAAGCAGAAGCTAATTAGCATTGGGGATCAGCAAAGGTCTCAAGTAGAAGATGGCATTTGAGTGGAGCTTTAAAGGAATATAGAGTTGGAAGTGAGGAGAGAGTACACTTAAGACATAAAACTGTCATTTCCTTTGAAATTGGATTATACATAAAGATGAATCAGGACCAAGTTTCATTCATTTTAATTCCCACAGTGGGCCCACTGGGGGTTGGGGAGATGGGATATTAGATGCTTTAGCTGTAACAGATACTGCCACTAATGTTTTTAGAATGAATTAGAAAATGTGGAAAAGGCAAAAAAAAAAAAGAAAAGAAAAAAAGACAAAGACAAAGATCTCAAGTCAACAGAACTCTCCTCACTTGAGCTATGACCTACCCTTACCCTACCTCCAGAAATTTTATTTCTGAACACATTGTACTTCCGTCAAGGCAGAAGCTATAGCTAAGTAATGGAGATAGCTATGTAGGAGAGAGCATTGAATAGGGCCTTGAGCCTATAACACTTGGCCACACATTTCATACCAACTAAAGTATAAGGTCAAAGACAAGACTTTATTTGATGGCAGGTACTAACTTGGATACTCTGAAAGATTGGTAAGTTTTCTTAGTATGCTTATTCTTTCCACTGACTATAGCAATAACTCTTCCATGGAGTCATAGCTGCCATGGCCAAAAACAATCTATCTCCTAGAGTCCAAGCTTCTGGTGATGAGTATTCCACCTCCTTCTCAGCAAGGCAATGTTGTGGATGACAGATGCACAATCTGTTCTGACTAAGTTTGTGAGACCCCCAGGTCAGCATCATGCCATGATGAGATATTGAAATAGGACTTTAATGCAGCCACACATTTCAAGGGAAATATTTTTTATAGCCAGCAAGTCTACTAGTTTTATTGCATGACATATGCAAAGATCATTCCTCAACATTGATAGCAGCATCCCAGCATGGTGTCTTTTATAGACTTCAGTGGTCCATAATTTCACCGCGCTCAGTGTACTTTCCACCAATGCAGATCCAATCCCTCTGTAAGGGGCTAAAATTCTAGCTATACTGTCTAAAATATCTAATGAGTGGTCCCCAATAAATTAGAAGCTTTAGAAAGAGTATTTAAGTATTTATTAAAGAACATTAGGATCTAATGATCAGAGAGAAAGGTAAAAATCTAACTATTTTTAAGAGACCCCATCATCCGACCTGCCATGGTAAGGTCAGGAACCAAAAGGACCCAACGTTTCCTTCTTCCTCCCAGAAACCTCCTGTGAAACTGGAAACATCCCATCCACACACACACACACACACACACACACACAGTTCCAAGCTAATTGGCTGGTAGCTTTGATAAACAGTACCCACAAGCAAACATCACTTCCTGATGCCCAGGAAAAGCCACATGGCTTGCCCTCAGATGCTTTCTCCTCATGGCAGAACTTTAGGTGGTGTCACTCCAATCATTACACCTCTATCCCAAACATTCTTAATCTAGGATCCAACAGTTCTCAAGCAGCACATGTACTTGGATGGGGAAACAAGTTGTATCTTTATTTTCTCTAGCTTCTACCTGAAATGTAGCATTTACTTCGATAAGATTTTAAACAAATATTAAGTATAAGAGGGGTCAATAATCTTCATCACACTTGCCAGAGTGGTCCATGACATGAAAAAGTTGAAAACCCTTGACATAGTAGTTAGTAGATGGTCTTCGTGAGTTGTCCGAGGCAAAAGAAAAAAGTCATCCTCTCTAGCCAATCTGGTGGTAAGTCTATCCAAATCTATATTCATCCTCAGATGACCAATACACTGCCCATCAAAACAAATCAATATTTGAAGCCTCTACAACTTGCCAGGATCATCAGAGCACAAGATCTACTGGCACAACCTTCAATCAATCAATATCTATTGAGTACCTACTGTTTGCTAGGCACTATGCTATGCACAGGGGATACAAAGAGAAAAATTGAAATAGCCTCCTCCCCCAAGAATTTATTACTCTTTTCAATATAGAATGTAAGGTAGGACTTACATTCTATTGGGGGTAGATTAAGTGCATGCATAAACATATAAGCTATCATGCAAAGTAAATGCTAGACAACAATAATAACTCAGCATCACCTCCATCCTATTATGGGACAGCCAAGAAGGAGCTTCCTCCTGCTCCTCAAGTAATATTTTCTTTCTGCTATAGGAAAAGAATACACAGGTTTTGTCCTAGTCTAAGAACATACTTTTAAAGAAAATGGGTAGCAAAACAAAGACTTTGGTCTTTTGATTATTTTTTATTCTGAAGAGAGTTTTCTAGAGGTAAGAATCCACATTATCCTTCCACTTAATTAAAAAAATTGGTACTTATGTAACCACATTTCTTGAAGGATCACTTAGGACAAATGATAGAATGACATGTCCTTTAAAAATGCTTTAACTCCTCCATTCCTTAAAAAAAATACTATTAGGTAACTTTTTTTTCCCTATAGTCACATTGAGAGATCATTTGCTTTGATGTCTGGGAGTGTCCTGCTTACTGGTATATCTAGCCACTGGCCCCAGGCTCACATCTGTCAGTTTAGTGCCACCAGCCAATTTTACCAGTTTCGTGTCTCATCATGGTGATATTAGAAGTCCAAAAGCTCAGTACCATTTGGGGCCTTACATATTATAGCTCCTGGGGACTCTGAGCCAACTCTAGATTTGCTTCATGAGTCACATTTTGTGGTGAGAGCACCCACAGGCCTTAGTTCTTGTTACTATTGGCAAAAGTGTGTGTGTGTTTTGGGGGAAGGTGAAAAATTGTGCCTGAACATAAGCTCTGATAGTGGCAGAGAGATCTGTTGGGACAGTACTGGGAAGTACTAATTGTTTTTTTTTTTATTTGAAATTTGTGGTACTAAGTTGATATGAAATGTGTGTGTGCGTGCATGCGTGTGTGTGTGTGCATTTGTGTGGAGTCCCAATTCTGCCAAGGTCGATATTCCTTTTTTTTAAAGTTCTGAGCCATGTGGTCACCCATGTCTGGGTGAGCAGTTTTCATGAACTTCCCATGATTACGCTAAAGAGAAAGAATCTTCCAAAGTGATAGGAAAAAACTCAATAACAATATTCCCTCTATTTTTCAACTGTAAGCAGATAGTCATTCTACTTAGACAACAAATTATTAAGGCTTAGAAAACATGGACAAAGTTTAGGGTTATAATAAAATACATTTTGTGCTTAAGTTCATTTGATATATATATTTAAAGACATATCATTATTGTGATAAATGACAATAGGTCACACATAATAAGGAGGATAGAAAAGCCCAAAGACAAACCATATCTAATTCACAATTTTGTCCAGGGCAATTCCTGCCAATAAACAAGATATTCCAAACCCAAGCTGACTTGCCTGGTCAGTGGGATTTTTTAGGGAAATACTTCAGTTAGAAATGGCATTACCAAAGGTGAGTCTGTAACTCAAGCTAAACTACTGTTTAGAAATAAAGATTTGGGCCCAGGTGACAGCAATTCACAATTTAATTGCTAATGAAAGGAAAGTAGAGGACAGACTGTGGGGCTTGATGTAGGTAGAATGTTTCTAGGGTCAATTAGAAGTAGAGAAGGGGGAAATTAGGCATATACTCTGAGGCTGGCCTTCCCATCATCTCTTGGACCAACAGGTGGGGTCCTCAGCATATAGATGGCTACATCTTCCCTCAAGGTTCTAGAATTCATGGACTGAGGGTTCTAAAAGTATTATTCAGAAACCTTATCCTGTTTGTAACTCCAAAATTATCAATTGCCTGGTTAATAGCTCCCTAATATAAATTTTATCAATTAATTCTTTTACAAAAGGGTATTTTCTGAGGAGGGATAGCAAGAGCCAAAGTATAATAACATCACAAACCAGGAATATACTCTCTTCTACCACCTTGGTTCTTGGGGATAGTGGCCTCAAACTTTAGAGTAGTTGCTACAAAACTCTGTGCCACGCCCCCGCCCCCCTGCCCATCAAGGTCACTTCTTGGTTCAGCATTCATGATCAAAGTCACTCCTTTGCTGGCAGCATGTGATGTCTCAGCTCCCTGGCCATTTCACAGCTGATCTGTGTTATGCAGGTTGTTCATCCAGGATGGCTTCTCAACAGACTTGTCTGTGATTACCAGCCAGCTCTTTCATGGACTCTAAATGTTAGTCTAGGGGAGATGTTGTAGAAGTGGAAATGGCAAGATGTAGTAAATGACTGACTATGTGTGCTAGGAAAGAGTGAGGAGTAAAGGATTCAAATCTAGAGAACCTCAAAGAGAGCCTTCAGAAGGCCTTCACACAGGAGAAAAAGAAGTGTGTTGGGTATGGTATCCTGCTGACTATGCCCATTGTTGGGTATGGGCAGGGGCTCAGATGTATTACCCCCCTCCCCCGCCCCGTACCCCGAGATAACAACCTAATACTGAAGAAAACCATTGGCAGCTCCAGAGTGAAAGAGATGAAATTTATTTCAAGGAGATTTACTTACAGGGGGGTCAGTGTCTGAGACAGCCAGTGGATGTTATGTGAATTCCTGTCTAGCTCCTCCCCAACATTCCCTGATATTTATACATATAAGCATACCTGGCAGAAAGCCTTCTTTGTGGATGCAAGCTCAAATCAGATGTAGAGGGGGCACATGTGCAGGAAGCTGATTGGTCAAAAGGTTGTGTGATTTCCCTATGCTTGGCTAGCTCATACTGTATGCACCTCAAGTGCAGCATGGAAGTCTCTTCCTAATTTGGATATTCCATTCTGTATGCCTTGGATCCCATGTTCCAACTATACTTCCCTGAGAAACTATTGATAAGAAAGTCTCCAAGACGGTCAAAGACAGGCTAACAGTATTATGGTGTTCCTGAAAGATGTGCAGGCACACATACCTCCCCTTATGTAACAGGGTGAATGAGAGGTCAGATTTTTCCCTGTGACACCCAGCCATACAGCTAAAGCCATGGTACCCTACACAGTTTTTTCACTACTTTGGCCTCAGGTTTGTTGTTGTGGTCTGAGAAACTGGAAAAAGCAACTATGGTTAAGAAGAATTTGTCAACATGTGTCAGATTATAAATGAATCACCTCTTTACAGGAGTATATGAGCTTATTCATAATGAGTGATACAATGACTCACATCTGCATGTGCTGTTCTATCAACATTTGCCGACTGTTATTATTAGGAAAATTTATCCAATTTCAAAGGTCATAGAAACAATATTCCAAAGAGTCCTAAAGCCCCCAAACTCCATTTTGATTCTTATATAATACAAAATCCAGCATATCTAGTTTACTCACTTACCTAAGGTCTAAAAGGAAAGGCACAAACACAGTGTTCCCACAAAAGGTGGGGAAACCTATGGAGCAGAGAGAGTGTAAAGTAAATTAAAACCAAGCATCCATTTAGAAAAGAACAGTTTAATATCCCCTTATTTTCCCTCCCACCTCTAAATGTCAACTAACTTCACCAGACTAATTTTTTTAAGTCATCAACAAAAGAGCTTATAAATAGAGACAAAAAATATTGTGGTATATCTATGTGACCTTAGGTAAGTCACTTATTCTCTGTGGTTCTCAGTTTCCTCATTTATCCTATGAGGGGTTTGGCCTAGATCTAGATCATATCAAAAATCCTTTCCAGATCTAACATTCTGTGAACCTATGGTATCCTACCTGCACTGCCATATAAATTATAAAAGCAATTTCTAACATGAAGAGAGAGAGAGAGAGAGAGAGAGAGAGAGAGAGAGAGAGAGAGAGAGAGAGAGAGATTCCATCATAAATTGGGCTCACCAGACACATAGAATAAAACAAACAAAACCTTGAAAAGACAAGATGAAGCATGCCAGACAAAATTATCGAGATTGCCAAACACTATGCAGGGAACATGATAGCAAGGCAGTAGGGAGTAAATGAGCAAGATCTTAGAGATCGTCATATTGTTTCATGCTTCGGCATAATATTAACTCAGTTAAAGCAACTGTAATTGTCTGAGAATTGAGTAATGGCAGCACTTACACAATCAATCACTGGGCTCTAGCTGCATCCTTTACCCCAGCTTCCCATATCTGCTCATGCATATGGAGTTTTTTGTGGATACAAAGCCTTTCCAGGTTGAATCTGGAAGAATGTAAAGCTTCATTGAAATTGTTATTTGGAAGAGACACTTTTTTCCCCCAAATTTGGATTTTATTGCTAAATGCCTGACCTGTTTTTCTGGTACAGCATCTTTCATGGACATCTGAAGGCTAGCAGTTGATATGTTTTGGGAGAATTGTCTACAAATCAGATCTTTATGAAACAATGCTTTGAAATGCATGAGAAAAATATTTTTAAATTTATAAGAGGAGCTATGGGGGAAATATCTTTATAAGAATAGTCATTGTGCATAAGAGGTGATACCATAGGTAAATTAGGAGAGAAAGGAATAGTCTACCTATCAGATCTTTGGAAAGGAAAACAGTTTATGACCAAACAAGAGATAGAGTATATTATAAAATGAAAAATGGATGATTTTGAGTACATTAAATTAAAAAATTTTTGTACAAACAGAAGCAATGCATTCAAAATTAGAAGGGAGGCAGAGAGCTGGGAAATAATTTTTGTGGCCAGTACTTCTGATAAAGGCCTCATCTCTAAAATATATAGGGAACTAAATCAAATTTATAAGAATCCAAGTCATTCCCCAATTGAGAAATTGTCAAAGGATATGAACAGGCAGTTTTCTGTTGAAGAAACCAAAGCTATCTATTGCCATATGAAAAAATGCTCTAAATCTCTAATGATTAGAGGGATGCAAATTAAAATAACTCTGAGGTAGCACCTGACACCTATCAGATTGTCTAAAATTACAAAAAAGGAAAATAATAAATGTTGGAGAAGCTGTGGGAAAATTGGAACACAGTTTGCTGTTACTAGTTTTGATAATTTGCAGGTATTCATCATTGTACCAGTTGATAAAATTGAATTTCTCTAGATAGTAGCATCCCAGAAGATTTTCAGTGTTTATGAATTGTGAAGGAAAGCTCATGTCAAATTCCCATCTTTTATAACACATCCAGGTGGCCTAGTGGATAGAACCCTGGACCTCAAGTCAGGAAGATGTGAATTCAGTCAAGTCTCACACACTTAGTAGCATATGACCCTTTGATATAACCTGCCTTAGTCTTGATTTCTTCATCTGTAAAAGAGAGAATGATAATAGTAGCTTCCATACAGGGTTCTTGTAAGGATTAAATTAGATGATATAGGTAACGTGCTTTGGAAACTTTAAAGTGCTATATAAGTGTTATCTGTTGTAACCCACACTTTAGGGTCATTGTTAAGAGTTTATTACCATACAGAGCATAGACATTCTGACTTGTTTTGATAATGTGATCTTAGTGTGAGAGGTGATGTGGAATAGTGGACAAAGAGGCTGCCTCCAAGTTAAGACGAACAGGGGTTAACACTTCTGTGGGTTTGACACTTCCTGGCAATGTGAACCTGGGAAAGTTGCTTAACTTTTCAGTACCCCAAGCAACTTTCTAAGGCTATAAATTACAGAACACTTGTGGGTCTATACTGGTAGAGGGAGTGCCCCAACAAGGGTGCTCTCTATTGCAATGAAATCACCCAACAGAGAAAAAAAAATTCAATATGAGACATGAGGGTAACATCCTTGGATCTAGATTACCTCAGAAGCCAAGGTTGCCTCGGGGTAAATTTAAATTATAGATAAGTAGGCAAATCTATTTTTGTTTTGTTTTTTAGGAGGCAATGAGGGTTAAGTGACTTGCCCAAGGTCACACAGCTAGTAAGTGTCAAGTGTCTGAGGCCAGATTTGAACTTAGGTCTTCCTGAATCCAGGGCTAGTGCTTTATTTACTGCATCACCTAGCTGGCCCCAGAAAATCTATTTTTAAATAAAATCTGAAAATACTGAAGTTGAATATGTCAGCAGATGTAGGCATAATCTCTAAAATTTCCTCTGTAAATTAAATTTTACCATGCCAAAGACAAGTGAGTTGACAAATTCTAGGGGGGCATTTTAGTATATTTCTTGTGTGTGTGTGTGTATACATATATACATATATATGTATGAATATCTCTGTGTTTGTATATATACACATATATGTACATGTATACATGTATATGTATATATACACATATATACATATATGTATATATAATACCTCTATTCTCTAATGCAGGAGGGAGAAATATTTAACTATAAAGGGACCACTAACCCATAGGGGAGAAACAATCAATTAAAAATATTTTAAAAATCATTCATTTATTTGTTTTTCTTTCTTTGGGGTCCTGGGGCTGAGACTCTGTAAACTTGATTGGGCTAGGCCTCAGATGACACATCTATGGTACTTCACCGATCCCCTATTTGAAGGTTTCCTAGTTTGGTATAACCTATCAAGACTTAGGCTCCATTGTAATTTTATTAATAGTAATTAATAGTAGTTTTATTAATATAAGGCAATCACATCAAACAAATAGAAACAAGGTTCATTGAACTGTATGTAAGGATCCCTATAGGCATACATTGACTTAGAAAACCACGTATTAACATTATGTTTAAATGTATTTTCATTTATTTTTCTAAATATTTCCCAATATGGTGCTGCCCTGGGCATCTGGTTAACTTGCCTACCTGTGGTCTCCACTCTAACTTTATATCTACTCCATATTATTGTGAAATAAGGAGAGGAGGGGATACAGGGGAGTCCAGTATCACGGGACTTTTCTATAGCTTCACTGCCTCGTACATAGGAGGCACTAAATGCATGATTATTGACATATATTGAAAGGGCTATGATAATCATTTGAAATTGATTCTCAACTATTATATATACGTGTGTTTGTTTCCCTTTCCAGGGGTTCTGGTCTTTCTTATATTTGCTTTGTTCAAGGGCCTAAGGGCTAGTGTTTGGTTGATGTACAAAATGGATTGCTAAGAACCTTTTCACCATCAGGCTTTCCTAACTGACTTCAGTGCTTTCAGGCTTTTTTCTTTCTTTTTTCCCCCTTTGTACTAACATGGTCCCAGCAATCATTACTCACTAACCTAAACAAAAAATAATAAGAATATACTCTGTGTCTTTATTCCTCAGAACTAAAATTGTATTTAACTACTTTTACAAGTGAATCAATCAGGAAGGGTGGAGGATGGGTGAGACAGAAGAACCTTACCCAGGTGTTACCACTGTGGTACAGAATACCAGAGGATGATTAGTGAATTTTGTGCTAAAGGAAGACCCTACACTTGAGGAAAGAAAAAGAAGTAGAGAAAAACAATTCAGTTAAAGTATGTGTGGTGTGGAAGGTAGGTATAACTGGAATGAGGCCATTTTTCATGTGAAAGGTAAAGATGGCAGAGAAGGAAGTGGTGAGGAAGGAAGCTATGGTAAGAATGCATATAGTACCCTCCATTCATTTCATTACTATTGTGGTAAGCAAGAATGCTCACATATTATGTATGAGGAGGGAAGCATCAAATTTCAAGGATCAGCAAAAAAAGTCACAATTTTTTAATTAAAAATAGAAAAAGACTAAGAGAAAAGATAACTGGGGGGATCTATAGTTCTATTATGGTGAGGAGGGATGAGAAACAGCAATCACATACTTAGGAAACACATCAGCTTTACATAGAACTCCCAACATCTCCATATGGGCAATATTTGCCTCCCTGAGCTAGGCCAGAAATATACTTTTTTATATAAAATTGAGCTCTTTGCTTAGGACAAACGTACTTTTTATATGAAATTGCGTTCTTTACCTAGCAGAGAAATTGGATGCAAAGAATGACTGCCTTTACCTAGTCAAAAATAAATACATTTATTAACTAATCAATTAATTAATTAATTGAGGAGGGGAAGATCTTCAGGGTTTCTGGTCAAAACAGAAACACTTGCTATTTATACACTCAAGGGTGAGCTGGAGCCACTTTGACCAGCTTGGGAGAGCCAATTATTAAATTTTCAGTGTCAGCATTTATATCCTGTTAATTGGCAAGGGCTACAAATCAGGATTTGATTTATTGTTTTGTTGATTGTCTTGACTTAAGAAAATGATAGAGAAAATGTGAATCATTCAGATTAAACTCAAAAGTCTATCTTGCATAAGTATTTTTTCTCTTTACATAGTCAATTTTTAAACACTTACCAGTACAACACTGGCTATAGGGATAGGACAAAACTCTGTCTACTTTATATACTTCCAGATATAAATTTTTTTTTTTTGGAATGGGCAATTCATGCATTGGAAATTCACATTATTCAAGCAGTATAGTTGTAAGGCCCCCATTCTAAGAGGTGTGGAAATTTCCTGTTCAAAGATGAAATGGAAAAAGGAAGAGACATGTAATTTCACTAAAAGCTAATTACTTAAGTCAGTGGCAGGACTATGGTTTAAGCCCATATCTTTTCATTTGCAGTCTGATGCTCTTTTCACAGTGTGAAAAGTAAACTTGAAGGATCTATGCTTCCATCAGGATAAGGAATTAATAACATGGGAGCTCTCTTTATCATATCAGATTGCAACCTATTGTTGGTAGGTATGTCCTAGGGAATTCCTTGAAGTTAAATGTCTTGACCAGGGTCACACAGTAATTGTCAGTGACAGGCTTTGTACCCTGCTCTTCCTGAATACAATCATAGCCCTCTATATACTGCCCATGTTTCTTCTGTCTTTTAATCATACCATGCTATACCAACAGTCTGCATGGCTAACTCCTCAAATCTTCTGCCAGGATTTTATTTCAATAAAGTTAGTCTACACTGATTACAATGAAATAGTTGTCTTTAGAGCTGATAGTGGGTACTTTCCATTTAAACCATCTCTCATCATCACCTGAGACAAGCCAAGACATAAAGCCCTTCCTGAAAAGGGAGAGCTGACAGAGCTTCTAAGAAATCTGACAGTGATTTGCTCTAACAGCCTGAAACAGGTGGGAAATGTGGAAGACTTGTTGAAGGTTCTTAATTGCAATCTGGGTACATCTTGTGAACAGCCTGTATTTAGATTGTCATTTTTTTAATGTCAAATAACTAGCGGCTGAGACCCATTGCCCCTTGGGAGCTCAACAAATTGGAACACTATTTACCAGAAATAGCTGGGCTTGTTTTGCATGCAGTAGACACTGCAAAACTTTCCCAGTTCCTCTGCTGTGAAATATTCTCACACCAAGAGGCAGAAGCTGAGACTTCTCAGTGAAGCTTAAATACTTCATCATTTCTCTGCAGTCAAGGATTATTTATGAATCATCCAGGGAGGTTAAAAAATTGTCCCCAAATAGAGCTAATACATTTTTTTTCTCATTTCCGGGTTTGATGTATTGGTAAAGTGGGTTGTTCTCGGTACATTCCCTCTTACTGAAAGAGTTTTGCATCATTGATGTATTTGTCTGAAATATCATCTATTTTGTCTGAAATATTGTTGAATGATGTTTGAATTTGTCAGGTTCCAATCAGGATCCAAAGCCTATGGCTGGTTAGTGTGGCTTTTTGTCTTGTCTTTTCAGATTAGTTTCTCCCAATTTCTGAGGAGGCTGAGGAGTAAATTTTGTGTCCTTAGCCAATATTTATATAACACCTATTATGTGGTAGGTACTATGTTAAATGCTCTAGTCATATTATATTATTTTAACCTTACAACAACCTTGGAAAATAAGACCTATTATTATCCCCTTTTTTATAAATGAAGAAACTGAGGTAAATAGAGGTTAAGTGACTTGTGCAACATCATTTAACTAATGTGTCTGAGGCCAGGTTTGAACTCATGTCTTCCTGACTCCAGGTTTGGCACTTTAACCAGTGTGCCATTCTAGCTACCTCTAAGGTATCTCAGTTGTTCCTTTGTTAGTGATCAATAACCAATAATCCTAAATCTACCTTTATTACCTTATTCACCACAGAGACTGTTCTAAATTTTTAAATTTCTCCCCAAAGCCCCTAACTATACCCCTTCCCCAGGCCTCACCTAATTTAGTAGGTAATATAGTGTCCTAAATCACTGGGGAAAAAAAAAAAAGATTCTCTCCAGTCACGTGCTCCTTCAGCTCTCCTATTTCATTCCTCATGATTTTTGCACATCATTGTGCTGTATAATCTCAGGTTTTTGCCTGGTCACCAAAGAGGCAATAAAAATCACAGACATGTGCATTCTACTTTAAAGTTTAAAAGCATTTTATATATGTTATCTCTTTTGAATGTTACAGGAACTCTGTGAAGGCGTTACTTCAGTTTTTATCATATCCATTCTACAAAGGACAAAACTAAGACTTAAAGAATTGTTCCTTTACCTATAATCAAACACAGAGTATTGACTGGTAGCAGAATTTGGACCCATCCCTTCCTGGACACAGGCCAGTCCTTCACAGACTAATCTAAGATACCTCTTACTTCCTTATTTTTCACTAAGAAAGATCAATCCCGCTACCTATGCCCTTGATGCTACCCCCGACATCATTTCTAAGTAAACTTTCTACACATACCCTTAGTCCTATGCCTTCCTATGTCCTCAGCCATATTGTAACCCTGCAATCATCCATTTTCTCTTCAATTTCTCTTTATCTACTGCTTCCTACGCTGTGGCCTAACCACAGAGCCATGTCTTACCCATTATTTTAAAAATCCTTCACTATACCCCCACTATCCCCTGAAGCCATCATACTCTTAAAGTAAAACTCCTTGAAAATGGTTTCTATACTTACTCCTTCTAATTCTTCTCCTCTAATACACCTGTCAATAAAGCTTACAAACTTACCACTCAACTGAGACAACTCTCTTCAAAATAACAATGTTACATTTTATTTTAATTTTTATTATGGACTTATTAATAAATGTGATCATTTCAATATACAAAGAATAGTAAAAACACATATATTATGGAGTTAGTTTTTTTAAAGAGTAAATTCAATTTAAAATGATACTACCAACACTGGACAGTTTATCTGTGTACACTTCTGAACAGACATACACATGTACACCTGCACGTAATACATCATATATGTATACACACATGTATATATATATATATATATATATATAACATGTATGTGTATTAGATGTAATATATATACGGATACATGCATCATGTTTTATTATGTATATTAAACAGATCATATATCTATATCCATTAAACATGTATATACACACATTAAATACATACATATGCACATGAATACACATTTACATGTACACATACACATATTCCCACACATACACAAATGCATACACATGCATGTTTGGTGTTTCATGGACAATTTTTCTTTTATTATGTTACTATCACTTATTCATACACACACATACCTTTCCTCAAAGAAAAAGTTCTCCCTTCTTATAAGTAAGTATAATAAAGCAAAATATTCTGCTTTACAGAATGACTGGTAAAATATCTTTCCCCAATAGTACATTAATACTTCTGTCTTCTTGCAAACCCTCTAATAATTAAAAAAATAATTATTATATTATATTTTTTAATCTGATCATGGTAGAGTGGAACATAAGCATTTTTATATTTCTATTTCTTTTATTATTAGTAATTCATAGCATTAAAACATAAGTTCTGATAGTTTGCATTTAATGCTTTCAAAACTATTCATATTTCTTTTTATCTTTTGTCTATTAGGTATGCTTATATGTATCTATATGTGTATATACATATCTGTATATGTATATACATATCTGTATCAATTCCCTTTATTTTACATATTAAATCTTAATCTCAGAAATGTGCTGATAAGATTTTCCCCAGTTAATTATTTTTCCTCTAATTTGAATTATTTTGTGCTAAAGGTTTCCAGTTTTATATAATTAAAATGTACATTTCATCTCCTGTAATATTTTCTATTCTTGATTTGGTCAAGAACTCTTACCCTATCCATACTTGTGAAAGGTGTCTCCTTCCCTTCTCTAATCTGTTTAAGAAATGATAATATACAAAGTGATAGGATTTTATCTTAGATATTTACTATCTACCACAGTAAATAAATATCAATTGATTCCTTTTTAACACAATTCAATGTAATTTTTATACTTTTTGTATCTGTTGATACAATCTTTTATTATTCTTCTGCTATGAATTATTTGGTTTTGCAAATTTAAACTTTATTTTCCTCTTTTTTCATTGAAATTACCCATCTGTCTCTCTGCTTTCTTATTATTTTTAAAAAGCTCCTATTTTAGGAGATATTTCTCATTTGATAAATGGTTAAAAACATGAAAAGGCAGTTTTCAGAAGTCAGCTATCAATAGTCACATGAAAAATGCTTTAAATCACTATTGATTAAGACATGCAAATTAAAATAACTCTGCAAATTAAAACTCACACGTCAGATTGGCTAACATGACAGAAGAGGAAAATAATAAATGCTGGGGAGAATGAGGAAAAATAGGTACACAAAATATATACATATATACACACATATATAATGTCTATAGATGTTTGTACATATATATATATATATAATATGTTTACCTTTCTACTTACCTTTTAATTTATTTACCTTAATTGTTTTTTACTTAATTTTTTTAGCTGCTAAGTATAAAAAAAGCATTTTTTCCAATTACATATAAAGGCAATTTTTAAATTTTTTAGAACAAAATTTTGAGTTCTAAATTTTCTCCCTATCTCCCTCTCTGTGTCCCTCCCCTTGCAAAGATGATAAGGAATTTGATATAGGTTAGACATGTGCAATCATATAAAACATATTTTTATATTAGTCATTCTGGGAAAGAAGAAGCAGGCCAAAAGAAGAAGATGAAAGAAAGAGAAAGAGAGAGAGAGAGAGAGAGAGAGAGAGAGAGAGAGAGAGAGAGAGAGAGAGAGAGAGAGAGAGAGAGAGAGTTCAATCTGCATTCAGACTCCATCAGTTATTACTGTGGATGTGTATAAGATTTTCCATCATGAGTCTTTAGGGATTGTTTTGGATCTTTGTATTGCTGAGAAGAGCTAAGTTAGTCATAATTGATCACTGCACAATGTTGCTGTTACTGTGTCCAGTGTTCTCCTGTTTCTGCTCACTTCACTTTTCATCAGTTTATATAGGTCTTCCCAGGTTTTCCTGAAATCTGCCTGCTCATCATTTCTTATAGCACAATAATATTCCATTATAATTATATATCACAATTTGTTCAGACATTCCCCAATTGATGCATATCCCCTCAGTTTCCAATTCTTTGCCACCACAAAAAGAGCTGCTACAAATAGTTTTTTCCCTTTTCAATGATCTCTTCCACATACAAAACTATTAGTGGTATTTCTGGATCAAAAGGTAGCACAGTTTGCTTCCCCTTTATGCATAGTTCCAAATTGCTCTCCAGAATGGTTGGGATCAGTTCACAAATACACCAACAATGCTTTAGAGATCCAATTTTCCCACATCCTCTAAAAACCTTTATCATTTTCCCTTTTTATCATTTTCACCAATCTGATAGATGTGAGGTAGTACCTCAGAGTTGTTTTAATTTACATTTCTCTAATCAATGGTAATTTAGAGCACCTTTTTCATATGACTATAGATAGCTTTAATTTCTTCATCTGAAAACTGCCTTGTCAAATCCTTTAACCATTTATCAATTGGGGAATGACATGTATTCTTATAAATTCGGCTCAATTCTCTATACATTTGAGAAATGAGGACTTAATCAGAGACACTATAAAAATGTTTCCCAGGTTTCTGCTTTCCTTCTAATTTTGGTTGCATTGGTTTTGTTAGCATAAACCCTTTTTTAAATTTAATATAATCAAAACTATCCATTTTGAATTTCATAATGTTCTATATCCCTTGTTTGGTCAGAAATTCTTCCCCTCTCCATAGATCTAATATATCTTTTCTAATTTGCCTATGGTATTACCCTTTATGTCTAAATCATGCACCCATTTTGGCATTATTTTGCTGGTCTGTGCTTAGTTTTTGCCAAACTATTTTCCAGTTTTCCCAGCAGTTTTTGTCAAATATTGAGTCCTTTTTCCCAGATGCTGGAGTCCTTGGGTTTATCAAACAGTAGTACTATCATCATTTGCTGCTGTGTTTTATGTGCCTAACCTATTCCACTAATCCTCCTTTCTGTTTCTTAGCCAATACCATATAGTTTTTTTTTTTTTTTTTGGTAAGGCAGTTGAGGTTAAGTGACTTGCCCAGAGTCACACAGCTAGCAAGTGTCAAGTGTTTGAGGTCGGATTTGAACTCAGGTCCCCTTTAACCCAAGGCTGGTGCTTTCTCCACGGTGTCACCTAGCTGCCCCAATACCATATAGTTTTGATGATTGTTGCCTTATAATATAGTTTTAGGTCAGGTATAGCCAGGCCATCTTCCTTTGCATTTTTTATTATCTTGATGTTTTGACCTTTTTTTTCTAGATGAATTTTTCCATCATTTTTTCTAGCTCTACAAAATAATTTTTGGTAGTTTGATTGGTATGGCACTGAAAAAGTAAATAAATTTAGGTAGAATTGTCATTTTCTCATATTGTCTTCACGTACCCATTAGCAAAGGATATTTTTCCCAATTATTTAGATCTGACTTTATTTGTATGAAAAGTGTTGAACTTGTGTTCATATCATTCCTCAGTTTGTCTTAGCAGGTAGACTCCCAAGTGTTTTATACTATCTACAGTTATTTTAAATGAAATTTCTCTTTCTATCTCTTCCTGCTGAACTTTGTTGGTAATATATAGAAGTGCTGATTTTTTTTTGTTTCATCTTTGCTAAGGTTGTTCGTTATTTCAACTAGTTTTTAGTTGATTCTCTAAATATACCATCATATCTTCAAAGAGTGATAGTTTTGTTCATCATTGCCTATTCTAATTTTTTCAATTTATTTTTCTTCTCTTATTACTATAGCTAACATTTCTAGTACAATTTTAAATAATAGAGGTGATAATGGGCATTCTTGCTTAATCCCTTATAGTATTGGGAAGGCTTCTACCTTATCCCCATTACAAATAATGGTGGTCCTAGGTAGATGGTACTTATAATTTTAAGGAAAGCTCCATTTATTCCTATGATGTTCAGTGTTTTTAATAGGAATGGGTGTTGTATTTTGTGAAAAGCTTTTTATGCAGCTATTGAGATAATCATATGATTTTTCTCATTTTGTTTATTGATATGGTCAATTATGTTGAGTTTCCTTAATATTAAACCAGCTCTATTTCCTCTTCAAAGGGAGACCAAAATTGACTTTCTCTAGAGCTTCAAGAGGGAGGTGTGAAAAAATAAGAGAGTTTGAGCAAGAGTCTAACCTCTCTCTTTGGACATTAGGCTTCCCCAGGATCAAGTCAAGTGTGATGACAGAGCTGAGAAGGGCCTATATATAGAGGTATTTAACACTCATGAACCTAGTGGTTGTGTTTTTTATTATTACTCAAATAAAAATTTCAAGTTTTTAAAGATATTTACTTATGATTTAATGGGTTTTTTGCTAATTCATATAACTGATTTTAAAAATATATAGCATATTTTAGTTTTCATGAAATTAAATGAAAATGAAAGCTTGGACTAGACATCTTTTCTCAAACAAATCATCACCATAGGATTTAGAGTTCTTTCAATAATACTTCAGGTAGCGCCTTGTCTCTAAGGCACTTTTCATGTAATATTATAGGATTTACTTGTTTGTGTTTTATTTCCTTACTAAGCAATAAAATCCATGGAATGAGATCATACTTACTTAAAATTCTTGTCAAAAACTCACCTAGGGCCTCTGTTAGTCATCAAAAGCCATGAGAGCTATACAGAAGCTGGGACTAAGAAGCCTACCTGGCTCCCAAGATCTTCTTTGAAGTTGTGAATGAACTCCAATTATAAATCTATGACCTTAAGCTACTATGATTAAAAAGTTCCCCTGATTCTCAGTTTCCCTCTCATCTATTCTATATCTATTCATTTCATTTCCATGCCATAAACCAAATTTGTAGTTATATCAACTTCAACTGGTATTTTACTCTGCTTTTTTCTAAAACCTTATATCTGATGTCTTAGTTCCCTTACCAGGTCCTGTCCTTTCCACCTTTTCCTCCCCAATCCATAAAGAGAAATTAACAATAGTAAAGTCCAAGTCCCCCAAGGTTTTAAGACTTCCTTATATATGTACGCCAAAGATCCTCCATGATTCCCAGTCATCACTCAGCTGCCCTCTTGAGCTTTGTTTGTTCCATCCAACATTGCCAAATGGGATAAAAAACACAATGTCTTTGAATCTGATCTTTGAGAAAAGGTGATCCTTTCTTATTGCACATAGAAAATGGAGATGTGGGGAGAAAGTGCTTCCATATGGATCTAGAGATCAATTGGGTGACTAGGGAATTCCTTTTTGAAATCTTTCTTTCTAACAAATGATGGAAAGGACATTTCTCTAAATATCAATGTGCCATTACCTTTCATAAACTTCTCCCCATCATTTCAAGATAGTATTTGAAAACTTAGCACAAATATAGAAAAAGAAAGCCCTAGTGGCATTAAAAACTAGGTTGCCATAGACAAATTAGGGGGCAATTACTAAACCAGCTTTGTCACTGCAGAAACTAGGACACTTGGCCACCTTATCTAGGGTTGCCAAAGACAAACTAGAGCACCAATTAAGAAAGCCTGACTAAGTATTTAATATTATCACAATAAAACACATTTATAAGACCTTACAATTATGATACAGAATTTCCTATTTGCCTCAGAGTTGAAAGTCGTGAAAGCTTTCAGAAAATAAATGTCTGTGAAATCTGACCCTAAATGAAATGTGTTATAAAATTGAAACCAAACAGGATTGAAAATGGGTTTCACGTCTTTGTCAAAATCTAACTCTTTCTTTAATATGACTGAGCACATTTTGAGGTTCAAAACCAAAGTATAAGAAATCTGTTCCTGGGACTTCTTCTACTGAAAGAAAAACTCTAGATTTTATAGTCAAGATTTATAAGAGAAAAGATTTATAACCCAAGGTTTCATTCAAAACCTGACAGGTGCTATATGTTTTTAAGTCACTTATATAGATAAACAAAGGCCAAAGCCATAAGTAAATAAAAAATTTTACAAGAACTTTAAAAGATTATTTGTGTCATGGTAAGAACTCAATCACTAAGCCTATTTATGCTTGGGTACTTGTACTTTCCTTCTTTACTATGAGACCCCTCTCAGCTCTGAATCCATGATCACAGATAGGGTTTAGTCCTGGCGAAATCTGGTATCAAACGAGACAGGCTAAGCTCCTCAAACATTCTGGGTTTTACTACTTCCACCCAGAAGCCCTGAGGAAAATCACTTTTGGTCACCTGAGAGTAGAAAGGTACTCAATATATAGCATAAATAAAGGTATAGGTCAGTCATTCATTTCTGACACACAAAAGAAATACTTAACATAGGAGACTCTTGGGAATATCTGACTTAAGTATGTCTAATACAAGCATTAGTAGTAATATTACTACTATTATACTCCCCAGGGAGGTGATACTTGAAGCATCAAAGAATTAAACGTTTTATGGATTTGCTAAATCAATATTTAATGTTTACCACAGCTTTGCACTGTCCATACAAATATAGCCATGTCCATATTTCCTAGTAAGCCAAACCAGGGGTCAGACTCATCTTTCTGAAAGTGGCCATCTCCTCCAATAAATTATTCAGTAGTTGAAGGTTCTCTCTCTCTCTCTCTCTCTCTCTCTCTCTCTCTCTCTCTCTCTCTGCATGGGAAAATGAGGGTTAAGTGACTTGTCCAGAGTCACACAGCTAGTAAGTGTCAAGTGTCTGAGGCCAGATTTGAACTCAGGTCCTCCTGAATCCAGGGCCAGTGTTTTAACCACTGTGACACCTCGCTGCCCTCAGGTGATCTCTCTTAAAGTTCAGCTGGTACCTGATCACATGAATTCATAATTCTGCCTCCATGGATGGAAACATCAATCCCAGGATCACTGGTCAAAAAGCTATACTCAGTAAATAACCAAACAGAAGAAGAAGCAAAAGATCAAGGCTCAGTCTACCCATAGGTGGATATGTGTCTATTGTTATATCTTCCATAGCTATCATATTAACTGGATAGAGGCATCACTTCATTTCCTATCCTTCCAAAGAGTGGCCCCAAAAAGTTCTTATCTCATCAGATAACTAAAGAGAAAAAAATGTGGAAGCTGTCTCTCCTTGCAGCATCCCCACCTTTCTGAAATTCTTATGACACATCCAGCTAAAATCAGGGGAGAGCCTGGGTTTAGATATATAGTTCTGGAACTTATTGGCATAGAAATGGTGATTAAGGTCATGGAAGTTGATGAGGTCACAGAATTTATAGAAAGAAGAGAAGCAAACTCAGGACATAGCTTTGGAAAACTCTCACAGTTTGGGAGCATGATGTGGATGATGAACCAATAAAGGAGAATTAGAGTGATTAAACAAGTAAAAAGACTAGGAGAGAGCAATGTCATGAAAACCCAAAGAGAAAAGGGTTTTGAGAGCAAGAGAGAGGTCAACAGCATAAAATTCAATAAATAAGTTTAGAAGGAAGAAAACTGAGAAAGGTTCATCAGATTGGTAATTAAAATATTATTTGTAACTTTGGAGGGAGAAATTTCCATTGAATGATAAAATCAGAAGCTAGATTGTAAAAGATTTAGAATGAAAGTCAAGGCAATGAATCTAAACTTTTTTCAGGGAATTTGGCCGAGAAAAGAAAAGATATGGGACAATATATTGAGGGGATGAAAGAGTCTAGAGAAGGATTTTTTAAAGGATGGAGTAGACTTAGATATTTGAAGAGGGATAATTGAGGTAGAAATCTGCTGGAGATTATAGAAAGGAGTGAGATGAAGGTTATATGTAGAAAACTTGTGCTTGGCAATGAGAAGAGTCATCTCAAGATAAGAAGCTAAGGGGAAAAGAAGAGAAAGTGATAGATTATGTCAAGGGATTTCTGAGATGAAGAGAAAGGAATTTTTTTTAAGCAAAGTAAGAGAATGTAAATTTTTACAGTAAAGTAAGAGGTGAGTTCCTTAGCGAGGAGAGAGAAGATGAAGGGATGGGAGGCTTGAAGACAGAAAGGAAGGTTTGGAATAACTTCTGTGGGGAGTGAGATGGGGAATCAATTAGGAAGGAATAAAAGGTTTCGATTTCATTCCATATATAGAGAGAAGTGTATAAAAACATGGATCAAGGTAAGGAGAGATTGAGGCCAGTTTGGTTAGATCATGGGGTGCATAAAGAAGAGGTCATACTGATTAGAGAAATGCAAATAAAAACAACTCTGAGGTACCACCTCACAATTATCAGATTGGGTAATATGACAAAAAAGGAAAATAATAAATGTTAGCAAAGCCATGGAAAAATTGTAACACTAATGCATTGTTGGTGGAGCTGTGAACGGATCCAACCATTATGGAGAGCAATTTGGAACTATGCCCAAAGGGCTACAAAACCCTTTGACCCAGCAATACCACTATTAGGTCTTTATCCCAAAAAGATCACAAAAAAGGTAAAAGGACCCACATGTACAAGAATATTTATAGATGTTCTTTTTGTGGTGGCAAAAAATTGGAATTTGAGGTGATGCCCATCAATTAGGAAGTGGCTAAACAGGTTGTGGTACATAAATGTAATGGAATGTTGAGCAGGCAGATTTCAGAAAAACCTGGAAAGACTTAAGTGGACTGATGCTAAGTGAAGTGAGCAGAAGCTGGAGAACATTGTACACAGTATCAACATTATGTGGTCTTCTCAGTAATTCAATGATCCAAGATAATTCCAAAGGACTCATGATGGAAAATGCTCTCTACATCCAGAAAAAAGAATTGTGGAATATGTTTGCAGATTGAATCATACTGCTTCTACTTTTTTTAGTTTTAGTTTTTTGAAGTTTTCCCCTTTTGTTCTGATTCTTTTGTCACAACATGGCTGATGCAGAAATACGTTTAATGTGATTGTACATATATAACCTATATCAGATTGCTTGCAGTCTTGGGGAGCTGTGAGGGAAGGGAGGGAGGAAAAAAAATTTGGAACTAGAAATCTTATAAAAACAAATTTTGAAAACTATCTCTACATGTAACTAGAAAACAATAAAATACTTTTATGATAAAAAGAGGCCATGAAATAAGATTGAAAAGGCAATCTGAGGTCACATTATGAAAGGCCCTGAAATCCAGGCTAATGGATTAGCATTGTATTCTGTAGGCAAAAGATTGTGTTTCATCAAGGAAACACTACAGTGTGCATCATTCCAATTGTTAAAATTGTTACTATCCAGATCTATCTTAGATATTAGTTACTAACTGAGCTTTTTCTTTTGTAATTATAGGGTGGGCCAAAAGGCATGAAGTCACAAAGGGATTTCAATATTTAATGTCATTTATTTTTTGTTGTTAATTTACAATACCAAACATAATATATAATACATATAGGAAATAAATATATTTGTAAGGAAATAAAGATAAAATTAAAAAGTTATTAAAACATAAAATTAATCATCATTAAAACATCATTCAAAAATTATTAAAACCCCTTTATGACTTTTGCCCACTCTGTAAATTGAAATAAATGCAGCTTCATTGCTGGGGAACATCCCTATCTACTAACCTAATCAATACTGACCATGTATGTAGTCTATATTCTTTGAATATGTATTTAGGAATAGAGTTGCTGTTTTGCATGGTGGTATTTTTAAGTACATAAGATCAAAGCTTTTTAAATTATGGGTCATAACCGTAACTGAATGTGAAGGTCTTGAAATATTTAGCAACAGTTAAATGTTATGTCTTATGGGGCAGCTAGGTAGCACAGTGGATAAAGCACCAGCCCTGGAGTCAGGAGTACCTGAGTTCAAATCCGGCCTCAGACACTTAACACTTACTAGCTGTGTGACCCTGGGCAAGTCACTTAATCCCAATTGCCTCACTTAAAAAAAAAAAGTATGTCTTCTTATTTTATATACCTATATACCTGGGGTCATGTAAAAATTTCTTGGTCAAAAAGGGGTAGGAAGTGGAAAAAGTTTAAGAAGCCCTGCATTAGATCAAAGGGGAAAGAACACTTGGAAACAGGAATAAAACAGTTTGCAGGTAAAATTTGCAAAGGTCCCTGAGCAATCCCCATAAAACTTGCATGCTATTGTGAAAGAGCACTTGATAGAATCTAAACAATGATAAATATGGATATCTGTCCATCCATCCTACAAGGATGAGGATGAACTCCAGTGTCATGTTGAAAGATTGCCATCAGAGTATCTGAAAAGCAAATTGATTTCCTTGTAGGAAGGTCTCCTAATCAATAGGAGAAAAATAGGAGAACTAGAGACTAATCTAGAACAAAATTGATTGTTGCTGACAGTAAAAAGTGAAGTTGGGATCTGGCTAATAATAATGATAATAAAAATAATAATATCAATCAACCCATTACTTTCACTCATCTCACATATCCAATCAGTTGCTAAATCTTGACATCTCTATTTCCTTAACATCTCTTGCATATTTCCATTTTCTCCTCTCACACAGATACCACCATAATTCAGATTCTCATCACCTTTTTCCCTGGATTATTGGTTCATGTCTTTCCACTCTCCAAACCATTTTCCACACCATTTTCAAAGTGATTTTTCTAAAACCCAAGTATCTCCTGCTCAAAAAACTCCAATGGTTCCCTATCAATTCTGGGGTCAAGTATGAATTCTACTGTTTCGCATTTAAAGTCTTTTACAACCTGACGCCTTCCTACATTAAATATCATTCTACTTCAAGCACTCTAGAAGTTAGCCAAATAAGCCTTTTACTTTACATACAACACTGACTCCTATCTCGTCTTTGCTTATGCTATCCAAATTGACTGGAAAAGAAGCCCAAGTTTCCTTCAAAGCTTAGTCCAATCACCACCAATTTTTTTTAGGATTTTAACATTTTTGGTTATTCTGAAATTCATAAACATAAACAAACATGAAAATTTTCATAAGCAAAGAACAGAAAGGGAAGGTTACATTTAAAAATATGAATAGTAGGAGCAGCTTCAGTAAAAGGTTATGTCTTATGGGGCAGCTAGGTGGCACAGTGGATAAAGCACTGGCCTTGGATTCAGGAGGACCTGATTTCAAATCCAGTTTCAGACACTTGACACTTAACTAGCTGTGTGACCCTGGGCAAGTCACTTAACCCTCATTGCCCTGCAAAAAAATATGAATAGTCATTATATATAACTTCCTTTTGCAAAATATAAAACAAATTCATTGTCAGTTCCAAAATTGTTTTGCTTTTTTATTCTTCTCGTTAGATTTCCTTCTCTCATCTTTTCTCTTTTCTCTTCTCTTCTCTAATGTGTTTCATTGATTATTTTTTGTTTCTTTAGTATTTCCCTTTGCTGTTCTTCAATTCTCATCACCCACAACAAAAAGTCCTCCCTTTAACAAACATAGTCTAGCTAAACAATTTTTATTAATTTTTAAAAACATCTAACAGACATGGCCCTCTCTCACTACCACCCATTGGAAAAAGGAAAAAATTCCCTGTAACAAATATACATACACAAGCTAGTCTCACTGATCAAGGGGTATGTGTGTATACATATACATATATGTACATGTCCACATATATACATATATACATGTGTGCGTATATACACACACACACATACACACATATATTTCTTATTCTGAATCCTGAATTCATAATTTTTCTCAGGAGGTGGACAGCATGGTTCAGCATCAGAATCATGGGTGGTTATTGCATTGGTCATTTTTCTTACAGTTTTCCAAGTTGTTTGTCTTTATAGTATTGTCACTGTAAATTGTTCTCTTGCTTCAGCTCGTTTCATTCTTCATCAGTTAATAAAGGTAATCAAAATTGTTTGTTTTTACAATATTAATCATATGGTATAAATTGCTCCACTGGTTCTACTTACTTCACTCTGCATCAGAGTGCACTCAATTAAATCATCAATTTCCTCACTTCTTCCAACATAATAATTCCATCATATTAATATACTGCAATTGTTCAGCCCCCCCAATGTATATTTCTTTAGTTTAAATATAATGAATGTATATTTCTTTAGTTTAAATTTTTTTACAATCATAAAATAAATGCTATAAATATTTTTTACACATGGTCTTTTCTTCTTTCTTTGCTTTCTTTTGGATATAAGCTTAGCAGTTGTATAGCTGGACACACATTATTTTCTGACTTTTTGTGTGTAATTCCAATCTGTCAGCCAAAATTGTCATCTTTATCACAAGTCCTTCATCAGTGCAAATATATGTCTGTTTTCCCATGGATCCTCCAACATATATCATTTTTCTTATTTGTCATTTTTGGTAATCTCATAGGTATGAAATGGAACCTCTCAATTGCTTTAGTTTGCATTTTTTCACATGACTATAGGTTGCCTGGGTTTTTTCTCTTGGCAACTACCTAGTCATGTCCTTAGACAATTTACCAATTGGCTCTTATTCTTATGCATTTGAATAAGATCCTTATTTATCTTAGAAATAAGACTTTACTTTTCCATTACACATACCTCCTCTCCTGTTTTCTCTCTCTCTCTCTCTTTTTTTTTTTTTTTGTAATATGCATCCTTTTGGAGTTTGAGTGAGATGTTGATGTAAACCTAATTTCTTCTAATTTGTTTTCTCATTTTCCCAGTAGGTATCAGTTAGGGTTCTTGCCTTTACCAAATACTATGCTACTATATTCACTTACTTTAGGATCTCAAATACTTATTCTATTCCACTGATTAACTTTTCTATTTTTTAACGATTACAAAACAGCATTTATGATGACAGTTTGTAGTTCTTGATGAGTTGGTGCATCTTGGTAACTTTTCTTCATTCTCTTTTTCACTATTTGACTTGACATTCTTAACCTTTTTATTCTCCAGATTAATTTTGTATTTTTTCTATTTCTATAATTTAAACATCTGATAGTTTAATTGGCATGGCAATGAATAAGACAATTACTTTGGGTAATGTTGGCGTTTATATTATATTGGCATAGTTGAACCCTGAGTAATTAATATATGTCCAATTATTTAGATGATTTTATTTCTGTAAAAATGCATCTTGAATTTATAGTCATATAATTCCTTTCTGTGTATATCGTGTATATCCTGGTGGTCAAATAATACCTTTTATATGAGGTTTTTCCTGCCCCCACCTACTCTCCTACCTGTACAAATTACATTTTTATTTATATTGTATATGTAAATGTTTATATATACATGCATAGATACATTTGTACATATAATGCCATGCAATGGAATGTAGGTAGAAGAGGAGAGAGAGTTTTTCATGTCTGTATTTCTAATACTAAAGCCCAATGGAAGGCAATATGACTATGTGTCTTTTTCATGTAAGTTATGCATATTTTCAAGGGTCAATTTAGAAGTGGCTTTCAGAGAAGCATGAATAGGTATCTCTAGAGTATACTTTGTCCATGCCTTTCCAAAGGAGACTTTAATTCCTGCCAGGAGGAGAAGCAAGAGATTGGTACCAGAGTTTGGCCAGTCTACTATCATCAAATAAAAGGGTATTGTTAGTATAAGTGAAAATAATTTTAAGTTCAAGTTTAGTTCTGGATCATTATTATTTTAACCATGTGCTTCAAGATACATATCCAAGGCTTTCTTCCCATCCTGCCAAATTCAAGTTCCACAAGGACTACACACAGTAACTAGCAAATAATCCATTTATCCTAACTGATAGTAAACTTAAATCAGAAAGGACACACAGGTAAGAATAAATCAGAAAATGAGAGGGGGGATGAAGGAGAGGAGATTGAGAGGGAGAAAGGGGGGTAAGGGAGAGAGTACGAGGCACACCCAAGGGGAAAGTTACCCAAAGTCTGTGGTTTAATAAGTGAGCAGTGAGGTATCCACTTCTTCTTCTTGGGTTTTTTTTTTTTGCTTTTTAAAAAGTATTTTTATTCATTTCATTAAATATTTCTCAATTTGATGTAAAATTTTTTAACAATAATTTTTTTAAATTTGAATTTCAAATTCCTACCCTCCCTCCCACCCCTTCCCCTCCTTGAGAAAGCAATCAATTTGATATAAGTTACACATGTACAGTAAAGCAAAACATTTCCATATTAGCCATGTTGGAACAGAAGACAAAATAAAATAAAACAATAAAAATAAGGAAAATAAAAAAGAAAGCATGCTTCAATCTGTACTCATAATTCATCAATTCTCCCTCTGGAGGTGAAAAGCATTCTTTATCATGAATTATTTGGAATTGTTTTGGGTCATTGACTTGATCAGTGAGTTAGGTCTTTTATACTTGATCATTCTTACAATACTGCTGTCACTGTGTACAATGTTCTACTGCTTCTGCTCATTTCATTTTGCATGAGTTCATCATAAGCCTTTTTAATGCTTCAATCTGTATTCAGACACTATCAATTTTCTCACTGTAGATGGATTGTATTTTTCATGGGACCTTTAGAGTTGTCTTGGATCATTGCATTGCTGAAAATAAGCAAGCCATTCACAGCAGATCATCTTACAGTATTGCTGTTATTTTGTATACAGTATATTTCATGTTGCATCAGCTCATGTAGGTCTTTCCGGGTTTTTCTGATAGCATCCTGCTCATCATTTTTTATAGTACACTACATTTATATAATACTTTAAAGAGAGATTAACTTACAATAAAACCATGAGGTTGATTCTTACAACAATAGTATTAGATAACATTTATATAGTACCTTATACCTGACAAAGAATTTTCTTCACAATAGCCCAGCAAAGTAAGTACCATATGTTTTATCATCATCAATCAATTCTCATCATCATCCTCATCATAATCAATCCATCCTCATTATCATGAATAAATACCCATCTTTATCCAATCATCATCAATCCATCTACCCATCCATCAATCATCATCATCTTACATTACTCTTGCCTCTGCTTCAATTTTTTTCACATTTACTATTGTTTACTATTTCCCTCCATCCTATTCCTTTCCCCGAGATATTTATTCTATTTTCTATCTTCTTTCACTCTATCCCTACTCAAAAGTGATTTGCTTCTGATTTCCCCCTCCCCCAATCTGTCCTCCCTTCTTTCATACTTCCCTCCTTATCCCCTTTCCCTCCTACTTTCCTGCAGATTTAGATAGCTTACCCTACCCAGTTGAGAATGTATGTTATTCCCTCCTTGAGCCAACTCTTATAAGATTAAGGACTTTGAGCTAATTCTGATGAGTGTAAGGCTCATTCACTTCCTCACTCCCCCATCTCTGCCCTACCCCACTCCATAAGCCCTTTCCTGTTTCTTTCATGTGGGATTTTACCCCATTATACCTCTTCCCTCTCCCCTTCCTCCTTCCCCAGTTCATTCCTCTCACCCCTTAATTTTACCCTAAAGATGTCATCATGGGGCAGCTAGGTGACATACTGAACACAGCACCCACCCTGGACCCAGGAGGACCAGAGCCCAAATCCAACCTCAGACACATGTCACTCACCCACTGTGTGACCCCAGACATGTCATTCAACTCCAAACACCCAACAAAAAAAGATGAACAAAAAAAATGCTTTACAGATATCATCCCTTCATAATCAATTCCCACCTGTGCCCTCTGTCTAAATTTATTTCTATCATCTGACCTAATACTGAGAAATTTCTTATGAGTTAGACATATCATCTTCCTATGTAGGCATGCAAGCAGTTTAAACTTTCAACATCCCTCTTAATTTCTTTTTCTTGTTTACCTTTTAATGCTTTTCTAGGGTCTTGTATTTGAAAGTCAAATTTTCTATTCACTTCAGATCTTTTCATCATGAATACCTGAAAGTACTCTTTTTCACTGAAGTCCAATTTTTCCCCCTGAAATATTATACTCAGTTTTTCTGTATAGGTGATTCTTAGTTGTAATTCCAATTCCTTTGCCCTCTGGAATATCGTATTCCATGCTCTCCAATCCTTTTTCTTGTCAACTCTGTCCCTCATATGGACAAGGAGCATCTAGTACTCTACTTTTATCAAAAAGGTGAGTATTATGCAAATGAGCTTTGTGTCTCAGGTTACACTAACAATAATGTGACAAAGCTGAGTAAATATCTGATAAAATCTTGTTGATTAATTATAATGATAAATGATAGCTCATATACTTGTAACGATTGGAATGACACCACCTGCTGGAGACTTACTGTAGAAGAGTTCCACCCATGAAGTGAGGGTCTTTGAGGGCAAGACCAGGAGTCTTTTCTTTGGCGTCAGGAAGTGACGAGGGCTAGTGGGAGGAGGAAGGAAGAGACTGGGCTCGGTCTCACGCTTTTTCCTTTGGACTCTGGTGGAGAGCGGAGCTAGAAATGTGCTCTTCCTTGAATAGATAGGAATCTAGGCCTTTTTCTCTCTCTTTACCAAATTCTTATTCTCCTTAATAAATGCTTAAAAGTCTAACTCTTGCTAAAGCTTATAATTTATTGGTGACCACTCATTAGATATTTTAGACAGTTTAGCTAGAATTTTAGCCCTTAACATACTGAAAAGTCATAAATTCATATGTATTGTTTCCCTCAAAAGAATATAAACTCTGTGAAGGTAGAAACAGCTTTATTTTTGTCTCTGCATCAGTACCTGGCACACAGTAGGTGCTTAGTAAATACTTATGGAAGAAATGAGTGAGTAGAAAGCCAAATCTGTACAGAGTATCTAGCCTGGTGTCAGGAAGACTCATCTTCTTGAGTTCAAATAAAACCTCAGACACTTACTTGCTATGTGACCCTGGGAAAGTCACTTAACCCTATTTGCCTCAGTTTTCTCATCTGTAAAACAAGCCAAAGAAGGAAAAGGCCAACCACTCCAGTATCTTTGCCAAGAAAATCCCAAATGGGGTCATAACAAGCCAGATATTACTGAAATAACTGAACAACAACAAATAAGATGAGCCTTTCAAACCCAAGTGAATGTGAACCAGGGTGAGAAACTGCAAGGATTTTGTATGCCCAGAGATTGTTGCAAATAGCTGTGAAGTTTTGGAAAGAACCTTTAAACATCAGCCAGTTTGGCTCTGGCTGAATGCTGATTAGCTTAGGAGCAGCCTGGTCAATGTAATTAAATTGCTGTTGTGCATCAAAGATACAGAAAGCATGGCAGAGGTTGCAAGTTGGTCCTACTCAAAACACTCATGAAAATCAACTTGACACCAAGTAAAGGCAAGTAAATGGCACTGGATTTCATAAGGAGACAAATACATCAGCACAGATTAGACAATGCCCCATATGATGGAAATATATTGGAGCAGTAGCAACACCCTGTGTGTGCATAAATGGACTGATGGAAGAGATACTTTCCTTAGGTACCAGCACTAGATCTTTAAAAAAATGTAAACAGGTCTCATCATGAGCATCACATATTTTTTTTTGCTGTCACACAACAATGTATTGTAGACAAGTGCATACAAATCATAAAAAAAATAACTTCTTTCCTAAGCCTAGATTAGACAAAACAGAGACAGACTAGAGTCTGAAGAGGGATAATAAAGACTCTGAGGTCATTGAAAATATTCACCTTAATATAAGCTCCAAAAATTACACCTAATAACAAAATGGATTTAAAAAAATAATGACAGCTCCAATGATTTTGAAAAGAAGATGGTTATACAAAGATGGGAAAGCCAAAAAGCTCTTTATTATTGGCATTACCAAAAGTGGGAATATTACTGGGAGTTTGCTTTTTGATTCAATAGCTAACATCTATACTGATTTATCTATACAAAAAGATAATTTTTGCTTATATCAGAATTTGTTGTTGACTCTTTGTGACCACATTTGGATTTTCTTGGCAAGGATACGAGAGTGGATTTCCTTTTCCTTCTCTAGCTCATTTTACAGATAAGAAACTGAGGTAAACATGCAACTTGCATGATGCTAGTCTTAAATTCAGCAAAGCCAAGCTTCAAATCCCATCTCTGATATTGACTAGATTTAGGATTGTGGGCAAGTGATTCAACATCTCTGACCCTAAGTTTCTTGACCTACAAAAATGGAGTTAATGATACCTATAGTACTTGACTGAAAAGCCTATCTCAATACTTCAGAGGCTAAGTGACAGGAACATCCAGGTCAGGAAGACCTGAATTCAAATCCAGCCTCTTATTAGAAACTAATTATATGTCCTTGGACAAGTCACTTCATCTGCCTCAGTTTCCTCAACTGTAAAATTAGAACAATATTAATACCTACCTTACAGATTTATTGTGAGGATCAAGTGAAATAATAATTATAAAGTAGCTGGTACATAATAGTTGCTTAGTAAATGTTCATTCTCTCCTTCTTCTCTTTATGAAAAAATGTATGAAAAGTTATTTGTAAGCTTTAATGTTCTATATAAATGCCACTCATTATTATAAAATAGAATGGAATAATGAATTATGAGCACAAGAAATAGGGAGCAGCAAGGGTTGATAATTCTTAGGAAAGATTACAGGTCTACTCTAAAAATGAAATAAAATCAACACTTAGGATAGAACGCCCTGGATAATGTAATCAGCTACTGAGAAAGGATAACTTAAAATGAGAAGATTGATGAGCGAGTGGAGAAAATCACAAAAATAAGTTGAAAGACCTGAGATTCATACTTTGGGTAGGGGCTAGTTGAGTGATGTGATTTCTTGAGTGTGGGAAATTCCTAGAGTGAAACTCCTTCCACTAAAGGAAATCGGAAGCTCTGTAGACTTAGAGTTGTCTGTCATGGAAAGATTAAACAATTTACCCTGGTTGACACAGCCAGGATGTGACAATGGCAAGACTTAATCCCCAATCTTCCTGACTCTAGACCACTTCTCTATCCATTACACCATACTAGCTCCCTTCATAGTTTAACACATTTAAAAAATGAGTTTGAATTGAATACCAACAACACTTTAGCTTGGCCTATAGAACAAAGCCATCAGCTCAGAACCAAGTGAATAATAATTTTTTTTTAATCTTCTGAAAACACATGCACATTTCTAACACCCCAATTTTCTCAGACTTTGTTTCTGGTTATAATCTAAGCTGGTTTGGTGGGGAGTGAGGACTAGAGTCACTTAAATGGCAAACACTATATCAGGTATTTAATAGCTTCTTTTTAGTGGAGGAATCCTTATTATCCTTGATGCTGATAGCCACTAGTTTATTGCTCAGGATTTTAGAAAAGGTTTTTCTATTTTTGAGCCTCATCCACATTGCCAGGGATTAGTCTCCCAGCATTTATCTCTTCTGCAAGACTAACCTGCAATTAAGTAAGAGTCAGATCTTTTTCTGCTCAATATTATACATCCTTGAGACCTTGCCTGAGAAATTCCTGTATTCTTTAAACAGAAGCTCACAACTCTCTCTTTGGACTCCTAGAGGAGAGCAGAGGGGGCAGGTAGGTACCATAATGGATAGAGAGCCAGGCATGCAGTGAGGAAGATCCACATTCAAATATGGCCTCAGGCACTTACTACCTGTAAAACCCTGCATGCCATTTAACCCTTTTGCCTCAGTTTCCTCCTCTGTACAATGAGCTGGAGAAGGAAATGGCAAATCACTTCAGTATCTTTGCTAAGAAAACCACAAATGTGTTCACGATGAGTCACACACAACTGAAATGACTGAATATCAAGAGAAGAACAGGCCTGAAACAGGAAACTATGATGTTGTGAATCCTTGGGCATTGCCAAACAGTGAAGGAAATTCATCTTTAATGCAGCTAGATAAGGGAACCATCCTTTCAACCCCTGAAGAAAAAGTTGCTCTTTTCATCTCTCATTTCACTGAATCACAGACTGAAAAAGAGCTGAAAGATTCCAACTCCATCATCTTAGAGCTGCAGAAAAGAGGCCCATAGAGAGGAAGTAACTAGCATAAAGTTGCACAGCTGGTTAGTTTCCAAATCAAGACTATAATCTAAGTCTCCTGATTCCTAGTCAGGAGATTTTTTATAAGACAAAAACCAAAGCAAATGGTTTGATACATATATAATATAAAAATATGTATAAGTGTAGGCATATATGTGTAAATGCATGTATGTATACACATATTAAAACAGATACATATGTATATATACACACATGTGTCCAGATTCATATATGTGTTTTCTATTTGCATAGATTTAAAAAGCCATGATCGTATAATGTTTAGTATGTAGATGATCCTGATGGAATAAGGATGGAATAAGATAGGAGAGATTGGAGAGAAGAGGAGAGGAGAGGAGAGGAGAGGAGAGGAGAGGAGAGGAGAGGAGAGGAGAGGAGAGGAGAGGAGAGGAGAGGAGAGGAGAGGAGAGGAGAGGAGAGGAGAGGAGAGGAGAGGAGAGGAGAGGAGAGGAGAGGAGAGGATAATAGAGGCTCACTACAGTTTACCAAAACTGATCATTTATTAACTGTCTCTTGTGTTTACTTACTATGAAACATTGAGAAAAAAAGCCCTACCAGTGAACTCACAAATCTGGTTTCCCCTCGAAAAGAATATCAGTATTGGAAGAATCAGTCTTTTTACACAGACTTGTGTTCATTTGATTTTAATAATGTGATTTAATAAATACACAGCTAAAGTGACTTTGAATCAGGAAGACCCATGTTTAAGTCTTACCCTTGACACAAACTGGCTACACGGTCTTGGTCGAGTTACCACCTCTCAAACACTAGGTCATTGCTTCATACTATAAGCACAAATTGCAGAACTGTTACAGTGAGGGAAGGGGGAAACATGGATTGCACATCAGAAGTTCCCTCAAGCGATGAAATCACAGTGGAAATTCCAAAATTAAAACCAAAAAAAGGTTTTCTAGAAGACTTGGGATATTTGGGTCCCCTATATTCCATATGCTATCAATCACAACATTTTCGCAGAGCATCACTTAGTTCAATTTCAGGCCAGAAATTCTAGCACTATTAACAATCTTCAAGGACAAGGAGTCCAGAAATATCAGAAGAAGCAGTATTTTGGGGTCGTGTATGTGGCAGGTATCCACTTTATAAATTCAGCACATGTTTTAGAAGTGGGCTGGGGTTTTCCTAAAAGTGGAACTCAGGTTACATTTCATCATATAGTGAATGCTTGTTTACTTTATTGCCCATGGCATCATTTCATCACATTACTCTCTTTATGACTTCTATGTGAGGTTTTATCTGTTATTTAGTCAACAGGCTTTGACACAGGTGTAAACTGTTCATGTAGAACAGATAGAACTGTTCATAAGAGGGATGTGGCCTCATAAAATCTCCTTCTATTTCAAATTTCAGATAATTTGGACTGTAAAAAAACCCTCATTTCATGATGCAATCACCATGATTTCTCCTTATGGTATTGAAGATGTGATCACTGAGAAAGACCTGGAGAAGAAAAGGGTCAGGAAGAAACAACACTGAACACTATTTGTTCTAATCCAGTGGAAAATATGGGAATATAATCCATCCTTTGGAGAATTACATATTTTCAACACCAAACTCTCACTGCACAGCTAACATGATTTTTCTTTAAAGAAAAAACCTTGAAAAATATAGGTTCTCCTAATTGCCTATCACAATTAATTCAAAAGGCCAGAAAAAATTGCTAGCTAGGTTTAGGGTGGTGGTGCTATATAAAGACCCATTTGAAAAAGATTGTAACTCACAAATTGTAAGGCTTCTATCCATGATTCATTAAGTGTGGGTGAATTTCCTAATTTGCAATTCCATGAAATACTAGTAGGGATGGGATGGCTACCTATATGTAATTTGCTTCAACAGGCATCTATTAAATGTCTATCATGTTTAAGACACCATGCTAGGCACTGGAAGGTTAAATACATGGTGCCTTGAAGAAATTGATCATTTAATGGGGGGATGATGTATACACAAATATATTTTATTTATTATTATTATTTTTTTTAGTGAGGCAATTGGAGTTAAGTGACTTGCCCAGGGTCACACAGCTAGTACGTATTAAGTGTCTGAGGCCGGATTTTAACCCAGGTACTCCTGACTCCAGGGCCTGTGCTCTATCTACTGAGCCACCTAGCTGCCCCCACAAATATCTTTTATAAAAAATAATTTCTAATAGGTTTGTGAGTCAGCAATGTATCCTGTGTGACCATGCACAAATCATTGAACATCTCTGTTTGGACTAGACAACCTCTAAAAATACATAGATAGATACAGATACAGATATAGATGCAGATCTGTGTATATGTATGTGTGCATATATATATATATATATATATATATATATATATATATATATACACTAACATATACATATGTGTGTTTCAATTCTAAAACCATCATCTTACATGACACCAAGAAACAGTTTGACTATAGTTTTTTGGTTGTTCTTATTGTGATTTGGGTTTTTTGTTTTGTTTCATCCCCCATTGGATTGACCAGATGTTAAGAGATCATGCATGTGAATTATACTATACATACACACATATATATATGAACATACATATACCACTAGTTATCATGGTACAGTGGAAAGCATATGCATCTAGAGTCAGAGAAGCAGGGTTGGGTTCAAGCTCTTCTATTTATTACTTATGTGACCTTGAATGAGTCACAACATCTCTGGGTCTCACTTCTTCATCGGTAAAATGAGGCAACCCCCATTGGATGAGAGGACTTCTATGATGTCTTTTTAGCTTTAAATCTATACTCCTACAAAATACTATGACCTGAAAAGAAATATATTTTGTTCGCAGAAGGAGCAGGAATAGTTTCATGAAAAAGATAGAATTTGTAAAGAGCACTGAAGGGTTGACAGGATTTCAACTGGTGAAGAAAGTGAAGAGGGAATTCTGCAATTAGTGAATGGTGTGGGAAAAGACATGGAGGCAGAAAGCAGAGGTGGTATTTTAGTTGAATGATAGTGATGATTTTATATTACTTGCCACAAAATATATAGATAAAGCTACAAAGATAGGCATTTCTTTTGTAGACTTGATTTGAATTCAGGTGAATATGATCCATCCATCTGTATATACATAGATACAGAAATGTGTGTGTTTGTGTGTGTGTAAAAAAGTACATGTGGGTATATAGAAGTGTGTCTATAAAGGACTAATCCCAGAGGGAGGATGTGTTTCTTTCCAAGTCAAGAATTCAATTAAGTTCAATTCAATGAGCATTTATTAAGCACTCACCATATGCAAGAAACTCTACTATTCACTGAGGATATAAAGACAGAAAAGGAAACAGGCTTTGCCCTCAAGAAAACTTACTTTCTACCAGAATTTTAAACATTTTATGGTACACAATGGTGATATGTTTGAGTAGTGGAGTGATATGACCAGTTGTGTTTTGAGAAAGATTAGCCTGGTAGCAATACAGTGTATGGATTAAAAGGAAGAAGACCTGGAAATGGGGAGAATATTTGGAAACTTATAACAATAACCCAGTTGCGAAGCAATACGGGCTGGAAATAGAGTGATGATAACAGGATTGGAAAGAATAAAGGCAACAGGGATCAATGAAGTAAAATCAAAATTGGGCAATTAATTACATAAAAAAGGGAGGAGAGGGAAGAATCAGTGAAGAAAAACTCAGATTATGATACTACCATAAATATACAGGGAGAAATAAAAAAGAGGAACAGATTTTGGAAAAAAAGGAAATGAACTCACTTTTCAGCAGGTTATGCTTGGGTAGCCAGTGGGACATCCAGGCCACATGTCTAGACAAATTCAATTAAGCTCAGGAGCAAGACAATGATTTTTCCTAGAAATTTAAGGGTCATTTATATAGTGGTTATCTTTTAAATAATAGAGGTAGTTAAGATTGTAAAAGGAAAGAATATAGAGAAATAAGAGAGCCTTAGAAGGACTCTTGGAGCACATCTATGTGTCTATGTTTTTTCATAGTAATATCATTATTACTACTCTTGCATCTCTCTTGTATCTTCAGTAAGGGGCATATAAATCCTAGAAGGAAACAGAAGTGATCATAGAAGTAGGAAAATACTCAAGATTTTTGGTGTTAAAAATAATTTTTAAAAGGAAAGAATTCCACTGATGAGGGGATCAGAAAAGTTTTAGTTCAGGAATTGACATTTGAGCTATGCTTTTAAGGAAACGAGAAATTTCACAAGGTGAAGAGTAAGTCCATTATAGACATGAAGGACCATCTCAGCAAAGAGAAGGATGTAGGAGAATAGAATGAGTCTTCCATGCTGTTTTAACATCCCAGAGATCAGTTTGAATGGAATTATGAGTGTGCTAAGGGCAGAATATGAAATAAGACTGGAAAGGCAAGGGGGAACCATATCATGTAGGGCTTTAAATGCCAGGCAGATGAATTTGGATTCTTTATTGCACAAAAAATGAATAAAATATATTGTTATCTTCTTAACTGGCATTGCAGTTAGCTCTCATGACCTTCTCACTTTTCCCACTGCTGCTACCCTCCCCCCAAAAAACAACCACCACCATACAGACCATTTTTTCATTCAATGAGAAGTACAGCAAATGTAGATAAGAATGTATCTTTATGAGGAAATATTAAATCCTGGACTGCGATGTCTTCTGTTCTGGGTTCCTTTCACAGATGAGATAGACACTCAATTTCAGAAATAATTTCTTTAATCAGCAGTTAGCTTTTCCATGTAAAATACTGAAAGTTCATCCAAATATTTTGAATCTGAAATTCTAACTTGTTATAATTGGTCAACACATGACAATAAGAGCCTCTTAAGTAAATACCATCGGGAGACAGGCTAATAATTGATTGCCTGCTTTAAAATAATACCATGAATGAGCCAGGAATCTCAGGGAAGTTTCCTTCTTGCTTCACCCTCATTATTAGAATTGTGCCAATGAGCTTCAGTGATAAAACCCAGTAATTCACAGTTTCTGTAATTATCATGGAGGGGAAAGAGAACCATTATGAAGAAATATTGAAAGAATACAAATAGAATGAGGGAAAGCCAATCATGGTGTATTACTACCCTTAATAGTCTCAATGAAAAGTCATTTCCTTCCTCTACAATGTCATAAATAAATGTCAGTTCCAGAATAACTGTCATCAAAGTTCTTTCTTCCAAGTTCCTTATTCCTTATCTCAGTCAAGTGTTATATTTGCCTGAAACTAGATGAGATAAGAATGTTAAACAAACAAACAAAACCCCTCAATAGATAATATGGAGGAGGGGGGTGTATTGATGAGGAAAAAAGTATAGTAAGTCCCAATATTGTCTTCATTTCATCATGATCATTGTCATATCATTATCATCCATAATAATAATGATATCATATCATCATTGTTATTCAGAAACTTGACGATCATGGTGATGATGATAACATCCTCAAAATTCAAACTATTGTCATGTCATGGAGGAAAAAGGAGCAAAGACAAAATGAATATAGCCCCATTTCAGCAGCAGAGAAAACCTGTAAGTGAGTGGTAATTCTTCATATTCTGGTGCCGCAAGAAGGCAAAATACAAATTAGAAATTCCAATACCCACCCACTATAAGTACTTCTGTACAGATGACTCGAACAATTGATACAAGCAGACCTCAAAGGTACAGGAAATAGATTGAAGACGGTAATACTTTCATTATACACTAGTACTATATTACAGTAAGATTGGAAATGGATCTCATAGTGCTTCATACTTTGTAATATTTTTGTCAAAGATCAGTGTAGATAAATTTTTAATACCTATACCTAGATTAGATGAAATAAGAGATAAAATCATAAAATCTGAAAAAAAAAGCTGAAGGAAGATCTTGAAGCTATTGAACAAATTCACTTAATGTAAACTCCAGTAATTATACCTAACAATAATTGCTTTTAAAAGGACGAAAGGGGGCAGCTACATGGCACAGTGGATAAAGCACCAGCCCTGGATTCAGGAGGACCTGAGTTCAATTCCGACCTCAGACACTTGACACTTACTAGCTGTATGACCCTGGGCAAGTTACTTAACCCCAATTGCTCTGCAAAAAAGGATAAAAGATACAGCACAGAGATCTTCGAATTATTTTGAAAAGGAAATGATTCACATAAGATTGCAGGCTGACGCTATATTCAACTATCATAATGATCAGTTAGAAAGGATGGATAGTGGAATGAATGGGTCTCCATCTTATCTTGCCATTAGAAAAACTCTTTTTAAAAAGTTTGACAGTATGGAGTCAACTAGGATGATTAGACAGAAGTACCAAAGTTATACCAGAGTAATTTTTTTAAAAGCTGGTAGCTACCTTCAGTAGTAGCTGGTAACCTTCAGGAATGAATGCATTTTCCTGCATTTTTTTTGTCAGAAATTGTAAAAAAAAATGCTTTGGGACCTTTGCAAAGCAGTGTATGTGGCAGTATATGCAATGGTAAGAGCCATAGGGGGTAAGTTAGAAGTGTCAATGAGAACATAGGGACCGGTGGCAAACAGCAGCATGGAAGAAGTGACTTGAGATAACTATAAAAAATCTAAGGAGAGACATTAGAAGAGTACATCATTGTCCAGCTGCTATACAGAATGGAAAATTGGAACACCATATTAGTCATTTAAAGGCAGAAAGGAAATGTAATATGTCATGCCTTCCTCCAGGGTAAGCTGATCACATGAAATCTCATCACCATGCTAATTGACTCAGTGTTAGATACTGAGCACCTCAATTCTTTCAGTTTTTGTTGTTTGAGCCTGTCCAACTCTTCATTACACATTTTAAAATTTTCTTGGAAAAGATATTGGAGTCATTGGCCATTTCCTTCTCCAGTTAATTCTACACATTAGAAACTTGGGAAAACAGAGTAACTGGATTTGCTAAAGGTAACATAGGTAGTAAGTGTCTAAGGGGGTTGTATGAGTGTTCAGTGAGGATTAGCATCTCTGCTGTGAGGGATTGTTGAGTCCTTTTCAGGGCTGCTCATCCACCTTTGGTGTCCAACTGTCACCCAACTCTCACCTGGAGCTCCAAGGACCTGTAGCATGCACAGTAGCCACACCCCAGTAAAACAGTCCCAGCGAGAGGCTAAACTAAGTTGAGGATAACTGAAAGACCTCAAACCAGTTGATGAGTTAAAGGAATCTCTACTCCAAACTTGAGAAGATTTCCACCAGTTAAATGGGCAGATGAGAATAATTTCTTTCAACATCCATGAAAGTAGCTAAAACAGGTTCTGTGGAGCTTGGTCAGACATAGAAGACACCAAGGTTATCCACTTTATCCCAAGTCATCACCAGTCATCTTGACTTTTGTCCTACCACTGGACTTCACAGACTCTGAAAGACAGAGCAAGGCTGATGACTTTGAACAATTCTGCCTCACTTAAATCCAATTCATGCACAAGTTAAGACATCAACACATGATATCATTGGTCTTCTTTGAAAATGAAGGGTGAAAAAAAAGGAAATGACTGGATTGGAACTCAGGTCTTTACTCCATGTCTGGAGCTCCATCAGCTGTTCCACTTGGCTGTCTTTCTTTTGGTTACTTCTGCCTTTTAATTAGAGGAGGTCTGTCCTTCAATTTTGAAGAAGACTATGACATCAGGGTGATGTCATGACTTACAGTGAATTGGATTTAAATTAGGCAGGACTCTACAAGGTCACCAACCTCACTCTCTCCTCCAGAACCATCTGGACCCAGTGGCATGATATATATCAGGATGACTGGAGATGGCCCTGGGTGTTTAAGGCATTTGGGGCTAAGTAACTTGTCCAGGGTCACACAGTGTCTGAGGTGAGATTTGAACTCAGGTCCTCACAACTTCAGGGCTAGTGATCTGTACCATCTAGCTGCTCTGGGTAGAGTAACTAAAAGCAGTAAAAAACAAAACAATCAAAAACAAAAACAGAAAAACCAACTCCCAAAGCCTCAGAACTCCTTCTCCATCATCAACTTGGTTTTTCCTCAGGGAACTTTGAGCCCCCAGGCAGGTACCCCCATGGGCTCCTCTCCTATCCCAATTTTCAGTTTCCTTTCATTTGTTGTCTGCCCTCATGAGACTGTGAGCTACTTGTGGACAAAAAAGTCTTTCTTTTTCTTATTTGTATCTTTAATGTTTAACATAGTGGCTGACACATAATAGGAATTTAATAAATACATATTGAATTGAATTAAATTGAAAGAATAATGAAAAAATATAATACATAATAGATAATGACAGCATATCAGAAATCTAGTGATTACCAACTGAAAAAGTCAAATTTATAGAACATTCAAAGCAATGCAAAATAAATAAATGGGGGCAGCTAGGTGGCGCAGTGGATAGAGCACCAGCCATGGAGTCAGGAGGACCTGAGTTCAAATCCAGCCTCAGACACTTGACACTTACTAGCTTGACCTTAGGCAAGTCACTTAACACCAATTGCCTCACTAAAAAAAAAAAAATTAACAAATAAACAAATAAGCAAACAAATAAATAGATAAATCAATAGATAAATAAATAGATGAACAAATAAGCAGACAAATAAATGAATTAATGAATGAATAAATAAATAAGCAAATGACTGATTGAATAAATAGATAAATGGATAAATGAATGAACAAACAAAAAAGCAAATCCATGGATTAAGTGCACTTATACAAAAATTTGAGCAATAAAGAAATCAATATCAAAAGAGAAAGAATAAAATAATAAGGATGAAGAATATTTGTGTTCATCTATATGGTAGCATGAAATACAACATGATCAAAACTGGAGTTGGATCAAATAAAAATAGAGATCTAGTGCAGCAGAACAAATAGATACATGAAGGGAGTTGACTGAAATTTTAGTTGCTCTCCAAAACCAGAAATTTAGTGGGGTCAGATAAGATTATTAATCAATGGTGAAAAAATATAGGGTGAGTAAAAAATCGTGAAATGGTTTCAATATTTAATTGTTTTTAATTTACAATACCATACCATCATATACAGTGCATATATGTATATATAAATATATATATATATATGTGTGTGTGTGTGTGTGTGTGTGTGTGTGTGTGTGAAATGAATTTACATTGTGTGTGAAAAAATAAAATCTTGGAAATGACAAAAAATTCAGAAAAATTATTTTCAAAATGTTATTAAAACAATGTGACTTTTGGCCTATCCTGCACTTCATAGTCATATTGATAAGTTGCTTTATTAATCCATATTCATGATTTACTAACAAAGCACTTGATAAGATACTTTTAAGATGCCAGCCTTAAGGAATCCTCGAGGATCAAGTCAAAAATTACTTGAAACAATGAACAACTTTAGCAAAGTAGCAGGATATAAAATAAATCCACATAAATCATCAGCATTTCTATACATGACCAACAAAGTCCAGCAGCAAGAGATAGAAAGAGAAATCCATTTAAAGTAACAGTAGATAATATAAAATACTTGGGAGTCTACTTGCCAAGACAAACCCAGGAACTCTATGAACACAACTACCAAACACTCTTCACACAAATCAAATCAGATCTAAATAATTGGAAAGATCAATTGCTCATGGATAGGCAGAGCTAATATAGTAAAAATGACAATACTGCTTAAATTAATTTACTTATTCAGTGCCATACCAATCAGACTACCTAAAAATTATTTTATACAGCTAGAAAAAATAATAACAAAATTCATCTGGAAAAACAAAAAATCAAGAATATCCAGGGAAATAATGAAAAAAAATTCACAGGAAGGTGGGTTAGCGGTACCAAACCTGGAGCTTTACTATAAAGCGGCAGTCATCAAAACTATCTGGTACTGGCTAAAATATAGAGTGGTAGATCAATGGAATAGGCTAGGCTCAGGAAATGCAGTAGTAAATGACACTAGTAATGTAGTGTTTGATAAACCCAAAGACTCCAGCTTCTGGGATAGGAACTCAGTATTTGACAAAAACTGCTGGGAAAACTGGAAGATAGTATGGCAGAAATTAGGCATAGACCAACATCTTACACCTTATACTAAAATAAGGTCAAAATGGATACATGATTTAGACATAAGAGGTGATACCATAGGTAAATTAGGAGAGAAAGGAATAGTGTACCTATCAGATCTTTGGAAAGGAGAACAGTTTTTGACCAAACAAGAGATAGAGTATATTATAAAATGCAAAATGGATGATTTTGATTATATTAAATTAAAAAATTTTTGTACAAACAGAAGCAATGCATCCAAAATTGGAAGGGAGGCAGAAAACTGGGAAACAATTTTTGAGGCCAGTGCTTCTGATAAAGGCCTCATCTCTAAAATATATAGGGAATTAAATCAAATTTATAAGAATCCAAGTCATTCCCCAATTGAGAAATGGTCAAAGGATATGAACAGGCAGTTTTCTGATGAAGAAACCAAAGCTATCTATTCCCATATGAAAAAATGCTCTAAATCTCTAATGATTAGAGAGATGCAAATTAAAACAACTCTGAGGTACCACCTGACAGCTATCAGATTGGCTAAAATAACAAAAAAGGAAGATAGTAAATGTTGCAGAGGCTGTGGGAAAATTGGAACACTAATGCATTGTTGGTGGAGCTGTGAGCTGATCCAACCATTCTGGAGAGCAATTTGGAATTATGCCCAAAGGGCAATAAAGCTGTGCATACCCTTTGACCCAGCAATTCCACTTTTAGGTCTTTTGCCCAAAGAAATCATGGAAGGGGGAAAGGGACCCACATGTACAAAAATATTTATAGCTGCTCTTTACGTGGTAGCAAGGAATTGGAAGTTGAGGGGGTGCCCATCAATTGGGGAATGGCTGGACAAGTTGTGGTATATGAATACAATGGAATACTATTGTGCTGTAAGAAATGATGAGCAGGAAGAGTTCAGAGAAACCTGGAGGGTCTTACGTGAGCTGATGATGAGTGAGATGAGCAGAACCAGAAGAACATTGTACACAGTATCATCAACATTGAGTGTTGACCTACTGTGATGGACTATATTCTTCTCACCAATGCAATGGTACAGAAGAGTTCCAGGGAACTCATGATAGAAGAGGATCTCCAAATCCAAGAAAAAAAAAGAAAGAAAGAACTGTGGAGTATAGATGCTGATTGAACCATATTATTTCTTTTGTTTTGGGTGCTGTTGTTTTTTTTTTTTTTTCTATTTTGAGGTTTTGCATCACTGCTCTGATTTTTTCTCTAGTAACAGGATTAATGCAGAAATAGGATTAATGTTATTATGTGTATATATATATATATATGTATGTGTATACATCTATATCTATTTGTATATGTATAGAGATATATAGACATAACCTATATCAGATTACCTGCTGTCTAGGGGAGGGGGAAGGGAGGGGAGGGAGGGAGAAAAATCTGAAATTGTAAAGCTTGTATAAACAAATGTTGAGAACTATCTTTACATGTAACGGAAAAAATAAAATACTTTATACATTAAAAAAAAGATGGCAGCCTTAACTTATTTAACAGTAGATAACATATATCTATTACAAAAATTAGAATACTAGTGATCTCTTTAAAAAATAAGCTCATAAAACAGAAACATAGCAGAATGAAATAAAATCAGAATCCAACAATAAGCTGTTTCAAAGAGATGTATTTTAAAATGAGAGATACATGCAGAATTAAAATGGAGGGTTGAAGTAGAATTTATTATGCTTCGTCTTATGAAAAAAATCATGGATAGCAATTATTATCTAAAAGTTATTACTAAAATAGTTTTAATTAAAAGAGAAACGGGGTAACTACATTTTGATAAAAGATACCAAAGACAAGAAAGCAATATCAATACTGATCCTATATACACAAATTAGTATAGCATCCAAATTTTTAAAAGTTAATTATAATGGTAGGGGACTTTAATCTTCCCCTCTCAGAACTTGGTAAAGTCAACCTCTCAAAACAAGAAATAAGTTAAGGAAATGAATAGAATATAAGGTAAGCTAAATATGATAGATATCTGCAAAGAACTGAGTCAAAATGGAAAGGAATACAGCTTTTTTCTCGGTGGTTCATGGTACATTTTCAAAGATTGACTATATTTTAATACATAAAATTTTGTGTTTAAAAGGAATATTATCTTTTAATTAACTTTTCTTTCATAATGAGATAAAATTATATTTATAGGGGACCAAGAAAACATATATTAAAAACTCCTTGGAAATTAAACAACCTAATCTTTAAAAATGAGTGGATTAAAAAACAAATCATGGAAACAATAATTTCTTTAAAGAGAGTGACAGTATTGAGACAACACAACAAAACCTATGGGACACAGAAAAAGCAGTGATTAGAGGAAAATATGTCTAATTGGTTACATCAATAAAATGGAGAAAGAGCAGACTAAAAAATTGGGTAGGCAATTTTAAAAAGTAGAAAAAGAACAAATTGAAAATCCTCAATTAAATGCTAAATTGGAAATCCTAAAAATTAAAGGTGAGATTAATAAATTAAGAGTAAAAAACCAATTGAATTAATAAATAAAAAGTAACCTTATAAAAAACAAATGAAACAAATAATTTGTTAACTTGATTTTTAAAAAGGGAGAAAACCAAATCACTAGTATTGAAAAAGGAAAGGGTGAATATACCACTAATGAAGATGAAATTAAAGCAATTAAAAATAGTTTTCCTTAATTATATGCTGATATATTAAAAAATTTAAGTGAAATAGAAGAATGTTTACAAAAATATAAATTGCCTAGATTTACAGAAAAGGAAATGTTATATCTAAATAGTCCTATTTTAGAAAAATAAATGAAACAGGCCATAAATGAGCTTCCTAAGAGAAAAGCACCAGAACAAGATGAATTTATCATTGAATTCTGTCAAATATTTAAAGATTAACTAATTCTAATATTAAATAAATTATTTGGAATAATAAAGAAGGGTTCCTGCCAAATTCCTTTTATGAAACAAATATCATACTTATACCTAAACCAGAATGAACAAAAACAGATAAAGAAAATTATAGGGGGCAGCTAGGTGGCACAGTGGATAAAGCACTGGCCCTGGATTCAGAAGGACCTGAGTTCAAATCCATTCTCAGACACTTGAGACTTCCTAGTTGACCCTGGCAAGTCACTTAACATTCATTGCCCTGCCAAAAAAACAAAAACAAAAAAGAAAATTGCAGAACAATTTCATTAATTAATATGGATGCAAAAATCCTATATAAAATACTGGCTAAGGGGGCAGCTAAGTGGTGCAGTGGATAGAGCACCAGCCCTGGAGTCAGGACGACCTGAGTTCAAATCCAGCCTCAGACACTTGACACTTACTAGCTGTTTGACCCTGGGCAAATCACTTTAACTCTCATTGCCCCTCAAAAAAAAATACTAGCTAAAATATTACAACAATATATTATAAAAATTATGCATTATGATCAAGTGGAATTTATGCCAGGAATGCAGGGATGATTTAACACAAGGAAAACTATTAACATAACTGATTAGATTGATAATAAAAGTTTAAAAATCATATGATTATGTCAATATATGAAGAAAAAGCTTTTGATAAAGTTCAACACTCATTTCTATTAAAAACATTTGGGAGAAGAGGCTTAAGTGGATTTGTCTAAAATAGATATAAAATCATTTATCTAAAATGACCAGCAAGTATGATTTGTAAGGGAGATGATCTAGTGGCTCAATTTATAGAGTTTTCATAAACTGACAAATGGAAAATCTCCTATGCTAAAAAAAAATACCTTGAAAAAGTCTTGAGAATTCAACAAATTAATTGTACTAAAATTAGAATATTATCACAAGTAAAACTCTTGCCGCCATTCAACTAGTCATAAGTTGGATCCAAAATAAAGGTAAATTTTTTAAAAATTATTTTTATTTATTTCAAAAAATATCTCCCAATTACACATAAAAAAATTAATTCTGTTTTTAAAATGTTGAATTCTAAATTCTCTCCCTCCCTCCCTACTTTCCCCTCTCAATGAGAAGACAAACATTTTGATATCAGTTATACATGCGAAATCATGCAAAATATATTTCCATATTAGCAATTAGAAAACACAAACCTCATAAAACAATAAAAGTGAAGAAAGTGAAAAAAATATCCTTCACTCCCCATTCAGAGTTCATCTGTTCTCTAGAAATGGATAGTATCTTTCAATATAAGTCCTTTGGAGTTATCTTAGATCATTATCTGGATCAGAGTAAATAAGCCTTTCACAGTTACTCGTCCTTACAATATTGCTGTTATTGTGCACAATATTCTTCACGCCTCGCTTTGAATCAGTTCATACAAATTTTCCCAGGTTTTTCTGAAACCATCTTGTTTATAATTTCTTATAGCAAAATAGTATTCTTTCACAAACATACCAAAACATGTTCAGCCATTCCTCAACTGATGGACCTCTTATCACTTTCAAATTCTTTGCCAAACACAAAAAGAGCTGATATAAATATTTTTGTACAAATATGTTCTTTACCGTGTTTTGATCTCTTTGCTGGATCAAAAAGTATACACAGTTTTATAAGCTTTTGAGTGTAGTTCCAAATTGTTCTCCAGAATGATTGGATTAGTTCACAACTCCATCAGCACTGAATTACCGTCCCAATTTTCTCATTTCCCTCTAGAATTTCTTATTTTCCTTTTCTGTCATGTTAGTCAATCAGATATTTGTGGAGTGTATTTCAGAGGTGTTTTTTTTGTATTTGCCTTTCTCTAACCAGGAGTGATTTAGAGTATTTTTTTTTATTATGACAATTGATAGCTTTGGTTTCTTCTTCTGCAAAGTGCCTATTCATTTCCCTCGACCATTTATAAATTGAAGAATGACTCTTTTTTTTATAAAGTTAACTCAGTTCTTACTATATATTTGAGACACAAATTTTTTGAAATTTTCTGTTTTCTTTCTACTTTAAGCTGCATTAGTTTTGTTTATGCAAAAGGTTTTTTTTTTTAATTTCATGTGATCAAAATTATCTATTTTACTTCCCCAAATCCTTTCTGCTTCTTGTTTAGTCAAAACCACTGGATGTATTCATAGATAAAACAGGTACATTTGTCAATGCTCCCCTAATTTACTCATGTTATCACCCTTCATGTCTAAATCATTTTACCCACTTTGGCTTTATCATGGTATGTGGCGTGAAATGTTGTATATGCCTAGTTTCTGCTTTCTAGTTTCTCCAGCAATTTTTTTTCATGGTGTATTCTCACCTCAAAAGACCAGTACAAGGGCAGCTAGGTGGCACAGTGGATAAAGCACTGGCTCTGGATTCAGGAGGATCTAAGTTCAAATCTGGCCTCAGACACTTGACACTTACTAGCTGTGTGACCCTGAGCAAGTCACTTAACCCTCATCACCCTGAAAAAAAAAAGACCAGTACAAGATTGTTTTGATGATTAGCCCTTTGCAGTATAGTTTAAAATCAGGAGCTATTAGGCCACTTTCTTTAATTTTTCTTTTTTCATTGATTCCCTTGATGTTCTTAAACTTTTGTTCTTCCAAATTTTTTTTTCACCATTTTCTCTAGCTCTATAAAATAATTGCTAGTTTCATGGCAATGATACTGAATAAGTAAATTAACTTAGGTAGAATTTTCATTTTTATTATATTGGGCAGACCCACCCATAAGAAATTTGTATTTCTCCAATTACTTATTTATTTGTGTGAAAAGTTTTTTTGTTTTTTTTTGGTAATTGTGTTCATATAATCCCTCGGTTTTCCTTGGCAGATAGACACCCAAGTTTTTTACTTTGTCTGAAGACTTTTTAAATAAAATTTCTCTTTCTATCTCTTGCTACTGGGTTTTGTACTGTGTAGAAATGCTGATAATTTATGTGAGTTTGTTTTATATCCTGCAATTTTGCTAAAGATATTAATTGTTTCAACTAGTTTTTAGTTGACTCTAGGGTTTTCTAACTATAACATCCTATTATTTGCAGAGTGAAAGTTTAATTTTTTCATTGCCCAATTTTATCCTTTAATTTCTTTTTCTTATGTTATTGTGATAGATAGAAATTTTAGTACAATATGGAATGAAACTGGTAAAATGGACAGCTCTGTTCCATTACTGAGTTTATTTGGAAAGTTTCAAGTTTATTCAAGTTACAGATAATGATTATGATAATTTTAGATAGAAACATTTTTATCATTTTAAGAAATGATTTATTTATTCCTATTCTTTTGAGTGTTTGTTCACAGGAATGAGTGATGCATTTTGTCAAAATTTTATTCTGCATCTATTAACATACTCATGTTATTTTTGTGAGGGGTTACAAAATATTTTATTACATTACCTCACTTGATATTGATAACAACCCTCTGAAGTAGGTGCTATTGCTATTCCTTTTTTACATATGAGGGAACTAAGGCAAAGTAACTTGTCCAGTGTCACCCAGCTAGAGTATGAAATCCAATTCTTGGCTCTAAGTGTAGCACTATGATGACATATATACATATATATATACACTCATATAAATATATATATATATATATAGTGGTAACAGGATGAGATTATATCATAGCCATAATTCTGTCTGCCCCAGGAATTGTACCAAAGGCACTTTCAATGAGCTTATATCTTAATATATTTTATTCAATTATAAAAAGCAATTATTTTATCTACTTGTTCAATAGTTCAGAGAATATTGAATATGAAATAATAATAGCAAGATTTCAACTTGTGCTGGGACCATTTCAATCTGAACTCTATTGAAAAGAGGATAATAACATGAATCATAATAATAAAACCTTTTGCTGAGCCTACATATGATGAGCTTATATCCAAATACTTTTATTCAAATATATTCATTTTATCTACCTAGGTAATAGCCCACAAGATACTTAAATAACAGGACTGGCACCTATCCACAGACCATTTCTCTCTGAACTACATCTAGGTAAAAAAAAGAATAAGATAACAATAAAAGGAATAATGAAAATATTTCAATTTATACCAATATTAAAAGTAATCAAAACCAAGTTAAAACTAGACAGGACAATTCACATTTGACTAGGCTACTGCAGTCATTAGCTATTACATTTTCATCTTTAAGCTACAGAGTAAAAATGGAAACCAAATAGAAAACTGAGTTCTGGTGCTATAAATGTAAGCCATACCTTTAAAAATGTTAAGAAAGAATCTGGATAACTTAAAATTCAGTGTCTCCTTGTTTCAGTCTACAAAATCTAACTAATAAATAAATCCCTGGCCCTTTGCTATTTTCTATGAGATTGCAATGTGACTATCTGAACTTTATGAAAAAGGACATTTTTTTTTTGCAGGGCAATGGGGGTTAAGTGACTTGCCCAGGGTCACACAGATAGTAAGTGTCAAGTGTCTGAGGCCGGACTTTAACTCAAATACTCCTGAATCCAAGACTGATGCTTTATCCACTGTGCCACCTAGCTACCCTGACAATTTTCAATCATGTAATTTTTGAGATCTAAAATTCATGTGTGAAATAAATTAACAGAGAATAATTACAGTGGTGAATTAAGAAAAACAAAAGTAATTCTTGTTCATTTTATCTCCTCCCTCTGCTAAGCAGCCAAGTGACACAGTGAATACTTGAGCTCAATTATGGTCTCAGACATTTAGTAGCTCTTTAACTACGGTCAAGTCATTTTACCTCTATTTTCCTTAGTTTCCTATATTGCAAAATAGGAATACTAATAGCACCTACCTCCTAGAGTTGCTAGGATTAAAGAAGACAATAATTTCAAAGAGTTTAGCACAATGCTCCATCCCTCTTTGCCACATTTCCCATGGCCACTGCCAGGCTTTCTTTCTCCCAAAAGTAGACCATGACCACCAAGGTAGAAATTGAGATTGACTCAAATGCTTTCATTCTAATATTCCTGACCTTGGATATTCAAGTAAGAAAACAAACATAGCTGGCTTGCAGCCAAAGCTTATTATTTCTGGACTTGCCTCTATTGTCTTTGGCAAAAAAAATATTTTATCAGAAATAGATTGTTCTTATAAAAAAGAAGAAATAAAAGATAAAGATTACCTGCTTCACATGTGTTTTTCTTGTCATTCATTTGCATCTGAAACTTTCTGACCTCAGGGACTTGTTTATAGGTTTTCCTGGCAAAGAAAATGGAGTGGTTTACCATTTCCTTCTCTGGGGAGTCCCCATTTTGTGGATAAGAAACTGAGGCAAATAGGGGTTAGGTGACTTTCACAGGGTTACACAGCTAGTAAGTGTCTAAGGCCTGATTTGAACCCGGATCTTCCTGATTTCAAGTCCAGTTCTCTAACTACTGCACCACATAGTTGCCTTCCTGTGTCATATAGCAGGGATAAAATATAAATCTGAGAGCCTATGAGATTTTCCCTCCCATTCTTGATTTCTGTGAAAATACCAAGAAACTGTCTTTCCAAAGTTGTTTCACTGTTGATTGTAAAGTAGGACTCCAACTCCTTTTCACTGATGCTTAGGAAAACAGCCCAATTCACTGGAAGCACTAACAGCCAGACATAAACACTTAATGTTGGACAAATTAGATTGAAAACTCTGGGTGGTTTTCCAGTTCATGGTGAATAAGAGCGCCTCCTGCAGGTTAAATGCCCAGTGACTATTTTTTTCTGTTGTTCATGTAGATTTATTGCCTTTCTTAGTTTGCTTACTTGACTGACTCAGACAGTCTGGTAGCAATCAAAACACAGTGATGGAGTCATTATTGAAATCTGCAGGAAGATTACCCACCATGACCATTTCCTTCAAACAGGGCACTATTTAGATGAATAGGGCTTGTAAATGTTACACCTAAACATTTCAAAAAATAGAAAAGGAACTTGGAAAACTGCCAAGTGAGGTATGAAAGGCATAAAACATACATGGCTCACTATATGACCCTGGCAAAGCAGTGATGCAAAAGTTTGTTTCCAGTGTTCCTAGCTCTTTCTTTCATCAATTCCCATTCTATCTTCTTCTAAGGATCCCAGTGTTTTCATAAAGAGAAGCAAGGGAGGTTATAGGGAAGAACTCTGGGAGTTTAAAGACCTATGTTATAGGTCAAATTCTGCCATATTTCTGCATGAGGATCACAAGTTTTAGAGCTAAAAAGGATGTTAAAATCCATCCAAGCATTTTGAAGATTAGTTAGTCAGCCAAACAACGAGCATTTACTAAGCACTTATTATGTGGCATCATGGTGCTAAGCTTTGAGAATACAAAGACAAAGGTGGAACAATGCCAACCCTCAAGGATTTTACAGTCAAATGGAGAAATAAACAAATAATCCTATAATTACCCTTATCATATACACACAATGAATATAAGGTGGACATGGGAGGTAGGACAACTCCCATAAAAGCTTCATGTTGAAAGTAGAACTTTAGCTGAGTCTTGAAGGAAAACAATGATTCCAGGAGATGGAACTGAGGGGAGAGTGTACTTCACACCTAAGACATAGCCAGAAGAAAGGAACAGAGATAGAAGATGTAGAACAGTGAGTAAACCAGTATGGGTAAATTATAGAGAATGGAGAGGACTATAATGTATGAAACGACTGGAATGGCAGGAAGGGGCCATGTTATGAAAAGCCTTAAATACACCAAAAAAGGAACTTATATTTGAGCCTTAATGCAATAGAGCTACTGGAGTCTGTTGAATAATAAATAGTTGCTACATGTAAGGTGGCTAAAATTCTAGCTAGACTGTCTAGAAATCTAATGAGTGGTCACCAATAAATTAGAAGTTTTAGCAAGAGATTAGACTTTTAAGCATTTAATAAGGAGCATAAGAATTTGGTGAGCAGAGAAAGAGGTCAAGATGCCTTCATATATCTATCTAAGGGAGCCAGCATCTCATCTCCCCTCCACACAAGGGAGCCCTCACCCCTTCCTCTTCCCAGAAGCCTCCTTTCCAACAGAGAAAAAAGCCATCCACACACACACAACTCCAAGTTAATTGGCTGGTAGTTCTGATTGACAAGTCTAACAGGCAGCTCTACAGAGACAAGTGCCTGGGTGCCAGCTGGCCAGCTTCCAGATACTAGAGTCACATGTCTCCCCTCAGGCCAGAGCTTGCAATGTTCCTCCCAGCAGGGGCATCGTTCCAACTCTCACAATAAGAAAGTAACATGTACAGACCTATGTTTTTTAAATAATATTTTCCCCTAATTATATGTAAAATATTAACATTCCTTGTATTTTTCAGTTTTGAATTTTATATCCATCCCTCCTTTCCTCTTCTTTCCCCTCCCTATGACAGTAAGCAATCTGATAATCTATTACACATGTGCAATCATGTAAAACATTTCAATATTATGGACCTGTATTTTTTGAAAATTACTTTGGTGACTTTGTGGAGGATAGATGGGAATGGGGAGAGGCTTGAGGAAGGGAGACTAAATATGCAATAGTCCAGGTGAGAGGTGATAAGGGACTTTACTAAGCTGGTTGTTATGAGAGCATGAAGGACTCAGATGTGAGAATGGAGATAAAAACAAGATTTGGCAACTGATAGCTTTGTGGAGTGAGGGAGAATAAGTTAAGGATGACACCATTTACAAACCTAGGGGACTGGAAGGATGGTAGTATCCTTGACAATAATATGGAAGTTTAGAAGAGGGGAGGATTTTGGTAGAAAGACAATGAATTCTGTTTTGATGGTATTCAGTTTGAATTGCTTCCGGGATATTCAATCTTAAATGTCTACTAGGCAATTAATGATGTGGGACTGGAGCTCAGGAGAGAAATTCACAAGGTGGGTTTATAAATGTAGGAATCATTTGGATGGAAATAATTATTAAATTAAGGGGAAATGGAAAAGTCCCCCAAGTTAGACAGTGTAAAGAGAAAATATAAGAGGCCTCCAAACAGTATATTGGGGGACAACTACTTAGGAGGTATTATGCAGATGCTGAATCAGCAAAGAATACTGAGGAGGATCAATCAGATAGGTAGGGGTAGCCAGAAAAAAGCAGTGTCATGAAAACCTGTAGAAGAGAGAGTATGCAGGAAGAGTATGGTTAACAGAATCCTAAGCTGCAAAGAAGATGAGTTTGCAGAAAAGAACATTAGATCTGTCCTTTAAAAATCACTGGTGGGGGCAGCTAGGTGGTGCAGTGGATAGAGCACCGGCCCTGGAGTCAGGTGTACCTGAGTTCAAATCCGGCCTCAGACACTTGACACTTACTAGCTGTGTGACCTTGGGCAAGTCACTTAACCCTCACTGCCCCACCAAAAAACCCCAAAAAAACCAACAACAAAAAATACTTATTTGGGGCAGCTAGGTGGCACAGTTGATAGAGCACCAGCCCTGGAGTCAGGAGTACCTGAGTTCAAATCCGGCCTTAGACACTTAACACTTACTAGCTGTGTGACCCTGGGCAAGTCACTTAACCCCAATTGCCTCACTAAAAAAAAAAAAATCACTGGTGACTTTGGAAGATGTTCCAGGTAAATGATAAGGTCAGGAACCAGATGAAGAAATTGTTACAAAAATAGTGATAGAGATAGTGAGTATAGACTAATCTTTTCCAAACTTTGACAGTGAAGGAGGATGCTTTTAAGAAAAAGCAAAATCAAAGGATTGTTTTTAATGGTGTAGTCCTGTGTAAGTTTTATGACTCAGAAAAAGAACCAGTAGAGAAGGAAAGATTGGCATTGGGTTAATAAAACAAACTTCTGCAGGATGAATCATGGAGGAAAACTCCAGTGGAGACAAGATTTGGGATCATAGGTAGAGGGGTTGGCATTGATGAACAGAATTAATCATCTCTTCCCCTAAGATCACTAATAATGAGGAAAGGATGGGAAAACATATAGCTCTGAAATGTGGAATCAATCCACAGTCAATCCACTATTAAGTGACTACTATATATAAAATACCTTGATTTTGATTTTCCTTGAAAGCATCCTCCTTCACAGACAAAATTTAAAAAAGATTAGTCTATACTCACTATCTCTACTTCCTGGCAAGTGAGTCACTGTAAACCCTTTCAAAGTCTGGTTTTCAGGACTGCCACTCTACTAAAATTACTCTATGAAAATTCCACACATGTTAGACATAAAAATGCAAAGAATGAAACAATCCCTCAACTGAGAAGGATCTTATATTCTCCTGGAAGAGCAAGTTATTATAATCCATTCTTGACTCAGGTCAGTCTGATGCTTCAAGACTGGAAGTAGAAGAGAATGAGATACAATATCTAACATGTTAACAAAAGTATACTTACTTATCTATGGAAATTTATTTTGATTTTGGGACCCTACCTTTGGGCTGAAATTAGAAAGGCTTAGGCCTTCAGGGTCTCTTCTGTGTGGGAGGTGCTGGTGCCCCTCCCCTTCTGCTGCAGCTGAGCCAAAAAGCCCTGTGGGCTGTATGAGACGCTAGCTCCCTCTGACCTGAGCGGATCTATCCCAGAGATCCTGGGCTTGTCCAGGCCAGGCTCTGGTGTAGCCTGTGCTGAGGCACGTGATGCTCAAGCGTCCACCCCAGCTCCAGCTGCAGCCCTGGCTGGTAGATTAGCCTGGGGTCTGTGGGGGCGATAAAAAGTCCGAGATTTGAGCGGAGAAAAGGAAAATATGTATAGACCTGGGAGTTAGATAAAGAAGGAGGCAGAAGGACAAGATTAGGAGACCTTCAGACAAGACTGAGGGAGGCTGATGAGATTAAGAGAGCAGAAGGACTGGAGCACTAGGAAAATAGAGGGAAAGGTCGGTGAGAGAGAAACACAGGGGTTCAGTGGTGGCAGTAAGGAGAGGAAAGTTAGAAGCAGAGGGATTTACAAAGTGAAAGGGGCTCAGAGTTAGAATAAAGGACCTGAGTAGTGAAAGTGGAACATACCCTAAGGCAAGAGGTGGCTAAGACCCTTATTGTATTAAAAAAGTTCCAGGCCAGCAGGAAAGAGACCTGCTGAACGCAGTCAGGTTGTACATTTTATTTCCCTGAATTCTTTATTTTAAATAGTATCTCATAAATAAACTCTGCTTTAATTATTTAGTTAAGAGGCTTCTTAATATTTTGCTTATCAATTTGGGAGCCCTGTGGTGGAACTTTATAAACGGCCCATATTAAATTAATAGCAGTCAGATAGCCAGTTAGTAAGTCCCCAGATTAGTCCTCCAGTCAGATTAGCCCCCAAATTAGGCCAGCAAGTTAACAAAATATTCTTAGATATCCATGGAACAAAAAGGCTACTCAGCAAGGATAAAGCATTAATTCTGGTGAACGCAGCATCCTTGCCTCTGTTTTGGCCATGCTAGTATGCAAGTAGTCAAGTCTGAGGGAGAACAACTCCTATCTATTCATGTTTTGGCTTTTGTATTTGGGCCACCAAGTACCTGTATCAACAACCCAGGTCTTCATTCCCTGAATCAATTATGTCCTGAAGACAATTGCAAAGCCTTTTAAGAAAAAAAACATCTAGCCAATCCAACATGGCAAATGCATAGAGATGCACTCCATTTCTCCTGAGAAGTGGGAAGTGAGCCAATCTGCTGGGTGAGAGGACAAGTGACAGGAGATTTGACTGCTTGGGTTGAGAGGAAATGGTTTATAATAGTAACTGGAGAACATACTAGAGTTTTATAAGAGATTAATAAAAGAGATGATTTTTACTTCAGAGAGAGAGGTTATGGTCTTCTTGGGGTTTTATAAACCTTAAGTTGGCTTCAGTGACTTGATGAAGATAGTAGAGGGTGAATGGTTTGGGGTTAGATAAATGAATATCATTAATGAATCATACCCCAAGTAGTTCTACGATTTTGACTCATGCTTTTTCTCCCTACCCAGAATAGCCTCTTTGCTTCTCTATGCCATACCAAATCCCATGGCCCCTTCAAGGCTTAGTGCAAGTCTCTTTTCTGCATTATTTCTTTTTTTTAGGCAATTGGGACTAAGTGATTTGTCCATAATCACACAGCTAATAATTGTCTGAGACCAGATTTGAACTCACGTCCTCCTTACTCCAGGACCAGTTCTCTATCTACTGTCTATCTACCTCTCAACTGCATTATTCCTTTTAACCAACATTGTTCTTCTTCTTTGCTGATCACCTACAGTTCTATTCTTCAAACTATATTATGTCACTTTTTTATACTCAGTCAAATTATTTTATTGTTTCATATTTATTTCATATATATGTCATAAATTTCCCAAACTATGATAAGCTTCCTTAGGGCAAAAAGCGTGTCTGATGCTATTCTGTCTCTCCTTATGGTGCTAAATATAGGACACATCTCAGCAAGAATTTGGGGAGGGAATGGACCTGTTATTTCAATGGCATAAGCAACTGGTATTGGGGAAATTTGTTTTGATTGAAGATCATGAAACTTATAACCATAAGTGCTCAGTGGCACTTTCTGGAGTCACATAGCCAGCATCATCATCACCACCACCACCACCATCATCGGCGTTGTCCACTGCTAACAGATATAGCACCTATTAAGTGCCAGGTACTGTGCTAAGCACTTTACAATTATTGTCTCATTTGATCCTGACAATAATTCTGAGAGTTAGATGCTATTATTACCCCCATTTTAAAGGTAAAGAATTTGAGGCAAAAAGATATTAAGTGACTTACCCCAGCGTCACACAGCTAATAAGTGCCTTAGACTATATTTAAAATTTGAACTCAGGTCTTCTGGACACCAGGACACCTGGCTGTGTTAGAGGCAGGACTTAAACTCAGATTTTTCTTTTCTTTTAGGCAATTGGGGATTAAGTGACTTGGCCATAGTCGCACAGCTAATAGATGTCTAAGGCAGATTTGAACCCCGGTCTTCTTGACTCCAGGACCAGTGCTCTATCTACTGTACCACCTAGCTACCCTAGAGTTTTCTGCCTCTAAGGAAAGCTCATTATTCATCATATCACATTGTCTTTCTCAATAATTTAATTAAAAATCTGCAAAGAAGATAATGTCAAAATTATAATGATTATGAAAAGTCACTGTTTCATAACAATTATTTTTGGTTTTTAACAAAAACTCTACTCTTATTATCTATTTATTATTATTATTATCATTATTATATAAATTCAGTCAAAATAATATTGAAGTATAGTTTCAGGTTCTCCAAAGAGAGTATATGAATTCATGAAAGCAGATAAATGTATTGAATTGTAGTCATAATAACTTCTGGAGCAGGTGCTATCTGAATTGCTATCATATATTTTTTTTCTTTCATAATCTTCTTGTCAGAATTGTATAGCAGGACACACACTGGATTTTAGAGTCAGTGGACCTAGATTCAAATCTCAAGTCTGCTCTTTTTCTTCCTTTGTGACCCACTTAATGTCTCCAGGTCTCAGTTTCCTCAGTTATACAAAGAGGGACTTGGATAAAATGATGACCATGACGTCATTTCCTTCTCTAGATCTTTGATCATTTGTCACTGTATCTAGTGAATTTATAGTATAATTAACTGAAATAACTGTTTTTATCTAAATTGAGAGGGGGTAATGTGGATTAATGAATAGAGAGTTGGTCTGAAGTCCAGGAAGATCTAAACTCTCATCCTGCCTCTGACATATAATGGTTGTGTGACACAGAGCATGTCACTCTCAGTGTGACAACTCTAGGACAATAAGTTACAGAGAAGGTAGCAACTTGCTTTGGTAGAGGGAGTTTTCTCATATGGGAGTTCCCTATACCAATGAAATTGAAGGTCTGCTCCCTATCCCCACGTACAAAGGAGTGGCTGTCTCTGATTTCTAATATTTCACTGGAACTATGGTTGTTTTATCACTTAATGACACTTCTCTGTATTTGAATAAAAGAAAAAACCCTGAATCTTGAGTAATCACAATCATCACAAGCATCCTTAGAACTTCATTTCCTTTCTTCTAAATCTTCAAGGATTTCAAATCACTAATGGCCTCCTCTGAGTCCTGGCACCTTTAGGCAGAGTATTAGTTCACATTCAGACATAGATGACTGGGTAAACAGCTATCTTAACATCAGAAAACTATAGTATGATGCCAGCCCAGAGGCTAATGTGAGCTACATGGGTTGCAGAACCCAGGAAATTCAGAATATTGAAGATATGGTCTCTTGCTTTGATTTGATATTTTGAGACAAATCTGTTTCTACATAGGTTTTTAATGAACCACTGGAATATTTGGTAACAGAACAGAAGTTAGGCTGGCATCATACAGTGGAAGATATCTAAATGTGATTTTGAAGCTTTTATATAAATCCAATTTTCACAAACCAAATGGACTAGTCTTTGATCTTTGAATCATCATGCTTAAAAACACAGCAGCTTTGAGTTTTTCTGGATGACTTGCTGAATCTCCTCTTGAACCCACTCTTAGAGACTCTTAGGTGGTATGGTGCAATGCCAGCTGTACTTGGAGTCAGAAAAACCAGAGTTTTAATCCTATCATAGACACTTACTAGCTGTGTTACTCCAGAGAAGGTACTTAATTTCTCTTAGTCTCACTTTCCTCATCTGAAAAATGAAAGTATTGGAATCAGTGGTCTTTAAGGTCCCTTAAAGCTTTAAATCTGTGAATCTATTCTCATTATATTCATTCATACATGCATACATACATTCATTCATTCATTCATTCATTCATTCATTCATTCATTCATTCATTCATTCATTCTGGCTAGTATGTGTAAAGCACTTGGCCTCAGCTAATCAGTTAATAATTCACAAACACTAAGAGACTTAGAGGAAGTTCAGTGATATTTAGCGAAACCTTATGATACACTATTTTTTGAAAGAATGAACTTGTCTTTTATATAAATTCATGTTTTCATATGATTTTTCTTAATGCAGAACATAGCTTAAGGCACTAACACCCTCTAGATGCCAGTATCTTGCTTCCTTTTTTCCTATGCACTTCAGCTTGAGACATCAGGATACAAAAATAAAACTAAACTACACTTCCAAAACAATACTTTTTTTTTTTTTTTTTAGGCAATGGGGATTAAGTGACTTGCCCATGGTCACACAGCTAGTAAGTGTCAAGTGTCTGAGGCCGGATTTGAACTCAGGTACTCCTGAATCCAGGGCCGGTGCTTTAACCCCTGCGCCACCTAGCTGCCCCCCAAAACAATACATTTTTGACCCCATCTAAGCGTGGGCTTGAAGCTATCCTTTTTGGCTCTTGTGCTTTAACAACTGCAAACACTTTTTTGATTGAATTAAATAATCAGAATTTTGTGTGAACAGGGCCTGTACACCTCCTTGAATCAAACAAAGCCATTGTATGAAAGGCTGGACTAAGCCCTAAGCATTTTGGGAGAAACTTTCTCTGAATTGGAAGAGGTTGAGTGTCTTGATTGTTTTGTTATCCAAATGTTGTTAGAAAATTGAATTTTGCTTTGACCACAAAGAGGTTTGGAGTTATGGTTTTGTGGTTGTTCTTCAATAGTTTCTAACTCTTCATGACCCTATTTGGGCTTTTCTTGGCACAGATGCTGGAGTGGTTTGCCTTTTCCTTCTCCAGCTCACTTTACAGATGAGGTAACTGAGACAAACAGGATTAAGTGATTTTCCCAGGCTTAAACAGCTAGTAAGTGTCTGAGGCCAGATTTGAACTCAAGAAGATGAGTCTTCCTGACTGCAGGCCTGGCACTCTATCTGCTTTGCCATCCAACTGCTCTATAATTAATGATGGATATACATATAATGTCAGGAAGAGGAGACAACCACTGCTTAAGTGTTAGTTTTTCTAAATGGGGGCTGAGTGACTGTTACTGGACTCAGAACTTATCATCTAAAACATATTTCCTCAAGTCAAAGTAAAGGAAACTGAGTAGAACTCAGGGGTCATTGTATTTCCTCCTAAGTTTAAAGTTAGATAATTGTTATCACAGGATGTTACATCATTAAAAGTCTTAAGGTTGCGGTGGCTAGGTGGCACAGTGGATAAAGCACTGGCCCTGGATTCAGGAGTACCTGAGTTCAAATCCAGCCTCAGACACTTGACACTTACTAGCTGTGTGACCCAGAGCAAGTCACTTAACCCCCATTGCCCTGCAAAAAAAACCCCAAAAAACAAACAAACAAAAGTCTTAAGGTTGGGGCAGCTAGGTGGCACAGTGGATAGAGCACCAGCCCTGGATTCAGGAGGACCTGAGTTCAAATGCGATCTCAGACACTTGACACTTACTAGCTGTGTGACCCGGGACAAGTCACTTAACCCCCATTGCCCTGCAAAAAAAAAATCTTGAGCTTTATGCCATGGATCAAACTGTTGTTTTCCCAGAGCAGTGCCATTAAAGTGTCTTGCATATAGTACATGCTTAATAATTATGAACTTAATTGAATTGCATTCCAACCATCATACTATCCCTAGATCTCCATTTTTACCCTTAGTAGGTTTTAATGATATCTCTATTTATTTTCCCTGTTCTTTCCCACCTTGCCTTATTTCAGGACCCACCAGGCCCCTCATATTTAAATAGTGTGGAAAATAGTGAACATTCACTTCCTGTTAGCTGAAAGTTTTAGTGGCTAAAAGCTTCAACATAATGGCATCCTCCAGCTACAGTTTGGTAAGGTCAAGTGTAATTTGAAATGGGTTATAGGAAAGCAGAATCTGCAATTTATTCTCAGTGAAAAATGGTTCTCACCTTGAAAGTTCTTTCGATTTGGGAGTTGAACAAATGCATGCAGGTTTGAAAATGGAAGAAAAAAAAAGTGACACCATCTTAATTATATCTTCACACACCCCACTATGTTTTAACATTATACCATGCATCCATATCTTTGCTGAGCAGTGACACTATGAAAACAATGTGATACCTTGGTTTGGCTCCTATCCCATCACCACCTACTTAATACAGTGTCTGATACAGACAAATCATACTCCTGAGTGCACACAGAGCTGCGATTATTCTAAGTGAAAGGTTTCCAGACTCAAGGCAAAATTCAAACTCTGACTACAATGTAGGTTACCAAATATACATCAGCTATAATACATGATCCATAAGGAAGGCAAGGGAAATAAAAATATTCTGAAACATACAAATAAAGCTATCAATGGTAAGATGAAGAGTAAGAAGCAAAAGGAAAAATTCTATCGGCATCTGAAGTGGGAATGAAATTAATTTTTATTTCATGGTAAGAAGAGTAGCTAGTGCTTTTGACCTTTCTTTCATCACTGGGAATGAAAGGGAAAAGAAGCCTTGGGAAAGCTCTACCCAGATAGAAATTATTTTGACAGCAGAAGCTATTTACAGGCAATCCCTTAACCAGGCAATTGGATTAGTTGGAGGATCCAGCTAGAACGTGGGGTATATATAAACAGTGAGTCATTGCTTTCACATTTGGTGAAGCTTCTTGGCTAAATCTTATTCAGCCCAGCATCCACATTACTCAAAATTACAGTGCTCAGGTGAGCTCGGCTAATTATGCTTCTTGTGGAAACTAGGGGATGGAAATTATAGTTGCAAAGTTGCCACTGACTTCAGAAGCACTGGAAACAGCTTTGGACTGGGAGCCAGGAGACATGAGATTTTACCCACTGGCTTTGCTACTAACTCATTGTGTAACCTTGGACAATCTGTGGACCACAGTTTCCTTACCTATGAAATGAAGGCCCACACAATCTTTAAAGTCCTTTGTAGCTTGTAAATTTTATTGCCCTAAAATATTCTGGACCAGTTTTCATATCAGATAATTCTATTAGTCTTTCACTTTCCTGTGTTTTCTCCTGCCAAATTGCACTGGGACCTCAAGGCTACCACAGTGTGTTCCATAGATAATGGTCTCACTTTGCTCAAAGTAGAATGCCCTTGAACCTGGTCAAAGGCAAAGGATGTCCCTTATCCTACTCTAAGGAATTTGTTCTACTCTTAGTGAAAATCTTATTCTTCACTCTCATTTGCCTTTGCACAAAGGAGGAAAGTGGGGACAAACCTTGCCCATCACTGTTCCCCGCCTTCTTCTCATTATACCAACATTTCAAAGAGTTAATCTATTTTCACAGTTTTAACTATTACCTCCAGAAGACAATTCCTGAATCCACCCATAAATTCTTCCTTTTCTTCCAGTCCTGTATTGTTAACTGACTAGTGGATGGTAGATGTGGGACTGGTAGATGTCCTGCCATCACCAAAGAGTCATCAGGTTCGAAATTGAACTTCTCATCCCATCTCTCAACACCTGCAGACCTTTTAAATTATTTCAGTTGTGTCACTGGCACTGCCATTCTTTTAGTCTCCAGGGGTAGAGACCTCCTTAGTTATCATTACTGTTTCTCTCATTATCATCCCTTAAGTCTAATCTGCCAACACATTTTTCTAGTTCTTTCAAATCTCATGCATTTCTGTATTTAGTATCTCTACTGCCAATCAAACTCTAGACTCTCACCAGATCAAGTCTCAGTGACTGCAGCAGCTTCTTGGCTGGCCTTTAGTCTTTCTGCTCTGCCATACCCATCTAATCCCTCTTGAATATACTTGTCAGAGTAACCTTCCTAAAACACATCTTTCCTGATGTCACCTCCCTGACAAGCTGACTCTTAGCTGGCTTCCAAAGTCTTCCACATTCTGATTCCATGCTACTTAGCCAAAATTGTTTTCCACTGCTTCCCATTTGACATTTACTAATTGTGTGACCCTGGCCAAGTCACTTAACCCTCATTGCCCCGCAAGAAAAAAGGAACTGTCACCAAGACTGAAAAGGCATACTTCCTTTAGCCCTAATCACTGGCCAAGGAGTCAGTTGAGTCTAAGCATTTTAATTTGGTTTTTGATGAGAGGAGGATGCTTTTAGCCATGCAGTACTCTGAGGAATTTGGGCTATTCACTCTCATTTACTTCTGTCTTCCAGCCTTGAAAGGGAAACCATAGAGGCAGAGAGTAGGGACTATCTTACCCTCTCATTGATATATGAGTATAATGAGAAGAAGAGAAAGCTAAAGGCAGGGAACAGTGATGGGCAAGATTTGTCCCTACTTTGTTCCTTTGTGCAGAGGCAAATCAGAGTGATGAGAAAGGCTTTCACTAGAAGTAGAACAAATTCTGTCTCAAAGAGATCATCCATTCTCACAACTTCAACTGTGTCTTCTAGACAGAAGTTTGCTAAACACAGCCCGTACCTCTCGGCTTCATTCCACACTCTTTTATTTATTTCAAACTAACTACTAAATGTTTCCTCATGGATGTTCTACCACCATCACAAAACCATCATGCTCAAAGAGTTTAGGGGACTCTCCGAAGGTTACTCAGAAAGATTAGGAATCAAGGGAACAGGTTTTTCTTCTCATCCAGCCCTATTTCATCTGATAAGCATATATAGGACCCACTATGTGTAAAGAAGGTTCTACTTGACACATAAATATCTATTGAGTTCAATTATTGAAACATTCCATTAACAAATTAATGCAACCTGGTTTTTTGTTGTTACTTAGACAAAGTTTCTTGACCAATTACAGGTCACAAGGACATGAGCTATGTCACATGACAACATACAAACCTGGCCCAAGCTGAATGGATTTTTGGCCTGATTTGGGGTAAAAACATCTAGAATTTTTTTTAACTTTTTTTTACTTTATAGCATTTTACTTTTTTTTACTTTTTTTTTACTTTTTTTACTTTATAGCATTTTACTTTTTTTTACTTTATAGCATTTTTTTACTTTATAGCATTTTTTTTACTTTATAGCATTTTCCTCTTGAATAGCTCAACCAAAGAAGGTTCCTATTTAATGCCTGCAAAGTACCTAAGATACCAGTATATGTTGGCAGGAGATATTAGAGTTGCTAAAATTGGAGGGGGCAAAATAGAAGGAAGGGATCTTCTTTCTGATCTTCATTTGATGGCAGAACCATTAATGACAGTGTTATTCCTAGAACTCTCAAGCATAGAGTACCTTTAGATCTGGTTGGCATCCCAACTTGTTTGAATGTCTTGTTTAAACTGGTTTGCAAATCATCTTATCCTTGGGGCTATGTCAGGATTTTCTTGGCTTTAACTCAATGAGCAGAGTAGCCTCAGAGCACATGCCCTAACCCTCCCATTTACACTTGAATAATTCTTGCTGTTGATGAGAAAATGAAAATGTGGAATGAGTACTTAGAAGTAATAAGCAATTATCAAACTTCAGAGGGGTCTAAGCTCAAAGTTGTGGGTGAGAGTAATAATTTTAACCACCCTGAGGCAAACCTATAACTAACATTTATAGAGCACTTTAGAGCTTGCACTTTATAGATATTATCTTGGTTGATGATCAAAACAACCCTATGAAGTATATGCCCTTATTATCCCTATTTTATAAATGAGGAAACTGTAGCTGAGAGGTATTACATGACTTCCTCACTTTCACACAGCTAGTAAGTGTCTGAGGCAGAATTTGAACACAGTATTATTGACTCCAAATCCAACACTCTACCCACTATGTCACCTAGTCACCTCTACAAAATTTATGTTGAGGGTAATTATGTCAGAATACTTTGGATTTCTGAGAAGTGTCTCCACAGTCAAAAAGATAATGGCAGTAAGAGAAAGCTGATATTAGTAGAGTTCTAGTCACTTTCCCATTTACAAAACAACTTATACTTTCAATCCTTATTCATTTTCAGAAGAGAAAACTTTTCTTAACTTCAAAGTCGTCAAGAAAGTAGGTGGGGAGGGGCTGGGAGTAGGGACCTGACACCATTCATTCTAGTCTAATCTGTACCTACAAATCTATATACAGCAAAGTGGCTTTGAGTAGCTGTCTTCATGACTCAAACATGTACAGAACATCTATTCAGATTAGTTATTTAATTCACTAATTCCTCCTCAAATGAGTCCATCAAAACCCAAAGTCATATGGAATTGAGTAATTGCCACCCTACAAATTTAACCCTCTTAAGTTGATCCTCCAATGATCATTCATTCCATTTTACATAATCTCTTAATGTTTCTATTTGAAGATATTCCCAAAGGGCTGAACTACTTGAAGATAACTCTGTCTGACATCTGTTCTGAGGAGTATAAATTGACCCTTGCTTCTAAACTCCAGGGTGCCCTGAAAGTCTCTCTTAGTTTTAGCCCACATTCAAGTGAGCTTGTAGCTAAAGCCTCAGGTAGAAAGACATGCTGGGTAACTGTTATATAAGTCATTGTGTGGACTCACTAATGAAATAATGACATTTACATGGCACTTTATGATTAAAAAAGTACATTTCATATATCTTTGTGTGTCTGTACATATATAACTACATATGTATGTATATATATATGTGTGTGTGTGTGTGTGCGTGTGTAGAGATAAAGATGGAGAATTCAGAGATAATAGAGCTAGAGATAGAGACAGAGTCAGGGACAGAGACAGAGACAGAGACAGAGACAGAGATAGAGATTGAGACAGAGATAGAGACAGAGACAGAGATGATAGAATTTGATTTTTCCAAAAAGACTGGCAAGGTGATAGCCTGAAATTGTCCACACATTTGGCTTGGAAAGGACCTTCAAAATAAGGATCATCTCAATTTAGAATTGAAGTGTTTAGACTTGTTTGAACAAAATTGCGATCATTAAATATTACAATCCTCAGTAAGCTTGTGAGTTTGCTGTCAAATGTAGAAACCTTCCTTCAAGAAAATGTGGTTACTATTTTATATTGCTTATCTGGAAATTCTTCTATAAGTCTTATGTTTTAGTAAAACTCAAAGGTCATCTATCCTAACCTCTAGCTGAATGTGTTTCCTCTGCATCATTCCTGACAACTTTACTTGAAAGAACACTAATGCCCATAGATGTGAAGTTAGTTGTTCAAGTCTGTGCAACCAATTTATCACAGAAGCAGGACTAGAAAGCCAGATCTTCACATTTCCAATGTGATTCTCCTTCCATTGTTACAAACTACCATTAATGAAGTAGCAACTGAGACATTCAGCCATTCATTAAGCAACTAATTTATTAAATGCCTACTATGTGCAAAATACTGGACTCTTCAGTGGAGGAGACAAAAAAAGAGTAAAAACATATTTTTCTGCCTTTTTATACAACCTACTTAAACAAATGTTCAATATTATATAAAAAGTATACTGAAAATCTAGTCATCTTTCAGCTTTACCTTTAGGGGTCACCAAATACTGTTGGTTTCACTCATTAAAACTTTGTGTTCCATAATGTCATTTGTTGTTGTTTAGCCATTTTTCAATCATGTTGAATTCTTTGTGACCTCATTTAGGGTTTTCTTGGCAAGAATACTGGAGTGGTTTGCTATTTCTTTCTCCAACTCATCTTACAAATGAGGAAACTGAGGCAAACAAGGTTGAATGATGCCCAGGGTCACATAGCTAGTAAATTTCTGAGGCCAGATTCAAACTCATGAAGAGAGCCACTGCACTACCTAGTTGCTCTTCCATAATGTGACCTCAGACCTTTTTGTTGCATTCAAGTCAGGAGACTTTGATTTTACTTCTGACTCTAACACCTATTAAACTAGATATCTGTGAGAAAAGTTCTTTTTTTTTTTTTTTTTTTTTTTTTTTTTAGTGAGGCAGTTGGGGTTAAGTGACTTGCCCAGGGCCACACAGCTAGTAAGTGTTAAGTGTCTGAGGCCGGATTTGAACTCAGGTACTCCTGACTCCAGGGCCGGTGCTCTATCCACTGCACCACCTAGCTGCCCCGAGAAAAGTTCTTAGTCTTTCCAAGTCTCAGTTTCTTCATTTATAGAACAGAGATCATAATACTTACACTATGCAGAGAGAATGAAAGCTCATTGATGGCAGGAATTTTTCACTTTTGTCTTTCTTGCCCTAGTACCTAGTACATAGGAGATGCTAAGTAAGTGATAGTTGGTTGATTGAATGAATATCAACTTCAACAGATTTTGGTGTTTTTTTTTTTGTGGGGGAAGGAATGAAAGTGTTTTGTAAAGCTTAGAGTGCTGGGTACATTTATTATTGTTGTTGTTGTTACAGTTGTTCTCCATAACAAAAGTTCCAAATGATTTCCTCTTTCTTTCAACAAGTACATAATGACATTCCTACCAACTGTATTGATAGCATTGCCTCCAACTTCACCTAGAAGAATGAGGCAAACTTAGGGAATAACCTATAATTCTCTACTCCTCAAAACTTTTCACCATCATAACCCATTCTCCATGTCCTTTACTTTGTCCTAAAGGGAGGGCTATCCACACATATCACTAAGACTAACTCTCTACCTTATGGCCACCTACTCTTACCTCCTCTAGGACTTTGCTCTAGTAACCATGTTCTCTCACATATCTTCCATCTTTTCCTCTCTACTTGCTTCTTTCCATTTTTTTATAAATCTGCCCAGCTCTTCACAATTCTACAAAGCCCTTTGATAGGTCCATATATACCATCCAGCTAGCATCCATCACTTTCTTCCCTTTCTCAGTCACAAGGCTTTAAAAAGTAGTCTTCAGGGCAGCTAGGTGGTGCAGTGGATGGAGCACCGGCCCTGGATTCAGGAGTACCTGAGTTTAAATCCGGCCTCAGACATTTGACACTTACTAGCTGTGTGACTCTGGGCAAGTCACTTAACCCCCATTGCCCTGCAAAAAAAAAGTAGTCTTCTTTGTCGTTCAGTAATTTTAATGGTGTCCAATTCTTTGTGACATCATTTTGTTGTTGTTGTTGTTGTTGATTTTTTGCAAAGATGCTGGAATGGTTTGCCATTTCCTCCTCCAGCTCATTTTACATATGAGAAACTGAGGCAAAAAGGATTAAATGATACATCCAGAGTCACACAGCTATTAAATGTCTGAGGCTGGATGTGAACTCATAAAAATGAATCTTCCTAATTCTAAGCCTAGCTCTATCCACCTAGCTATACCCCAAAGTAATCTTTTTGTTGTTGTTGGTCACTCATATCTAACTCCTTGTGACCCTATTTGGGGTTTTCTTGGAAAAGATACTGGAGTGGTTTGCCATTTCCTTCCCCAACTAATTTTACAGATGGGGAAACTGAGGCAAACAGGGGTTAAGTGACTTGTCTAGGGTCACACAGTTAATGTGTCTGAGGTTGGATTTAAACCCAGGTCTTCCTGACTCCCTGCCTGACTCTATCCACCACACCACCTACATACAGAACATTAAATAGCAATAAAATGTGGATTAAATAGAATGAATCAGTACTGCCTTGTTAAAAGTAAAAACATTTTTCCCCAAGTGGTAAATTTTAAAAGGGTAAAAGTGCATATAGTATCAGTACAGTGGAAAAGTACTGACTCTGAAGTCAGAGGACCTGGATTCATATACTGTTTCTGCCACACACACTACCTATGTAAACCTGAGCAAGTTATTTAGTCCCCTTAACCTCAGTTTCCTCATCTGTAAAATGAGAAGATTGGACTAGCTTCTGGGTGGATCAGCTTTTGAGACCCCTTATATATGAATCCCCAACTCTAAATGCTATTTTGCATTGTCTTAATTAAGGTTTTCAGAGAGTATGCTTCATTTGTGGTTTATGTTTGTCAGCTATATTAAAGCAAAATGTAGTAATAATTAAAAGTGGTCTATATCTGATCCCCCTGTCTCACTATCCACTTGCCTCTCAGTCTCTTCTAGTTAGATTTATTTCTTAACCATTCCACTGAAACTGTTCTCTAAGGTCACTTGCACTCATCTCATTCCTGAATTTGATCTTATTTCAGGCCTCATCTATCTTGAACATTCTAGAGGATACAACATCACTGACTACCTTTTCCTTAAGAATAGTACTTTTGGATAGAGCACTGGCCCTGGAGTCAGGAGAACCTGAGTTCAAATCCAGCCTCAGACAGTTAACTCTTACTAGCTGTGTGACCCTGGGCAAGTCACTTAACCCCAATTGCCTCACCAAAAAAACAAAAAAACAAACAAACAAACAAACAAACAAAAAGAATAGTACTTTTTCCCTTGGATTCAGAGACAGCAGATTTTTCTAATTCTTATATCATTGTATGAACTTTTTTCTTTGCTCCTGTTGCTGGCTTTTAATCCTTTCCCTCTTCATATAATCATTGTTGTTATTCAATGGTTTTAGTCATATTCAACTCTTTGTGGCCCCAATTGGGGTTTTCTTGGCAAAGATACTGGAGTGGTTTACTATTTCCTCCTCCAGCTCATTTCACAGATGAGAAAACTAAAGTAAGGAGGGTTAAGTAACTTTCCCAGGGTCACACAGCTACCAAGTGTCTGAGGCCAGATTTGAACTCAAGTCTTTCTGACTACAGGCCCGGCACTCTATGCACTATACAACTTAGGTGCCCATACAATCATAGGATCATACAATCATAGATTTAGAACTAGAAAAAAACTTAGTAGTCATTCACTCTGGCCTTCTCATTATACATTTGATCAACCTGAGGCTCAGAGATGTCAAATGAGTTTTCCAACATCACACAGTAAGTATTTCAGGCAAGATTTCTATTCAGGTTCCATTGATGCTAAGCCTCCTACTTTCCACTACATCATACTCCCTCAACCCTCATATATATATATATAATATATATATATGTATATATATACACACATACACATACATATACATACATATATATACATATATATGTGTGTATACATATATATACACATATATGGAGAAAGAGAGAGAGATAATAGAGACAATATATATTTTTTCCTTTGACAACAACAATCACTCCCATATCTTCAACTGCCACCTCTGCCAAACTTATTAACAAACCTGATTCTCTGTCTGACTTCTCTTCTGAGCTCCACAGACACAATTCCAGCCGCCTACATGACACCTCCCTCCAGATTTTCATTGGTATCACAAATTTTAAAAACCCAGAATCAAATGTCATGTTTGCCCCAAGGTTATTTTTTGTGGGGAAGCTAGGTGGTGCAGTGGATAAAGCACTAGCCCTGGATTTGGGAGGACCTGGGTTCAAATCCGGCCTCAGACACTTGACACTTACTAGCTGTGTGACCCTGGGCAAGTCACTTAAGCCCCATTGCCCCACTACAAAAAAAACCCTCCTTTGGGGGCAGCTAGGTGGTACAGTGGATAAAGCACCCGCCCTGGATTCAGGAGGACCTGAGTTCAAATCTGGCCTCAGACACTTGACACTTACTAACTGTGTGACCCTGGGCAAGTCAATTAACCCTCATTGCCCTGCAAAAACAAAAACAATAAAAGGTTATTTTTGCATATTTGATTATAGAAATGTCAAAGATATTTTTTAACAGGGAGATAGATGAGCATGGATTTCAGTAAGCATGTCCCATTTAAATTGTGTGACTTTCATATTCAACCCCATTTACAAACATTGTAGATAGGGTAAAGGAAAGCAGTGTTTGGGATGGTGGTTGAAGAGAAAGAGAGATACTGTAGGTACCATTCAACCCACAACTAGAAATGCTAAATTCACCGTTCCCCTAAATCCCACATAAAGGTTTTCTTCTCCCTCTCAGTATAAATAAAAATAAAATAACAATAACAATAATAATAGAAATGTTTTAAAAGCATGACAATTAATGCTCACTTCCTTTTTTATCATGTCTAGATTGGAAAGTATTTTCCATGTATGTTCTGGTACCTCTCCCTCCTTTTCTTACCCCTATGTTTCTCTCAGTGGTATCATCATCAACTCATCCTCCCAAATTTGGACAGTCTATCATTATATTTGACTCAACCATCTCCCTCATTGCTTATATCTAATTTTCTGCCAAGCCCTGTCATTTCTACCATTGTAATGTTTGTCACATGCATCCCTTCCTTTCTAACTATACCACCACTACCCTAGTACAGGCCAATACTTATCTGAACTGTTGCAAGAAACTTCTGAAATGTCGTCCTTTCCCCCTACAAGATCCATATGTCTCATGTAAACTATTATGAGATAAAATGTAGTGGAGTAGATGAAGAACACATCTTGAAGCCAGAAGCCCTGGGTTTAGCCCAGTCTCTGATACATAACTGGCTGTGTGACCCAGGGCAGATCACTTAGCCCATTGGTGTCCTAGATAACTCTCTAAGATTATACATTTCAGAGAGTGTCAACACACATTGCTGGAGGCAGTATTCTCACTTTACTTCCCCATACCAGTGATATCATAGTTCCATTTTCTACCCTATGGAGCTGTCCCTAAATTCTCAAGGATATAGTGGTGATGAGGAAACACTGGCAGGTTTTACCAAACTGGAAGAACTTTGAACATGGAGTCCAGTGATGAATTGTAAGTCTGTTTTCTGAAGACTACTTTCATTAATTTGGGAGGGGCTAATCACTATATTTGTCACAGTATAGTAAATTCTTATGCCAGAATGTTTCATGAAGAAAATCTACTAAGATGTAGAGAAGTAGCCGTCTGCACTGGTGGAGGAATGCCCTCCACTAATTAAAACACAGATATTAAAAGCATTGACATTTTAATTAAATAAATAGATAGATTCCAGCAGAGAAAACATTTTCTAAATACTATGTAGCAGATACTGTGCTAAGTGTGACAAATACAAATATAAGCAATCATGACATCCTTCTATTTCATTCACTTGTTCAAAATCATTTTAGGGATCCCTATTGCCTACTGAGTAAAAGTCAAACTTCTTGGCCTTTGTACTGAAGGCCTTTCACACCATCTTTCCAGCATTAATTCATAGTACTTTTCCCTTTTACTTTAGCCAAACTGTCTTTGTCATCTCTCTCCTGCCTGCTTCATGCTTTCTTATCCCTGTGGCTTTTTTCATGACATTCTCTATTGTCCTTCTTTTCCTTTATGCCTATTATATTACTAGCCATATATTAAGGCCCAACTAAAGTGTCACCTCCCTCATGAAACCTTCCTGGTCCCCTCTTAGGCCTCTCATTTTATCTTACACTGCTCTTATGAATGTGGCATGAATTATTTTGTATTACTTTTATTTGTTATTGTGTCATGTTCCTTTACTGGACAGTAAATTTCAATCAGGCAGTCAGTGTCTTATTTAAACTCTGTACCTCTTCAAATACATAGCATAGAGCTATGAAGTGCTCTTGAAGTAACTGTAGACTTGGAATAACCCCTCCAATATTTCCACCTTATTATCATATCTGCCATCATGCCTGTCTGAAGTGAGTTATTTTGAGGATAACAGATTTATCATTTGTGTAACATAAGGCGTTTCAAGCAACTTCAGATAAACATACAATAGGTACTCAGTATCCTTGAGGATGATGGTGAAATAATGGAAATATGTCTATGGAAATAGAAGCTCTTTCTCTTGCTTCACTATTGCTACACTCAAGGGCCACTGTTGCTTTAGTCATTTAATCACTATTTGGCTCAGTTTCTCACCCACAAATGTAAATACGGGGCCTTAAAATTCAAGAATAAAAATTGCTTTGTAGAGGGAAAATATCTCTCATCATTGGATTAGCTGTAATGCATTTATAATGCCATTAATTGGAATCTGTCATCTGGTTGAATCCAATGTTAAAACTTGACACTCAAATGACCTTTCAAAAATCTTTGGTGGTTTATCCTATTGATAGAAACATAGGGAAAGGTTGGTACAAGGTATAGTAAAGGACTTTTAGCACTTTTGAAAGGAAGTTGATTCAATTATCTCAATTATCAAAAGAGAACAGGAATACATGTGATGAAATTCCAAAGATTAAGAAGCCAAAAGCATTTACTTTTGTGTTTAGTATATGTTGTTTACATCAGACTTACCTTATGGTAACAAAGTACTTATATATATATATATATATGTGTGTGTGTGTGTGTGTGTGTGTGTGTATGTATGTATATGTATATATGTGTGTATATATATATACGTATATAATCTTATTTGAATATGACCACAATCCTATGAAGCAGAATAATACAAATATTATTGCTCTCATTTTAAAGAGAGGAAACTGAAGATTAAAGTCTTTACTCGTGGTACCACAACTAGTAAGTAGCTGATATGAATGAACAGATAAATGAATGACAAAGCATTTAGTAGGTGTTTATTATGTTTCATGTACCATGCTAAAAACTAGGGACACACATATGAGAATGTATGATTTCAAGAAGTTTCTGTTCTAGTAAAGGGAGATAGTGCATAAAGGAGAGCTGGAAAATGAGCTGTAAGGAAAGGACAGTGGTACATGGTCTGGCAATAGTTTAGCAATAATAGCCAGAGTGATGTAGAGGCTTGGCTCTAGAAAAGATAAGGTTGAAAACACATGGATTAAAGTTCAAGGTGATTCAAGGATCAGAATCTAAGCACATTCCAGTGGGGGTAAAGAGGATAAGAATTATGGTTAGAATATAGATGGTATGGTTTGGAGATGGTGGCTGAGAAGCAAGACTTGAACCCAGGGTTACCTATTTCTAGTGCTCTCTTCACTATGTTAGACTGCTTGTGGGGCAGCTAAGTGGTACAGTGGATAGAGCACTGGCCCATGAGTCTGAAGGACCTGAGTTCAAATTTTACCTCAGACACTTACTAGATATGTGACCCTGGGCAAGTCACAACTCCAATTGCCTTAAACATCTGGTGCCATCTCCAGTTGTCTGTATCTCTATTTCTATCTCTATCTCTATCTCTTGCCACTGGATCAAGATGGTTCTGGAGGAGAGAGTAAGGTTGGTGACTTTGCACAATCCTTCCTCACTTAAATCCAATTCACTGCAAGTTATGACATCACCCTGCTGTCATGGTTCTCTTCCAGAATGAATTATAACCACAAGGCTGTTTTAACATCACCAAATAAGACTTTTATAGGTAAACACTGAAGTTGGCTCACATGATCCGACATGGTCATGACTAGTTAAGTATAGAAGTGGCAGTGTGGGGATAGTGTTAGGATCTCAGATCAAAGGCTTCTGAACTCCTGCTTGAACATGCCTAAATACTATGAAAATAATTTCCTCTTTGCTCCCGTGTAGATAGTGACAATCTACTGCTCTATTACTCCATTCAGAATCCTTGTGATTCTCCAGTGTCCCTATCCTTCTCTTTCCTACCTTTCAATCGTGCCTTCAAGAAGGCCTGCACTATTGTTAACAAAGTGCCCTTCATACTGGGCCTATGATGTTCCCCCAGAAATTCCTTTGTGTATATTATTGCATCTGTACATATTATTTGCCCCCAACAGAATATAAGCCCCCTGGGGTCAGGGGTTATTTCATTTTGTATTTGTATCCCCAGCAGTTTGTACACTGCATGGCATATAGTAGACACTTCATAAATGCTTGTTGAATTGAACCAGAATGTCTTGATGGGAAGCTATCAAGGAATATGGTCCTGTCATCTTTTTAGCACAATTAACACAAAAGACTTCAGGTAATTTCTCAAGTGTATGAGCATCAGTCTTTCTCTTTCAGAGGAGTCACAAAGATGCTAAGAGTAGAAGAAAGAAAGAACTGAAATGAGTTGTTTTTTTGGTCCCAGACATGGGTTTCTGATTCTTTTTTCTAGAGCTGAGGAAATCCTACAGGGATTAAGCTGAAAAAGCATGGCAGCAGCTGATCTTCCCTTGAAAGTCAAGGATTTCCTTGAGAACAAAGGATTTCATCTGAGAGATGATAAAATCAGTAAAGGTTCCTTTGGAAGGACTGCTTGTCTGGTCAAACAGGGTCCAACAGAGACTATGAAGCTAATCTAGTAGACCACTTAGAGATTTAGCATAATTTGAGCACTGCAATGATGTCACTGGAAGACAACTCCTCCAGAGTATGAGTTGCGTTCCACATATCTTCCTTGAATTCATGTGATCCCCACGTGTATGAACCTCAGACAGTTTCTTTAGATGTTACACCATAGTCACATATGTTCCTTGCATGTGCAGCTCTCCATATATGTCCTCTACCTGAATCTATTTTTAGCACTCATGTTATAAGGGGGAATGTAAATCAAAATATATAGGCAGCTAGGTGGTGCAGTCAATAGAGCACCAGGCCTTGAGTCAGAAGGTTTATCTTCCTGAGTTCAAATCTGTCCTCAGAAACTTACTAGCTGTGTTACCCTAAGGAAGTCAATCCTGTTTACTTCAGTTTCCTCATCTGTAAAAATGAACTACAGAAGGAAATAGCAAACCACACTAGTAACTCTATAAAGAAAACCCCAAATGGAGTCATGAAGAATCAAACACAACTGAAAATAACTGAACAACAATAAACCAAAATGTTAATTAAGCTGCTGGTTGAGGCAATGACAGTCCAGCATAGTAGGTTATATTTAAGGGAAATTTAGGAAGTAGGAGAAATTCATGGCAGAGATAGAAATGGAAGCCAAGCCTTCGTGATTTAAGTCCTGATGATGCATCAAAGTTTAAAGTTCTCCCCCCACCTTAACCCTCCCCATGGAGGGAAGCTTGTCATCCAACCAGGATCAAAGCTGAAAGAGTAAAGGACCCACATGTACAAAAATATTAATAGCTGCTCTTTTTGTGGTGACAAGGAATTAGAAATTGAGGGGCTGCCCATCAATTGGGGAATGGCTGAACAAGTTGTGGTATATGAATATAATGGAATACTATTGCGCTGTAAGAAATGATGAGCAGGGGGCAGCTAGATGGCGCAGTGGATAGAGCACCGGCCCTGGAGTCAGGAGTACCTGAGTTCAAATCCGGCCTCAGACACTTAACACTTACTAGCTGTGTGACCCTGGGCAAGTCACTTAACCCCAATTGCCTCACTAAAAAAAAAAAAAAAATGATGAGCAGGCTGATTTCAGAGAAATCTGGAAGGACTTGCATGAACTGATGCTGACTGAGAGGAACAGAACCAGGAGAACATTGTACACAGTATAAACAACATTGTGTGTTGATCAACTGTAATAGACTTGATTCTTCTCAGCAGTACAATAGTCCAATATAGTTCCAAAGGTCTCATGATGGAAAATGCTCTCCAAATCCAGACATAAAAGAACTGTTGAATCTGGATGCAGATTGAACCATACCATTTCTATTGTTGTTTTTCCTTTTTTGCTCTGATTCTTCTTTCACAGCATGACTAATGCAGAAATATGTTTAATGTGATTGTACATATATAACCTATATGAGATTACTTGCTGTCTTGGGGAGGGGGGGAAGGAAGGAAGGGAGAAAATTTTGAAACAAGAAATCTTATAAAAACAAATGTTGAAAACTATCTCTACATGTAACTGGAAAATCATAAAATATTTATATGGAAATTTTTTTAAAAGATGGTATACCTTTCTGTAGTTCCCATTCCTAGAGTCCCTAAAATCATACTTTATATGTGGCTACTTGCTACATTAAATTTCAGTTTTGCAACTTCACTGTAGAGACAAAGAAGAAAAAGGAAGTGTGGGATTGATAAAGGCTTAAAATAATGATAGGATATAGAAATAAGGGAGGCAGAAGAGGGAGAATAATACTGAAATTGGGCATCAGTTTCATAAAGATAAGCAATTTCTCTACTATTTGCACATTTTAGCTGAGACATTGTTATTGCATAATTTAGCCAGCAAAATAAAAGTTCTCATTTCAGAAGAGTGGGTGGAAGAAATACTTTAAAAATTAACAGGGCCTAGAAATACATCAAACAATTTATAGCTCTGGATTGAATTACACTGTAAAGTGCATGGCTCTTTTTGCAGTATTTGTAGAATAAGGAATTTGGGGGATTTCAAAAAGCTCAATAAAATCAATAGAACAACATGACAGCCCAAAAGGTATCATTGATTGGCCTGGTGTTCAATTTCCATTATACTCTGTCCTGGCCAGACCACATCTAGAGTATTGTGTTCAGTCCTGGTCACCATATTGTAGAAATGACCCTGGCAAGCTAACAAGGCTCCAAAAGAGGACAGTCAGGAATGTGAGAGGATTGTAGAACACGCCATATGAATATCATTTGATGAAACTTGGCATTTTGCCTTGTAAATACAAGCTCTTGTGAGAACAAGGTAGCTAACTTCAAGTTTTTGATGGGATTTCTTGTGAATGTATGAATGAATGAATGAATGAGCTTCTCTTTTTCCATAGGCATCAGACCAGAAAAAAGAGATAAAGAATGGCAGATTCATGAAAAAAAAATCTGGACCATAAAAGTACTTTAAAATGGGAAGGGTATTTTTGGGTGATAGTAGGTTCCTCTCACTGATGGTCTTTATGTGAAGGTTGGATAATCACTTACCAAAATGTCATTTACAGGACTTTTTGTTTATGAATGGGTTAAAATAGCAAGGCAGTGTGGTACAAAGGGAAGAGACCCAAACTTAGAGCCAGAAAGACCTGGATTCAACTCTCACTGCAGACATGGACTGAACGTGTGATCCAGGGAAAATCCATTAACCTCTCTTTATGTTCTAGAACAGTTTTTGAGACTATTTGTGGTAGAGGAGGAGTTGACCTGAACTGGTAGGAGGGTTTTCCCCTTTGGGAATTCCCTGTACCAATGAAATTACAGGACTAGTCCCTGGCTCTATTATTATAATAAATAATTATTTATCTTAATAATTGTATTATAATTGTTATTCAATGTAATTGATAATTATTTTAATAAATAGCTTCATGTTTTTATCAGCTCTGAGATTTTGTTATTCTCTGAATCAAGGAAAATAGAAAGAAGCACTCCAAAGGAGGAGAGAGAAAAGAATTATCCTGATCCCTCCACCCTGCCAAAAAAAGGGATGGTTATGGTTCTGTCTTCTACTCTCACTTAAAGCACATGATGGGCACCACTATGATGTGGGCTATAAGACTACTGAGAGGTATGACTTCATCAAGAATTCCATGAAGTCCTCACATAGGTCATCTGCTGTAACATTTGGGGGTAGCTAGGTGGCATAGTGGATAAAGCACTGGCCCTGGATGCAGGAGGACCTGAGTTCAAATTTGGCCTCACTTACTAGCTGTGTGACCCTGAGCAAGTCACTGAACACTCATTGCCCCACAAAAAAAAAAACAAAAAAGAATACCATGAAGGATATGAACCAGGAGTAAACAAACTATGGCCTCCAGACCAAATTTAGTCCTTGACCTCTTTTTGGTACCCTTAAGATAAGAATGGTTTATGCATAGTTGAAATAAAGTTTTATTATATTTAAAAATATTAAAAAAAACTATTCTTAGTTTTTAGCCCATACACAAACAGATGGTGGGTGGGATTTGGCCCTCAAGCCACAGTTTACTGACTCTTGAATTGACCCATCATCTAAACTGAGGTTCTTCCTTTGAAAACATACTTTCCTGGGATCTTTTCCAGCTAAAGAAGAAGAAAAAAATGTTAATTTCCCCTAATGGCATCCGTATCAGCCAATTTATATACCAAGGCAAGAAAACTCAGATTGTAAAATATTGTTTGCTGTTGTTGTTACTTGGAAAATTGGATCTCTCTATCTCTCCCAGGCCAAAAGTGCAGTGATTACTCATGGACTCAGTCCCATTATTAATCAACACAAGAGCTTTGAACTTTTTTGTTTCTGATCCAGGTGGTTTTGCCCCTCTTTAGACAACCTACTAGCCCTCCAATACCAGAGACTCACCATAGTAATGCATATTTAATAGGAACAACCCACGCACTTAGCCCACTTCAGCTCGGAACTGCCAAACTCTAGAAATCTGCCAATCTCAGGCTTCCTGTTAGCTGGGATTATAGTTATGGGTCAATATGCCCAACCTAAGAAATCTCATATTAACATTGTCAAGGCCTTCCTACTTGCCACAATACCTAAAAGTTAGCATTGTGTGCTGCTAGAAGAAAAACCTAGTAACCAAGGCAACCTTCCCCAACCCCCCAACCCTATCCCCCTGCAACTAGAAAGTATGACATAGTGATCTTACCTGGTCCTAAAACCAAAAACCAAAACCCAAAAAATAAAACAAAATAAAAACCTCAGATGTAGCAACCTTCAGGCCTAATAAAGCTATCATTTTTGCAAATAGACCTGTGTTTCATGTTGTTTCTATTGATAAGCCCATCTTTAAGTTTGACTTGCAAAGCCAAGAAGGAAGATTGGTCCTGTGTCTTTGGTATGTCTGTGAACCCTATGAAACATCCCTCTTGAAGAGATAATCACCAGTGTAGTGGCAAAATATGTACCACTCACAGAGATGCCCCAGCTAGAAGTGAATTCAGTCTCTTTGTTACTCAATGCACCAGTTGGTTTCAGGAATACCAAGATTGTACAGGGGGAGATTTAGGATCCAGAATCCTAACAATAAAAATTATTTTGGAAAAAAAGATCATTAGTAAGAAAACTTGTGAATACTTAAAATAGAATGATATCATTACCATAGAGTACTCACAGTTTACTGAAAATAAGTGAATAAAGGATTACAGTGCACAAGAATTTACCCCAATCTCTGTGAATGTGACCCTGTATTCTCAAATGTGATGCCAATAGAGCAAAGGTTCTGCCAGTCTCTATTAAGATGAAAATGCCTGGGGTATGGACCTGATGACAGTGTGCAAATTCAGATTGGCTCATCTCCAGGCTGGCAGCATGATAACTTTTTTATCCTTAGCCCTTTTCCAGTAATTTAAAGAAGAGTAGCAATCTATGTCAGTAGGAGTACTCAAAAATATGAAATCACAGAATCTGAAAGTATTTAAATATTCAAGTTTGACAGATTATTTAAAAAGTGAAATATAATGTAGTATGTGTAGTGAGCTATGGCATATTAATATGTAGCATACTAGAAATTATACTATTATTAATACCATTTTATACATAAAAAAACTAAGGCTCAGGATGTGAGGTGATTTGCCCATGTTGATATAAATGGTAAATATACGATACCAGCAAGATTTAAATGCAACCTCCTTCCTCCAATTCCAGTCCACTTTCTACTTTGTCATGACTATATCATATCTAGATTTCCTCAAGGTCTTTAGCAAAGGCTCTCATTTTGTCATTGTTGACAAAATGGGAAGAGATGAACTTCATTTTATGTGGGTTTAGAACTTTCTCATTGACTGTGCCCAAATATTTTGGATTGATGGAATATCTATTCTCATTGCCTCCATTGCTTCATCCTTCTACTCACTCTGACCCATTGCCATCTAACTTCCAACCATACTCATCTACTGAAAGTGCATTTTCACATGTTGGAGATTCTCTCAACTTCTTTGCCCTTTTCTTAGTTTCCATTATCTTTGTCCTCTTTGAAGGCTTTAAGACTTTATCAATACCACCCCTATTCCTGGCTATTCCTTATCTTCTGTGCTTCTCCTTCCTTTCTGACTATATCACCTTACCTGGTCCATCATCCATCTTGTAAACTTGGTTGTCCCATTAAGCTCTGCCCTACACCCTTTATTCATCTCTAAATTCCGAATTTCATCAGCTCCCACAGATTCAACTATCATCCTTAAGCAAATGACTCCCACATTATACATAACCACTATCCGATTAGACACTTCTACTTGTACATCCCGTTGGCATCTAAAATTCAAAATCCAAAGTAGAACTTAACATTTCCCCTCTGTAACTATTCCTCCTCTAAACTCCCTAATATTCACTACACTCCAGTCACCGAGGAGACATATTACATTTTCCTTTATCTCTACCTCTGCAAATACAATTAGATCCTAAGTCCTTCAGTTGCTCTAAGATTTTTCATGTTTTCCTTTACTGCATTTACCTACTCACCATCCTAGCTCAGACTTTTACTTCTTTTCACCTGAACTATCTTAATGCCATAGTAATTAGTCTCCTTGATTCCAATCTCTCCTGTTGATAATCCATCATCTGCACAGCTGCCAAAACAATTTTCCTAAAGGACAGGTTTGACCATGATATTCTGCAGCTCATAGATCATTAGAGCTTCCATAGTATCTTCATGATAAAAATAACTTTCTTAACCTAGCATCCAAGCTCTTTTAGAATCTGTATCCAACTAGTATGTCCAGCCTTATTTCATATCACTTTCCTTTGCAAACTCTACCGTCCATCCAAAGTAGAATATGAACCGTTCCATGAACTCATTATGTCATCTCCTACTTCTACAATTTTTTACAAGCTGTCACCTATGCCTGAAATGTACTCCATCCTCAACTCTAACTCTGTGAATCCTTGTCCTCCTTCAAGGCTTAGTTCAGATACAACCTGCAGCATGGAACCTTCTCTGATCACTCTTCATTCCCTTCTCAAATTATTTTGTATTGTATATTTAGTATACAGTGTCACCCTAATAGACTGTAAAGTCTTTGAGTGGGTATTATTTCATCTTTATATTTATATCTCTAGTACTAGGGGATTAATAAATGCTCATTAAAGTGAAAGTTGTTGAATTTGGAAGAGAATCTCTCCTATGTCTCAGAGATCTTGTGTTTGTCCTGTTTTGTTCACCATATCTATTATTGATTATATTAAAGACATAGTATAGGGGCAACTAGGTGGCACAGGGGATAGAGCACCGGCCCTGGAGTCAGGAGTACCTGAGTTCAAATCTGGCCTCAGACACTTAACACTTACTAGCTGTGTGACCCTGGGCAAGTCACTTAACCCCAATTGCCTCACACACACAAAAAAAAGACATAGTATATCCATCACATTTGAAGATGATATGAAACAGGAAATTACTGATAAATGCAACCTATTTATTTGTTTGTTTGTTTGTTTATTTGTGGGGCAATGAGGATTAAGTGACTTGCCCAGGGTCACACAGCTAGTAAGTGTCAAATGTCTGAGTTCGAATTTGAACTCAGGTCCTCCTGCATCCAGCGCTGGTGCTTTATCAACTGCACCAGCTAGTTGCAACCTATGTGAATAAAGCATTGATGCTGAAAGTGGGAAACTGATAAAATAAGCCATGACCACAAAATATTACCATTATTAAGGAATTTGGGCAATGTAATTTAACTGCTACAAAGAAGGGACAAAAGAGTCAAGAAAATTCCTTAGGCAGCAAACAACTGGTCTCCTTGCCAACCAGAGAAATTAGGCAGCCAAAGAAAACATTAGCTTACAATGTAAACTCATTTGTAAAGTTTTGTGGGAAAGGATAGGAGAAGGTAATAAACAGTATTACTCCACACAACAGAATAATAATGGAAGGAAAAGCAAATTTTCATTAAGCTTGATGAGACTCCTAATTAAGCCAGATCAGTCTGAGGGCTTTTTCAGGGTGAACCTGGAAGGGCAAAAGAGATGAAAAATGTAAAGGATTTGTCAAGTGTAAGTAATGGGTACATCAGAGATAATGTTTTCACAAACATAGCAGAACCAAGACAATTTCTAGTTGTCTTGAATGAATGAGTAAAAAAAAGCATTTATTAAGAACTTACTATGTGCAAAGTATTGAACTAAGCACTGAGCATACAAATAGAAAAGATAATCCTTGATCCTAAGAAGTTCATAGTACAACCAGGGATGGCAACACATTTAGAAGGGTTTTTTGGGGTTTTTTTGTTTGTTTTGAATTTTTTAATTTTTTGTGGTGTGATGAGGGTTAAGTGACTTTTCCAGGGTCACACAGCTACTAAGTGTCAAGTGTCTGAGGTCAGATTTGAACTCAGGTCCTCCTGAATCCAGGGCAGATGCTTTATCCACTGTGCCACCTACCTGCCCCCAAAAGGTTTCATTTTTCAGTCAGATGGAAAGACCCTAGTGCTCCCTATGGCGCAGTAGCAAAGAAGATTGTAATGCATATATTTTAATATCATTTCCATTCATAAAACCATACATGTTGAGCGATTTAATAGTACCAAGAAATTTAGCAGTAAGAAATGTATTATCTCCTTCTTCAATATTTTTAACTACTGGGGACCCAGGGGTTAAGGCACCTGCAGAGACAAATACAATGTCTTATCTCCATAAGGGTTGCTGTCCTGGATGATAGTTCTAGGGGCTGAAGGGGAAGTAGGACTGGTGGTTAGGGGAAGGAATTGGGAGGGATCTGTCCTTCCTTCCTAGGGATCTTGGATTTATCTGCCTATAGTCTTAATTGTGATCAGGACTTTTACTGGTAAGATTTAAGACACAATATCATACACAGGATTGGAGCTTGAAGGTTAAGGACAATGCAGTGTAAAAGGAGAGGGAGTTATTTCTGAAAAGTGACCCTGCCATACAGGGATAGCAGTAATTTGGAGAAAAGATGTCAATAGGGAATAGCAAAAGTATTTGGCCTCTATTTTCCCATAATTCCATGGTCAACATGCATGATTCTGACATAGAACAGGATGCTTATTTCATTCTAGGGCTTGGAGCAACACAGGAAAGACTCAAATTTATAGAGTTTTTAGACAAAGAGCTGACATGTCACTAGTAGGAGAATTCCCCATCACCAATAGGGTGAGACAATGGAGTATGATGGACCAGTGGAAGAAAAAGATATATTATAAACCACCTAAGAAGAAATGAGGGTCAGAAAGTCAAGCATTTAAGTCTGTTTCCCAGCATAGGAATGGAGTGTGGGGAAAGGGGAGGGAGAGACATGCCTAATCAGAAACAGAAATAACCCTGAATTCCCCTCCCCCAAAGAGGATAAGTAATGGCTCTTGCCCATATTATGGCATATAATTGGGTGGACAACCTCTAGAATTTGCCCAGTAGGGCATAAATCTTGGACAAACACTTTATATAGCTAAGTAGAAGGAGAGTGGTTGGATAGCCTTTGGAAAAATGGTTAGAGTTTTTAATCATGCCCATCTTCTTCCTGAAATAAAGGCCCATCTTTTTTAACCATCTGAAAGATAATTTTATTATCAATATATTTGAAAATGTCAAATACATAAAAGCACAAGAGGCTATTGTCCTGAAGGTTCTCACTTCCCTCCCACTTGGAATGCCAGGAAGAAAACAGTTGAAGAAAACAGGCAATCACAATGATCAGCTCTAAAGACAAGGGGTTTGATCCCAAAGAACCCAGCATAATTAATCTAATTATTGTAAACAGCTCCATTGAGTAAGATTAAGATATTGCAATCCTAGTATTCTCATTGGGCTTCCCTTCAGTAAACTGGATTGGGGGGAGGGGAGCATCCTTGTGGTTAAAGTCACACAGCTTAGCCATAGGTTTCCATTCAGTTCCAGGAGAAAGTCTTTTCAACATGATTTACAAAAGCTTCTTCAGCTGCCCTTTTATTTACTTGGGTTTTGTAGCTGTTCATCTTTGCACAGTATTCTTTCTTTATGCTTTTCCCCCCATTATTCTTCCTACTTCTGAGAATTAGCACCAAGGATTTCACGAATTCCTATTTGTTTTTCTCTCCAATTACAGATACTCCTCTGGTTCTGACTGTAATTGACCCACTTATGAAATAGCTGCATTTCTATTAGATGGACCATTATCCTCTCAGTAGTATTCTCCATTCATCATTCCATCAATAGCATCTGGGCCCCCAAGGGCTCCCCTTGCAGGGAGGCAGACAATGTTGACACTAGGTTGATAAAGTCTTCATCACTAGGGATCTCATTCTCCTGCTGGACCAGCTACTTGGCTCAGTGGATAAAGAACTACTAGGTCTAGAATCAGTAAGATTCCTGAGTTCAAATCTATCCTTAGATACCTACTACCTGTGTGACCCTGGACAAGTGACTTAATCCTGTTTGCCTCAGTTTCTTCATCTATAAAATGAGCTGGAGAAGAAAATTGGCAAAGCAACTCCAGTATCTCTGCCAAGAAAACCCCAAATACAGTCATGAAGAGTTGGGCATGAAACAACAACAAAAACAACAAAAACAACTTTTCAAGTGATATTCTGATATTTTATGGCCACAAAATATTTCATTAACTACATTGAATATAGTCTTCAGAAACTAAAAGTTATCGTTTTCTTAAAAGGCAATGGAGAGATCATGGTAGCTATGTGTCAGCCAAAATATATCCTCAATAGAAATAGTATAAAATATGCTTACTATCAGCCAGATGTATAACTGGAAAAGAAAGTATGTATGGAAGGAAATAGAAGTGAGGGATAACAGATGGGTAACCACAATGCTCCAATCGTTTGCACATAGTATCAAGAGATCTATAAAGGGATCCTGGGCCCATTTGGTAGGCTCACTGTGGAGAATTCATGGGTGCAGATGTGACTTCATAGACAGAAAGGATGTGACTGGCCTTTGAACTATGCAGTTTGAGGGAGGATCTACAGGAATGAAATCACAGGTATGAAAGAATCTATTAACTCTTACACTAATCTTTTAAAAATCACCGTCACAAGGATGGCTTCAATGTTTAGTTCATATAACAGACTTGAGAGACTACAAGCTCAATATGAATCAATAGTATGATATACCTCCTTAAACATATAATGTCATCATATATTTCAACATTTTAAGGATCCATGATTAGTGCATATACTTTTTTCACCCACACTTATCACAGTGGTTCTCTGCTATATATAGTACGCAATATTAATTTCTGTGGTTGAAAAAATGCATCACTAACCAAGCTGTTGACAAGCTTAGAACTTACATATCCTGATCCTTAGACAACATGCAAACTAGGCCTTTTCTAAGTCTTTCTATCCTTTTATAGCCTGGCAGTGCATGAATTACATTGCCATAGGCTTTCAAAATACAAAGAGCAGAGGAAGCAGCAAGCTGCCTGAGCTCTCCTTCTGTTCCCTCAAAACGAACATTAAATCAAGCCTCTGGACGGATTCTGAAACTACAGAACCTGCAAAGAGACAGAGAGACACAGTCCTCCAACCAGAGATAATTTAGAAGACTTCAGGAAAAGGTCGGTCTGACTCGGGCAAAAGGGAGGCCCAGCGCAGGGCAGCAACCCAGCGCCGAGGGGGTCGGGGCAAATCAGCAGGAGCTGCGGGTCACAGCCGAACAACTGAGGCTCCCGGAACCTGGTTCAAAAATCTGGTGGCCAAGAAGGACAGTGGAAAAACTTACCTGCACCGGCCGAGAGGGCCACGAACGGCGGGATCAGACGCCGGGGTCTGGCGCCTGGCTGGCCGAGCACAATCAGACAGGAAGTGCAGGACAGGGGATCTCCACACACCATAAAGGCCTCAGAGTAAAAGCCCGGTCACACAGCACCTATACACCTGCACAAGAAGCCCAAAACAGGGACCCTGGTGCCCCCAGAGCAGACCTCAACTTAAAGAATAAATAAATAAGCTGCAATAATGAGTAAGAAGCAAAAAAGAGCCCTCTCCATTGAGAGCTTCTGTATCAATAGGGAAGAAGCCAACACAAACTCAGATGAGGACAATAGCCTCAAATTGTCTACATCTGAAGCCTCACAAGGGAAGGTGAATTGGTCGCAAGAACAAAAAGCCTTCCTGGAAGAGCTCAAAAAGGATTTTAAAAATCAATTGCAAGAGGTAGAAGAAAAAATGGGGAGAGAAATGAAAGCAACACAAAAAAACTATGAAAAAAGAATCAGCAGCTTAGAAAAGGAAGCTGAAGAAAACAAAGCCTTAAAAAATTCACTTGGCCAAATGGAAAAAAAGCTGCATAATCTCACTGAAGAAAACAATACCTTAAAAAATTCACTTAGCCAAACGGAAAAAAAGGTACATAATCTCACTGAAGAAAACAATACCTTAAAAAATTCACTTAGCCAAATGGAAAAAAAGGTGCATAATCTCACTGAAGAAAACAATGCCTTAAAAATTAAAGTGGGACAGTTGGAAGAAAAGGAATCCATGAGACACCAAGAATCGGTCAAGCAGAATAAAAAAAATGAAAAAATAGAAGAAAATGTGAAATACCTCATTGGAAAGACAACTGATCTGGAAAACAGATCGAGGAGAGACAATTTGAGAATCATTGGACTGCCTGAAAGCCATGACCAGAAAAAGAATCTAGATACCATATTCCAGGAAATTATTAAGGAGAACTGCCCTGATATCATAGAATCAGAGGATAAAATCATCATTGAAAGAATCCATCGATCACCTCCTGAAAGAGACCCCAAAAGGAAAACTCCAAGGAATATTGTAGCCAAATTCCAGAATTATCAGGTGAAGGAGAAAATACTCCAAGCAGCCAGAAAGAAGCAATTTAAGTATCATGGAGCCACAGTCAGGATTGCTCAGGACCTGGCAGCTTCAACATTAAAGGACCGCAAGGCTTGGAATATGATATTCCGGAAGGCAAAGGAGATTGGATTGCAGCCGAGAATCTATTACCCAGCAAAAATGTGCATTTTCTTTCAGGGGAAAAGATGGACATTTAATGACATTGGGGACTTTCAATCTTTCCTGGTGAAAAGACCAGAACTGAATAGAAAATTTGATCTCAACATACAAGACTCAAGAGAAGTTTAAAAAGGTAAACAGAGGGGGAAAAAAAAAGTTACCCTATTAGGTTAAACTGTTTATATCCCTACACAGGAAGATAATACTCATAACTCTTAAGAACTGTAAATGTATTTGGGCAGAGAGAAGGACTTTATATAGAGGGTATAAATATAAATTGTCTTTGATGTGATGATACAAAAGAATTAAGGAGATAAAAAGGGAGTCTATGGGGAGGAGAGGAAAGGGGAGGTGGAATGGGATGAATTATATCATATGAAGAGGTGGAAAAAAACCTATTATAATAGAGGGAAAGAAAGGAGGGGGGAACATGGTTTCAACCCTATTCTCATTAGATTTGACTCAAAGAGGGAATAACATATACGTTCATTGGGATAAAGAAACTTAACTCACTCTTTAGGGAAACAAAAGGGGAAGGGAAAGGGGGGGACTGAGAAGGGAGGACAAAAGCAAGGGAGAAAAGGGTAAAGAAAAGAGAGGGGGGTGATAAAAAGGGAGGGCAGATCGGGGGAGGCAGGGGTAAGAAGTAAAACGTCGGTGAGGAGGAATAGGGTGAAAGAAGGGGGGAAAAGTACAAAGGGGGTAAATAGAATGGAGGGGAATAGACAGTCAGTAATAATAACTGTGAATGTGAATGGGATGAACTCTGCTATAAAACGGAAGCGAATTGCAGAGTGGATTAAAAACCAGAACCCTACAATATGCTGTTTACAAGAAACACATTTGAAGCAGAGAGATACACACAGAGTAAAGGTAAAAGGCTGGAGCAGAATATATTATGCCTCAGCTAAAGTAAAAAAGGCAGGGGTAGCAATCCTTATCTCAGACAAAGTGCAGGCAAAAATAGATCTCATTAAAAGAGATAAGGAAGGAAATTACATCTTACTTAAAGGTACTATAGATAATGAAGTAATATCAATATTGAATATGTATGCGCCAAGTGGTATAGCATCCAAGTTCTTAGAGGAGAAGTTAAATGAGTTACAAGAGGAATTAGATAGTAATACTATACTAGTGGGGGATCTGAATCTCCCCCTCTCAGAATTAGATAAATCTAGCCAAAAAATAAATAAGAAAGAAGTGAAAGAGGTGAATAGATTACTAGAAAAGTTAGACATGATAGATGTCTGGAGAAAATTGAATGGGGATAGAAAGGAATATACCTTTTTCTCAGCAGTACATGGCACATTTTCAAAAATTGACCATGTATTAGGGCACAAAAACATCATAGTCAAATGTAGAAAGGCAGAAATAGTAAATGCATCCTTCTCAGATCATGATGCAATAAAAATTACATGTAAGAAAGAGCCAGGGAAAAGTAGAATGAAAATCAATTGGAAACTAAATAATTTCATTCTAAAGAATGAATGGGCCAAACAAGAAATCATAGAAACAATCAATAACTTTATCCAAGAGAATGACAATAATGAGACAACATACCAAAATCTATGGGATGCAGCCAAAGCAGTGCTTAGGGGAAAATTTATAGCTCTAAATGCTTACATGAATAAAAAAGAGAAAGAGGAGATTAATGAATTGGGCATGCAACTTAAAAAGCTAGAAAAAGAACAAATTAGAAATCCCCAATTAGACACTAAATTAGAGATCCTGAAAATTAAAGGAGAAATCAATAAGATTGAAAGCAAAAAAACTATAGAACTAATCAATAAAACTAAGAGCTGGTTTTATGAAAAAACCAATAAAATAGATAAAATACTGGTTAATTTGATTAAAAAAAGAAAGAAGAAAACCAAATTACCAGTATCAAAAATGAAAAGGGTGATGTTACCACCAATGAAGTGGAAATTAAAGCAATAATTAGGAAATATTTTGCCCAACTGTATGCCAATAAATTTGACAATCTAAATGAAATGGATGAATATTTACAAAAATACAAACTGCCCAGGTTAACTGAAGAGGAAATAAAATCCTTAAATAAACCCATATTAGAAAAAGAAATTGAACAAGCTATTAATGAACTCCCTAAGAAAAAATCCCCAGGGCCAGATGGGTTTACGGGTGAATTTTACCAAACATTTAAAGAACAATTAATTCCAATATTATACAAATTATTTGGAAAAATAGGTGAAGAAGGAGTTCTACCAAATTCGTTTTATGACACAAATATGGTGGTGATACCAAAACCAGGCAAAGCAAAAACAGAGAAAGAAAATTATAGACCAATCTCCCTAATGAATATTGATGCTAAAATCTTAAATAAGATATTAGCAAGGAGATTACAGCAAGTGATCACCAGGATAATACACTATGACCAGGTGGGATTTATACCAGGAATGCAGGGCTGGTTCAACATTAGGAAAACTATTAACATAATCAACCACATCAATAAGAAAACCAACCAAAATCATATGATTATCTCAATAGATGCAGAGAAAGCTTTTGACAAAGTACAGCACCCATTCCTAATAAAAACACTAGAGAGTTTAGGAATAGGGGGAGCTTTCCTTAGAATAATAAACAGTATCTACCTAAAGCCATCAGCAAGTATTATATGCAATGGAGATAAATTAGAGGCCTTCCCAATAAGATCAGGGGTGAAACAGGGATGTCCATTATCACCCCTATTATTTAATATTGTACTAGAAATGTTAGCTTTAGCAATCAGAGAAGAGAAAGGAATTAAAGGAATTAGAATAGGCAAGGAGGAAACAAAACTATCACTCTTTGCAGATGATATGATGGTATACTTAAGGAATCCTCGAGAATCAAGTCAAAAATTACTTGAAACAATTAACAACTTTAGCAAAGTAGCAGGATATAAAATAAATCCACATAAATCATCAGCATTTCTATACATGACCAACAAAGTCCAGCAGCAAGAGATAGAAAGAGAAATTCCATTTAAAGTAACGGTAGGTAATATAAAATACTTGGGAGTCTACTTGCCAAGACAAACCCAGGAACTCTATGAACACAACTACCAAACACTCTTCACACAAATCAAATCAGATCTAAATAATTGGAAAGATATCAATTGCTCATGGATAGGCAGAGCTAATATAGTAAAAATGACAATACTGCCTAAATTAATTTACTTATTCAGTGCCATACCAATCAGGCTACCTAAAAATTATTTTATACAGCTAGAAAAAATAATAACAAAATTCATCTGGAAAAACAAAAAATCAAGAATATCCAGGGAAATAATGAAAAAAAATTCACAGGAAGGTGGGTTAGCGGTACCAAACCTGGAGCTTTACTATAAAGCGGCAGTCATCAAAACTATCTGGTACTGGCTAAAAAATAGAGTGGTAGATCAATGGAATAGGCTAGGCTCAGGAAATGCAGTAGTAAATGACACTAGTAATGTAGTGTTTGATAAACCCAAAGACTCCAGCTTCTGGGATAGGAACTCAGTATTTGACAAAAACTGCTGGGAAAACTGGAAGATAGTATGGCAGAAATTAGGCATAGACCAACATCTTACACCTTATACTAAAATAAGGTCAAAATGGATACATGATTTAGACATAAGAGGTGATACCATAGGTAAATTAGGAGAGAAAGGAATAGTGTACCTATCAGATCTTTGGAAAGGAGAACAGTTTTTGACCAAACATGAGATAGAGTATATTATAAAATGCAAAGTGGATGATTTTGATTATATTAAATTAAAAAATTTTTGTACAAACAGAAGCAATGCATCCAAAATTAGAAGGGAGGCAGAAAGCTGGGAAACAATTTTTGAGGCCAGTGCTTCTGATAAAGGCCTCATCTCTAAAATATATAGGGAATTAAATCAAATTTATAAGAATCCAAGTCATTCCCCAATTGAGAAATGGTCAAAGGATATGAACAGGCAGTTTTCTGATGAAGAAACCAAAGCTATCTATTCCCATATGAAAAAATGCTCTAAATCTCTAATGATTAGAGAGATGCAAATTAAAACAACTCTGAGGTACCACCTGACACCTATCAGATTGGCTAAAATGACAAAAAAGGAAGATAATAAATGTTGGAGAGGCTGTGGGAAAATTGGAACACTAATGCATTGTTGGTGGAGCTGTGAGCTGATCCAACCATTCTGGAGAGCAATTTGGAATTATGCCCAAAGGGCGATAAAGCTGTGCATACCCTTTGACCCAGCAATCCCACTTTTAGGTCTTTTGCCCAAAGAAATCATGGAAGGGGGAAAGGGACCCACATGTACAAAAATATTTATAGCTGCTCTTTACGTGGTAGCAAGGAATTGGAAGTTGAGGGGGTGCCCATCAATTGGGGAATGGCTGGACAAGTTGTGGTATATGAATACAATGGAATACTATTGTGCTGTAAGAAATGATGAGCAGGAAGAGTTCAGAGAAACCTGGAGGGTCTTACGTGAGCTGATGATGAGTGAGATGAGCAGAACCAGAAGAACATTGTACACAGTATCATCAACATTGAGTGTTGACCTACTGTGATGGACTATATTCTTCTCACCAATGCAATGGTACAGAAGAGTTCCAGGGAACTCATGATAGAAGAGGATCTCCAAATCCAAGAAAAAAAAAAGAAAGAAAGAACTGTGGAGTATAGATGCTGACTGAACCATATTATTTCTTTTGTTTTGGGTGCTGTTGTTTTTTTTTTCTATTTTGAGGTTTTGCATCACTGCTCTGATTCTTTCTCTTGTAACAGGATTAATGCAGAAATAGGATTAATGTTATTATGTGTATATATATGTGTGTGTATATATATATCTATATGTATATGTATAGATATATATAGATATAACCTATATCAGATTACCTGCTGTCTAGGGGAGGGGGGAGGGAGGGGAGGGAGGGAGGGAGAAAAATCTGAAATTGTAAAGCATGTATAAACAAAAGTTGAGAACTATCTTTACATGTAACGGAAAAAATAAAATATCTCAAAAAAAAAAAAATACAAAGAGCACCTCCCAATTATGAGGCTATAGAATATTACTGTAGAGAAGCAAGACTATCTCAGGCTGTGCTGGTAGACTTAACAATTTAGAATCCAAAGCAAGGGAAGTTATAACTATATATCACAACTTTAATCAGGAAAATGACAAAGAAAAGCCAGGAAGTTGCCTGAGGTCGCCTGAGTTTCCCTTATAAACAACAATAAATCAAGCCTCTAAACAGATTCTGGAACTATAGAATCTACAAAAAGACAGAGAGACACAATCTTCCAACGTGAGATAATTTAGAAGATTTCAGGAAGGGTCTGTCTCACTTGGGTGAAAGGGGAGTTCAGTGCAGCTCAGCTTAGCACAGGGGAGTCTGGGCAAGTCAGCAGGAGGCTCTTGGCCACAGCACATATCAGCAGCTAAGGCCCATTGGTCCTAGATCAGAAGGCTGGTAGCACAGCAGGCCAGTTGTGAACTGATCCAACAATTCTGGAGAGAAATTTGAAACTATGCCCAAAGGGCTAAGGGGTTATGCATACCTTTTGACCCAGTAATACCACTACTAGATCTATATCCCAAAGAGATCATAAAAAAGGGAAAAGAACTCAACTGTACAAAAATATTTTTGGCAGCTCTCTTTGTTGTGGCAAAAAATTGGAAATCAAGGGGATGCCCATCAATTGGGGGATGGCTGAACAAATTGTGGTATATGAATGTAATGGAATACTATTGTGGTATAAGACATGATGAGCAGGTGGATTTCAGAAAAAAAAACATGGAAAAACTTAAGTGGACTGATGTTGAGTAAGTGAGCAGAACCAGGAGAACATTGTACATAGTAACAGCAACATTGTATAATGATCAACTGTGATAGGCTTAGCCCTTCTCAGCAACACAATGATGCAAGACAATTCCAAAGGACTCACGATGGGAAATGTTCTCCATATCCAGAAAAAAGAATTGTGTAATCTGAATGCAGATTGAACCATACTGTTTCTACTTTTTGTTGTTGTTCTTTTTTCTTTTTTGAGGTTTTTTCCCTTTTGTTCTGATTCTTCTTTCACAACATGACTAATGAAGAAATATGTTTAATGTGATTGTACATATATAACCTATATTGGATTCCTTTTTGTCTTGGGGAGGGTGGAGAGAAGGGAGGGAAAGAGAAAAATATGGAACTAAAAATCTCATGAAAACAAATGTTGGAAACAATATTTACCTGTAACTGGAAAAGAATAAAATACTTTTAAGATAAAAAATAAAATATATAATTAAAATATCTTAATCAGGCCAACTCAAGAGTACTATATCTAATTCAGGGCTATATTTTAGAAGAGCAATTGACAAAATGAAGAACCATAAAATGGTAAGCCCAAAGAGAATTATTTTGAAATCATTCTTTACAAGGATCAGTTGTGAAGAGAAGTATGGGAGCCATAATAGCAGTTTTCAAATACTCCAAGTGTTTTAAAAGAGGATAAATTAGACCTGTTCTGCTTCTTGAGAAGGAAATAAGCACTTATTAAACTCTAACTATGCGCCAGCCACTGTGCTAAGTGCCTTACAAATATTACCTCATTTGAAAGTAGAAATGGGGTTAATATAGTAAAGTAAGAGAAAGGCAGATTTCATTTCAACTTGAAGAAAAACATCATAAATGAAAACTCTGATTAATAGAAAGGGGATATCTGGTAGTGAAGGAAATGGAGTAAGTTCTCATTCACTGGAGGTCTTTAAGTAGCATATAGATAACCAGTTTCAGTAACACTGCAGCAGAATTTATTTTTCTATATCATTTAGGCTGGATGGCCTCTGTTATACTTTCCAATTCTGAAACTGTAAGATGTTATGATTCTATTGTTTAATTAACTAAAAAAGGATGGAAATTTCTTCTAAAGCCCAAGGAAATAATTTGATTATGCTTGCTTATCCTAAAAGAACATCTACAACTGGGAGATTCACTCATCACTAATAAGAGATGTCTGTTATCAGAACTAGAAAAATCACAATCTTGACTTGAAAAATTAAGTCCAATGAAGGAGGGTTGGGAGAAGGAAAAAGGGAAGGAAAGATAATCATTAAATGGAATGTCTCAGTGTGATACCCTCCTGTAGTGAAAAAAGCATCAGAAAAAGAATTAGAAAGGTCCTAGGTTTAAATTGCAGCTCAGTTATTTCCTGCTTATGTAGAAAACTCACTTAAGCTCTCTGTGCTTCAGTTTCTTCATCTATAAAATGAGGGGACTGGATGAGAGGACCTCTAAAGTCCATTCCAGATTGAAATCTATAACTAGATAAACAGAGACAGACAGAGACAGACAAATAGATAGATACAGACAGACAGATCGACAGACATATATATTTCAAAACACAAACCTTACAAAGTAAAATATCTTTTATAAAACTTAAGGTCTTAACTCCAAAAGGGCCTTGGAGAGGTTGCCTCTCTGAGAAGAGGAGATAGTTTGATTTCAGTGGATTCAGGGTTTGAATCAATAATGTTTTGTCTCTGTGTTTTTAATAGTTATGGGGCTTTTCATGTTAGTTGTCCAAGAGCTAAACTCAGGAAAGTATTGGGTTATTTTTATTGATCATCTCTTTCCCCTGCAGTATGTATATGGGAGGGGATAGGAAATGATCCAAGATTCTGTGCCTACACAATTCTACCTAAATTGATTTACTTATTCAGTGTCATACCAACAAGACTACCTAAAAATTATTTTATAGAGCTAGAAAAAATAATAACAAAATTCATCTGGAAAAACAAAAAGGTCAAGAATATCAAGGTGAGTTAGCTGTACCAAATCTGAAGCTCTACTATATAGTAGCAGTCATCAGAACTATTTGATACTAGCTAAGAAATAGAGTGGAGGATCAATGGAATAGGCTAGGCACAGGAGATACAGTAGTCAATGACTTTAGTAAAGTACTCTTTGATAAACCCAAAGACTCCAACTTCTGGGATAGGAACTCAGTATTTGACAAAATACTCCCCCTGGAAAACTGGAAGATAGTATGGCAGAAATTAGGCATAGACCAACATCTTACACCTTATCCTAAAATAAAGTCAAAATGGGTACATGATTTAGACATAAAAGGTGATACCATAGGTAAATTAAGAGAGGAAGGAATAGTTTACCTTTCAGGTATTTGGAAAGGAGAACAGTATTTGACCAAACAAAGGATAGAGAATATTATGAAATTCAAAATGGATGATTTTGGTTACATTAAATTAAAAAGGTTTTGTACAAAGAGAAGCAATCCATCCAAAATTAGAAGGGAAACAGAAAGCTGGGAAACAATTTTTATGGCCAGTACTTCTGATAAAGGCCTCATTTCTAAAATATATAGGGAACTAAATCAAATTTATTAGAATCCAAGTCATTCCCCAATTGAGAAATGGTCAAAGGATATGAACAGGCAGTTTTCTGATGAAGAAATCAAAGCTAACTCTTGCTATATGAAAAAATGCTCTAAATCACTATTGATTAGAGAGATGCAAATTAAGACAACTCTGAGGTACCACCTGACACCTATCAGATTGGCTAAAATGACAAAAAAGGAAAATAATAAACGTTGGAAAAGCTGTTGAAAAATTGGGACACTAATGCATTGTTGGTGGAGCTATGAACTGATCCAACCATTCTGGAGAGCAATTTGGAATTATGCCCAAAGGGCTATAAAGCTGTGCATAACCTTTCACCCAGCAATACCACTACTGATTCTTTTCCCCAAAGAGATCATAAAAAAGGGAAAAGGACCCACATGTACAAAAATATTAATAGCTGTTCTTTTTGTGGTGGCAAGGAATTGGAAACTGAGGGGATGCCCATCAATTGGGGAATGGCTGAACAAGTTGTGGTATTGTGCTGCAAGAAATTATGAGTAGGAGTTTGGAGAAACCTGGAAGGACTTGCATGAACTGATGAGGAGTGAGATGAGCAGAACCAGAAGAATATTGTACACACACAGTATCATCAAAATTATGTGTTTCTCAACTGTGATAGACTAGATTCTTCTCAGCAATACTATGCTACAAGATAGTTCCAAAGGACTCATGATGGAAAAGCTCTCCAAATCCAGAAAGAAAAAAAGGAACTATGGATTATGGATGCAGATTGAGCCATACTATTTCTTTTGTTTTTGGTGCTGTCGTTTTTCTTTTTTGAGGCTTTTCATTTTTGCTCTGATTTTCTCTTATAACATGACTAATATAGAAATATGTTTAATGTTATTGTACATATATAAACTATATCAGATTACTTGCTGTTTTGGGCGGGGGAAGGAGGGGATGGAGGGAAAAATTTTGAAACTAGAAATCTTATAAAAAATGTTGAAAACTATCTCTACATGTAACTGGAAAATAATAAAATACTTTCATAATTCAAAAAGAAAAAATTAATTTCACTAATTATTAGTGATTTAGAACATTTTTTTACAAAAGAAATAGTATTTTCAATCAGCATCTATACTCCACAGTTCTTTTTTTTTCTGGATTTGGAGATCCTCTTCCATCATGAGTCCCCTGGAACTCTTCTGTACCATTGCATTGGTGAGAAGAATCTAGTCCATCACAATGTTGATGATACTGTGTACAATGTTCTTCTAGTTCTTACAGCATTTTTTCTTATGGTTCATGTTGTTTAACCATTCACCAACTAAGAAATGGCTCTTATTTTTTATAAATCTGGCTCAGTTCCTTATTTGAGAAATTTATCTAAGAAACTTGCTGTAAATGATTTCCCAGTTCTGTGTTTTGCTTATAAATTTGGCTGGGTTGGTTTTGTTTGTGTAAAACATTTTAAATTTAATATAATAAAAATATTCATCTTTAAAAGAAGATTCTGTGCCTACTATGAAAAAGTCATCACGTTTCATTCATCTGGAATTCCTAAACTTGGACATGCCTATGCTTCTGAGTAGCCAATGGATCTGTAAGACTGGCTCAGATGGGAACTCAAGCACATAGGATGGCACCTGTGGAACAAAGAAGGCTTCTTACGGCAATTCTGCTCAAACTTGCACATCTGAAGAATAGTAAAGATGACAGTGAAGAATATCATGGACAGCTAATTCCCATTGGTTTCTGAGCTTTAGCTATAGGGCTTCCTTCTGCCTTATAATCATGCATTATATTAATCAATCATTAATCATCAATAATCACTGGTCAAGAACCTTCAGCAGTTTACTGAAGTCATCTCCAGATAAACCAAATACTATAATAAAGTATTTTAGGAGTTGGAAAATCACTTTGCCAAACCCCAATCATGGGAATCTACTTAGAATGAATAGGAAGCTTGAAATCAGCCACAAAATAGTTTCTTTTTCATTTATTTAGAATTTTATTTTCCCCCAATTACCTGTAAAAACAATTTTAACATCCATTTAAAAAACTTTGTACTCCAAATTATCTTCCTTCCTCCCTGTCCACACCTTAAGAAGGTAAACTATTCAATATAAGTTATACATGTGTAGTCATGTAAAACATTGCCATATTAGGTTGTGAAAGCAAACAGACAAAAAAACTCGAGAAAAATAAAATAATAAAATAATAATAAAAATACTTTAAAAAACTAAAAAATATGCTTCAATCTATATTCAGACACCATCAGTTCTTTCTCTGGAGATGGATAGCATTTTTCATCATGAGTCCTTCAGAGTTGTCTTGGATCATTGTATTGCTGAGAATAGCAAGGTCATTCGTAGCTGATCATCTTACAATATTGCTGTTACTTTGTATGCAGTACATTTCACTTTGCATCAGCTCATGAAAGTCTTTCCATGTTTTCCTGAGAGCATCTTGCTCATCATTTCTTATAGCATAATAGTGTTCTATCATAACCACATACCACAATTTGTTCAGCCTTTCCCTAATTGGAGGGCATCACCTCAATTTCAGATTCTTTGCACCAGAAAAGAGCTGTCAAAAATATTTTTTGTACATATAGGTACTTTAACTTTTGGGTTTTTAAATCTCTTTTTGGATACCAACCTAGTAGTGGTATCACTAGGTCAAAAAGCATGCATGGTTTCACAGTCCCTTGGCCATAGTTCCAAATTGCTCTACAGAATGTTTGAATCAGTTTTACAACTCCACCAACAGTGCACTAATGACTTACTTTCCCCACATTCCCTACAACATTTATGCTTTTCCTCTGCTTGTACCCCAAAATTGTTCTGACTTGTATCCTTCCAACCAATATTGAGTTACAGCATTTGTTTCATGACTATAGATGGCTTTGATTGTTTCATCTGAAAACTTCCTATCTTTTGATCATTCATCAATTGGGGAATGGCTCCTAGTTTAACAAACTTGACTCAGTTCTCTATATGTTTGAGAAATGAGGCCTTCATCAAATAAACTTGCTTCAGAAATTTTTCACAGTTACTATTGCTATTTCTCTCCATCCTATTCCCTCCTGACATTTACTCTATTCTCTATCTCCTTTCACCCTATCCCTCCTCAAAAGTATTTTGCTTCTGACTGCCCCCTCCCCAATTCTGCCCTCCCTTCGATCACACATATTCCTTATCCCTTTCCCCTTCTACTGTCCCGCAGGGTAAGATGAATTTCTATACCCAATTGAGTATATATGTTATTCCCTCTGAGCCAATTCTGATGAAATTGGTCACTCACTCCCCCATACCTCCTCCATATTCCTCTCCACTATATAAGCTTTTTCTTGCTTATTTTATGTGAGATACTTTACCTAATTCCACCTCTCTCTTTCCCTTTCTCCCAGTTCATTCTTATCTCACCCCTTAATATTAGTTTTAAAGACAATCATCCCTTCATTTCCACTCACATCTGTGTTCTTTGTCTAAATATACTCCATCCAGCTGCCCTAATGAGAAAGTTCTTATGAGTTAGTTACAAGTATCATCTTCAAATTGTAGAAATGTAAACAGTTTAACCTTTTAATATACTTTCTGACTTATTTTTCCTGTTTACCTTTTTATGCTTCTCTTAAGCCTTGTATTTGAAAGTTAAATTTTCTATGCATCTCAGGTCTTTCATCAAGAATGTCTGAAAGTCCTTTCTCTCATTGAATTCCCTGAAGGATTATACTCAATTTTGCTGGGTAGGTGATTCTTGTTGTAATCCCAGTTCATTTGCCCTCTGGAATATCATATTTAAACCCTCATATCCTTTAATGTAGAAGCTGATAAATCTTAAAGTTTTGAAAAATAAACCATCTGGGGACATCTAGGTGGTGCAATGGATAAAGGACCAGCTCTGGATTCAAGAGGACCTGAGTTCAAATTTAGACTCAGACACTAGATACTTACTAGCTATGTGATCCTTGGCAAGTCACTTAACCCTCATTACCCTGTAAAAAAAAGGGAAGAAAAGAAAAAGAAAAAGAAGCCATCCAACAGTTGGTTGGCATATTCTTAAGTCTGCAATCAGGAGCTCACCAGATGAGTGCTAAAAATGTTTTTCCCCAAAACAACAAACTACTTTAGACATATCCAATATACTATAATTACCTTTCAATTTGTCAATATAACTCCACCATTAAATAAGTTTCACTCATTTCCTGAATCAAACTCTGTAATCATGGCTTTCAGAAACTATGGAGGTTGTTAAGTAGTTTCTGTCATGTCTAACTCTTCATGACCCTATTGGGAGTTTTCTTAGCAGTCTTTGTCATTTCCCTCTCTAGCTCATTTTACTGAAACTGAGGCAAAGAAGGTTAAGTGACTTGTCTAGGGTCACATAGCTTCTTAAGTGTCTGAAATCAGATTTGAACTCATGAGGATGAACCTTCCTGACTCCAGGCTCAGTACTCCATCCACTGTACCATCTAGCTGCTCAGTATAGAGATTAGGGACAGTAACTAGGAGGACTACTCATGGCCAAGTAATCTAAGGAATCCACAGCACCTCATTCATATCTGGCTTATTCTCACTACTCACATGGCCATCACCATAGTTAAGGCTCTCGCCAACTCACATGGACAATTATAATAGTCTCCCAATTTGGTCTTCCTGGATCACATCTCTCCCCTCTGCAATCAATCCTCCACACAATTACAAAAGTCATATTTCTAATGCATATGTCTAACCATGTCACTCAGTAAATTCCAGTGACTGCTTTTTGCTTCTGGAATAAAATCCAAATTCCTCTTTCATCTAAAACCTTTTACAACCAGGATCTAGACTACCTTTCCAGGCTTGTGGTACATTATGCCCTTCACATATGCCAAAATGACCTTTTGGCCACTCCTCACACTCGATATTTCATCTCTCCACTCCATGTATTTGAAAAGGCTATCTTCCCCCCCCCATATATAAAATGCTCTTCCTTTTCATACTGGAATATTAAATCACTAATTTTCTTTAGAGTTCAGATCAAACTCCAATTCCAACATGAGGCTTTTCCCGATTCTCTCTTTTTTCTGTCATTTTCAATCTCTGCTGATTTTGATAAATGGGGAAAGTATTCTTCTTACCACCATTTCTTTTTTTTTTTCTGAAGACCCATTACTCGTGTCATCCCCATAGCCTATTCCCCTCCCTGTTCTATATTTTTTTTCTAACAAGTAGGATGGATGAGGTTTGTTTCTCTCAAATGTTGAGACTGACTAGTTGGGACACTACAGTTGGGAGATTCTAAATATAAGCTTTACTTAAGTCTATTCTATACTTTACTATTCCCACATTTTTTGGACTCTACTGTTCTTTATGCAACTCTGTCTTTATTCATGCCCTAGGCTGACTCACAGCAGGGATTAGGTAACAGATGAGGAGGACAAAGGACACTGTTGTGAAGAATCACTGTTGTGATTCTGAGAAATACAGGGTGGTTAGAATTAATCTCTATTCTTCCCTCACACCTACCTACTGGTTGCCTGTTTTCTAATGTGTTATATTAAGGACTGGCTCTAGGTTATACCAGAGAAGCTTTTAAAAAGGCAAAAGGGAGGGGCAGCAAAGAAATCATGGAAGGGGGAAAGGGACCCACATGTACAAAAATATTTATAGCTGCTCTTTACGTGGTAGCAAGGAATTGGAAGTTGAGGGGGTGCCCATCAATTGGGGAATGGCTGGACAAGTTGTGGTATATGAATACAATGGAATACTATTGTGCTGTAAGAAATGATGAGCAGGAAGAGTTCAGAGAAACCTGGAGGGTCTTACGTGAGCTGATGATGAGTGAGATGAGCAGAACCAGAAGAACATTGTACACAGTATCATCAACATTGAGTGTTGACCTACTGTGATGGACTATATTCTTCTCACCAATGCAATGGTACAGAAGAGTTCCAGGGAACTCATGATAGAAGAGGATCTCCAAATCCAAGAAAAGAAAAGAAAGAAAGAACTGTGGAGTATAGATGCTGATTGAACCATATTATTTCTTTTGTTTTGGGTGCTGTTGTTTTTTTTTTCTAGTTTGAGGTTTTGCATCACTGCTCTGATTCTTTCTCTTGTAACAGGATTAATGCAGAAATAGGATTAATGTTATTATGTGTATATATATGTGTGTGTATATATATATCTATATGTATATGTATAGAGATATATAGATATAACCTATATCAGATTACCTGCTGTCTAGGGGAGGGGGGAGGGAGGGGAGGGAGGGAGAAAAATCTGAAATTGTAAAGCATGTATAAACAAAAGTTGAGAACTATCTTTACATGTAACGGAAAAAATAAAATACCTCATACATTAAAAAAAAAAAAAAAAGGGAGGGGCAGGAGGGCCAATAGCAACCACCACAGCTCCGGAGGCCTCCTTTTTCCCTGGGAGTGAAACCTACTCCCCTGGTACACTGCCAAAGGATCAAATCCAAAGGTTGGTTTTGTTTAAATTATTGTAGCTACGGGGCAGATAGGTGGAGCAGTGGATAAAGCACTGGCTCTGGATTCAGGAGTACCTTAGTTCAAATCCAGCCTCAGACACTTGACACTTACTAGCTGTGTGACCCCGGGCAAGTCACTTAACCACCATTGCCCCACCAAAAAAAAAAATTATTGTAGCTACTAAGTCAATCTTTTTTTCCCCTATTGGTAAATTAGGATATTACAGTGACTCCTGGACACAGGCTAAAATGGACGTATTTTAAAGGACACCTAGGATCATAAATCTAGATCTAAAAGTGACCTTAGAAGCCACCTAATCCAATCCCTTTGTTGTGTAATTGAAGAAACTAAGGCCCAGGTACTTGTCCAAGGACACAATGTCTATAAGAATCAGAGGCAATACTGCAGCCCAGGATCTCTGACTCCAGAGCCAATGTTCTTTCTATCATAGCAGTGTAACTCATCATATGGGGTGTCTATACCTAAACTATAGCTATTCACACATCTCACATGGGTATGTGGACATCTACTTACTCCAGCCTACCATGGAATGGCAGACCTGACTTCAGACAGTTACATTCAAAGTCTCTGTGTCCTAGAGATAACCTTGCTAAAAGTCAATTTGTTAGCTCTTGAGCCCCCACCAATATGTTTCCTTTTAACCCAAACCAGCCATTCACAACAATGACACTTTTTGATTATAAACATAACAATTTAATAATAATAAGGCAAAATAAATAACATCATAGGTATTCATATATTAAAAATGCAAGAATAATACATACATTAAAATTCCCATATAGCAACCTGGAAAAGAACTGCATGAAACAGGAAAATCCATATCCTTGGAGTAATTAATAGCTCTGGACTATAGGCTTTGGTGTAAATAGTCTGTTCAGGAACATCTGTATCACATACAACAGCTTCTTTGATAACTGCTTGTCTGTTGGTCCTCACTGCTTTCCAGCTTGACAAGACCCCTTCCTATATTATTCTTGAAACAAAGAAACATTTACAAGCTCTTCCTTTGTTTTTTCATTGTTTTTATATCTTAAACATGACATTTATTTAGCAATAAGGCAAAAGGTATAATCATAATATTTATACATTAAAGCAAAGATAGCAATAATAAATACATTACAATCCATACATAAGCCTGAGTTTCCCTGCCCCACCAATGCACTTACAATCTACTGGAGAGAGTGTACACACTTATAGGAACCTGTCAGTGAAGTACACGAGAAAAGGACAACTCATGTGATCAGTGTAACTCACAACTCTGGACTACAGGCTTTGATATAATATCTCTTCAGAAAATGCATCCTATGAAGTCATTTCTCTGCTTTTTACTAGTCCACTGGTCTTGACTATTGTCCAGCATGTCAAATTCCTTTTCTTCCCTATTCTTAAACTGATAACGTACAAGTTCTTTCAACTTATGGTTTTGTTTTTGTTCAGTTGTTTTCATTGGTGTCCAACTCTTAGTGGCCCCATTTGGAGTTTTCTTGGCAAAGATAATGGAGTGGTTTGTCATTTCCTTCTCCAGCTCATTTTACAATGATCTTTACCTCTCTTTGGGTTATACAGACAAACATAAGTAGCAGGTCTTGTCTCACTCACAAGGACTTTGCATTATTTAACTTGCTCTGTGTCTCTTCTTATGCAGCAAAGCAGCTACAAGATCTGTCTTTCCCCTTTTCTACTTTACCCTCTCACATCAGATGGAGTTAGCAATGAGAAAAAGGGCACTTCTGAGACATACCACGTCTCTTAAGCTCTAGGTGGCACTAAAGGGCAGTAAGTGGAACTGAAGCTTTTATTCAATAAATTTCAATCTTTGGTCAGTCATCAGGAACTTGCAGCTGAAGTATTTTTGCCAGTTAAATTATTTCTTTTAACGTTTTCAACAAAACTATGTTTTACTTCCTGCAGAATATGCCCCTCCTGCAAACTTCTTTGATACCACCACAATAGTTTCTCAGTCTCTTAAATCCTCAGTGTCTTAAATTAGTCTCTTGATACTCAGTGACTTACTTTTACTGATTAAAAAAAATAACCCCATTAGATCACAAGTCCTTGTTTAATCATCCTCACTCTTCCTATAGCTATATGATTTCTTAATTTGTCTTTTTACAAACCTCCTTAAGTCTTAAAATAGTCACTTGCAAATGAGTTGAGACACTGATTTCCTGTAGTTCCCATTATTAATTTCTCACCACAATTCAGTAACATACTATGTTCATGAAAGCTGTTTTTCTTTGTACTTATCTTTTCTTATTTTTAATAAGTAAATGCTCTTTCTTTAACACCATTTAAATCATCAAAATGTTTACATCTAAATGAAACTTTGTATCTTTTACAAGTGATTTAAGCTATTACAGCTATTCTAAAGGCAATTTCTGTCCAAAACTTCTCAGACCCCATCTGAAACCTTTTTATACGATTATTTTTAGTTTATTCTAAACTGAAAGTTATTTTCCAATTTCTTTCAAGCATTAAAGTGTGCATGCATGGAAGACACTATCTTAAATCATTTGATATTTGACATAACTCTTTTTCTTTATACACAATGTATTTTTTTCTTCCCCTTTAAACACTAAACTACTTTATACAAAAGGAAAGTACCTTCCACCACTTCACACCAATAAAGGAAGGAGTCCCAATAACATAGGCAAAAAGGTTTCTGATTTGAAAGGTGCTCCAAGATTTCTTACTGTGACATTAAATTATTTGTTTCAATAATGATTTGATGAGTGGAAGCAAGCAGCCACATAATATCACCAGTCTTGGTTCATTATTATTCATATAATTCTTATTATTTTAATAAGGAAGTAAAGATTGTTTAGTCCCTAGAGCCTAACATGGTGCCTAGCATAGTGTTGACTCAGTAAATATTTGATTGATTGCCTCATAAAAAGCTTTCTCAACTGTACGATTCTCACTGCTCCATTCTTCCCATTTGGACCTTCACATTTGTGCATCTCTCTTGCCCCTTCCTTGAGCACATGAAGTTTTACTATTTGTTCGCTATCTAAGAATCTGTGTGTCTGGCTTGAGGGTAAGGAGGAGGAAGGTTTAACCATTATCTTTGACAGAAAGGCCTCTGGGTCAGAATAAACTATTATAAAATATGACAATGGGACATTGCTTTGACCAGCTGTCAAGTATCAGGGTTAACTACTTTGCAGGACTCATAGCCTATAGCATTTAGCTCTTTGTAAACAGCCTTTGTGACAATCTTCAAGAATGAACAAGGACTGAGAGTTTCATTTCTAAAAAATATGGAGAAAAGGAGGAAAGGAGGAAGGGAGGGTGGCACTTAGTAAAGTGCCTGACACATAGTAGGCACTATATAAATACTTATTCCCTTTTGGTCTTCAGTTTCTCAAAGTTCACCACCAACATAAGAACCCTCAAGAATCCATTCACCTTTACCTTAAAGCAGTACTTGCCTCTCAGGTGATAGACTCCTCAGGGAGCTTTAGAGGTTTAAGAGACTTAGAAAACTCTCTGCAACTATCAGCTACAGAGAAAATGCCAACCTTCAATTGGTAGAAGAGTTTTCTCATCCAGGATTTCCTATATCACTAAAATGTTAGGTCCCATCCTTATTCCCATGGATAGATAGTTGAGAGAGAGAGAGAGAGAGAGAGAGAGAGAGAGAGAGAGAGAGAGGAGATATATATGTATATATGTATAAACATATCATGTCTATATGCATATGTGTGTATATATATATATATATCCCTATATATACATATATATTTACACAGAGGGTATGTTTAAATAACATGTTTCTATTCATGTATTACTATACTATATATTATGCACTTTGTAATATTTATATAAAAATTATAAAGATTATGACAATGGTGAAATAATATTTAAAAATAAATTTTAACAGTAAATATATTTGCTTGTTGGAATTATTATTGCAAAAATTTATTAATACTATTTTGGTCTTAGTAAAGTGATTGAATTTGCTTCATTATACTTGAAAATATTGTTTTAAGATGAGTTAATGAGCCTCAGTTTCCTCATTTGTAAAATGGACATAATAATACAGAAGACTGAAAATAAGACACGATGATGCAAAATGTTTTGTAAGCCATAATGTGTGCTATAAGTGCCATCTATCATTGCTATTATTGTTGTTTGGTTTTTTATTATTATTTGGCCAAATACTTATCTAAACTATGAGATTGAACTTATAAAAATTTCTCAACAAAGGGATATAGCAATGACAGTTAAAATTACAAGTTTCATAGCCCTACTGCTGTTTCTTTTTTTTGTTTCTCTAAAACGAGGAACAGGCATGCATAAATTAAACCTAAATTACATCACAGCCAATAATTAGTCATACTGGCAGGAGAAAGTATGAAGTTGATAGCCTGTGTCTTAGAACTTAGCATTTTCTCTTTCTTTTGGAAATCACCTTATATTTAGCCTGATTTCTTGTTCTCTTCCTAGGAGCACAGCAGTAGGTAACTGTGGGTCACATAGAATAATATGCACATTAAAAATGCAAACACCTAGACCTGTCACTTCTAGAACACATGACTGAACTCACTCTGTAGACTGCATGGATTTACAACTAATTCTTCCTAATCTTTTCTTTTTATAGAGGTGACCTGAGATGTGTCTGAAAGAGTAATGTGAAATATGTAGGCTAAGCAGTTCTCAGGAACACTTCAAGTTACACTTTCTAAATATGTATTCAATTTAAAGTTTATAAGAAGAGTATTCCTGTAACTAAAATTGGACAGGAACAAGGAAGCAAGAGGTGAGAAGAGATGCTAAGACCACAAGGAGACCAATATAAACAAGCAAACTTAAGAAAAAATTCCAAGTTGCCCACACACTGTTCTTTACTTTTAAAGGAGTAATAGGTGGCTCTGGAATTATAATGATCAAGCATGGTCCTGGAGATAATTTGAGAAAAAGAACTCCCCTTCTTTACAGAGGTGGATAACTGTGTCTTTATAATTATATACACCATCAGGCATTTTTGATGCATTGATTTTTTTCTGAACTGCTTTTTCTTTCTTTTCTAATCTTTCTAACAAGGGATGACATGAGGGAAATAGTCAAAATAAAGACGAAATGAGGGAAAAGATAGTTTCAAAAAGAAATGGAAATACTTTTTATGAATTCCTGCAGAATGAAGTAGAACCAGAGCAATTTATACTTTAATATCAATATTGTGAAAATGAACAATTCTGAAGGATTTAAAACCCCCAAACAATTAAATGATGAGCCATGATTTCAGAGAAATGATAAAGAAGAATGTTGCTCACCTTGTGAAAAGAAATGATAGACTAATATGAAGAATAAGAAATATGTTTTTAGATGTGACCAACATGGGAATTTCGCTTGACTACTCTTAAGTGGTACAAGGATTTTATATTATTTCTTCCTTCCTTCCCTCCTTCCTTCCTTCCTTCCTTCCTTCCTTCCTTCCTTCCTTCCTTCCTTCCTTCCTTCCTTCCTTCCTTTCTTCCTTCCTTCCTTCCTTCCTTCCTTCCTTCCTTCCTTCCTTCCTTCCTTTCTTCCTTCCTTCCTTCCTTCCCTCTATTTTGAGTGGTTTGAAGGAAATGGGAGAAAATTGATTGATAGTTGAAAAAAGTGATATGAAAATTAAATATATCAGTAAAAATGACTTTAAAAAAAAAGAAGAAACAATGTTCAAAGTATGTCATCTGTTCCATATTCTGCTTGGGGGAAACCAGAGTACTCAATGATTAATGAGCACACTGCCTGCTAGACATCTCCACTTCAAAGGAGAGGCAAGAAGAAAGAATACTGAATAGGATCAGGAGCTTCAGTGGAGGGACTTGGTTAGAGCAAAAAAGAAAGTAAACCTCAACTTCTGCCACTGATAAAAATATGTGGAGGATCTTTCGGAGAGACAGTAAATTAATGAGAGCAGCTATGTGGACTATGATGGAGACACCATCAGAGATGAATGAAGGCATCACTGTGCAGTTATGATGAGGGAGTTACACTTAGATAACATGAAATAATACCTGCATTTCATTTCCAAAAATAATTTTTGCTTTTCTTCCTGTGAAAGGTATCATGCTGGGCCCAAGGAGGGACACAAAGATAGAAGAAGCTGTAATTTAGTAGGAAGAGAATGAGCCCAGGATTCTGAATCAGAAAACCTGGGCTCAAATTCCCAAGTCTGCTGCTTACTCACAATGTGACTGAGGGTGAAACACTTTGCGTCTCTGGGTTTCAGTCTCCTTATCTGCAAAGCTAAGATAATATTGCCTAAAGGGCCTACCTCACAGGGTTGTTTTGGAGTTTGAGTGAAATGATATATGGAAAGCACTTGGTACTTCTTGCAGTACTATATCAATGTCAACTATTATTGCTTTGGTTATTGTTTTCTTCATTCCTCATCCTCCCCTTTCCTTTCCCCCTTCCCTGCTCAAAGGACTATTTCTGTAGTGGTTATTGTGCTATAAGCTATGCATTTAGGTCCAGCACAGTTTCCAGCTGCTGAGGTGAATCCAACAAGTGGGCTCTGAGTCAAGGGGTGGCAAAGGGCCCAACAACAAGGAATGCTGCTGACCAAGAATAACAACACAGTGTTCCAAGTGCAGCAGTTCTCACACAACCCCCACAGAGGATGCTTTCCCAAGCATAAGAAGTGGAAAGGTAACTACAGCAGGCCCCTTCCCTTCTTTCAGTGATAAAAATATGTCCTTCCACATAGCACTATTTATACAAGTTATGGTATTGCCTGAGAGATAATGTGGTTTATTGTCTAAAGAGTTTGCCTTAAAGTCAAAAAGTCCTAATTCAAGTCCCATGTCTTATGCATACTTACTGTGTGAGCCTGGGTAAGTCATTCAACCTCAGTGCTCCCAGGTGACTTTCTAAGACAATAAGTTATAGGGCAGGTATTGACCTGTATTGATAGAAAGAATTTAGTCATCAGGAGTTCTCCATACCAATGAAATCACAGGTCCATTCATATCCAAGCCATGGTGTGGCTTGACCCAGCCTCTACCACTGAAGGCCTCAAATAGTGTGTGTGTATATGTATATATGTATATATGTGCGTGTGTATCTCTCTCTCTCTATATATATATATGTATGTATGTGTGTATATGTATACATATGTGTGTACGTATATATTTGTAGATATGTGTGTGTTTACATATATACACACATATATGCATATATACATATATATATATGTGTGTGTATATGTGTGAGTGTGTATAAGGTGCCCCCTTCCCAATCCAAGTGCTAATGAATTGGGCCTATATCGAAGATCTTCTTACCATCCCAAATCATCAGGAAAGGTGAAATGAGACATTAGAACAGGCCTGTTGGCTTCTATCTCCCCTTGGGTTGTGTGCTCCATGGAAGAAATATCACTTGAAGAAAAATGCTTCCTTATTATTTCAGCCTATTCACTAAGCACATGGTAAAAGTATAAGAATGAGTAACCTGTCAAGGCAGGGATTGGGGCCTAGGGGGTTAAGGGGTGGGAATGAAAACCATAATTTACCCAAAATTCTGGCCCACTTGACTCCTCAACCCCAAAATGACAACCAGAACATACAACACCCCTTTTGATATTTCCAATTATTCTGGGTAGTATTGAATACAGAACACTGGAGCTCCCAGAGAAGACACATTCTCAAACAGGCCACAAATAGAGAGGCACTGCCTAGCTAACAGTGCCTGCAAACCTGTTCCAATAGCCCATGCCATCATCTTCCTGGAAGAAATCAAAGAATCACAGGATTAGGGAATCTCAGCATTAGGAGGGACTTAAGGGTATCAGAGAATTTTGGAGTTGGAATGGAATATGACATACTTGGCTTCCAAAGAGTAGGGGATGGGGGGCAAGGTAGCCAGTGTTATGCTTGGATAGCTGCCACTCAGGTATAAGTCCCTATTACCTCATATCTGGACTATTTCAATTAGCCTTGTGTTTGGTGTCCCTGCCTCAAGTCTTTCCCTACTCTAGTTCATCGTCCACTCAGTTGACAAAGTGATCTTCTTAACATGTAGGTTTCATCATGTCACTCTGCTCGATGAACTCCACTGGATCACTTTTACCTCTAGAATTAATTATAAAATCCTCTTTTTATCCTTTAAAGCCCTGATACCTTTCCCTTCCAGGCTTATGCTTCACTCCCCTTAGCATACTCTTATCTAGCAATTTTGGTCTTCTTGCTATTGATCTCCTGACTGTGCCTTTCACATGCTGTCTCTCTTGCCTGGAATGCTCTTCTCATATCTGCTTCCTGGATTCACTTCAAGACTCAGTTCCAATCCTACCTTCTGCAAGAGACCTTTCCTAGTACCATTTACCTTACTGCCACATCCTCCACTCACTCACACGTGTTTTTCCTCTATGACCTCCCATTTATACTCTATATATCTTGTAAGTACATGCATGTTTATATGTGATCTCCCCCACTAGAATGAGGTTTTTTTTGAGATCAGAAACCATTTACTTATTGATCATAATAATGATAATTAGAAGATGAGGGATAGGATTACGTACATATGTGAAGGATTGATTTTGGTAAGGGGAACCACTTCTTTGTCAGGCTTCAGGAAAGGAGGACAGTGGAGATGGAAAGAATGGAAGAAGAATGAGCTTACATACAGTAGCCTCATTTTTCTAGTAAAATAAGAGGCAAGATTCTCAGCTAAGAGAGAAGAGGGACATGGATCTGTGAGAGGCTTGGAGAGAGAATAGAAAGTTTGGAATATGTTCAGTGAGGCCTAAGATAGGGAATCTATTAAAGAATAAGAGGTTTGTCTTCCTTTATAATAAAAGGCCCATTTGAGGGTGAATAGCATGACCTTATAATGTACTTCTTCCAGCTACATTTAGAAAACCATGAGTAGAAAAAGAGGAAGCAGATGGTGAAGGTAATTCAAGGCTGAGGTTGAGCAAGTATTGGGTGGTTATAGGACAAGTAGACAATGAATTTGAGAGCAGAGGAAAGTGTAGCATTGAAATGACTAACTATTGAGGTGAAATTAGAGAAGAAAAGTGAGATCAGAGCAGGGGTAATTGCCTGAGAGATGCTGGTACTGGAGATCTTTATTTGTACAAATAATAAGTTGAAGAGGTTTAAATATAGGGAGAAGTGCAATTAAAGGAGGTTGTAGTCAAAGGAATTTCAGAGTTCCTAATTAGAGAAGTGGGAACATGTGTGGGTAATGGTCAGACCTAGTGTGTGACCATCCTAATATTTAGTTGAGGGGGACTGAAGGAGTAGATCACAATAGGTCATGATGAATTGGGAAGTTAAACCACTTGAGGGAATTTCTATGTGAATATTGAAGTGCCCCAGTATAAGGACAGGGACTGGGGAGGAGGGAATACAATGTGTCAGATACTAAACTCCTTGAGAAAATAAAGGGAATGATCTGTTAATCTATATACAGCCACCATAATTTGGTTAAGTGGAAAATTTTGATTGAGTGGATATTAAATGAGGAAAGGTTACTAAATGATGGAGGTAAAGGAAGATTCTGGGAGTGACAGTGGGGAAGAAGGACTTTTCTCCCTCTAGGACCAGTATGTGTACTGGGAGGTGAGTTATTAGAGAAAGTACAATTAGGAAGCAGTGTCATCATTAGAAGTCAGATCTCCTTGAGGGCTAAGAGGGAGAAGAGCTGTGGAACAAAGAAGTCCAGTGTGAAAGACAATTAGTTTATTATAGATTGAAAATTCCAGAAGTTACAATGTAAAAGGCAGGCAGGATGGGAATGGAGTGGATTAGGGTTGAATGGGAGGTGGGGATTGGGAGTGGTTTGCTCCTATAAAGTCAGTAATTGATTAAAATAGAAATAGGAAGAAAAACAGGAAGAGCCACAAAAGTAGTGGTGGGTACCACACAGCCATGGGGGTAGTAGTCTCCAAGTGGTATTTCAGAGGGCACAAGGCTAGCTTGGGTCAGAACTTAGCCCAAACCTACAGGCTGAATTTGATGAGTAGGCCTTCACTGCCTTTATCCAAATTATTAATGTAAAACAGGAAGGGGAAAAAAGGAGGGGAAAGGGGGGAAAAGGGATACTCCACTGAAGACCTCCTTACATATTGATATTTCATCATTAAAACTACTCTTTAAGTCAGTGTGATATAGCAGAGAGTGGGATTTGGAGTCAGAAAGACTTGGCTTTGAATACTACTCAGGCACTTGCTAACTATATGATTTTGGCAAGTCACCTAATGTGTCTAAGCTTCAGTTTCTTCATCTATAAAATAAGTTGAACTAAATGGCTTCTAAGCCTTTCAAGATCTTTTAGCATTAAGATAGAAATTTCTTCAGTGTGGAGACCATTTCCTTTTGTCTTTGTATCTCTAGTACCTAATATGATATACAGAAGTGCTTATTAGATTGGGTTTTGGATTACGATTTTTGTCACACAGTGCATTAGCTATTTCTCTGGCTTTGTGTCATCTAAAATTTTAATAAATATGCCATCTATGTCATAATTCCAATCATTGATAAAAATACTAAACAATACAAAGCCCAGTACAAATCACTTAAGTGCTACACTGGAAACTTCCTTCCTAGTTGACATTGAGCCATTAATAACTATTCTTTGGGTCTCATCTCACCATCAATCTAAATGCACTTGTAATCTCAGCTAGCCCATATCTCCATCTTTTCATATGAATAGCATGAGAGATTTTGTGAAAATCTAATTGTAGACAAAGAGGTTTTCTATTAACCATGCTGTTAGAGTGTTATTTTATGGTTATTTTGTGAATTCTTTTTAGTTCATTGATTGGCTTTGACTGATGCTGAAAGAGAGACATAATGGTGGCACAAATATGGGGTGGAAGGGAGAAAGACAATGATCATGTCCTAATTGTTTATTTGTTCCTCCTTAGATTCATTTGCAGGCAAACCCTGAGGATAATGGGAGTGAAATGGGTTTTGTACCCCTACCTTCTACAAAACTCCGGTGGAATTCCCTTGGGAGAACTCTCTGGAAATGGGTTTCAAGTGAAAATTAGCATAAAAGGAGAGACAAAAATTATAAGGAATGTATAACTCCACATGAATTAGTTGTCTGAGAAAACTAATTTAAATTCAGCACCAGGAAATGAAAGAGTAACATAATCCAGGGGTACTCTCCCTAGTTTTTTGAACTGTCCTTCCTTCACTGTTGAATTACTTTTAACAGGGAGAGGTTTTCTAGTCAAAACATATTAGTCATTAAGTATTGAGTTATACATATGTTGGTGTCTTGCTTGTATGGCACCTAATAACATATGACCTCTGAGTAAGTGGTCTTGCCTTATGGCATGTGGGAAAGCAGTAACCTATGAAAGAATGTGTCCAATGTATAGAAGGCAGGAATTTTTTTTGACATTTTATTTTATATTCTGTTTGATAACATGGCTTCTGTTTAAATAAATAGATCCTCTCACCGCTTAGTAAAAGTTCCATAATGGTTAGGGCTTGTTAGCTAGTTTTTAGGGGGTAATGACCCACAGAGTGGCTTAAACATAGGGTAGTTTTTCTAGAAGTATATATTTGAGATTGGGGCACCCAAAATAAAACAACTTTACAACATTTTTTGATTTACCAGTCTAATCTAGACTTTAGCTTCAATGATTCTTCCCATAAATAGGAATATTTATCTTTCCTACAGTTGGAATAAATTTGTCATTTTTTCTTCAAGTTTTCTTGGTATTTTTAAAAAATCAATTGATGGGGGGGGGGGGCAGAGCCAAGATGGCAGAGGAAAGACTTTAAATGCACAGAGCTCCCAAAAACAGCAATAAAAGAAGCCCTGGAGCAGAAAAAAACTAGAAAAAATATGGGCTGAGATTATTTTCCAGCCATAGACAAAGGAAAGGGGGCTATGCTGGGCTGCCAGTAAAGTTCAACCCCACAATCACACTGACACAGACCCCAGGCATGCTGCACCAGAGGAATTTACCCCGACCCTCTGAATCAGCTGCAGCACCAGCGCCTTCTGGAACTCAGCTTATGGTTGGGTGAGAGGGCTGCACAGCTAGCTGTGGGGGAAAGTGAAGAAGTGTCAGTGGGATCTAGGGAGGAATTCATCTGAGCCACCCAACAGGGAACCAGGAAGAAATCCTGAGTGATGGGAGGCCCAAGTGGGGGAGGGGGCACAGGCTCGTGGAAACTAAGAACCACAACACAGAAAGCTTTGCTGGTTGGTTATTTAGTAAGTTGGCTTGAGGTTATCTTCGGACCAGAGAACAGGTCAGGCAAGAGAAAAACCTTCCCTCCCTTAAACCAAAACACCTGGGCACCCTCTGAAGCTTGGGACAGTGTAGCACCAGTGGGGAGTTAAAAGTCAAGTAAAAGACTGCAAGATGAGCAAGCAAGGAAAGTTGAGAACTATAGAAAGTTTCTTCAGCAACATAGAAGATCAAGGAGCACCTTCAGAAGAAAATAACTCAGGGCCCCTACGTCCAAAGCTTCCAAAAAATATGAATTGGTCTCAAGCCAAGTGCTCAAAAGGGACTTTGAAGAGAAATTGGGAGAGATAGAAGGAAGATTTAGAGAGAGGGAGGAAAGAATGGAAAGAGAAATGAGAGCAACACAGGAGCTTCATGAGAAAAAAACAACAGCTTGAAAAGGCAAATAGAAAAGGAGATACAAAAGCTTTCAGAAGAAAACAATTGCCTAAGAATTAGGATTGAACAAACTGAAGCTAGTGACTTTAAGAGAAACCAAGACACAGTAAAGCAAATCCAATTGAATGAAAAAATAGAGGGCAATGTGAAATATCTCCTTGGAAAAACAGCTGACCTAGAAAATAAATCCAGGAGAGACCATTTGAAAATCATTGGACTACCTGAAAACCATGACCAAAATAAGTCTAGACATCATCTTCCAAGAAATTGTAAGGGAAAATTGCCCTGATATTCTAGAAGCAGAAGGTAAAATAGAAATTGAAAGAATACACTGATCACCTCCAGAAAGAGATTCCCAAAAGGAAAATTTCCAGGAATATTATAGCCAAATTCCAGAGCTCCCACTTCAAGGAGAAAATATTGCAAGCAGCTAGAAAAAAGTAATTCAAATGCTGTGGAGCTCCAATAAGGATAAAACAAGATCTAGCAGCATGTACATTAAAGGACCAGAGGGCATGGAATATGATATTCCAGAGGGCAAAGGCACTGGGACTATAGCCAAGAATCACGTACCTAGCAAAAATGATTTAACAGTTAAAAGAAATCATTAGGGACATTAAAAGGTTAAACTTTTTACATTCTTACATGAGAAGATAATACTTCCAACTCATAAGAACTTTCTCAGTAAGGACTACACAGAGGACACAGGTCTGAACTGAATATGAAGGGATGAAATCTATAAAGCATTTATGTTTTGTTTATCCTTGTTCTTTGTGGGGAAAACAGGATAGGGTATCTTATGTCTGGGGCCAGATTTGGGCTAGGGGCCTCCCAGGTCCAGGGCTGGTGCTTTGTCCATTGTGCCACCTAGCTAACCCATGATGACATCTTTAAAATAGAGTTGAGGGGTAGGAGAAGTAGACTGGGGAAGAGGAAAGGGTAGAGGTGGACTGGAGAGAGGTAGCTCATATGAAGGAAACAAGAAACAAGCTTATGGAGGGGAGGGAAAGAGGGGGGAGTAGGGCTGTGAGTGAACCTTACTATCATTAGAATTGGATCAAAGAGGGAATAACATACATACTCAAGGGGGTATAGTAATATATTTTTGCCCTGTGGAAAAGTGGGGGGTGGGGGAAGGAGATGGGGGAGGGGGAGAGAAGAGGGGAAGGAAGGAAGGGAAGTTTGGGGGAGGGAGCTGTAAAAAGCAAACACTTTCATGGAAGGTGAAGATGTTCTGCATAACAGCACATGTATGACATATTTTGGATTGCTTAATTTCATAGGGAGAGTTGAGGAGGGAGGTTGGTAGAAAAATTTAGAAAACAGAAATGGCTCAAAGACCTTAACCTCATCAGAGTGGGCTCAAGGGGGGAATAACATACACACCCAATTGGGAGGAGTAATCTATTCAACCCTACAGGAAAGTAGGAGGGGAAGAGGATAAGGAGGGAAGGGTGAATGAAGGGAGGGTAGAGTGGAGGAAGGGGAAGTCAGTAGCAAAACACTTTTAAGGAGGAATAGGGCAAAATAAGATAGAAAATAGAGTTAATATCATTGCAAGGGAATAGGATGGAGGGAAATAGGATGATTGACTACAGTGACAAAATGTATCGTACCTACTCTGCTGGGCTATTGTGAAGAAAATTCTTTGTCGAGTTTAAGGTACTATATAAATGTTATGACGAACAGGATGCTATCAGAAAAACTTGGAAAGACCCACACGAACTGAGGCAGAGAGAAGTGTACTGTATACAGAATAGCAGCAATAGTGTAAGATGATCTGCTGGGAAGCATGTGATTATTTTCAGCAAGGCAATGATCCAATATAACCCTGAAGGAATTATGAAAATTGCAATATATCTATAGAGAAAGAACTGATGGTATCTGAAAACAGACTAAAACACATTTTTTTTGACAACTCATTAATCTGAAGTCTTGTTTTTATTTGTTTTGTCTTACAACCTAGCTAATGTAGACATGTTTTCCATGACTACTCATGTATAACTTAAATTGAATTGCTTGAGTTCTTGGGGTGGGGGGTGGGAAGGGAGGGAGGAAGAGAAATTGGAATACAAATGTTTTTAAAAAATGATGTCAAAATTTGCTTTTATATGTAATTTGGAAAATAAAATTCTAAATAAGAAAAAAAAATTGACTTAAAATTTTTGTCACATATCCTGTAAGATATGGGACTGATCTCATTTTTGTCATACTTCTATTCAATTTTTACAATTTTTATCAAACTCTTATTTCCCACAATTGATTTAGAATCTTAAATTTATTAAACACTAATTATTTGGTGCTAGTTCTGGATTTTCACTTCTTATACATTTATTTTTTCCATTATTATCTAGTATCAGATAATTCTGACAAATATTGCTTTATATTATAACTTGAGATCTTGCATTATAAATATCTCTCCCTCCATTTTATTTTTTTCAATAATTACCCTTGTTATTTTTGCTAATTTGTTCTTATAGTCTAGTAGGTGCTAGGCACTGTGTTAAACATTTTATAAATATCATCTCATTTTATCTTCACAATAACTCTGGGGAGTAGTTGCCATTATTATCCCCATTTTAGCATTGAGGAAACAGAGGCAAACAGAGATTATGACTTGTTCAAGGACACTTACTAAGTATGTGTCTAAAGCCAAATTTGAACTCAGGTCTTCCTGACACTTACTAGCTATGTGACCCGGGCAAATCACTTAACCCCAATTGCCTTAAACATCCTGGGGCCATCTCCAGTCATCCTGATAATATATCTTGCCACTGCACCCAAATGGCTCTGGAGGAGAGAGTGGGGCATGTGATTTTTGCATAGTTCTTCCTCACTTAAATCCAATTCATTGCAAGTCATGCTATCTGTCATGGTCCTCTTCAAGAACGAAAAACAAATTCAGGTTCAGTCAGTCAACTAGCATGTGCCAGACACTGTGCTAAACACGGGGATACCAAAAAAAAAAGAAGGAAGGAAGGAAGGAAGGAAAGAAGGAAGGAAGGAAGGAAGGAAGGAAGGAAGGAAGGAAGGAAGGAAGGAAGGAAGGAAGGAAGGAAGGAAGGAAGGAAGGAAGGAAGGAAGGAAGGAAGGAAGGAAGGAAGGAGGAAGCGAGGGAGAAAAGAGTGAGGGAAAGAGAGTAGAAAGGAGGAGGGAGGGAGAGAGAAACAGAAGCAGCAGAAGAAGGAGGAGGAGGAGAAGGAGAAGGAGGAGGAGTAGAAGAAGAAGAAGAAGAAGAAGAAGAAGAAGAAGAAGAAGAAGAAGAAGAAGAAGAAGAAGAAGAAGAAGAAGAAGAAGAAGAGTTGTTGCTCTCAAAAAGCTCATAGTCTAATATGGGAGACAATAGCTAACCGATTATGTGCAAACCACATAAATAAAGGATAAAGTGTGGGTAATCTCAGAGATAAAGAACCAAGATGCAGCAGGACTAGGAATGACTTCTTGCAGAAGGCAAGACTTTGGCTGAAAGTTGAATGAAGCCAGAGAAGCCTGGAATCAGAAAAGAGGGGACTGTTCCAAGCATGAAGAAGAGCCATTTAAAATGCTTGAAGTTTAGTGGTAGAGGTTCTACCCTGAGAAATGGCCAAAAAAATGACCCAAAACCTCCAGCAGTATCACTGAATCACAGAGTACATGGAGGAAAATAGAGTATAAGAAGCATTGAAAAGTAGGAAGGGGCCAGGTTATGAGGGAGGGACTTTGATTGGTTCAATGATTTGCATGTTTTCATGTGACTTACAAGCATCAGAAAGGGGTCAAATTCAAGTCAGTTCTTATTCCAAGTCCAGTGCTTTTTTTTCTGATTTGGGGGGATGCAAATCAAGAAAATTAAACACAGAAGAAAAAGGAGATAGAATGGAGGCTGGTTTGAGAGACTAGTGACTAGTGACCAGGACGCATTGAAGCAACTAACTGGGCATTCTAGTAGCTGCCTTCATCTTCATGTGTCTGGACTCCAGAAGGACTCTAGTTAGAAAGACTGAGACATATAGAACTCATTTCTGGGACTTTTGAAGGCACCTAAGTACCTTAATTCGGCTCCCTTTCCCTTCTTTTTCTCTATAAGAGAGTGTAGATGTTAAAAAATTTTTGTTCTTTATAGCTGCATATTTGTTGTTTTATATAATCCTAATGCCAGTTAGATAAAAATGTTTCTTTCTAGCTGCTTTTGAGATGTGTGTGATTGAATGTAGTCCATGATGGGAAGAAGAGCTATTCATGATATACTCAAAGGAGAATACCTTTTATGACCATATAAAAGAAATTTCTTGAATGAAAAGGAGGGGAAAAAAACCAACTTGATTGATGCATGATCTCATTGGTGTGTGTATTCCTTATGCAATTCATCACCGAAAATCATATATATCTTCTTATCTTGTACTTCTTGTCCATGGCTTCCCATAATTTCTCAACCATCTGTCTTCTCAAAGCACTAAAGACCATTTCCTAATACCTTTAACATCTGTGGGTAACACATGCAGTACTTTGGTTTTCCATCTCTTACTCTTCCTACATGGTTGGTCTACTTTCTTTTTTGCTCATATATTTCCTAAATATATTTTACACCTTTAAAGTGAGTGTGGAGAGAGAGTTGATCAAGTGAGTTCCTTGCATAATTTGATGCATTAACTGGGAGGTGAACTTTTATGTGGAACCTTTGATTGTGTAATACCCATTTATTCAACATATGTGATTCAACCTATTGGTAACTTCGTAAGAGGGCAAATCATATATCCTGGTTGCAGCTCAGTTTCTTGGGTGGTCCACAAGAGTATTTGTTTTGATGAGCCTTTTAGGAAGATAACATCTGTTGGAGAAGCCATTTCTTTGTCCTAGCCTAAGAAATTAATCAAAATGACCTGCTTAGTTGTTTTGGTGGGGAGGATGAGGGAGCTTCTTTATTCTTTGTCTTCACGATCTTTTAAAATTATATTTATTTATTTCATCAAAGATTTCTTAATTACATGTAAAAAAACATTTAACATTATTTTTTAAATCTTTGAGTTCCAAATTATCTTCTTCCCTCTCATCTTTTCCCCACCTATAGAGAAGGCAAGCCATATGACATAGATTATACATGTGAAGTCATGCAAAATATATTTCCATATTAGCCATGTTGCAAAAGAAAACACGTAGAAAAAGAAAAAGAAAGAATGAAAACTGTGCTTTAATTTGCATTCAGAGTTATCAGATTTCTCTCTGGAGGTTGATAGTATTTTTTTATCCTGTCTTTTGGAATTGTCTTCTATCAATTTTAATCAGAATAGCTAAGTCTTTTATAGTTGATCATCCTTACATTATTGCAAGAACTATGTACTTCTAGTTCTGCTCACTTTACTTTTCATGAGTTCATATGTGTCTTTCCATGTTTTTCTAAAACTATCCTGCTTATCTTTTCATCACAATAGTATTTCATCACAATCATATACCATAACTTGCTCAACCATTCCTCAATTGATGGAGATCCCCTCACTTTCCAATTCTTTGCCACCACAAAAAAAGCTGCTATCCATGTTTTTATACAAATAAGCCCTTTTCACTTTACTTTGATCTCTCTGGTAAGCAAACCTAGTAGTACTATTGCTTACTCAAAGGGTTTGCACAGTTTTATAACGCTTTGAACATAGTTCCAAATTGTTCTCCAGAATGGATATACTAATTCACAATTCCACCAATAGTGCATTAGTATTCCAATCTTTCCAAATCCCTACCAGCATTTGTTATTTTCCTTTTTTTGTCATTTTAGCCAATTTGAGGTGTGAAGTGGTATCTCAAACTTTTTTTTTCAACAAACATTTATTTTATTTTCCATTTACATGTAAGGGTAGTTTTCAACATTCATTCTCATAAGATTTAGAGTTCCAAATTTTTCTCCCTCCCTCCCTTTCCTCCCCCCTCCACAAGATCGCAATCAGGTTATATATGTACAATCCACAAGTGTTCTTTTTATCGGTTCTTTCTATAGGGGTGCATAGTATGCTTCCTCATTAGTTCCTTGGGATTGTCTTTGATCATTGCACTGCTGAGAGTAGTTGTCATTCAGACTCCAGCTCAGGTCAATCCTCCTCTCACAGAAGACACGGGTCCAGCTCAGATGAGGAGTCAGGATGCTCTGGGCGTAGAGGACAAAGTTCCAGCTCCCATCAGTCCTCTAGCTCTAGCAAATGTGGCTCATGCTCTGGCTCCAGCTTTGGTCAACATGGGTCTGCTTCAGGTTAGTGATCTAGCAGCAAGGGTCATGGATCTAGCTCAGGTGTATGGTCAAGCAGTTGTGGAGAACAAGGCCATAGTTCCTGTTCCAAGCAGTCTTCCAGCTCTGGCAAATATGGCTCTGGCTCTGGATCCTGCTCAGGTTCAGGTCAAACTTGTTTTAATTTGCATTTCTTTTTTAAAAATTTTAATAAACATTTTTATTTAAAGTTTTGAATTACAAATTCTATCCCTCCTTTCTTCCCTCCAATCTTCCTTCCCTGAGGTGGTAAGCAATCAGATATGGCTTATACATGCACAATTATGTAAAATATGACTGCATTAGTTATTCTGTATAAACTTGAATAAAAGAAAAAAATGAAAGAAAGTAAAAAGTAGCATTGTTCTGTGGTAAAAATTACTTATGGTATAGAGAGCTTTTGAAGGACTTCTCTTTTGGGGGGAGAAAAGATTGAATGCTCCCTGAAGGGAGGTTAAAGGGCACTTCCAGAATGCTAAGCTATCAAGACACTTCTGGAACGCCAACTCTAGAATGACTTCCAGAATGCAAGTTTGCTCTCTCTGGCTGGTGACTGAGGTCCTGGTTGGTGGTTCCCTAGCAACCTTAGACTGGCGGGCTGTTCAGGTTGGTGAGATACTTACTGAAAACCCTAAATTCCTTTGAACCAGCTTAAGCTAAGTTTAGAGTTAAGAGCATTCCTCTGTATTTCTATTTTCCTATTTCCTTATCTTTGATTTTTATTAGATTCACCTTTGTTGTTTAATTAATTCCCAAGTAATAAAATCTGATCCTTTTGTGAACTAAAGCTTAGAGGCTCCTTTCTTATTGGCCTGGGAGAAATATCTAAAAAGGGCAGTTCAGAAGGGAGAATAAACCTTAAAAGTCCCTCATATTTCCAGGATCCCAATAAGATGAGTCACCCAAATAATGCTCCATATATCAAACTTTGGCCCTCACAGTTCAAACTGTGTTCAAACAATATCAATTCTTCCTTTGGAGGTAGATAGTATGCATCATCATTAGGGATTGTCTTAGATCATTGTATTGCTGAGAATAGTCAAATCATCCACAGTTCTTCAGCAAACCATATTGCTGTCACCATGCACAATATTCTCCTGGTTCTTCTCACTTCACTATACATCAATTCATATAAGTCTTTCCAGGTCTTTGTGAAATCATCCGGCTTGTCATTTCTTATAGTACAATAATATTCCATTACAATCATATGCCAAAGCTTGTTTAGCCATTCCCCAACTGATGGGCATTCCTTTGATTTCTAGTTGTTATCCACCACAAAAAGAGCTGATTATTTTTTGTACAAATAGATCCTTTTCTCTTTTTTGTATGCCTTTATGATATACATCTAGCAGCAGTATTGCTGAATGAAAGGGTATGTACAGTTTTATAGCTCTTTGGGCATAGTTCCAAATGGTTCTCCAGAATGGTTGGATTGGTTCACAACTCCACCAAATGTGGATTAGCATCCTAGTTTTCCCACATCCCCTCCAACATCCAAGATTTTCCCTTTTTGTTACATTAGTCACTCTGATAGTTGTGAGGTTGTACCTCAGAGTTGTTTTAGTTTGCAATTCTCTGATAAATAGTGATTTAGAGCATTTTTCATATAACTATAGATAACTTTAATTTCTTCTTCCAAAAACTGCCTCTTCATATCCTCTTTCATATCAATTGGTGAATGGCTTTTATTTTTATAAATTTGACTCATTTCCCTGAATAATTGAGAAGCATGACCTTTATCAAAGAAACTTGTTGATTTTTTCTGGTTTCCTCTTGTCATTCCAATTTTGACTGCATTAGTTTTGGTCTTCATGATCTTAAGAGAGGAGCAGATTTGGGAACTGAAGAGAGGGAAGCCTGTATTCATGCCATTCTCTCCCATTAGGAGCCATTAATAGCTTCCTTGGGACAGAAGCACATTCTTTCATTCTGCTGCAGCTAACTTTATTTTTACATCTTCTGTCTTCATTTAAAGTAAGAATGTCAGTAGACATTTATTTCACTTCTTCCATTTGTACATAAACTTGTTGGTTACCACCCAGGACTCTCACATTTAGATTACCAAGAGGTAATGTTTATTATATGCTTTAAAAACTGTGATTCTTAGAACACCCTGAATTCTTTTTCACCACTCAGCAACCATTATTAGAGAGGCAAAAAGAAAGCCACAGAGAACTAAGAATTGTTTTGGATTTTTTTTCTTTTTTACAGAGCTTCATGGACAAAAAAATTCATTGCCAATGAGAACATGACAGCATACTTCTTAGAAGATTCCAGATCTACCGTGAAAAAAACAAACTAAAAATTACCCGATTTTTTAAAGAAAGAATAAGCTATAAATTCTTCCATATAGTCCAGAACTGCATTAAAAACTAAAGCATACTCTGGAAACAATACTTCAAATGTTTGATTTTATTTGTTATTTCTCTAATTGAGCCTACTTTTCCTGTTGGGTGAATTTACAATTCCATTTGGATTGCCTTTGCAGTGGCAAGGAGTCACTGGGGGAAATTTTCAAGTATGCTTTGGAATAAAGACCCAGGGGAAATTTGCTTAGACATCTAAATGGATTGATCACCTATAGTTTAGAGACCCTTGGAGAAATTTTGGTGAACCATTTGTAGAAAGATACATTTAGAAAATTGTGTCTAGACCCCAGTTAGGTAGCTGTAAGTACTTAGGGAGTTATCAAAGAGTTTTCTCCCAGGACAGTTTTTTTCCTCTAAAAGTGAAGGGGTAATGCTTATTCAACACCAGGGTCCATAGCTATGTTGGAAGAATCCCATGTGGCTTGGAAAGCTTTATGTGGACTGGGTTTCCATCCAAGATAGGAAATCATTGTGTTTTTGGTTGTTTTTTTTGGGGGGGGAGTTGCCTTTAGTTTTTGCAAATAACAAATCTTTGGTAGACTTTGTGAAATGTTATTTATTTGTTTGATCTACAAAAGTTGGTATTTAGGGTAATTGTGATTTTTTTTTTTGCATTGACACTTTTGAGATTCTTTCCTATATGGCACTGGGGAAGCAAATGGAAAGACATGAGGGGAAAAAACAGTAACAAAATTCATCTGGAGTAATAAAATGTTAAGAATATCCAGGAACAGGGGCGGCTAGATGGCGCAGTGGATAAAGCACCGGCCCTGGATTCAGGAATACATGAGTTCAAATCTGGCCTCAGACACTTGATACTTACTAGCTGTGTGACCCTGGGCAAGTCACGTAACCCCCATTGCCCCGCCAAAAAAAAAAAAAAAAAAGAATATCAAGAAAGGTTAAGAAAAAAATTGGAAAGGAGGTCTAGCAGTCCCAGATTCCTAACTATGCCTCAAATCAATAATCATCAAAATTATCTGTTACTGGTTAAGAAATAGAGACATTTGTCATCAAATTAGATTAGGTAAACAACATGCAGAAGTTAATGAACATAGTAACATATTATTCAATAAATCCCCAAACACCACTTCTAAGGTAGGGATTATTTTTTTAACAAAAACTGTTGGAAAAACTTGAAGACCTTCTGTCAAAAACTACATACAAACTAGATACAAAACTAGATATCACCCCACACACAAGATAAGTTACAAATGAATACATGACTTAGATGTAAAATGTCACATTATACACAAATTAGAGGAGCAAGAAAGAAATTACCTTCCTGATCTACAGATGAAAAAGAGTTCATGACCATACAAGAGATAAATAGAATCAAAGAGGATCAAAAGGACAATTTTGAATATATAAATTTTAAGCATACATAATTAATGCAGCTAAAATTAGAAGGAAAACAGGTAACTGCAGCAAGTTTCTACAATGAAAGTCTTAGGTAGATGCAAAACATGTAAGGAACTCATTCAAAATTATATGAAAAAAATTACAAAGCTATTCCCCCATAGATAAATGGTCAAAAATATGAACAGGAAGTTTTTCAAAGGAAGAAATCCAAGTTATCAAGCACCTGGTGGGGAAAATGAGAAACTATTAACAACCAAACTACCAATAACCAAATGAAAAAAAAGTTCTAAAACACTTATACTTAGGTATACATAAATTAAGGCTACTCTGTTTCCTCTATCAGATTAACAAAGATGACAAAAGACGAAAGTGTTAAATATTGGAGAACCTATAGGAAAATGGCCATATTAATGAACTGTTTGTCAAGCCTTGGATTGGACCATTGTAAAGTAGTTTGGAACTATGACCAAAAAGTTACTAATCTATGCATATCCTTGGACTCATCGATATCCTTGCTAATAATTGCTAATAATAACTACATTCATATGGTGCTTTAAGGTTTGCAAAGCACTTTAATTTTATTTAATTTTATCTTCACAATGACCTTGAAAGGTAGGATTTATTATTTAATTATTAATATGTAAGTAAAATGAGGTACACAAAAGCTAAATTATTTAGCAAGGGTCATCCAGCTGAGCCTAGATTTGAACCCAATACTTTTTTACTCCAAGTGCAATACTCTAGTAACTAGAGTTGTCTAATAGATAAGGGTGTGTGTGTGTGTGTGTGTGTGTGTGTGTGTGTGTGTGTTTTATATACTTCAAAGAGATAAAAGAGGGGGAAAACCCTTATTTCTTTGTAGAAGTCCCACATTAGAAACTAAATGGATAATAAAGGAAATGGATAAACAAATTTTGATATATGAATTTTTGGAATATTATTGTGTCATAAGAAATGAAAATATTTATGGCTTCAGAGGAAATTGAATAGATCTCTGTGATTAGAGCGGGTAGCTAGGTGGCACAATGGATAGTACCTAGAGTCAAGAAGACTCATTTTTCTGAGTTCAAATCTGGCCTCAGAGACTTACTAGCTGTGTGACCCTGGGCAAGTCACTCAACACTATTTGCCTCCATATCCTCTATTGAAACTAACTGGAAAAGGAAATAGCAAGCCACGCCAGTACTTTTGACTCAACAACAACAGAACCATAAGCTTATTAAGAGTAAAGTGAGAACCAAGAGAACAATTCATATGACAACAACGTTTTAAAGAAAAACAATTTAAAAAACTATAGAAAGTTGATTGATGCAATGACCAACAAGGATTCCAGAGGACTAATAAGGGAGTGTACTATTCACATACTATAGACCTGGTGAACTCAAAATGCAGAATGAGACTTGCATTTTTGGACATGACCAATAAGAGAATTTACTTTTCTTGACTGTGCATATTAGTTATGGGGGCTTATTTTATTTAGTTAGCTAGTTATCTATCCATTTACTTATTAACATTGTTTAATTGTTAAAAAAACAATAACACATTGTTTAATTGTGTGAGAAGGGAAGAATGCAAAAAAAAGGAGGGGAAAGGAAACCGCTTTTAGTAAACACCTACTATGTGTCAGGTAATATGCTAAACATTTTATAGAGATATCTCATTTGAATCTTACAAAATCCCCAGTGAGGTAGGTGCTATTATAATTCCCCATTTTGTGGTTGAGGAAACTGGGACAAACAGAGGTTAAGTGACTTGCTTAGTGTCCCATACCTAGGAAGTATTGAAGGTGAGATTTGAACTCATGTCTTCCTGAGTCCAGGACCAGCCCTCTATCCACTTCACAACCTTGCTGCCTTAAAGGGAAAATAAATTCTTGTAAATTAGAAAAAATGACAAAATACAATTTTTACAAAATTCATCTGTATGTGTTCAGTTTATTGGAGATAGACCTTTCTGTATTCATCCAGGCTGGCCCTCAGAAAGCAGCCATTGTTGCCAGGCCTGGATTCAAAGCTTTCCAGTCTGGTAAAATCTGCCAGAGGTTGTGCTCAGCTGGCATACACAGCATTTGAGAACTCAAGATCACCTCCATATCACTAAGCATTGCTGAAGAAAGTCCTTTGTGGAGGTATTTTAACATGGTGGTAATGATTGCCATTGCTCAGTAATTCCACATCATGACTTTCTCCATCACAGTTTTGATATATCACCAAGTCAGCATGAGAAATCAGATGGTTCCATCAGTGTTTTGTGCTGGAGATTAGAAAACACCTTGCTAGCAAGAAATTACCCTTTAAGGTGTTATTGCTTCTAGAGAATGACCCACCCCACACCTCCACCACCACCCAGAACCCCATAAATCCAACATTGAAGGCACTGAAATCATCTACATGTGACCTAACACAATGTCTCTCCTTTAGCCTCTTGATTGGGGGTAATGTGGACATTTAAGGCACACTACACAGTCTACTCAATGGTTGGGTTTTTGTTTATGTTTTGGGTTTTTTTTTTTTTTTTTGCAGGGCAATGGGGGTTAAGTGACTTGTCCAGGGTCCCACAGCTAGTAAGTGTCAAGTGTCTGAGGCCGGATTTGAACTCAGGTACTCCTGAATCTAGGGCCAGTGCTTTATCCACTGCGCCACCTAGCTGCCCCTCAATGGTTGTTTTAAAAAATGTATTTTGTTATATTGAAGTATGTTCAGTATTATTCTCCTCAAATTTGTTTCATTTTTTAAAAAAATTCATATTATTTCATATTTAAATATTTCTTCATATAGTACTTTTTCCTATAGAATGTTAAGTCTATATATAGCCTATGACCAAATACTTAACCCAAATTTTACAATAAGTTACTGTAAACACCCCATAAAAGAAAAAATTCAGATTTCTTCTCTGGTATAAAGGGAGGCCAAAGAGATTTATGTAGGTTTTCCAGCTTGCCGGGTGCTGTACACATACCCCAAGTGAAGTGGAAAGGATAACTATATATACTAATAATCCTGAGGTTCTGTATTCCCTCAAATCAGAAGCTCTTCTATTTGAAATGCTTTATTTCTTCTACATGGCTCCATTTGCTCACTGTCCCCTGCTGTCCAGGAAAAGAACTTGGAGGGTTTATTAATTGGCATAATTAAAGCTGTTGGCAGAAATGCCCATAGCCGTCTGGAGAAGAACATGGCAGTTTTTGTTGGGGAATTTCCTTCTGTGTTGCAGAAGACTATGAAAACACTGCTTGTACCAGGAAGCTAGGCCTCATTTGGGTAAGAAATACAAGGAGAGCATCTGCACATAAAAAGGGAGATAACCCCTAGATTCCAAAGCTTTTGGGGAACTAGAAAGGAGAATATCTGTTTAGTAATTAACTCATTAAATCTAGCATATTTTATGTCTTTTGAAGCTGGCATCATTTTGCAGCCAAAGTTACTATCTAGATATTCCAAAGATGACAGGCAATCAGTGCTGCCGAAGTACTGTGCTCATTGGGACTTCTAGACATGGAAAAGTGGGAGGAAGGAGAAGGGAGATCTCACTTCCTCAACACCAAACATATCCAAAATAAATGATGAAATTCTACCTCTTAGATAAGACAGTTTATGTGAGTATTTATCTTGCCTTAGGTATTTTCAATTTTTATTTTTGAGGCAATTGGCATTAAGTGACTTGCCCAGGGTCACACAGCTAGTAAGTGTCAAATGTCTGAGGTCGGATTTGAACTCAGGTCCTCCTGACTCCAGGGCCAGTGCTCTATCCACTGCACCACCTAGGTGCCCGGGGTCTTTTCAATTTTTGCTCAATGTTCCCTATGGAATTCTCCATTCTTAGTGTACTAGACTTGTTCTGTTTGAAGGGGTGGGGCAGGGAAAGGGTTTTAAATAATTCCTATTTTAGCTTTGTGTTTCATGCATGGCACAGCATTATTTTTTCCACATACGTGTTCTCATTAACTTTGGTAACTCAGTGAACAATGCTAACATGAGTTTTTTGTTTTATTTTATACACACTATATGCATATATTATCGTAAGTTTATGGAGACCCAGCATAGCATAGTGGGTATAATGCTGGATCCACAGTCAGAAAAACTTGGGCTTGAATTCTACCTCTCACTACATGCTGAATGAGCCCTAGGCAAGTCACTGTGCCTTTCTCCAAGTCTTATAAGGATCAAATAAAACAATTTACATAAAGTGCTTGGCAAACTTTAAAACATTCTACAGGGTGTCCTAAAAGTCTTAGTGTGCTTCTAAATTTTAATAGTTTAAAGAATAGCTTAAATAATTAAAATTTCACAAAGGCTTTTGCAACACACGTATAAACTGTATTTAAAACATTATAGGGGCAGCTAGGTGGCACAGTGGGGGCAGCTAGGTGGCGCAGTGGGGGACAGCTAGGATAGAGCACTGGCCCTGGAGTCAGGAGGACCTGAGTTCAAATCCGGCCTCAGACACTTAACACTTACTAGCTGTGTGACCCTGGACAAGTCACTTAACCCCAGTTGCCTCACTAAAAAACAACAACAACAACAAAAAACATTATAAAAACTCAACCATCTCTACTGGATTTGGTTGTTCTGGGAAGTCAGTTCAGTCACAGCATGATAACTCAAATCAGTTTCCAAATGCTTAAATAACTGTTATATATAAGTTCACCTTTAAGAGGTTAAGAGATGCCTTACAGAGTGTTGGGAGTTCCCTCAACAGGTGAAATCATAAGTCTTTTGTAATTTACATGTCACCAGGGTGGGGTAGGGTGGGGTTATATGTAGGACCATTTCCTTGACCTTGACCGCTTGACCTTGGACTGGCAGAAACCTCCCCAGTTTCATTTTCCTGGAGCCTCGATTCATAAACCAACCACTTCACAGACAGAATATAAAACTGGCGAAACCAATGGATTTTAAGCTTCTCCTTTCAACAGCCCTTTTTGGTAAAGGGCTAGGGCTTATCAGTGAGAAACCTCCTCCTAATAAATGGTGATTATCCAATAGATTTCCCAAATCCTCATCCTTGTAAACTAGATCATAAGGAGGCAGTGACTAATTGTCCAATAGTCACCAAACTACTCTGGGATTCAGAGTACCTCCGTCTTTTTCATCTCTAAATCTCTCCTCTTCCTCAATGCAAATAAGTGGGTTGGAAAAAGTTGGAGAAGCAAACTATGGACTAGGGGAAAATTCCTTGTGTCTGATAGTTGCTCAGTTACTTTCCTGGTCTATTCAAATACAAATGAGCTCCTCAAAGCCTCACATCCTTCACTAGGTATATATAAGCCCACTCAAAATTTTATACCCACTACAAAATAAAAGAGGATCCACTCCACTCAGAAACGTGTTCCAGTTTACAAGATGAAAATGCAATCTGAATGTGGTGAACAGCAACTCTCTCTCTCTCTCTCTCTCTCTCTCTCTCTCTCTCTCTCTCTCTTTCTCTCTATTTCTGTCTCTCTTCTGCTCCCTACCTATACTTATACATATACATACACATATATGTATAGAAAGGGGGAGAGAAAGACAGACAGAATTTTGAACCCATGATTTCATTGGGGTACCAAAATTTCCATAAATTACATTTATCAATGAATGTAGAGATGCAATGTTTTGTAACTTATATGTGGTTTTGTAGAATTACCACATCCCAGAAATTTTAAGTGGCATGTCCAAATCCAGAATTTATAAAAGCAAAATTACCCATAAGTCATGCTATATTACAGTCTGATAAAGTGAAACTTCCTTGTCCTGGAAGTTAGAAGACCTGTTAAGTCACTACCTGACTGTTTGTCTTCAGTAAGTCACTTGAAATTCTTTGAGTTTCAGTTTTCTTGGTAAAATGAAAAGGCTTGATATACAAGGTCCTAAAAAAGTTATAAGTTTATTTTTTGGAAAATTTAGTTTTGAAAGCTAATAAAAATCTGTCTGAAAATCCTCCAGGGCCAGGGATATCTTCCTCATTTGTGTAGCATTAGCTAGTCTCTTCTGAGTAGGGATTTTCACATCAATTTGTATAATCCCCATTAAACACAAATTAAAGGCTTGAAATAGCAATTCAGGACTTTTTAAAAATGTTGAATCATTGGGAAACAATCTGACACCACAGGACAGTGTGCTGAGCATGTGTCTCAGTAGGTATTGGCATTATTTTCTTACAGTCTTTATCCCTCAAATGTCAAATAAAGCCACTTCTATACACCTAATATGAAATAGCCAAACTGGTCGTTCTAATTATCTTAACAGATTATATGGATTTTTAATTGGGATCACAACAACACCAGAAACAACTAGTGTCATTTCTTTTTGTAATTGTTAAGGGGGAACAAAAGCATTACTCAGTCTTTCCTATATAATGTAATGGCAGTTTCTCTATTAAGTAATGGGAGGTTCATAGCCTTCACCGGACTGCTGAAGTAGTCCATTTCAAACACACACACACACACACACACACACACACACACACACACACACACACATGGTAGGAAACATTGTCCAAATGTAATAGGAATAGGGCAAATATGAGCTCATAAGTATCACTGAGTCTTGGTACAATGAAGGTCAGGATTGATCTATGGCTATAGATAGGAATACTTTATTCCAAAGAAAAAGACTTGGTTAAAAGAGGGTTGGGAAGAAGGGAAAGAAGAATAGCAAATTAAGAAAGTATATATATATATATATATGTGTGTGTGTGTGTGTGTGTGTGTGTGTGTGTGTATGTATATATGTATATATGATGAAATCCAGGAACAAAAGTGAGGAAGTATGACAGAGAGTATCAGGGTGAAGATCAGAGGAGGGAGAAATGTAAGTGATTTTTATCACTGAAGTACACTACAGATTACCTTGACAGAAATACATGAGCAGTTTTGTTTGTTTGGGGTTTTGGGGGGGCAGAGGAGATCACAAGTCGGGCACAGAAAAATAGTAGTGATGGTGATGTCAATTATCCAGACATCTACCACATCTCTCTTTCTGTCAAGAGCAGCACGGCTAATAATTTCTTAACTTGCCCCACAGATAATCTCATCCTTCAAAGTTAGAGGAAAGAACATGAAGAAACTCTATTCTAGTACTGATTCTCAATAACAAGGAGAAACTGATTTTTGGGGTGGAAATGATAGGAACCTTCGGGTAAAGTGCTCATTTCATCCTAGAGTTTGTGATAATTCATGTTGGGCATAATCCAACCTGACTAAATTGTGCAAAAGTAGTTTTCATATTTCAGAAATCCTAAGGAATAAAATGTTCAGAGGAAGTCAGCCCAGGAGGGACAAAAGAGACTCAAAAAAGGAAATTCTCAAGACTCAAATGGAAGCAATTCAATGAGGAGAGAAAATGGGATTCATCAGAAGAGACCAATGGATACATTGAGAACTCACCAACCACCTTAGATTTTAACACTGTAGAAGGACTAGGGAAGTCAATTGCTACAGAAATGTTATTGTAATGTAATCTTTTCTTAGGACATAATGTTATGTTAATGTAATCCTATCTCTATTTTCTTTGTCTTATGGATTTATCTTATGTGTGTGTGTGTGTGTGTGTATATATATATATATATATATATATATATATATATATATATGTGCATCTAGATGGGAATACTTTATTCAATGAATGCAAGTTTATATCCATGAAAAAGAGGAAAGTGTTCATAAAAGTGTTCATGAATGTACTCTAGAAAGTGCTCTTAAGAGCATGATGAGGTGGGGCAGCTAGATGGTGCAGTGGTTAGAGCACCGGCCCTTGAGTCAGGAGTACCTAAGTTCAAATCTGGCCTCAGACACTTAACACTTACTAGCTGTGTGACCCTGGGCAAGTCACTTAACCCCAATTGCCTCACTAAAAAAAGAAAAATTTTTAAAAAACAGAGCATGATGAGGGAACTGAAAAAATGGAAAAGTAGCTATTTGTGGTAAATGAGATGGTGGTTACCCCCCGCCCCGCCGGCTCCACCATCTTGGCTAGCCTTCTCAGCCAGTGCAGTGTGGAGCTGTGGGGCTAAGGTGTGTGTTTTTCATTTGGGAACAGTTCAACCACAGAACCAAAAGTTTCCCTTTTCTGTTTTTACATTGGTGCTCCTTCTTACATAACTGCCCCTGCCCCTTCCCATTCCATCCTGTGTTTCCTCTCCTCTCCCTTACATTTTACTCTGTATCAGGAAAAGTGCATATTATCAGAATTAGTTTTGTTATGAAGAATTGTATATAGAAAAGTATATTTTCAGCAATCTCTAGAGAAATATTATAATTTTAGTCATTGTAAGAATCTAACTTATTTCCCATAGGTTCAATGTATCAGCATTCACATTTTTGAATTTGCACTCTTTTCTAGAAATGCTACCCCCACCAGTTTGACTGTATGTGTGTGAGAGAGAGGGGGGTGGGAGGAGAGAGAGAGAAAGAGAAAGAGAGAGAGAGAGAAAGAGAGAGAGAGAGAAAGAGAGGACAGAGAGAGAGAGAGAAAGAGAGAGAAAAAGAGAGATGCATCTGATCCTTCAATATTTTTTTAATTTAATATTTTATCTTTCTCCAATTGGAAAGACAACTTTCAACATTCATTTTTTGAAAGATTTTGAGTTCCAAATTTTTCTCCCTCCTCTCCCCAAGACAGCAAGCAATTTGATATAGGTTATACATGGGCAGTAATGTAAAACATATTTCCACATTATTCATGTCCTTCAAGGAATTCTTAAATTCTGGTCCTTATTTAATAGAAGTGTACAGAAAATAAAAACAAGTCTAGATAACAATATATGAGCCTGGCACAGGCCTATAAATGTTGTTTGTGGAATGCTGAGGTTGATGAGTGAAGGTGATAAAAAAACTTGAGGGATGAGTGCTTTAGTTATTTTTTAGAGCAATATTGGAAGTAAACATGATCAAAGAAGGAACAGGAACTTTCCTTGGGGTGGTCTGGATAAGGATTGCCAGCAGAGAAAAAGCAGAGCTGCCCCATTATTCTTTTACTTTCATTGCCTTGGGGAAGAATGACAATTACACTGTTCAGGACAGAAGAGAAATTGCTAACAGATGCTGGCACCCAACAGAAATGAAGAGATATTAAGAAAGCACCTAGCTGTCCTTAGTGACTTCAAGAACCATGGCCAAGATGGCATACATACTTGAGTCCAGAAAGAACTGGTAGATGTGACTCCTGTCACATTTCATATTTGAAAAACCATAGAAAAAGGAAGAAGTACTGCAAGACTAGGGAAGAGAAAATGTTCCAATCCCCTTCTCTCTCCTGGCCCTGGGGAAAAAATAGAAGAGAATACAAGTGAGTTTGATTTCAGTTCCTGGAGAAATTCTTGAAAGGATAATTAAAGATATTATTGGAAAGCCCCCAAAACTTCAGGAATAGGTGTAGCCAGACTAAACTAATTATTTTTTTCTTTTTCTGACAGGATTAATAAAGTAGCAGATAAAGGAAATACTATGGGTAGAATTTAGCTAACTTTTAGCAAAGCTTTTGATAAAGTATCTTCTATTATTTTTATCAAAAATATGGAGTTATGAATTAAATTGTTATACAATCAGATGGATTCAAAACTGGTTGGATAACTGAGTTTAATATAAACATTTCAGATCTCCAGTAGGATACCCAAGGGATTTGTGTTATTTAACACTTTTATCATTTTTTATTTTATTTTTAATTTCAGTTCAAATTCTTTCCCTGCCTCCAGTTTTTTCTGCACCCATTGAGAAGGCAAGAAATGCAATACTCATTATACATGTACAGTCATGCAAAGCATAGTACCTCATTAGACATTTTCAAAAAGAAAAGCAAGGAAAAAGAGGGGGGAATTGCTTCAATCTTATTAACATTTTAATCAAAGACTCGAATAATGGTATTGATGGTATCCTTATCAAATTTGCAGGTGACAAAAAGCTGGGATGGAGTGGTTGTCAAAGACAGGATCCCAAAGTATCTTCACAGGCTATGCTTTTTTACTGAATCTAGTACAGCGAAATTCAATAAGAACAAATATAAAGTCTTGCACTTAGGTACAAAAAATCAACCTCACAAGTATAACACAGAAAAGGTAGAAATAATCAAGTTGGGGAAGGGGGAAACCTGAGAGTTTTAGTGTACTACAAGCTTGATATGGGTCAGCAGAATGATATGGAAGCCAAAAAAAACCACAAAAAAAAACAAAAAACAAAAACCAACCTAGTCTGATCTTAGGGTACATTAAGAGGGATTTAGCTTCTAGACATAGGAAGATAATAGTCACATTGTACTCAGTCAGTATCTATCCAACTGCTTAAAAACTATTCAGGGAATCAAAGAAGGCACTGACTTCCTGATCAAATTGTCAGGCTCTTTACTCATAAACCCAAGAGCTTAGGGCTATGTCAACCCAGGATTTTTAACATGAAATAACAAAAATGTTCATGAGAATCCCCAGATGGTAAAAGTCTTTCTAAGGCGAGTAATTTACTGTCTTTTTTCCTAATAATAAACATTATTATTTAAAGTTTTGAATTCTAAATTTTATCCCTCCTCCCCTTCCTTCCCTCCTCCCTCTCTGAGGTAGTAAGCAATCAGATATAGGTTATACATGTACAATTATGTAAAACATTACCATATTAGTCATTTTGTACAAGAAAACTTGAATAAAAGAAAAAATGAAAGAAAGTGGAAAACAGCATGGTTCAGTCTGTGTTCAATCAATATCAGTTCTTTCTTTGGAGGTGGATAGTATGCTTCATCACTAGTCCTTTGGGATTGTCTTGGATCATTGTATTGTTGAGAATAGTTAAGTCATTCACAGTTCTTCAGCAAACAATATTGCTGTCTCTGTGTACAACATTCTCTTCATTCTGCTCACTTCACTATACATCAGTTCATATAGGTCTTTCCAGGCTTTTCTGAAATCACCCTGTTTGTCATTTCTTATAGCACAATACTATTCCATCACCATCATATACCAGAGTTTCTCCAATTGATGGGTATTCCTTTGATTTCCAATTCTTAGCCACCACAAAAAAGAATTTGCTGCCTTTTGAAAAATATTTCATTTTAATTTATGGAATAAAACAAGTATTTCCATAATATAATAATTTTCAAACAGATGATTACACATGAAACTGCAAATCTATTATGTATGAATTGTTATTACTTTTAAATATATATAATAAAGTTAACATATAATTTTTTTCCTTCCCTCCTATTTCCCCTATCCTATAGATGGATAGATGATGTCTTTTTAAGGGGTACAACTCATGGAAAGCCTAACCCTAATAAATTTATAGTAGAAAGTTCTCAGACTCACAAAAATCTCAGAATTTCAAAGTGGATAGGGACCTCAAAGGCCATCTAATCCAAATATTACCCCTTCAAAAAAAAAGTCCCACTACAACACACCCACTAGGTGACTATTTAGTCTTTCCTTTAAGATTATAGTGAGGAAAACCCACCATCCCTCAAATCCATATATTCCTCTATAGAATCATTCAAATTAAGAAGGTGTTCCCTATTGCAAATCTAAATCTTCCTCTTTGCAACTTCCATCCATAGTACCTGGTCCTTCCTGCTAGGGCAAAATTAAGCAAGTATAATCCCTATTCCACAGAACAAATAGCCTTTCCTTCTCTTAAAGATGGTTATTATGCGACCTCTGAGCATTTAATTTCCCAGCCTAAGCATCTCCAATTTTTTTTCAATCATTCCTCATACCAGATGCAAACCATTCTGATTGTCCTCCTATGGGCTATTGTTGGCTTTGCAATATCCTTCATAAAATGTGGTGCCTAAACTGCATATGCACTTTGACCCAAGAATACTAAAGGAGATCAGAGAAGGACCATTATTTATAACATTATTTATAGCAGCTCTTTTTGCAGTAGCAAATAACAGAAAACTAAAAACAATGCTAGAGAGGTATATGCTTAGAGAATGTGTGGCTGTTCTTGTCCCCAGAAATCTTTTATATTCTTCATCTAGTCCTCGTTGATGCCTTCAGATGTAGTTCTCTGCTGAACTCTGTAGATTGGTACCTTTCTAGAGAACACAGACAAGATTACTCTTTATCACAAAGGATCACAATCCCTAAAGTCAATCCTCCTGCTTAGGGAATTGACTTCCCCCCTCCATCTGGAGGCACTTGTAATATTGGTCATTACCTCTCCAATAGCTTCTTTTAATACTTCACTTATTGGTGGGACCTCTGATGACATTAATGGTTCACCCATTGCCTGATCCCTCCCCTTTCAGAGCTCTCCCCAAGTTTCCATGTGGTCCCTTAGACTCAGAACAGACAAGGAGTATTTGTGCCTGCTTCAGGGACTGGGCCTTCATCTACCCGTCACTCTATTACACATATAATATGAATAGACAGTAAGGCCTTTATTTCTCTTTTATTCTCTGTAAATAGCAAACTCTCCATTATTCAAGGGCTACCTGTGAATTCTCCAACCAACCCCCTTCTCTGTTTTCTCCTTACTATCCTTCTCCATAAGTTATTTGATTGAGGAAGAAATCATGAACAACAAACTCTTAAAGACAAAGATGACCCATGATCAGTATGTGTCTTATTGAAGGTAATGAGGAGAGCCTGTCCTAAACAGGTTTTTGCTACAGTTTGGGATTGATCCTTCCACACAGGGAATGCAAGGTTGAATTCTTGTTTTATTGCTTTCATCTTTCCATTTGCACAATTTCATTATAGTTATATGATTTCATGAAGCTAGGTCCTTTATGTTATTCTGAGTCTCCCAGAAGACTGACTGGTCCTGAACCAGGATTTCCCATGGGATAATCTATTCCATATTTTGTGTGTGTGTGTGTGTGTGTGTGTGTGTCTTAAGGACCAAGGAAGAAATACACAGGAGGCAAAACATAAGCGTTTTAATTTTGCTATTCATTAGCAGCTCTACTAAAAGATTTGCTGGGAAGGTAACTGAAAACATTTGCAAAAATGAAGTTTGGGTCAGAGATATCTGTGGAGGCTATCCATGCATTCAACTCAGTTCCTGTTACCAGCAGTTGCATGTAGATATCCTCAGCCCCATGCTTGATTTTTACCAAGGAGACACAGCAATAATTCTTGAAGAAGGTGGAGAGAATTTGGAAGAATTGATTACCCACAAAAGACTGCAAGAATACTTCCAAGAGTCTTTGATATATTACTTAGTGACAAATATAAGTCTTTTCATCTTATAAGTAAAGGTAATGAAGTAGACTATTTTAAAGTCATATTTTTTAAAATTCCATAGTCAAAATGAGAACAGAATTTAGTCCACTTGATCCTGTTCCAAGAAAGAAAAACAAAAACAACTTTGGAGAAACATATAATGGTATCCAACTTATTGATGAATTAACAAACTATTCCTTTCCACTGAGCAACTTCTTTTAAAATCTTTAATTATAGCATCTTCATGTCCACCAACTAATTCAAACAAGTATGGACTTCATGTCAGTAAGTCCTATATCTATTGAATGTCCCCATTAAGAACAAGGGACCCTAAAGCTAAAAGGGCAAGTTGTAGCTGTTCTAGTCACCAAGTTAGGGACAAACATGATTCAATAGTATAAATCATGATTTCATGCAATAAATTGTATCTGAATTTTGAGCTAATTATCTACTGAAAGAATTGGGAATAATACAACTACCCTTCTTTTTCTGTTCTGAAGCTCTGGACTTAAAACCCCAATTATCTAAAAGTAAAGTGGGAGAAACATTTTGCCAAAAATATAGACAAACTGAATCACATGTAAAAGAGGGTGACCAGGATTGAAACAGGAATGGAGAACATGCTGGATATAAACTGACTGAAGGAAAGGGTTGGCCTGGAAAAGAGCAAAAAATTATCATTTTCTTCCAGAATGTGAAGATCTGTCATGAAGAGAAGGGATTAGATTTCTTCTGCTTTTCTCAGAAGATAGAATAAAGAGGAGTAAGTGTGCAGAATCAGATTTCAGTTTACTGAAAACATTCCTTAATCTCTAAAATAATCCAAAATAGAGTGGCTGCCTTGGGGAATTCCCTGATCAATTTGATAAGCTTACTAGGATGTGAGCTTTCCTGTGGAATTTTTTATTGTATCTTCCTATACAGGGTGTGAATGTGCCCCATAGCACCTTGAAAAGGATGGGTTTCACTGATGGGGACTGCCCGCAAGAAGAATTGCTTGGCCTATGCTCTCTTGTGAGAGAATCTTAGATGAGAGACCATTGTGGGAAAAGCAGGTACCACATCTATATGGAATTCATATTGTGGCTTGCCTAATGAAGTCATGGGAATGGAATGCTAATGAACTGACAATCTGAACTGGGTGGAGCCCGGTGCTGCCACATTCAGATTTGCATCAATCACCAATTCTTCCATGTACCTACCAGCAGCTGAAAGAGGAGTTAATATGGTTTGCAAAGTCTATGGGACTTTCAGTTTCAGTTTTGAGAATCTGTGCTATAAGAGAACTGACTGACTGTTGTCATGTTTTCCTTTCCACCTTTCTTCCAGAGAGATCCTGAGAGTAGAATTTGTGGGGAGGGAAAGGAGTTGTCTTTCTCCCCACCAAGAGCTACTAATGGTAGTTTCTGAAAGAAACATGCCAGATGAAGACATATAGTTGGTGGACCAAGAGAGGAGTATTTGGACAATATAGTCCTCTTGGATTCATAAGGAAATAGATTTCCTAGGCAGTGTAACCCAAAATCTGTCCTTCTAAAAATGGAAGGGAGGTTTCCTGGGTAGTATCAGCCTTAATGGTTGTCTTGGGGTAACTCCAAGATTGAGGCTCAGGATTCTGACCTGCTAATGGTCTGAGGTATTATTATACCAGTTTTATGGGTGAAAAATATGAGATTCAGTGAGGTTAAGTGATTTTTCACTAAGAAGTTCAGGATATTGTAGAGAGCTCCCTCTTCCCCCTTGTTTGTCATCTCAAACCCCTCAGATGCTTTCTTCCACTATATCTTCTTTCAGCCTTGCTTTGCATACCAAAGTAGTCCTTCTCCTTGCCAAGTAAACCTCTCTATATATACACAACTGATCCCATTCCATCCCTATTTTCTCCACCAGATTGCCTCATCTATCATCCCCACTCTCACTAATCTTCAATATCTTCCTTGCTGTATCACATATGTCAATGTCTCCCTCATCTTCCGAAAATCCTCACTTGATCCGTCCATACCTGCTTTCTATTGTCCTGTGTTTATCCTCCCTTTTGTGACTAACCTACTTTAGAAGATTGTCTATAATAGGTGCCTCCATTGACTTTAAGACAGCTAGGTGGTGCAGTAGATAGAGTGCTGGACCTGAAGTCAGGAAGATTCTATTTCCTGAGTTCAAATCTGGCCTCAGATACTTACTAGCTGTGTGACCCTGACAAAGTCACGCAACCCTGTTTACTTCAGTTTCCTGATGTGTAAAATGAATTGGAGAAGGGAAATGGCAAATCACTCCAGTTTCTTTGCCAAGAAAACCCCAAATGGGTTCACAAAGAGTTGAATATGACTAAAAACAACTGAACCACAACTACCATTTTCTTTCCTCTCATCCTCTTCTTAATTCTTTGCAGTCTGGCTTCAATTTTTATCTCTTCAGTTCTCTCCAAAGTTACTAACCAGCTCTCAATTGCCAGATATAATGGCTTATTACCTATCTCCATTTTCTTGACCTCACTTCAGCCTTTGACACTGTCAATCACCCTCTTCTCCTTGATACTCTTTTCTCTCTAAGTTTTCATGACACTTTCCTGGTTCTCCTACTACCCATCTGTTCCTCCTGTGTCCTTTGCTGGATCTTCATTCATGTTACACATACACACACCCATAGTGGGAGAACCCCATGACTATGTCCTGGGTCCTCCTCTCTTCCACCTTTATACTATTTCACTTAGTGATCTCATCAGTTCCCCTAGTTCTGATTAGCATCTCTATGCTGATGATTTAGAAGTCTACTTGTCCAGTCCTAATCTCTCTTAATCTCTACTCTCTCATTTCCAACAGCCCATTGAATGCCTCTATCTGGATGTTCCCTAGACAACTAAAACTTGACATGTTCAAAACACCACTCATTAGCTTTTCTCCCAAGCCCTTCTCTCTTCCTAACATCTCTATTATATTTGAGGGTGCCAACATCTGCCTAGTCACTCAGACTCACAAAGTAGGTGTCATCTTTAATTCCTCACACTGTCATCCCCAATATCCTATGACTCACCAAATCTTTTTTATCATACCTTTATAACATCTCTTATACATTCCCCCTCGTCTCCTTTGACACTGCCACCACCCTGGTAAAGGCCCCCATCACCTTATGCCTGAATTATTTCAATATTCTGCTATTTCATCTTCCTGCTCCAATCCATCTTCCGCTTAGTTGTCAAATTGATTTTCTTAAAACATAGGTCTTCCCTCCCCATTTAATCAATTGTAGTAATTCCCTATTGCTTCTAGGATGACATATAAAATTCTCTGCCTTTTAAAAACTTGCATAACTTGGCCACTTCCTATCTTTCTAGTCTTGTTACAGCTTATTTCCTTCTACAATCAAGTGACATGGGTCTTATTTGTTGTTCCTAGCACAAGACATTTCATCTCCCAAGCTTAGCTAAATTCTTACTTGGACTATTATAGACCTGGTAAGAATCACTGGAACATAAAAACAACAGAATCACAATCATCAAGGACCAATTCTTCCCTTATGATTTTATGATTCTTCCAATGCCAAGAAGGAACAAGGCGGGACATTTTACCAAAGTAGAGTGAAATTTTTGGTATGCAATAGGCACACAGCATTATCAAGAAATAAAAAAAAAAAAACCCTCTCTGGTTATTTTTTCCATTAAGACCTCCTAAAAAGCAGAAGGGGGACTCTTTGTGACAACCCCAAACTAAAACATTCAGGAGTCTATTTTCAATGTGATGAGACCCTTGCAGCAACACAAAAATAGTCTGCAAGGATCTGAATCATGGTTGGTGAGTCAGCAGAGATACTGTTCTGCTGTACACTAGACTGGCTTGTCCTTGAAACACCCCAGCTTAGGATATATCTTGTCCATTCCTCTGAACTCTACTTGTCCCTGAAGAGGGAAGATCAGGAATGGCCTAGACATGTAGCAGATGCCTTCATCTCTCTTAGAAATAGCATCATATAGTTTGAATAAATGCACTTTCAGGACACCCAGGCCTCCAAAGTCTATGCTTATAGTTTGAGTGTTTTGTTCATCTGTCACATTGGCTTTCCCAGGCATATGTAACAGGAAGAAAAGTTTAAAAAGCAGTGTGTTCTTTTTTGGGAGAAATTACTAAAACAACACACATATAGATGTGTATGTACAAACATATGAGAATATACATGTGTGTGCTTGTCTATATATAGATGCATTATGTATATGTGTATAGATTTAAACAAATATTGTACATGTGCTTATATGTATGTGCATCTCTACATTTAACGAGGGTAATCAGCAAAACCTTCTGAGATACATGACTGGACTTCTCATGGAGTTGAACCTGGGCCCTGGCCCTTCTTTTGGGCCCCATGTGATGGATCATTTCTAAAGGTGGCTTTCCCCAACTGGAGCTCCCTAGTTCAAATCATCCCTAATCATCTTTGACCCACCCCCTCCCACTATGGCAATAAAGGGAACAACCAGGAGTCTCTGGCTGTGTATACCATTCAGAAACACCGACACTGGTCTGCACATACGTCTACCTGAAGGGGACAGTTCTATGGGATGTGTACCAGTCCAGTAGATCAGGGGACTTTCCTGATTATTCCCATTGATGTGTCTGTACCAGTATACATATAAGTATGCATATACATGTGTGTTTATTGTCTATATATTGTGTGAATGTGTGCACAATATATAGCTTTATGTACATATAAATATATATGCATATTGTGTGGATGTGTGTTTATGGTGTGTATATTTATATATAAATATACACGTATACATGCATGTGTATACACACACACACATATACTCACATTTTGTTGTATGTCCTTCATTCTTGAAGAGGACTGAGACATCAGGAGGCAATGTCATGACTTGTATTGAATTGAATTTAAGTGACAGAGGGCTGTGCAAGGTCACCAACCACACCCTCTTCTCCAGAGCCATCTGGGTTCAGTGGCAAGATATATATCAGGTCCACTGGAGATGGCCCCAGATATTTAAAGCAATTGGGGTTAAGTGCCTTGCCCAGAGTCACACAGCTAGTAAGTGTCTGAGGTGAGATTTGAATTCAGGTCCTCCTGACTTCAGGGCCAGTGCTCTATCCATTGTACCACCTAGTTTCCCCACATATATGTATATGTGTATGTGTATGTGTATGTGTATGTGTATGTGTATGTGTATGTGTATGTGTATGTGTATATGTATGTGTATGTGTATGTGTGTATGCATATATGTGCATATATACGAACTTATTAAAATTTATATATTAGAATATATAAGAAATTATACATGTGTTTGTGTGTATATATATGAATTTATTAGAGAGGGAGAGAGAAAATGTCCAAAAGTAGCTTTGCATAGTGGCTAGAGATCCTAAAAGCCAACCTCTGAGTCAAAAATGAATGAGTTCAAGTCTAAACTATGACATATATGTCTGTACAACCCTCTCCATGCCCACTGATAATTCTCTGAGAACAGAAGTTGCAAAGTGTGTGCCATTTTGTATTGGTAGAGGGAGTTTTCACACTGGGTATTTCTTAAATCAGTGAAATCAAAGATCTTGTCCAAAATCAAACTGAAAAATCAAGAATCATAGATTTAGAGAAGGAAGGGACCCCTAAAACTGTCTAGTCCATCATGCACATTTATCAAATATGGAAACTAAGACCCAAGGAAATTAGATAGTTTGCCCATGGCCACCCAGCCAGTATGTGTTATAGGGAGAACCTGAATTCAAGTTTTCTGCTTCCAGATCGAGTACTCTTTTTACTACACTATATTGCCCACACATGGTTAATATATAATATAATGTAATGTAATGTAATATAATATAATGTAATGTAATGTAATATTATAAATATGTTTTGTATAAAAAGAAATATTAATTTGTAATCTAAATTTATAAATTTCTAATCTAAGATTATAAAATATTATAAAAACATTATTCATATTATAAAAATGTATAATGTAAGTTTTACAAAAGAAAAGAAGTTCTCCTTAGGCAAGGGCACGGGCAACTTAACACATTGATTTACTCTTTGGTAAAATATTGTTGGGGTTTTTTTCAACATGATAAATTGAGACATAGTGGAAAAAGTCTTAGACTTTGATTCAAAAGACCTATATTTCACAAAGGGCTCTGCCACATACTAGTAATACCTATGAAGACAGCTCAGCTCAGGCATCGATTCAGTCTTCACCTGGCTGCACTATTCTGGGATTTCTCTGACTTCTCTCTCCACTCTGCCCCTGCTTCAAAGTACCTTTTCTTCCTCCCTCCTCCTTCATTTTCAGCTTCCCTTTATGTGCTGTCTTCCCCCATTCAATTATAAGCTCCTTGAGGGCAGGAACTATTTTTCTTCATATATGCATTTATATATATGTATATATGTATGTATACATGTATGTATGTATGCATCCATACCACTTAGCACTATTTCTGACACATGGTAGCCATTTTTTGTTTATTGGTTAATTAATTGACTATACAACATTACCTAAATTCTCTGAGTCTCTCTTTTCATTTCTGTTGTTTTTTTTTTAAGTGAGGCAATTGGGGTTAAGTGACTTGCCCAGGGTCACACAGCTAGTAAGTGTTAAGTGTCTGAGGCTAGATTTGAACTCAGGTACTCCTGACTCCAGGGCCGGTGCTGTATCCACTGTTCCAACCAGCTGCCCCCTCATTTCTGTTTTTTAAAAAAGCCTAGACAGGTGGCAGGAGTGAAAGACTAAAAAAAGTGGTGGTGGAGAGACTGGAATATTCTAATGTGGGGTACACCTTGAAGTGCAGGAGAAGGCCCTAAAGCTAGGACAAAGGCTAGAGTTGGGTGGCTGTCCTGCAGGGCTTATACAGACTGCTAGAGAAGGCCCTGAGGTGAAAATAAAAGCCAGGAGACCTAGGATTGAATTGGTATAGCAAGAGTGCTGGAAAAGATTAGGATGGCGACAAGAAGGAGAGCAGATTTCTGCAGGAAGATTGATAAGAAAGATTCTTGGATGAAGACAATGATGGGGACACAGGTGGCTATGACCTAGGTTGGTGCAGTATACTAGGAATGCCCTGGGAGAAGTGAGGAAATGAGTTGCTGTATCATTATTGGAATTCAATATGAATATATTATGTTTAGGAGACAGGCTTGATGAAGCAGAGTTCATTTTAGGAAGATAATTTTTGAAAAGTAGGAAGGAAAGTGTTACAAATGCCTTGATCTTCTGAAGGCAAGATAGATCAAGCAAACAAGGAAGTTGAGGCCATATGTATCAAAGAAATGAATTGCTTTCTGATACCAAGGCAATTAACACCTACACAATATCAATCTTAAGGTACACTTTTTAGCACAGTGAGATGAACGACACTAGATATAAAAGGTGTCTAAATAAAAACTAGTAAAATGTTCATGAAATATATAGCTCATTGTCCCAAAGCAGTTACAGAAAGATTAATACATCCTCAATATTAAAGAGGAAAGGTGTTCTCAGATCACACAAGAAACAAATTTTAAAATTTATAGAAATAACTTTAGGATAAATCCGGTACATACCACTGGATTTGTCAAAAGTAAACACATACTGCTTGCCTACAGATAGAGTCAATAACTTAAGAGCCAAGGGTAGAATAAAAAAGCACCCCACTGGGGGCAGCTAGGTGAAGCAGTGATAAAGCACAGGCCCTGGATTCAGGAGGACCTGAGTTCAAATCTGGCCTCAGACACTTGACACTTGACAGCTATGTGACCCTGGGCAAGTCACTTAACCCTCATTGTCCTGCAAAAATAAGGGGGGAAAGCACCCCATGAATGAAATCTACATCAATCAAGAAACAATATGGTGACACTGTTGTATCAAACAAATAACTGAGATTTGTTTAGAGAAACAGACAGATTAATGACAGTGTTTCAAAATCAGGTTATTTCGACAAGAAATTAAGGAAAGCTCCCTTTAAGGCATCTATACTTATCGATTGATTCACATTGTGCAAATTTAAATCTTTATGATATTATGAAAGATGAAAGCATTACTCCAGACTTGGACTTGGGGATAAAGGAGTAAATGCTCAAAGAAGATTCTTAGGTTTCAGGTTTATTGGGAGAATAGTTGTTGTTGTTCAATCTTTCACTTGTTCAGTCATGTAGAACTCTTTGTGACCCCATGTAACAAAGCATGCCAGCTTCACATATCCTCAGCTACCTCCCAAAGTCGATCTAAGCACATGTTCATTGTTTCCACCCAATTCTCCTATTGCCTTCAATCTATCCCAACATTTGGGTCTTTTCCAATGAGTCCTGTCTTCTCATCATGTGGTCAAAGTATTTAAGCTTGAGCTTCAGTATTTGACCTTCCAGTAAATAGCCTGAATCAATTCCTTTAAATATTGACTAATTCGATTTCCTTGCTTTCCCAGGGACTCTGAAAAATATTCTCCAGGTATACCATTGAACGGCATCAATGCTGTGGTGCTCTGCTTTCCTTATAGTCCATCTCTCACCACCATGCATTCCTTTTTTTTGTTTGTTTTGTTGCGGGGCGATGGGGGGTAAGTGACTTGCCCAGGGTCACACAGCTAGTAAGTGTTAAGTGTCTGAGGCCGGATTTGAACTCAGGTACTCCTGAATCCAGGGCCGGTGCTTTATCCACTGCACCACCTAGCCGCCCCACCACCATACATTCCTACTGGAAAAACCATAGCTTTGTCTATATGGACTTTTGTCAGCAAGGTGATGGCTCTCTTTTTAATATGCTGTCTGGAAGGATGGTGCAGGATGGTGCTATTGCCCAAAGAAGAGATTTGGGAGAAGGAGCTGGTTAGAGAGGGGGAAGATAATCATTTTGGGAACCACCAGAAATACAATGGGTATGATATAAGTTTGGGAAACACATACTGAGTGTCATATAAAATTGTTAACTAATAGACAGGTGCTTACATATAGTTAGAGCCTCTAGTAATATATTAGGACTACAAATATAGACATGGGAGTCATCAGCACAGAGTTGTTAATGGTTTCCTGGATCACCCAGGAAAAGAGTACAGAGAGAAGATCCAGGATGTTCTCAAGTACCAGCTATTAAGGAACGTCTATATTTCAGTTATCTGAATGGGAAGAGGAGTCAGCAAAGAAAAAAGAGGGGGAAGTTTAATTATAGAGGGAATAGGAAGACCAATATCATTCAGAGTCATGGAGGCCAAAGAAGGAAGGGGTTCTGAGAAGAAAGAGATAGTCAATAGTATTGAAGATTGAAAATAGTTGGGAAGGGAGGCAGCTAGGTGGTGCAGTGGATAAAGCATTCAGGAAGACCTGAGTTCAAATGTGACCTCAGACACTTGATACTTACTAGCTGTGTGACCTTGGGCAAGTCACTTAACCCTCATTGCCCCACCAAAAAACCAAAACCAAAAACAGTTGGAGAGAAATTAGGATTGATAAGGTGGTGAAATCAAGGAAATTACACACATTGTCTAAGAAATTGTATAGTGAAGAGTAGTGATAAATAACTTTTTTCCTTCTTCCTCTAGGGAGGAAGTGGCTTGAAACTGAAGGAGAGCTGATTGCTCATAAGAGTTGCAAGAGGTTGGTATAAACTACCAATTCAATTCAAGAAGCATTTATAAGCTTGTACTATCTGCTAGATTCTAGACATGCAAAACCACACCAGAAACAAACAAACAAGACGTGCCTTCAAGAAACTTATTTTTTACCCACAATAAAGAGAGAAGCATCTCTTCCTCTGAATACATTAAAAAAAAATGAGCAGAGGTTTTTCCTTCTGCGATGTCACAAGTGTAGTAGTTGCCTCAAAACAAGAGAATTTGCTCAGAAGATCCCTTAATGTTTTTTTCCAGTATAATGGTGATCTCATTCCCAAGGCACAGTCTACAACCTTCATTTAGGACATTTTAGTTTTTTCAGAAATGAATGGCAAAAGCTAAAGATGTTTTGAACTGCCAAAAACAAGCCAACAAAACACCCAACTGTCAATTTTTTTTGAGTCTGTTTCTTCTTGCTCTGAACACATTTATTTTAGGTTTTAGGGAAAAGCTATTCATCCCCAAATAAAATATTCCAACATGCTGTTACAAGAGGAAATACAATCATATACATTAACTAAGAAGACTATGTATGGGAATTGCTTATGGATACATCTTCAAAATTGATTTGGAAAAACAGTAATGGAAACTGAGCTCCAACAGCCTTTAACCAAGAAAATATGCACTGTTCTATTTGAAATCACTACAAGGGATTAGCTTGTAATGTAACATATAAGGGATTTGGGGCATTAGTTGAGTTTTATAAATTACATCGAACTCACACCATATGTCTGTTGTTATTTCTAATTCCGGCAAGGGAGTATAGCTGGCTGTGATGAAAATCAAAGAAGAGATTTCAGTTCCTTTTATTGATGACAGGCCCAATCCATCACCAAATGGAGTCAGGCAGGAAGAAGAGCTTCTTCAGTGATTTACCCTTTCAAGTTTGAGGTTATCCAGGGCAGAGTACAAACAACTGAATCCCTCCTATGTATGTGGAAATTAAGGTTTGAAGGCAGATCATGCTGAAGGTAGCTATTTTTAGTCTATATCCACCACACCACTAATTATACAGAGCTGCTCCTTAAAGTTGAAAGATAGCAAAGACTTCCCATTTTTATAATAAGACGGTTCAAGAATAAGAATAGGAACTGGACCTGTTATTTTATTGGTATAGAGAAGGACATATGGAGACTATAATTGCACCATAATGTCAATTCTTCTTAGTTATTCCAAGAGTAGTGTAAGGGCCTAAAATTCTAGCTGTGATGTCTAAAATCTAATGAGTGGTCACCTTAAATTAGAAAGTGTATAGCACTACTCTTTGGGCATTAAGTATTTATTCAAGTATATTAGGGGTTAGTAAAGAGAAACACATGGATAAAATATCCCTATTCTTCCTGTCCCTGCTGCCTCTGCCGCCAAGAACAAGTCAGGAACTGAAAAGGCCTTGCTTCCCCCATAGCTTCTCCCAGAACCCTCCTGTGAAATAGGAAACAGGGCCATCCACACACACAGCTCCAAGCTAATTGGCTGGTAACACTGACTGACAGCTACCCACAGACAGCAGACACAACTTCTTGACCCCAAGAAACCCCAGAAAAGATAATTTCCGGATGCTAAAGTCACATGCTTTCTTTTCGGTCCAGAGCTCACAATGTCCCTCCCAGCAGGGGGTGTCATTCCAATTCTTACAATAGCATAAGAAGCTATTCAAGGTTCTTGCTATTTAGATTCACTTTTTTTCATATTTCTTTATCCCCCCTCCCCTTCCACAACCCACCCCACTCCCTTCCTTCAATCATATAAAATATGTGCTCCCTGTAATTCATGCTGTGTTTATATGATGCCAAAATAGTTATTCAGTCATTGTTTGTTTGGATTTTCATGGCTCAGAGTGAGTGCTAATAGTAATTGCTTTCTGTTCTGGCCAGAAACTCTGAGAGTCTTTCTCTTCCAGATTGATTCTTTTGGGAAGGCAAACTAGGCCATCTTCTGTCACAGTTTTAACTTAGCTCTTAATCATTGAATGAGCATTGCCTCAGACAAACTGAGACTTGGGAAAGACCTAAGCTTAAAAAGACCAAGGTTCCCTGCACCCCCAACCCCTGCATCTTGGGCCATCAACTGGTCATCTTGACTTATGTCTTGCCACTGGACTATGATGACTCTGGAGTAGAAAGTGAGGCTGAGGACTTTGCATAGTTCTGTCTCACTTAAATCCATTTCACTTGAAAATCAAAACATTACCCTTCTGATTTCATTGATCCTCTTCAAGAACTAAATTCAATTCAAATCAACTAAATTAATTTTTTTAAATGAGCCAATCAGCTTCTTCATATTACCTAAAGCAAAGGATTATATGATTTTTAAAAAATACTTTTTAACTAGCTATTCATTTTTTTGTTCCATTCCAATACAGTCAGTTCTCTACTTTTTCTAAGCAGCCATTAATAGGATTATTTGGGATGTCTTTTTACAGCCTAATGTTTGTAACAACTCAACTTTCCTGAAGCTAAACTCCCTTCAGATGGATGATCTCTCTGTTCAAACAAATTCTCTAAAACAGTTTGGTTAACAATATAGGTCATGAGCTAGAGTAAATTTCAAAAAATTCTTCCTAAAAGGAGGGAAAAGGGGAGAAATAAAGATTACTTATTCTCTCCCAGTAGGGATTTTAGGCAAAAATGTTGATTAAAAGATACATTTACTTCCAACTCATCTTGAGAACTAATGAACCTTTGAATATAGAGAAAGTTTTTTTGGTGGGGAGACTGAGGACTATTGCATATGAAGAAAAAAGCCAATAGAAGCCCTTTGGGGTCACTATCTTTTTGAAAATAAAGGTGTGTGTTTTTTTTAAAACTCAGATTTGATCTGAATTAATCCTGCTAATTCCTTGATGATGATTTAGGTAAATTGAAAAACCCAAGAAGAAAAGTTCCACTGATGATAGTCAAATGCTTTTGAGGGAGCCTGAATTGGAGATCAGGCAAGAGATATCCCAGTCCAATTCTAGAAAGCTGTAGTGGAAATCTTTCTGTTTCATTGATTTTTTAACCAAAGCATTTTCCAAACCAAGTCGGAAAGAGATAATTTAGAGCACTTTCCCATCAGCTCAGTGTTCACCTCTGGCCTGAGGCAATAAACAGGAGTACAGTTGAAGTCTTCTCTTGCTATAAGTTCATGTCAACTCGGGTATCTAAGGTTGAATGAAAGTTCTTTCTCTCCTCTCTACTTCTCCTCCTTCCCCATGGGCAAAATTGTGTAGCAAAGTACTCTGAGTTGGGTGAAATAAAGGCTGCCTATGGCAACCAGGAAATGTCAGATCCACTCAGCATCATCTGATAACCCCATAGAACAGGTGATCAATATTCATCAGCCTCACAGTTCCACTGCTAGTGATGGTTAATGGACTGATAATGCCAACTTCCTTGTAGCCAAATCCCATCAGGAACCAGACAGCTGGAGTTAAAGGAGGAAACTGATCAGATCTGGCAGGAGACAGTTTAGGAAGCTAAAATTAACCTTGGACCACTCATGGAAAGAATTAATTGTTTGTGACTGCTAGATCCCTGCTAGTGACAGAGGTTTATTACTTCCTAGATCTTCTCCTCCTACAAGTTTTTGTCCATCAGAGAGAAAGAGTCAGAAAAACAGACAGAGAGATAGAGAAAGGAGGAGAAACAGAGAAGAAAGAGTAGAGAGAAACAAAGATAGAAAGACAAATGCAGCAAGATGGAGAGGAAGAGACAGAGACGGAGGACGAGAAAAAGAGTTGTTCTTTATCTAAAGGACTGTTTTAAAGGCTAGCATCTTGTAAATCTTAAAGCTAGCTACAAGTTCAGTCGGTGGGTGATAACATGATGCATATTGTTTTGAAAATGTTCAAACCTTCCTAGTTTATTGTTGAACAGGGACCAGAGTTTTAAAGCACAGAATAGCCTTGAGGGCTTAACCATGTCAAACTGATTCATTAGAAAGGCCAGAAACATGACTTCCTTTTAGCACCATGAAGGAAACTTCTGTCCAAGAAGCAGGCATCAAGAGAATCACAGAAGATTGTAAATATAAGGTGCTTAGCTGAGAATCAGTTTGCATGTGTCATCTGAGAACCAGCTAGTTAGTACATAGGTCATTATCACTCTGGTTGCAGGGCAATGAATATTTTGCCTACTGCGAATTTTAAAGACCATTTACCAAATAAAAATGGGGTTGTACTTTGGCATTAAGGTTACCCACACCAATGAAATCACAGGATCTTGAAGCAACCCAGTAAGCCATAAGCTTCAGGGTTACTTCCTCTGGTTTCTTCCTATCTCTTCCTAGATCTTCTTTTACTTTTCCTTGTTCTATTCGTATCCTCTTCTTTTGATTTCTCCCTCCTTAGGTAATTTCAACTGACTCATCAGAGATAAGAATTCTTAAATTCTTTAAAATTTCAATATTATTCCTAGCCTACAATACAGTCCTAGTAATAACGATAATAACAACAACAACGACAATCCTCATCCTCATCATCATTACACAGGTGCCTTTTTGTTTTTATATTACAGCACTTTCTTGTCTTAGCCTTTCTCTGGTCCCACATCCAACCTCAATACTACCATACCCCTACACCCATTCTTGTTAAAAAAAATACTTGAGATTGTACATATATAACCTATATGAGATTGCTTTCTGTCTTGGGAAGCGGGGAGGAAAGGGAGAGAGGGAGAAAAATTTGGAACTCAAAATCTTATAAAAACAAATGTTAAAAACTATCTTTACATGTAACTGGAAAAAATAAAATACCATTAAGATTGAAATTAAAAATATAATCCAATATAATAAATTAAAATACTTAAGCAAAAAGAACAGTTGCTGGTCACTCACATCTTTGTAAAGAAAAGGAAGGTATATTTTATTATCTATTCATGAAATCATGATTTCTCATTGACTTTTACCCAAATTCTTTGACTGACATGTTAGGCAGAAGTCAGCTGAATGCTCTGCATATCATTTTGTACCTCAAGTGTCAATGAATCTACTAGGGTCCTTTTTATGATGTTGCAAATTGAGGTTCAGTGGAAGGGGAAATTGCTATTGCTATTGTTATTGTTATTGGTCTTTTCTCATGTTCATGTCCAACTTAGATGTCTCCATTCCTAAGCTTTTGTCTTTTTTTCTCTTTCTTCCTTTCTTTTCTTTTGCTTTTTATTTTTTCTTTTCTTTATTTTTATTGGATTTCTCATTCTCCTTCTTTTTTCTTCCCTCCTTCCTTCCTGCCTTCCTTCCTCTCTTTCTTAGATAGGGGAACCCTGAGGTAAACTTACCAGAGTAATAAGATGGTCTAGTAAATGGTCTTCCTCACAGATTCCAAGTTTTGGACTCAGTGTTTTGTTCTATGAATGTGCTTGGAAGGCAAAGGAATTTCTAGTTTTCTTAAAAAAAAAAAAGAGTCTTCCATATTTCTTGGTCCCTGTGATTAAAAAGAGAGAAAGCTATGAGGGACACTGAGTGTGGGAAGCAGGGGTTGGGAAAAAAACTTTTAAAGATGTCATCATGTAAAAAAACTTCTTATCTCTTCCTGTATGTGTCATTTTGGTATTTATTTGCTCCAACTTGCATGGCTACTCTACACCCCACTCTGCCAGAATCTTCAACAATGTGGCCCTTTGTTGGGAGATGACATACATGACTGCTCCTACAACTAAGCCTAAGATATTATCTGCTTCTTGTGTAAATACTCAAATTTGGTAAGTAGTAGCCCATCCCTCCTTAACTTCATTCCTCCCTTAGAAAACATTCTTTACATGTCATTAAAATAGAATATGAAACCAAAATGGAACTGGATCATGTGTTTCTGATTGTTATAGTACTGCTAAATAGTGATCATGACATCATTACAAATGATATTCTGTTTTAATTTGTTGTTGATCATCATGATGTAAGAATAGACCTGTAATGCAATACTCTTTTGTTCTCATATCTGTCCAAACATCCAGAACATTGATTCATCCCTCTGAGCTTTCAGCCTCCTTACTAACTATTCATGGTCTTATGAGTCTGTCTGATAGTCATCCAGTACATCTTTTGTCTATTATCCTTGCTTCATGACCTACCCACAGATAACATGCCTACAATACACCTGCCACTCCTGACTATCTATGGAGCTCCTCATTGGTCATGGGATCCAATAGAAATGGGGTTTTTTTGCATATTTTTCTCTATTGTATGCTGGGTAGAGTTGAACCTTCTCTTCTTTTTATCAACCAGCATCTTGAAGCATGCCATGGAACTAAACATGTTTGCCCTGATCTTTCTGGACACCTTCTCATTGATCAATGTCAAGCAGTTACAGCCAAAAAAAAAAAAAAACCATCCAAAAGGCTTTATATATTCTCACTTATTTCTTATCTATGAAATTATCTTGCAGGAGTAATGCTAATTGAGGCACACACATTCTACTACCCACTCCATCAGAACAGATCAGTTGCTAAAGTTATTCAACCATGTCTATTCCTATTTCATTTAGACCAGATGAACACAAATACTTCAGGAATTTCTAGTCTTGCAAATCCTTACATTATCACTTTTCTTCTTTCCTTTTATTTTAAAATAACAAAATGTAGACTAGACTTCCAATATACAAATGAGGCTGACTGAAATATTACAGAATGCCATTTCTTTAGAAAGCTTGGAGAGATGTTATCCCTAGAAATACTAATGTATCCTTGTTTACTCTGGGGACTAAAGTATGTACACACTAAATGAAACAAACCACCTGTTGGTGCCAATTATTTGTATTTGACTGTCAACAAATATTTAAGGAGCACCTGCAATGTGCTATAATGGCTGTTGTGAAAGAATCTCTGGAATTTGGTAGTGGTTGTTAGAGTGACAGCTCAAACCACCATGATATTGCACACAATAGATGCAGGTTATAAAAAGATGACAGTCATTTTGATTTTGAACTCTACAGTGAAAATCTGAAAATGATCCACAATTTCACTCCATGGCAACCCATTTGGAACTATAAAAGATGAATTCTCTATCTTGAGGTATTTCATGATTCATTATGAACTACTTTGAAGGCTCTTCCTTCTTTTCAGGATCAGATGAGACAATATATAAAGTGCTTTGCAAACCTTAAGGAGCTAAATAAATGTTAGCCATTGTTAGCTATGATTATTTTAATAAGGACTTCTGAGGTTTAAAGAGATGAGAGAGGCTCATATGATTTTTAATACCTAATGTTTTCAGCAGTCAATTCTATTTTTTAAAAAATAATAATTCCTTAATTGTAGTTATTCCAAAATGCCTCTTAAGGTCAAGTTATAAATGGATCCTCCTCAAAGCAATGACATAGTGGTAAATCTCTGGAGAAGAAAGGAAAGAAGGAAAGAAAGAATGAAGGAAGGAAGGAAAGAAAGAAAGGAAGGAAGGGGGAGGAAGGGAGGAAGGAATAGAGGGAGGAAAGACTAAGTGGATAAAAAAATATCTACTGCCCATATTTTAACATGTGTTTGGATGGACACATTATAAAGCTCATCCAGCAACATGTATACCTGGAATAGAATGTACAGATGGGACAAATCACGACCAGAATAGAGTAGTGGGAGGAGAGTAAGCTGAATTGCCCTCAACAAATGGCAAGGGTCCATGAAAATAAAGACCTAGTTTTTAATAACAACAACTTACCATTGTTGCTCTCAATAGATAGCAACAATGGTAAATTCTCCCATACTCTCTACCATTGTTGCCAGATATGGAATGCAACCGTCTCTGAAGAATTAAAGATGAATATCACACAGATGGAAGTAGAAAGGCACATGCTGCTTTGAACAGTCTTCAAAACATAACCAATGAGAAAAAACATGAGTAAAAGATGTCAAAGAAGTACATTATAGAAAGGGAAGATGAGCTGGTCATCTGGCTAGAATGAGGAATAATAGGTGGACTGAGTGTTTCACTGATACCTTTGCAATACAGGGAGAAAGTTAGAAAGGGGTCAAATATGTTTGATGGAATCATTGTAGTGAACTTTTTGAGGACATGGACAAGAGTCACACCAGGTATGACATGGGGGGCTTAAGAGTTGGGTATGTGAGTATTTTCGGGTACCATGTCTGTAGAAGATTTGTTTTGTTTTTCAATCATTTTCCAGTCATGTCCAACTCTTCATGGCATCATTTGGGTTTTCTTGACAAAGATACTGGAGAGGTTTGCCATTTCTTTCTCCAGCTCATTTTACAGATGAAGAGAGTGAGACACGCAGCGTTAAGTGATTTGCCCAGTGTCATAGAGCTAGTCAGTGTCTGAAGCTAGGTTTGAACTCAAGATGAATCTTTCTGATTTCAGGCCCCATGCTCTAACCATTCAACCACCTAGCTGCCCTGTAGAAGTTTAGTTGAAGTCATTGTAATTGTAATAACATGCCTGTAGAGTAAGAGAGGAAAAGGACTGGGATCTTTGTACTGGATATATGAAGTGCACAATATTGTTACAATTGTCATCCTAACAATCACTTAATCAGCAAGTATTTCTTAAATGTTAATTATATGCCAGACACTGTGGTAGGCCTTTGGAGACATGAAGATTAAAAGAAAGTAGTATTCCCCCCCAAAAGAAATTACTTTTATTAAAATAGATTTTCATTTACTTGTAGTATTTGTGTGCTATATAAGATATTTTGGGGCACCTAGGTGATGCAGTAGATATAGCACTGGGGAAAGAGTCAGGAAGATTCAAGTTCAAATCTGGCATCAGACACTACCTGTGTGATCCTGGGCAAGTCACTTAACCCCATTTGCCTCAGTTCCTCCTCTTTAAAATGGGAACACACTGGAAAAGGAAATGACAAAGTTCTTCAATATCTTTGCCAAGAAAAACCCATGGACAAGTAATGGGGTCACAAAGAATCAGACATGACTGAACAACAACATCATAAGATATTATTTGTCTAATCTATAAAATAATCAAGATCAATCAAAAAGCATTTATTATGCATTCAATATGTATCAAGAACAATGCTAAGCATAGAGGATACAAAGAAATGACAAATTAGTCCCTGCCTTCAAGTAGCCCACATTCTAATGAGGGAAATTGCATGTAAATAATTAGGTACAAGGGGAAACCAGGTGGCTCAGTGGGTGGACTGTCAGGCCTGAAGTCAGTAATATTCATCTTCCTGAGCTCGAATCTGGCCTCAGACACTTCCAAGCTGTGTGACTCTGGGCAAGTCACTTAACCCTGTTTGCCTCAGTTCCCTCATCTGCAAAATGAGCTGGAGAAGGAAATGGCAAATCACTCCAGTATCTTTTCCAAGAAAACCCCAGCTGGGGTTGCAAAGAATTGGACACTACTGAAACAACTGAACAACAACAACAAAATTAGGTACATACAAGATATGTAAAGAATAGATGGGGGTGGGCAGCTAGGTGGTGCAGTGGATAGAGCACTGGCCTTGGAGTCAGGAGAACCTGAGTTCAAATCCGACCTCAGACACTTAACACTTATTAGCTGTGTGACCCTGGGTAAGTCACTTAACCCCAATTGCCTCACCAAAAAAAAACCAAAAAAACAACACAAAAAACAGAAAAATAATAGATGGGAAGTAATCTTGGAGAAAGGTATATATAGTTTCTGTTGAAGAAATCTCAATATGACTTCATTTAAAATCCATTCTATTTAAACATTTTGAAATGTCGAGAGTAGAAGATCTAGGCTAATGCCCAGGAAGAGGCTGGGCCTTATCAGTTAAGAAACATAATTTAGTTCTCTTATATTAAGTAATTGTCCAAGCCAAACTGAGCAAGTCAGGTTTAGTGATAGTGAATGACACAGTCGACAAGGTACTCTTGTCTGACTTGTGGGAGGGGAGGGAGATAATCCAGTAAAATTTGCCATTCAGAAATATAATCTGAGATGTCATGTTTTAAGAACTGTTTTTAGCCAGCCTCAGGGTTGAATGTATAATGTAACTTGGAATAATTTGGCTTGTGAAAGTTCTTAGATGTCAAAAATTAGTTCTAGGTTCAACATGCCCCTTCTTTTCCTTTGGTTGGTTGGGGTGGAGAAGAAGAGTATGAGGATCTAAGAGGAGTGGGTATCATAAATAGGCACAGAAAGATAAGACAAAGGTTTCCTCTATGATCCAGTTGACTGATTTTTAGAGCTTAGAGTTCATCTGATCCAATTCTCTCATTTTATAGATGAAGAAAGGCCCAAAGAAGTTAAATGAATTACCCAATGTCACACAGCTAGTTAATGGCAGAGCTGAATCTCAGACCCAGATCTCTGTCTACAATCTTCTTTCCACTGCACCAACCCTCCCATTCTACCTACATCCAACTAAGGAGAAATCAAGTTGACAGAAAGGTGATAGAAGGGCCAAACCTAAATTAGGCCCAACAGTTATATGTCTCTTAGTAAAACAAACAGTGCAGATAGTGTCCCCGTGAAATGCTTGTTATTAATGGGTTTGCTGAGTTTCTGAATATCCATCTCCTTCTCCTCCCTGCTCTCCCTCCAGCAGAATATCTTACCTGGCTTCAGGGGAACTTGGCCTTTCAAGCCTGAATTTCAGGGTGTGTTGAACAGTCATTGATTCTTGTTTTCTGAGTAAACATCATATGGAGGGGTGTGGAAAGAGGATAAGATTTGGAATGGCTTTAGATGACAATGGTTTGGATCTCAATTCTGCCACTTGCTAATTGTATAACCCAGACAAGTAACTCTCTGGACCACAGTTCTTCACAAGGTAAAATGAAAGATTTGGACTACTGCATATTTAAGGTCTCTCCCAGCTCTAAATCCTATAATTCTATAATTCAGATTTAGGAGACAGTGAAGGAAAAAATGATCCAGGGGTATAACAATCCCAATATTTCTCTCTTTCACTCTTCACTCCTTCTCCACTTCCACCCTCATTGCTCTTCCAACCCTTCACTGGCCAATGAATCATCAGGGATGGGGCAAGTGGAATCCTTTAATGAAACACTGGCAAATTGTGACATGGAGATAAACCCATCATCAAAAATGACTTAGAGACAAAATAAATAAAATTATAGTTACAGTCTAACCACTTTCAAAATCTCAGTATTTTTCTTAATGTTTAAATTGTATGAATGTGCAATGTATTTTAGAAGAAGAAGAAGACAAAGAAGAAGAAGGGGAGGGAGGGGGGTAGGGATAGAAGAAGGGAGGAAGGAAGGGATGGAGGGAGGGAGGAAGGGAGAAAGAAAGAAAGAAAGAAAGAAAGAAAGAAAGAAAGAAAGAAAGAAAGAAAGAAAGAAAGAAAGAAAGAAAGAAAGAAAGAAAGAAAGAAAGAAAACAAAACCAGTCCTGTATTTAGGTGCCAGTAAATTGCTCTCTTTTAAAGCACAACTTAATAACTAACATATTTAAAGTGTGGATCTGTGTTTTTAGCTTCTCAGTTCTCTGGTGATTATCTGAAATTCCTCTGATGAACAAGAGATCCTTGAGGCTATTTCTTAGTGAGAAAATTCAGAAACTGGGCTGTTTTTCAGTTCTATGTTCTGTCTAACCATCTCTGTATTGAGGGTTTACTTAAGGACAAATCAGCTCAGATCATATTTGCCTTTTACATCTAGGATCACCATATTGGGGTAGGACCAACATAAATTTCACCAGAGCAATCCTTTTCTAACATCTGATCTCCATAATTCTTTACTCCTTTTCTATTATGTTTAGAAAGATCTAGTTTTGCTTCTTAGAATTTTGTAACTAGAAGAGCAGTTTCTCACCCTGAGGAATGTAAATGAATCAGTATTGCTTACTATCAAATGCATACACATATTTATACATTAACTATATTAATAAAAAGGATTTTATCCCCTCATTGGAATCTTTGTATATTAGAAATTTATCCCCTCCTCCCACCAATGGAATCTGAGTCTGCATTTCACTCACAGAATTCCAAGGGAGATGGGTCACAATTAATAATCAAGGAACAGAAATATCATAGATAAATGAATGCATGAATGAACAAATAATAAACAGATTAATTAATCAACATCTCTATAAAGTCTTTGATTCCTCACCTGTAAGAAGAACTAAAGGCCAGCTTCCTGACACTTGATAGATAATTGGTATGAATCCTATGTTAACCATCCCTTGATTTTTGCTTTCCCCCACCCCCAAAAAAAACCTTAGTGTTTAACTGTTACCTCTGGGATTGCTTCTAAATTTACTGCATATAGATAGGTTGTTTTGTTGTTGTTTTTTGTTTGTTTGTTTTGTTTTGTAGTCCCCTCCATTCGACTGTGAACTCCTTGCAAGTAAAGACAGTCTTTTTGCCTTTTTTATATCCTCAGGCCTTAGTGTAATGCCTAACACTTAAGAGGAGCTCAATAAATTTTTATTGACTGACTGGTTGAAGTGTCCCTTTCTTTGCTCAATAATAACCTCTAACAAAATATAACCTATTTTTCCTGTCTTATTATGTTATTTCCCTTAACTCTACAATCCAGCCAAAGGAGCCACTCTGTTCCTAAAACAAAGCATTCCATCTCCTCTCTCTGAATGTTTGCACTTGCCATTCCCCATTCCTATAACACACTCCCTCTTTACCTTTACCTTATAGAACCACCTCTTCCCACTCCCCCTTCCTGCCAGACTAAGCTTAAGCAGCAAACTACAGAAATATTTTCTTGATCTCTTAAATTGCTGGTTCCCTACCTAACTAATTACCTTGTATTATTTAACTACCTTAAATTTATTTTGTATTTCAATACTTAAATAGGTACATGCTATCTCCTTAGGTGTAGAAATTATTTCTTTTATTTTTTTTAATTAGTATTTGTATTCCCAACATAATAGTTAATACATAGTAGGCTGTCAATACTTGTTGATTGTCTTCATAGACTCAGACAGCCATGGCTCCTAATATCATAGATGAGATTCTCCATATCCTCCTTATTATCTAGGGATAGGGACTGGACCTGTGATTTCATTAGTATAGGGAACTCCCAGATACTGAAATCCCTTTATACAAAAGCAAGCATACATCTTCTCTGCTATTTCTAGTCTTGGAAAGTTTCCTAGATCATTGAGAAGTTAAGTAATTTTCTAAGAGTCAATCTGTAGCAAAGCCTGGATTTGAACCTAGGTCTTTCTGACATCAAACTGTGCCACACTGCTTTTCTTTAGATTGAAAGTTAATTTTAAGTAAAGCAGGGAACATTTCAGTCCCATATTCTCAAATAATCATGAGCTCAAATATGCCAAACCTTAGATGTAGAATCATAGGTCATTGATAACATTATGCTCCTCACTAATTACCAGCATGGAAGATCCTATAAGAAGGGACCATTTCTAATATGTCAGTGATAGACATTTTCCTATTCCAAAAGCAAAATTTTGTAATCTATCTTTGGAGCTGTCACATGTACCCCGTCCAGGGAACTGCCACACCATCACCCCAATCTGGATGCAGATTTGAAGGTCCATGATATCCCAGTCATATATCTAGCCAGCCATAAATATCACTCAATAAATATCTCTTTTATACACAGTCATATTACTTATATCACATAGGTAAGCATGTAATCACTCATGTGGAGAGACATTTTCAATTCAATAAATGTTTTTTTCAAGCTCATGTTCTTTAAAAAGAAAAAAATCAAAGGCATTATTTATTTATTTTTAACATTTTTTTTTAAATGCTGACTTCCACATTCTCTCCTTCCCTTCTACTCCTCCCCTACCCATTTTCAAGGCAAGAAATGTGATGTCAAGTACACAAAAAGCACATATTCTTCATGTCAGGAAAACGTTTCTAAAAATTAGAGTGTCTGAAAGTAGAATGGGCCAAATCTAAAAGGGATGGATTCCTTCCCTTTAGAAGTCTTTAAAAATGATAATAAACAATTTTAAGCACATTTTATATGCCAGACACTGCACTAAGTATTGTAGATACAAATAAGTGTAACTTAAGTCCCAAAGCCAGTTATAGTCCCTGCCCTCAAGGAGTTTATAATCTAATGCAGGAAGACAATACTCAAAGGGAAGCTGTAAGGGGGAAGCAGTGGGGAGCCAGCCCAGGGAAATGATGTTCAGGTAACTGAAACCAAGCAAAACTGCTGATAGAAAACAGGATTATCTGCAAAATTCTTAACCTCTAAGTTGAAGACTTTGAGAGGTATTTAAAATGTACCCTCCAGCCTTCCAATCACAGGGGAGAGGCAAGATGTTGAGTATCAAAAACTGAGTCATTCAGAAAGGTGATAAAATTTCAGATGATCAGCTTATCTTGGTAGGGAGGCATGAGCAACCCTGGAGTCAAAACCAAACAGAGCCACTAATGGAAAATGTAGAGTATTTGCCTCCAAATGAAAGAACTGAAAAGAGTAGAGAAACTGCTCAAGTTTTCCTTTCATTTTCAAATTCCTGAAGTTTAAAAGAAGAAGAGAGGAAATAAGCATTTATTAAACACCTAGTAGATGTCAGGCACCACAGCATATTGCTATGTGCTAGGTATAGCTTGGGTCGGTCCAAAAGAGCCTGGAAGTTATATTTCTCCTCATTACGGAAAGAGAGGAAGGTAACAAGATAGGGACTGTAGGGTAGGGTTTTCTTCCTACATCGGGAATTTTTGGAGAATCTCTTAAAGAAAGAAAAGAAATGACAGGAGAAAAGAGAACTGCCAGGGTCCTTCCCCTGTCACAATTTCAGCAGCTAGTGACAGCAATATCTGCAGTTCCCTTCCTTACACCAAAGCCTTCAAGCAAGACCACAGGAGGTGAAAGCGAAAGAGAGAAGTGTGGGGTATGTGACTGTTTTGTTTTGTTTTCTTTTAATCAAAGGTAGCTCCCTCAGGTGTCTGGAAAGCAAGGGGTAAAATAGACCCAAGGAATTTGTGATCTTCACCTCCTCTGCTTTCCCTATCTTTGTTCAGAGGACTTTAACAAACACCCCTTCCTAATCATGTCCTTATATTCTATTGATGACAGTATCTGACTCACTAATAACACCTTAGTTCTCAAAAATTGCCATCCCTGTATTTCCTCATGTCCCATCATTTGGGACATGAGGGCTTAGGACGGTTCTGAGAACCATGTGGGGGAAAGTGACTTTTCTTAGTGTAGAGCTGGTGTCTCAAAACCCCACACATTGTTAGAGAGTTGTCTCTTCCCTAACAATCACAAACCATCTTTCATTTTTCAAAGCTATATTTTCACCAAAAGCAGTATTGCTATGAACTTGAGGTCTTTTAAAATCTGTCTCATCAAAGATGGTGGAGAAAAGACATTAAACACAGAGAGCTCCTGAAACAATTACTCCCCAAAACAGCAATAAAACAACCATATTTTAAAGATGTCATCATGGATTAGTTAGGTAGCACAGTGAACAAAGCACCAGCCCTGGACCCTGGAGGCGCTAAACCCAAATCCAGCCCCAGACATGACACCCCACCCTGTTTTCCCACAATGAACAAGCATAAACAAAAAAGAAATGCTTTACAGATATCATCCCTTCATATTCAGTTCAGACCTGTGTCCTTTGTCTAAGTGTATTCCTTTCAGCTGCCCTAATATGAGAAAGTTCTTATGAGTTAGAAGTATTATCTTCCCATGTTAGAATGTAAACAGTTTAATCTTTTAATATTCCTCATGGTTTTTTTGTTTTGTTTTGTTTTTACTGTTTATCCTTTCTTGCTTCTCTAGGGTCTTGTATTTGGAAGTCTAATTTTCTATTCAGTTCATGTCTTTTCATCACAAATGCCTGAAGATAGAAAATAGAGTAAATATCATGGGAAGGGAATAGGATGGAGGGATGATTGAGTATAATGGCAAAATGTATGGTACCTACTTTGCTGGGCTATTGTGAAGAAAATTCTTTGTCAAGTTTAAGGTACTATATAAAAGTTATGATGAACAGGATGCTATCAGAAAAACCTGGAATGATGTTGATGGTTAAGAGGAATGCACTGGGGGAGGGGGAAGAGGAGAGGTGAACTGGGGAAAGGCAGTTCACGTGAAGGAAGCAAGAAAAAAGCTTATGGAGGAGAGGGTAAGAGGGAGAAGGAGTGAGGGAGTGAGTGAACCTTACTAACATTAGAATTGGCTCAAAGAGGGAATAACATACATACTCAAGTGGGTATAGTAATATATTTTTGCCCTGAGGGAAAGAGGGAGGGGAAGAAGATAAGGGGGGGGGGGAGAGAAGAGGGGAAAGAGGGAAGGGCAGATTACGGGAGGGAGCAGAAAAAAGCAAAACACTTTTAAGGAAGGTGAAAATGTTCTGCATAACAGCACAGGTATGACATATTGAATTGCTTGATTTCATAGGGAGAGTTGAGGAGGGAGGGAGGAAGAAAAATTTAGAACACAGAATTAGCTCAAAGACCTTAATCTTATCAGAGTGGGCTGAAGGAAAGAATAACATTCACACCCAATTGGGAGGAGTAATCTATTTAACCCTACGGGAAAGTACTAGGTGAAGAGGATAAGGAGGGATGGGTAAAAGAAGGGAGTGCAGAGCGGGGGAGGGGACAGTCATAAGTAAAACACTTTTGATGAGAAATAGGGTAAAAGAAGATAGAAAATAGAGTAAATATCATGGGAAGGGAATAGGATGGAGGGAAATAGTTATGGTGATTGAGTATAATGGCAAAATGTATGGTATCTACTTTGCTGGGTTATTGTGAAGAAAATTCTTTGTCAAGTTTAAGGTATGATGAACAGGATTCTATCAGAAAAACATGGAATGATCTACATGAACTGAAGCAGAGTGCAAGGTACTGTATACAAAATAACAGCAATACTGTAAGATGATCTGCTGGGAAGCACGTGTTTATTTGCAGCAAGGCAATGATCCAATATAACCCTGAAGGACTTATGAAAATTGCAATCTATAGAGAAAGAACTGACAGTATTTGAAAACAGGTTGAAACACATTTTTTTTTTCACAATTCTTTAATCTGAAATTTTGTTTTATATCTGTTTTCTCTCACAACCTAGCTAATGTTGGGTTGTTTTCCATGACTACTCATTTATAACTTATATTGAATTGTTTGAGTTCTTGGGGGTTGGGGATGGGATGGAAGGGAGGAAGAGAAGTTGGAACACAAAGTTTTAAAAAATTGATGTCAAAATTTGTTTTTACATATATTTTAGAATATAGAATTCTCAACAGAAAAAAAATAAAATAAAATCTGTCTCATCAAACATGAGCCTAACATAGCAACATCTGAGGTTGCATATAGACAGACTAGGTAAAAAAGTTATTCTAGAAAAGAAAGGAAAAACTAGCAGTGATGTGGGCAGAAATTTGTGGTCAAACTGATCATGAGTCATCCCAAAAGAAATACAAGGCTCAGTGACTCAGTTTCCCAAGTTTTATTGCAATACTGTGAGTAACCACAGGGAGAGAAACAGAATAGTGGAAAAGTATCTCTCAAATAGTGATTTGATTATCAGTCTCATTATTATAATAATAATCTCCACCTTAGGGATGTACAGGGGAGGGCCTGTCCTACTCATTATAATATTCTCCACCTTTGGGAGGTACTGGGGAGAACTTATCCTAATTTGGAGTTCCTGGGGTCCTAAGCCAACCCCTGAGGCAGGTACCTTTTTCAGTGGAGGTGTGTTTTGGGGATTTACATGTCATAAGGTGAATCTGGGGACAAATTTGGTCTTTTCTGCACATGTCTCTTTCTGTTTCCCATGACTAGTTTCAAAACATATTCATTTTTCATTTATTTCTGGTTTAAGCTTCTATAGACTTATCAATTCCTTTATTGTTATATTCTTAGGCCTTCATGGTCTCTTTCCCTCTGTTCTTTTATGGGCATTGATTTATGTTGGTATGAGAACCTAGCATCCTCACTTGTAAGTTATCCATTAATTGGGGTCTGACTCCCTTTTAGAGCTAATATCTGAATTAAAGCTTGGGTCTTAGGTTTTTCTGTTAACCCTTTTTTTAACCTCCTACATCAGTAGATGGGGAGAGGTAGTTATATTTCTATGAACCAGCTCTTCATAAAAGAAGAGAGATTTCTAAATATTTAGTACTTAATCAAGATTAACACCTGGTCTAGACATTTTATCATAGGTTATTAACCTAACATGATACCCTATGATTGGTAAATTAAATAATGTTGCTTGACTGTCAACTGCCCATGTGATGAATGTTAATGTAATGAAAAGAGATCCACGTGGATTAAAGAATATTGCTCAGATGTTTCGAATGGAAATCGACCACTGGTTTTCATCCTAAGTCCAATAGACCTAGTGTATCAAAACAGACCTTGTCTTTTTAAAAAACAAGGCATGAAAAGTACAATGAGGTGTTAACTGAGTTCTGGACCAGGCATATATCTGGGCTCAGAGGACCTGGATTCAAATGTCAATTCTCTCTTTTTCTATCTCTATGACCTAGTGTGAGTGAAATGATTAGTATTAATTAAGATTTATTAATCAACAAGCATTTAAAATAATTATTAGAGAGAAAAAAACATGGTAGAAGTAATTCAGGATTAGTGTTTGACAAGGTATGATTGATGATAGAACAAGTGTTTAAGAGATCAAGAGCATGGGAAAGTGTAGAATTACACAAATAAAGTATTGAGAGTATAGTCAGAGCAGGAGTGATGGCCCAGAAAAATACTAGGGGATAGAGGGATTGTAAATCATCATGAAAATGAAGAATAGGTTTTGGAGTGGTATGATTATGACTAAAGAAAGGAATTTCAGAATTCTTAACTATGGAAGTAGAACACTTGTAGGGGTGTGTGTGTGTGTGTGTGTGTGTGTGTGTGTGTGTGTGTGTGTGTGTGTGTGTATGTGTGAGAGAGAGAGAGAGAGAGAGAGAGAGAGAGAGAGAGAGAGAGAGAGATAAAGGATGTAACCATCTATTTAGGTGGCATGGTAGAGTAGAACATGAGAATTGAGTAGACTGATGAATTGAGAGATTTGGATTTTTGAGGGAATATCAATAATTATATTAAGTCAAGTTAAGTCATCAAGCAATTATTAAGCCAGATACTATGCTAAGCACCAAGGATACAAAGAAAGCCAAAAGTAGTGCTAGATTTCAAGGAACTTGGTCTAAGAGGGGAGAAAACATGCAAATAACTGTATTCAAACAAAATATGTACAAGATAAATTGGAGTTAATCTCAAAGGGATGGCACTAACATAGTGGGAAATGGGGAGGAGGAGGGATTGTGAAAGACTTCTTAGAGAAAGTAGAATTTTAATTGATACTTGAAGGAAGCCAGAGAGGGGGAGAACAGAGGAAACAGAGATGAGGAGGGAGAAAAGTCCAGGCATGGGAAAAGCCAGTGAAAATTCCTATGCATAGGAAATATGTTTTGTGTGTTTAAGAAACAGCAAGGAGGCCAGTGTCACTGGTTTATAAATTGTTAGAGGTGATTTAGAGATAAAATGACTGGAAATATAGGAAGGGATCAGGCTATGAAGAGCTTTAAAAGCCAGAGGATTTTATTTTAATTCTGGAGGCAATAGCCATTGGATGTGTGTGTGTGTGTGTGTGTGTGTGTGTGTCAGTTGGGGTTAACTGAATTGCCCAGGGTCACACAGCTGGTAAGTGTCAAGTGTCTGAGGCCAGATTTGAACTAAGGTCCTCCTGAATCCAGGGCCGGTGCTCTATAACTGTACCACCTAGCTGCCCCAATTGGATTTGATTGAATAGAAAGATAATAGGGTCTATAATAGGGTCAGATCTGCCATTGAGGAAGATCAATTTGACACCTAAGGGGAGGATGGACTGGTATAGAAAGAGATCCCTTGAGAACTATCTTTACATGTAACGGAAAAAATAAAATATCTCATAAAAAAAAAAAAAAAAAAAGAAAGAGATCCCGAGACAGGGAGAACAACCCAAAGTATGTTGCAGTAGTCTAGGCATGAGCCAATGATGTTCTTTACCAGGGCTGTGGTAGTGTCAGATGAGAAAAGGAGGGATATACAACAGATATTATGAAAAGAAATTCAGCAAGACTTGGCAAGTGATTTGATATGGGAAGGGAGAAGAACAGTGAAAAGTTGAGGAAGACACTTAGGTTGTGAATCTCAGTGATTGGGATGATGGTATTGCCCCCTAAAGTAAAAGTTGATCAGGGGGGAAGGTTTGGGGAGAAAGATCATCAGTTCAAGTTTGGATGTATTGAGTCTTAAATGTCTATGAAACATTCAGTTTGAGATGTCTAATCGACAGATGAAGACATGGGAATAAAAGTTCAGGGAAAAGGTTAAAGCATAAGTAGATCAAAGGATCATCTTCATGAAGAGGATAATTGAATCTATGGGAATTGATTAGTTCACTTGTGCATGCTGAAGAGTTTGCCTTTGCAATAAGGGCCACCTCTTTGTTTTTCTGATTTTTAGCATAATGGGCAAGAATTAGGATGAAAAAGGATAACCTCAAACCAGGGAATAATCTCATTGAGAAAGACAGTTAAATTCAATGGACTTCCATTTCCTCATCTACAAAATGTGAGTTAGGTTAGAAAAACCTCTAAGTTCCCTTATGATTCTAAATCTGTAATTCTGTGATCTTGTCAATACTGCATTATATCACCTATAGTACCTCGTTAAGGTGGCAGGAAAGATGAAAGAAAAAAGAGAAGATCTCTCACACCCATTTCTTAATAGCCTTTAATTTTAATACTTTTAACACCTTTGAGATGTTGTTGTTGCTTGTCTTTAATTCTTGAAGAGGACCACGACAGATGTCATGACTTGTAATGAATAATAAAATTATTGTACTGGAGGCATCTGGGTCCAGTGGCAAGATATGTTATCAGGACAACTGGAGATGGCCCTAGATGCTTAAGGCAATTGGGATTAAGTAACTTGCCCAAGGTCACATAGCTAGTAAGTGTCAGAGGTGAGGTTTAAACTCAGGTCCTCCCAACTTCATGGCCAGTGCTCTATCCACTGTGCCACCTAGCTGGCCCTCACCCATGAGTACCTTTGTGGTGAGAATGAATTTGAAAAGTTATCATCACACATCAAAGGACAGGGTTAGATATTATAAAGAGGCAGATAACAAGATAGTCATTCAGATAATGAGTGACAAATGTTATTAGATGGATGATATTAAAACAGATTGCAGCAAAAATAAAATATAGTGTTTTTATTATTTGACTTAATGAGTTCCATATTTCACACAGACTTGGAACCTAGTCCTTCAAATCAATCATGATGACAAAAGAGGCTCTTTTTGCATCAGGTCCAACTTACATCATCTCCACTTAATAACTTCTCTCTCTTTTTTCCATACATTCTAAGACCCAACCAGTAATAGAAATATGTTAATGATGATAAATCAGTGTTTCCATCTCCTTGAGTAATGAATTATTTATATTTTATTACTACATATATGTTTGCACATTGGTGGGGTAGAAGGGTGAATCTATGATTTCATCACTTAGGGAAATTCCTTGTATAGAAATTCTGCTTTGCCAAGCCAAAAAAAAAAAAGTATCTGCCATTCATAACATCTGAACTGGAAAACAGTTCAAGGAGATATCATTTAAAAATCATCAAACTCCCTTAAAAACCTCTTTTTAAAAAACTAGGACACTAAAATTCAAGAAAGAATAAACAAAAACTTCCTAGATCTATTAGAATCAGAGGGCAAAGCAAAATTAGAATCTACTGCTCAGCTCTTGAAAAAAACCTCTAAAGAAAAAGCTTCAGGAATTTCATAGGCAAAATACAGAGCTACCATGTGAAAGAAAAAAAATATTGAAAGCAGTCATAAAAAAGTTCAAGTACCAAGGAATCCCAGTCAGGATCACACAAGATCTGACAGCTTTTACTATAAATGAGAGGAGATCTAAGAATGCAGTATTTCCTAAGGCAAAGATATAGGATTAAAGGCAAGAATGACTTACCTTGCAAAGCCAAGTATAATTCTAAAGTGGGTCAGGGAGAAAGACAGATTGTTAACCGAATAGAGGACTTTAAAAAAAGTATAGGCACTTTGAAACATGAGTCAAGAGAAACCAAAAAAGGTAACTTTTTTTTTTAGCAGTTGGAAGGGGATGTGATAATGAAGAATTAACATTATAATAGGGAAAGAAGAAACTAGTGTCCCTTCAAAACCTTAATATCTGTAAGGGGTATTGAAAGGGTAAAATTTTAAATAATAACAGAGGAACTGAAGATAGATTGGTTCTGTTCTTAGAGGTTGAAGAGGGACAAGATTAGAAAGAGTAAATGTAATATGTTAATGTAAAAAGGAGAAAAAAGGGGGTGAGACTTAATCTTTCTCATAATTAGGGTGCATTACGAGAAGAGCACACAAACATGAAGAAGAAGAAGGTAACAGGAATCAGATAAACCTGTTAAGGGCTAAAATTCTAGCTAATCTGTCTAAAATATCTAATGAGTGGTCGCCAATCAATTATAAGCTTTAGCAAGAGTTAGACTTTTAAGCATTTATTAAGGAGAATAAGAATTTGGTAAAGAGAGAGAGAAAGGCCTAGATTCCTATCTATTAAAGGGAGAACACATTTCTAGCTCCCTTCTCCGCCAGAGTCCAGAGGAAAGAGCGCGAGAGTGAGCGCCAGTCTCTTCCTTCCTCCTCCCACTAGTCCGCGTCACTTCCTGATGCCAAAGAAAAGACTCCTGGTCTTGCCCTCAAAGACCTTTGCTTCATGGGCAGAACTCTTCTACAGTAAGTATCCAGCAGGTGGCGTTATTCCAATCGTTACAAACCTCAACTCTCATTTAAGTTGGAAACATGAGTTAAACACATATACCCACAAATATACATACATACATACATACATACATACATACATACATACATATATATATACACACACACACACACACACACACACACACACACACATGAAATTTGGAAAGAAATCTCTCAAACTCAGGGAAATAAGTAGAGCTAGAAGAGAAAAAAATAATACTTGGTAGGGAATAGTTACAAGTAAAATAAACTTCCTATTCCTGAAGGGAATGTTGAAAGGAGGGGAAAAACACAGCCAAAATCGAGAAACTATGAGAGTGCCTATCATATGAGTTATGCTTGGACAAAAAAATTGTAGATGAATTGTGATGGAATATTATTGTGAAATAAAAGTATGATTCAATATCGGAGAATGCTGTGAAATCGTAACTGAAATACAGTGATGTGGAAAGAAAAAGAAAAATGTATAATGAAAAACAACTTTGAAAGACTTTAAAAAAACTCTGATTAAAGAAATGGTCAATTAAATCACCAGAAGGTCTATTAAGAAGCATGTTCCCCATCTCTTAATAAAGTAATGATAGACTCAAGGCACCAAGACATATATAATTGACTATTAAGTGGATTTCTTTAGTTTCACTATGGTTATTTGTTGTAAGAAGTTTTTCCCACTTTTTTAATTGGTAGAGAGAGAGGGAGTAGAAAAAGAAGGTGGTAATGGTAATACCAAAAAAATGAAGCAAAGGAAAAAGAGGGCTATTGTAACTTTTTTTTAAAGTGAAGAAGAAAAAGAAGCACAAACAAGACAGTTTTGACACTAATAATGAATCTGTGATACACTTTTTTTTTAAAGCAGCATGGGATAGAGATTTAGTTTCATATTCAATCTTTTTATGTTTTACTTTGAGTATGAAAATGATCAGTTTGGGGCTTGGTTTTGGGGGGGTAGTATTTAAATTTAGAAAAAATGTAGGGTACATTTAAGTAGTACAGTGGGTAAAGCACTGCCCCTGAATTCAGGAGGACCTGAATTCAAATCTGGCCTCAGACACTTGACACTTACTGGCTGTGTGATCCTGGGCAAGTCACATGGCCCTCATTGCCCCACAAAAAAAAAAAAAAAGATGTAATTTAAATAATTTAAAAAATATAATTTGAAGAAAAAAAGGAATTAAAGTTCCTTTCAAGCCAATGAATATCTCACTTTTTGTCATTGTATCTCCAATGCTTCATTTGTATCTAAGTATGCACTTAGTAAACGCTTTTTCATTAATCAAATTGAACATGCTTTTATATAGTTAATGGATCATTTTTACATGTATATGTGTCTGTATAAATATTCATGTTGAAAATGCTTTCTCTTTAATATATAATCTTTAATGTTGGATTTGTGAGTAGCCAAGACAGCTGACACAACTCAATTTTGTCTGAAGTTTCTCTATCTTGACCCTGACCCATTTGTATGTCCTCTCCTCCCTCTCCTCCCAGGCCTTTTTTGCTGCTGAAACAGTAAGAACAGTCCTCTATATTAAGTCAGGGTTACAAGGGAGAGCTAACCCATAGAAGCACCTTTCTTATTACTAGCCCAGCAACAAACCTGCACAATCAAAGAAAACCTCATCCCCTACTCCTACTCTTCAAACCCTTCAGCAATAGTCCTTTTCAGTCCTGAAGTATCCCATATCCAATTCACCTCCTGCCTAAATTGAAACTTATATAAGCTTGATCCTTCTCTTCCTTCAGGGAGTTTCTCCCATGGGGAGCAAACTCAACAAACCTTCACTGGTTCCTTAATTTTGGGTTTTGGTTTGGTATTGGTTCCAGTTTTGGTTTGTTTGGGCACAGACAATTTTACCCACAGATTTAGGGGGAAAGCAACTAAGAGAAGGAATCACTTACAAATGAATAAACTTTATTAATTTTTAAAAATACAATGTAATTATTGTTTGATGGTTTTTCACGAGGATGCTTTATATCTCTCACCACCAGGGAAATCATGTTCTCTGTCATCAGAACTTGAGACTCATCTTCTCAGTTCAAACAGGAAAACAGATGACAGAAGTATCAGATAAAGGCATGGAACTAAACACAGAAAGGGAGAGTTAGTACTTTTTTTTTTGTCTGAGATACAGAGCAGAGGAGCAAGATTTAAAAAAAAAAGTTAATTGAAAATGGTGGAGAGCTGGAGGGAAGGGCTTCCAAAGGAAATGGAGCTGTGATTTAAGTGGAGAATCAATTGCATTCTTCTCTCCTCCCCTACTCACTTTTTATTAATCAATACAAATGTCCTGAAAGGAAAGCTTTAACAAGCTTTTAACACACAAGCAGTGAAAATTCAAAAGACAACTTTATTTAAAAAAAATCCACAATGACCAAAAAGGCATTTGTTGGTCTATGCCTAATTTCTGCCATACTATCTTCCAGTTTTCCCAGCAGTTTTTGTCAAATGCTGAGTTCCTATCCCAGAAGCTGGGGTCTTTGGTTTTATCAAACAGTACATTACTAATGTCATTTACTACTGTGTCTCCTGTGCCTAGCCTATTCCATTGGTCCTCCACTCTGTTTCTTAGCCAGTACCAGATAGTTTTGATGACTGCTGCTTTATAGTAGAGCTCTAGATTTGGTACAGCTAACCCACCTTCCTGTGCATTTTTTTTTATTATTTCCTTTGATATTCTTGCCTTTTTGTTTTTCCAGATGGATTTTTAAATTATTTTTTCTAGCTCTATAAAATAATTTTTAGGTAGTCTGATTGGTATGGCACTGAATAAGTACATTAATTTAGGTAGAATGGTCATTTTTATTATATTAGCTTGGCCTATGCATGAGCAATTGATATCTTTCCAATTTTTTAGATCTGATTTGATTTGTGTGAAAAGTGTTTGGTAATTGTGTTCATAGAGTTCCTGGCTTTGCCTTGGCAAGTAGACTCCCAAGTATTTTATATTATCTACCGTTACTTTAAATGGAATTTCTCTTTCTATCTCTTGCTGCTGGACTTTGTTGGTCATGTATAGAAATGCTGATGATTTATGTGGATTTATTTTGTATCCTGCTACTTTACTAAAGTTAATTGTTTCAAGTAATTTTTGAGTTGATTCTCTAGGATTCTCTAAGTATACCATCATATCATCTGCAAAGAGTGATAGTTTTGTTTCCTCCTTGCCTATTCTAATTGCTTTAATTCCTTTTTCTTCTCTGATTGCTAAAGCTAACATTTCTAGGACAATATTAAATAATAGAGGTGATAATGGGCATCCCTGTTTCACCCCTGATCTTATTGGGAAGGCCTCTAATTTATCTCCATTATATATAATGCGTGCTGATGGTTTTAGGTAGATACTGCTTATTATTTTAAGGAAAGCTCCACCTATTCCTAGGCTCTCTACTGTTTTTATTAGGAATGGGTGTTATATTTTGGCAAAAACTTTCTCTGCATCTATTGAGGTAATCATATGATTTTGGTTAGTTTTCTTATTGATGTGGTTGATTATGTTAATAGTTTTCCTAATGTTGAACGAGCCCTGCATTCCTGGTATAAATCCCACCTGGTCATAGTGTATTATCCTGGTGATAACTTGCTGTAATCTCCTTGTTAATATGTTATTTAAGATTTTAGCATCAATATTCATTAGGGAAATTGGTCTGACACCTAATACTAAAATAAGGTCAAAATGGGTACATGATTTAGACAAAAGAGGTGATACCATAGGTAAATTAGGAGAAAAAGGAATAGTCTACCTTTCAGATCTTTGGAAAGGAGAACAGTTTATGACCAAACAATAAATAGAGAATATTATGAAATGCAAAATGGATGACTTTGATTACATTAAATTACAAAGTTTTTGTACAAACAGAAGCAATGCATCCAAAATTAGAAGGGATACAGAAACCTGGGAAACAATTTTTATGGCCAGTACTTCTGATAAAGGCCTCATTTCTAAAATATATAGGGAACTAAATCAAATTTATGTGAATCCAAGTCATTCCCCAATTGAGAAATGGTCAAAGGATATGAACAGGCAGTTTTCTGATGAAGAAATCAAAGCTATCTATTGCCATATGAAAAAATGCTCTAAATCACTATTGATTAAAGAGATGACACCTATCAGATTGGCTAAAATGACAAAAAAGGAAAATAATAAATGTTGGAGAAGCTGTGGAAAATTTGGAACACTAATGCATTGTTGGTGGAGCTGTGAACTGATGCAACCATTCTGGAGAGCAATTTGGAATTATGCCCAAAGGGCTATAAAGCTATGCATAGCCTTTGACCCAGCAATACTACTCTTGGCTCTTTTTCCCAAAGGGATCATTAAAAAAAGGGGAAAGGATCCGCATGTACAAAAATATTTATAGCTGCTCTTTTTGTGGTGGCAAGGAATTGGAAATTGAGGGGATGTCCATCAATCGGGGAATGGCTGAACAAGTTGTGGTATATGAATGTAATGGAATTCTATTGTGCTGTAAGAAACGATGAGCAGGTGGAGTTCAAAGAAACCTGGAAGGACGTCCATGACCTGATGATGAGTGAGATGAGCAGAACCAGAAGAACATTATACACAGTATCATCAACATTATGTGTTGTTCAACTGTGATAGACTAGATTCTTCTCACCAATCCAACAGAACAAGAAAGTTCCATAGGACTCATGATGGAAAAGGCTCTCCAAATCCAGGGGGAAAAAAAGGAACTGTGAAATATGGATGCTGATCAGACCACACTATTTCTTTTGTTTTTGGTGCTGTTGGTTTTCTGATTTGAGGTTTTTCCTTTGTGCTCTGATCCTTCTCGTATAACATGAGTAATGCAGAAATATGTTTAATGTTATTATGTATATATAATCCATATCAGATTGCCTGCTTTCTAGGGGAGGGGGGGACTGAGGGTAGGGAGGGAGAAAAACTTGAAATTGGAAATCTTATATAAACAAATGTTGAAAATTAAAAAAAAAATTAAATTAAAAATTATTAAATTTCTAAAAAAAAAGCAGAACAATTTGTACAATTAACTACAGCTATGTAAAGAAAAACAAATATGAAAGACTTAAGAACTTTGATTAATGTAATGATCAACCATGATTCCAGAAGATCAACGAGGAAGCATTCTACCCACCTCCTGACAGAGGTGATAGACTCAATATGAAAAATAAGACTTAAATTTTTGTGCCCAATAAGGGAATTTGCTTCACTGTGAACATTTTTACAAGGGTCTGCTTTTTCTTTCTTTTTTTTCCAGTGGGAGTGTTAGGAGGTACAGGTCCTTCCAAAAAATCTGAAAAGAGAATCACATTAAAACCAAAAGGAATCACAAAGAGGGAAGCTCTGAGATTTATATGTTGAATTTATTATATATTTTATAAGAAGAATAAATCCTACATAATAGAGATTTGTAGTTTCACATAAAATCTCCTCCTTACATTCTACATATATAGGGCAATATTCCTTTTGCTTGATGTACATTAAGTTCAGAGTTTTTCCAAAGAAAAAAGGAAGAGTTTACCTTCCAATACTTTTTATCTAATCACAAAATGCATTTTACCCACCTGTACAATATTCTGCAGAACATTAAACATTAAAAGAATAAAAAAGCAAGAAAGTGAAAAAAAAGGCATTTGTAATTCAGATGTGGATATTTTCACATAATGAGGAAAAATTAAGGCTATTCTGCAATCAGTGTATGTACTTTCATTAAGCTAGGAGAGGAAACAGAGATATAGCTCCCCAAATATGATTACATACACTCTATATAATGACCATTAAGTTCAACTTTAAAACAGTACCCAAAGCTCTTGTCACTGCTATTAATTCTATCATTCATCATGTTAGATACTATCTAAGGCACTTGCTGGCAGCTAGGTGGTTCAGTGGATAGAGCGCTGGCTCTGGAGTCTAGAGGACCTGAGTTCAAATTTTACCTCAGACACTATCTGTGTGACCCTAGGCAAGTAACTTAAATTCCATTGCCTTAAAACAGCTGGAGCTGGAGCAGCAAGGTAGTGCAGTAGATAAAGCACCGGCTCTGGATTCAAGAGGAGCTGAGTTTACTAGCTGTGTGACCCTGGGCAAGTCATTTTGCAAAACAAAAACAAAAACAAAACAAAAACAAAAAACAAAAACAAAAACAAAAACAAAAACAAAAACATCTGGGGTCATCTCCAGGCGTCCTGATAATATATCTTGCTACTGCACCCAGATGGCTCTGGAGGAGATAGTGAAGTTGGTGACCTTGCAAAGCCCTCCCTCACTTAAATCTAATTCAGTGCAAGTCATGACATCAGGGTGATATCATGGTCCTCTTTGAGAATGAAGGACAAACAACAGCAACAAGGCCCTCGGAAACTATTAGGATTTGCAAGAGAATAATAAGACAACAGCTTGAGAAAGATGAAGAAAAGTATCTTATTGCTGAGTATAATTTGATCAGATGAAATTGGATATGGAGGCATCATTGTTTTGAATTATCAGGCCATGACCTATTTTGTCAGCCCGTTATCTCAAGAATCCTTGTCTTCAACATCAGCAAGTGTTAACGAGTAAGTGTACAGTTGTATCTAGAAACTAAGGAATATGACAATATGTGCCTCTGTGCCCCCCCCCCAAGGTACTCTAGGATCACACAAGCCCAGATTCAATCCTAGAAACCTCTCCCCAGAGAGGTCGGTTTCTTTCTTTCTGGCTCATTAGCATATGCACCTGGATCCCTCCAAGAAAATCCCTGAAACATAGCTTGGTTATGGCTCATGTATAAGGGGCAGGGCAAGGGATGTGAGGAGAGTACTTTGCAGACCCTAAGATACTCAATGTATAATATAAGCATTAGGCTTTTATTTTCTCCATGACAAACTATATAAAGTATAAAGGAACAAGTCCATATGAACAAATATAGGAAACATAAAATACACAAATTGTCTATTATCTATCATAATTGCCCTGGAAAGTAAATAGCATTTGAGAGACTCAAGAACAGCACATTCACCTTGGCTTGAACAATTCAAGCAACTCACAGCAGTAATCACAAAAGTCTGGCAAAGATCTCCTTGCCAGCCATGGCATGACTTTAGTGGTTCACCTGTGGGATCCTCCTATTGATCATCCTTGTCTCCTTAGAGAAACATGGTGTTACAGAAATCTTCTCCCTCTAGGAAGCAGGTGCCTGATACTTAAAATCAGGTTGATCTAAGGAAGTAATTTTTCTCTAGATCATTAGTCAATGACCTGTGCTCAGCCAAAGAAACAGAAAGCTCAGAGGAAGGTAATCAGAAGAGTGAAGTCTAGGACCTACAATGTCAGGATCACTTAAGCAAACACATTTCTCCCACTGACTCAGTTTTCTGCAGCTAAAGGTGAGAAAATTCTTTCCTCCTACCCTTGTCTCATAGTAACCTAGAAGTCTAAACACTGAATTTTTAGTTTAGTTGTTTCTAAACCATAATTAGCTAATCTGTTCCACTGATCTACTTTTGTATTTTTAAACAGTAACAAATATTATGGAGGATGATTGCTAATAATATAATTTGAGGTCTGGAAGTGTTATTTCCCTTCCATTCCTACCCCCAAACATAATCCTTACCCATATCCCAAAGGAAAGAAGTAAGGACAAAGGGGGTGAATTATTTCTACAGTTCACTCTTATAGACCATGGCGGGGGGGGGGGAGTTAGTATGGTAAATATCTGCTTCCCATCTCTCTCAATCATCAGGTGTTTTGTTTGTTGTTGTTGTTATTGTTGTTTGCAGGGCAATGGGGGTTAAGTGATTTGCCCAGGGTCACACAGCTAGTAAGTGTCAAGTGTCTGAGGTCTATCTGAACTCAGGTCCTCCTGAATCCAGGGCTGGTGCTTTATCCATTGCACCACCTAGTTGCCCCAGTCATCGGTCTTTTTCGAGGTAGCCCAGTGACTAATGGGCCAGTCAAAGAAGTTTCTTGCTTAAAAAGTCTCACTTAATCTAACTTCATTAAATATCATCCTATATCCTCCTCTTCATAAATAAATTCCTAAAGAAAGCCATCTACAATCAGTGTGTTTCTCTTAGTTTCTTCCAAACCTTTTAAAATCTGGCATTCATCTTCATCATTCAATTAAAACTGCCCTCTCCAAAGTTACTAATGATCTCTTAATTGTCCAAGCTATTGTCCTTTTCTCAATCCTTGAGCTCTCTGCAGCTTTTGATTCTACTGGTGACTTTCTTCTCCTGGATATTCTCTTCTCTCTAGGTTTTCACTTCCCTAGTCCTCCTCCTCTATCCCCAATGACTCATTCTTAGCCTCCTTTACCTATTTTTCATTCATGTCAATCCCACAAATCTACACGTCCATAACCACGTCATGCAATCATCCCTACTACTATCACTTCGTTTTTTGGTTTTTGGTTTTTGGGTTTTTTTGGTGAGGCAATTGGGGTTAAGTGACTTGCCCAGGGTCACACAGCTAGTAAGTGTTAAGTGTCTGAGGCCGGATTTGAACCCAGGTACTCCTGAATCCAGGGCCAGTGCTCTATCCACTGCGCCACCTAGCTGCCCCTACTATCACTTCTTAATGCCTAATGTTTCCTATTAACTTCAGGATTAAATACAGTATTACATTTAAAGTTCTTCCAAACCAGGATCCTAGACACTAGCCATGTGACCCTGAGAAAGTCAGTCACTTAACCTTTGCCTTAGTTCCATCTGTAAAATGGGGAAATTTAGCAACCACCTCACGGGCTGATTTTGTAATGAGATAATAATTGAAAAGGACTTAGTTTGGTGTCTGGCAAATAGTAAGCACTATATAGATGTTAGTTACTATTGCTGCTGCTACCATCTTCCTAATAAAGATCTATACAGAAGCCCTTTATCTCTTTACTATATCAATTGATAATTAGGGGCAGCTAGGTGGTACAGTGGATAGAGCACTGGCCCTGGAGTCAGGAGTACCTGAGTTCAAATCCAGCCTCAGACACTTAACACACACTTACTAGCTGTGTGACCCTGGGCAAGTCACTTAACCCCAATTGCCTCACCAAAAAAACCAAAAACCAAAAACCAAAAACCAAAAACTATATCAACTGATAATCTCATCAGCTCTCTGAGTTCAACTACCATTTCTATACAGATGATTCTCAGATCCATATATTCATCCCTAGTCTCTCTCCTGAACTACAGTCTCAAATCTCTGCCTTTTCATTTCCAACTACACCACAGAGACCTCAAACTCAACATATCCTAACTCAAACATCAAACCCTTCTTCCTTTAGAATTTCCTTATCCCCATCTTCCTAGCTGCCCAAGTCCAGAATTTCAGTGTCATCTATGTAACCCCAACATGTCCATTTTCTTGCTAAATCTTGTCATTTTCCTCCCATTACATCTCTCATATACCTCCCTTTCTTTCTATAGACACAAGAAGACACAACTCTAGTTCAGGCTCTCATAATCTCTTGGCTGAACTACAATAACTTTCTAGCTTGTCTACTTGTGAAAAATCACTTCCCATTCTATCACCCACTCAGTTGACAAGGTGATTTTTTCTAAATCAAAGGTTTGATCATGTCACACCCTCCCTCCATTCCTGTCCCTCCTTAATGCATTTCAGTGGTTTGCTGCAGGATCAGATACCAAGTATTTTGTTGGTCATTTAGAGTTCTTCCTCATTAGTCCCCTTCCTATCTTTTTAGTCTTCTCATACTTCCCTCCCTTTCATGAAATTCAAAGTTCAGCTATACTAGCCTGCTTTTATTTTTTTCAGCTTAAACATTTTTATTTATATCTTTCTTTTCCAATCTCCATCCTGCCTTCCTTCCCTCCATTCCCCCCTTCCTGAGGAGCCAAACAATCTGATATGCGTTATACATATATGATCATGCAAAACATCATCATATGTGTCACTTAATGAGAGAATGTAAAAAATAGCATGTTTCAGTCTGTTCCATCAATATCAATTCTTTCTTTGGAGGTGGATAGTATATTTCATCAATATTCTTTTGGAATTGTCTTGGATTATAGTGTTGTTGAAAATAGTCAAGTCATTCACAGTTCCTCATCAATCTAGTGTTCTCTTGGTTCTGCTCACTTCCCAATACATCATTTCAAACATGTCTTTCTAAGCTTTTTTGAAGTCCTCCTGCTTATTATTTCTTATTGCACAAAAATATTCCATCACCATCACATACCACAGCTTGTTCAGCCATTCCCCAGTTGATGGGCAATCCTTTGATTTCCAATTCTAAGTCATCACAATAAGAGCTCCTAGAAATATTTCTGTACAAATAGGTCTTTTTCTCTTTGGGGGGATGTTTTGGGATATAAACCAAGTAGTGGTATTGCTGGATCAAAGGGTATGCACAGTTTTATAGCCCTTTGGGCATAGTTCCAAATTGCTCTCTAGAATGGTTGAATTGTGGGATTGTGGGAAAACTGGGATACTAGGCTGCTTTTAGTTCTTGTAACACAATGCACCATCTTCCACATCTGTGTCTTTATACAGACTAAATTCTAAGCCTGGAATGCTCTGCTTCCTCACCTACACCTTCCAGTTTTTCAGACTTCCTTAAATCCTCAGTTGAAACACCAGTTTCTATAGAAACATCATCTACCCTGTATACACCTTGTATACACATGGTCATTTATACATTGTATTCTCTGCTAATATGTATATTTATTTGGCAATAGGTACACTTTTAGGGTGTGCTGTTTATCTTTATATGCCTAGCACTTAGCATAACTTCTAGAACACAATAGTCCCTTAATAAATGCCTGTTGACTTACTGAATATTTTTCCCTTGTTCTCTCTTTTTAGATTCTATAACTATTATTCTTCCAAATGAATATTTGTTTACTGTTTTGTTTAGTTCTATAGAGTATACTCTTGATACTTTGATTATCAAATCTATAAATTAATCAAGGAGAGATAGATAGATGATAGATAGATATAGATATAGATATAGATATAGATATAGATATAGATATAGATATAGATATAGATATAGATATAGATATAGATATAGATATAGATATAGATATAGATATAGATATAGATATAGATATAGATATAGATATAGATATAGATATAGATATAGATATAGATATAGATATAGATATAGATATAGATTCAGTGCTCAAGCTGGGCTGCACCAGTTAGATAGATAGGTAGATAGATAGATATAGATGTACATATAGATATTTAATCCTCAAGTCTGGGCAGCATCAGGTATATACACATATATTTATATAATGCACAGTTCATATAGCTGTTCATGCTATTAACATATTAAGTGTGTGTGCATAATATTGGTGTTGCCCAGTCTTGAGCATTGAATATCCATCCATTTTTACCTCAAACTCCAAGATAGAAATATCTAATACATATAAAAATATTCAAAACATTTTTTAATGTAGAAAAGAAGGGAAACAAAGTAGTTATCAATCAAACAGGGAGTGGCCAATCAAATTATAACACATAAATTAATGGGATATTAATAGGCCATAATAAATTATGAATATGAAGACTACTTGGAGACATGGGAAGCACAGGTCATGTTCCATACTGTGAACATTATATATACATATATATATACATATATATATATATATACACACACACACACATATACATATATACACACACATATACAATATTACATATAACATATGTAATGTAATATTATATATGTATATATAATTTTGGTGCTCAGTCTTGAGCATTGAATATCCATCCTGTTACTTGCCATTCTTTATTTCTTTTAGAAATATTTTGTAGTTTAGCACCTTGACTCACAGAAAATTTATTCATTTTGTAGCTATTTCTAATAGAACTTCCTTTTCTATGATTTCCTCCTGGGTTTTGTTATTACAGAATATAAATGCTATTGATGTTTGTGGGTTTATTTTGTAACCTACTTAGTGAAGCTATTATTTGTCACAATTAATTTATTTGCTGATTCTCTGGTGTTTACCTGTTAAACCACTGTGTCATCAGGAAATGATGTTTCATATCATCGGTTATGTTTAAATGCTTAATTTCTTTCTCGTGTCTTATTGATAATCCTAGTGTTTCTAAAACCATATTAAATAACGTGTATTGAGGTATTATTGTTTGGCTTCCATGTTTATTTAGAGAAGTTTCTGTTTCTTCATTTCTTAGGCTTTAGACATCTTTTTTATCTTATCCTTTTAAAGTCCTTAGCCTATTCCTTGTAGTGTTTTTAGTATAAAACAATGCTATATTTTGCCACAGGTTTTTTCTACATCTATTGATATAATCATATAGTTTGAGATGTTTTTATTTGTTATATGATTAATTATTTCTTATTTATTTTTTTGCAGGGCAATGAGGATTAAGTGACTTGCCCAGGGTCACACAGCTAGTAAGTGTCAAGTGTCTGGGGCTGGATTTGAACTCAGGTACTCCTGAATCCAAGGCCAGTGCTTTATCCACTGCACCACCTAGGTGCCCCCAGTGATTAATTATTTAAATATTTTTCTAACACGGAGACATCTTTGCTTTGTTTTTTGAGGGGGGATATCTTTGCTTTCTTAGTATAAATCCAACTTGCAATTGAAAAGTGTTTGCACTAACAAATGCAACTAAGAAAAGATGTGGTCAATTGGTTTGCATCAAACATGTTTGAAACAGGACTGATATCCAGAATATAACACAAATAAATACATATAAAATAATTATCTTGGACCTAATGGTTAAGTGGGTAAAATATGAACAAATTTTTTCTTGAAAGAATTGCAGTCTGTCAACAATGCTAACAAATCTCATTTCAAATCACTAATAATAAAAATACAAATTAAATGCTAGCTGGAAAGAGATATGGAGTCTTAATTGCAGACCAGCCTAGTATCCCAGGGGAAGAGTAGAAGGTTGAGGTGCGATGGTTGCAGGTGAAGATGAGTGATGATCAGATAACATGCAGTATGATTTGTAAATGGTGGCAGAGGGAAAACTTGAAATGGCATATGCCTCAAGGTCAAAGATAGAAAGATATAATACACGTCAAAATATTTATAGCATCATTTTTTGAAGTAGCAAAGAAAGGAAAAGAAAGTAACTATGCAACAACCAAGGAATGACCAAATTATAGCACATAAATTAATGGGATATTACAGCACCACAAGACGAAATGCACATGCAGAATACTCAAGAGACATGGGAATCACAAGCCATATAGCTGTTCATGCTGTGAAGAATTATTTTTATCATGGTAAACCATTAAACAAACAAACAAACAAAAAATAACCACCTCCAGACCTGTGTAACCACTTTCTGTAGTGACAGTGGCAGAGTGTCATAAAATGTTACACAGTTTTTAGATTATCTACAAATACTAATTTAACTCTTGGTGCTATCTGTGTGAGACTGTTGCCTGGTGACAAATGAGTGAACTTGATACTGAAAGGACAATTTGATATTAATCTTGACATTCTCACTATAAACTAAACCTAAAGACAAAGTTGTAGCTATATAAAAGGATTCTCTTTGTAGAAGCAAAAAAAAAATGGATTTCACAGAATTGATTTTATCATGTTTCCGAAGACAACAAGAAACATCATTTCTTGGGATGCTTGGTCATTCTGTATTGCTGTGCTCATATGACAAAATAATCACAGCTTATGTCTTCATCACTTAGAGTAGATGGATAGAAAAAAAAACACTCTGCAAAGAACGCCATAAGGCTGCCCAAAATAAATGTCATATACTTTTATTTTTTGTGACTTCAATGCAAAAGATGACATTATGGAGCATGTCAAAAGTAGAGCAGCTATGTATGCTGGGCTTAGAGTCAGGAAGACTTATCTTCCTGAGGTCAAATCCAGCTTCAGACACTTACCAGTTTTGTGACCCTGAGCAAGTCAACATAATCCTAATTGCCTCAGTTTCTTCTTCTGTAAAATGAGTTGGAGAAGTAAATGGTAAACCACTCTTTCCTTGCAAGAAAACTGCAAATGGGGTCATGAAGAATTGGAAAAATAAACAATAACCAAAAATATGTTGGAAAACATGATTCTGGAGGAAGAGAGGAGCAATACATGTAGTCTACTCAAAAGTTTCAAATATATGTCATCATGAATATTTTTATTTTGAGAAAATAATCAAAAGTCAAATCACTGCCAAAAGGAAACTAAAAAGTATTGTCAATAATTGAGTATTATGTAATATGTTATTATGTATTATTGAGGGATGTGTCTGAGGCTGGATTTGAACTCAGATACTCCTGAATCCAGGGCTGGTGCTCTATCCACTGCACCATCTAGCTGCCCCAAATATGTATGACTTTTAAAAAGTCACATATTGAGAGTGAGGAATGGACAGCCCATGTGCTCCAATAATAGTTTTGTATTATTAGAAGTAAATTTTTTTAAAAAGCATCCCCAGGGGCAGCTAGGTGGCGCAGGGGATAGAGCACCGGCCCTGGAGTCAGGAGTACCTGAGTTCAAATCCGGCCTCAGACACTTAACACTTACTAGCTGTGTGACCCTGGGCAAGTCACTTAACCCCAATTGCCTCACTAAAAAAAAAAAAAAAGCATCCCCAAATATTGGTTGAATATCTTGGGGACAATTTATGGGAAAACATACACAAGAATAACATTGAATGGGCTGGAATCTTCATCATTAGAAGCAATATCCATATCAACAATATTACATATTCATTAGAGTATTTGATAATATATACAATGTACCATATATATATATATATATATATATATATATATATATATATATATATATATATATATATGGAAGGCAATGTTTACAAATAGCAGGGAAACTGCTGAAATTTGGATCTGGAAGAAGAGTTCAAATGCTGTGCCTGATGCATGCTAGAAACTACACACTACTTATTATAAGCCTCATATAATTCTGTAAGATTATAAATTACAAACAAGTTGCAATTTCTGTTGGTGGAAAGATTTCTACTCTGGAATTTCCTACCTCCATGAAAGCAAAGATCCATAAGGAAGATAATGAATACGTTGAATGAATCCTTTATAAGGATATATGAGTAAACAGTGAAAAGAATCATGACGGATGAAAAGTTGTAGATGGGTGGCAATCTACATTTGTGAAAAGATTTTCTATACTGAGGAAATCAGTTCTATCAGATTATCAGCAGCACCAGCACTAGAAAGACATTATGACGACTTGTATTTCAGATGACTTGACCCATATTTGGGCTTTTTTTTAACCCTAGAGAAAAAATATAATGAGTGAATATTCATCAACACATTCAATTTCATAATCTGACCAGCATTTGTAGGTGTTACAATTAAGAGGTGGGAGACCCTTTTCATTGGGCAACACATTTTTAAATTTTCTTAAGAACAGGGACCATTTTCTTAATTCTTTCCATAAAGAATTTAAATATTTGCTGATTTAAAGTCCCATTGATGCAGTTGCCACAATCATGGTATATTTTATTTTATTTATGTATTTATGTGTCAATTTTATAAACTCCTTACAAAAAGTAGAAAGATTATGATACAGTTATCAGGTAATTATTTTCATTGAAAATCCTAGCGGAGGAAATTTTTGTCTATAATTTTAGGCTTTGGATGTATGTTATCCTCTAGGTTCCTATGAATTTCCTCAATTCTACACATTGAAATGAATGCAAGGAGTAACTTGAAGAATTGAAAATTGTGTACTAGTTGTAATCAGTGGAAACATTTTATAATGCAAAGAGATGAATCGAAAGAGGGAATAAACATTTATTTATATAGCACCCACTATGTGCCAGGCATATCTTCCCAATAACTCTTAAAAGTAGGTGTAATAATGTCTTGACAGTGAAAACATGTGAAATTCTCTTTTTGGTTAAACCATCACAAAGGTTGACAAGTCCTGGATAAATCTGGAGATTCAGTTAACATATCAAGATACTGTACAAACCTCATTCTTAGGAAATGAAAATGTTTGGGGAACAGAAGTGGCTCTTGGGTATCTCAATTCCTTATAATATCAGGATACCCATGAGAATAAAGTAGGATATATTGTTTTATGCTCAGGTTTGAATACTGTGTGCTCATGAAAACTTTGCTTTATTTGTAACTGCATTGAAACATGTATTACTTACACAGGCCCTGCACTACAGAAGGGGTCAAGGGAAGTAGGGTGCATTTTTTATTAGATATCTATTTTTCATTGAGACAGTAATGCGCTGTTGGTGGAATTGTGAACAGATTCAACAATTAGGTAGAGCAATTTGAAACTACACAAAGGGTTATAAAATCATGCATAGCCTTTGACCCAGCAATACCAATGTTAGGTCTGTATCCCAAAAGAGATTAAAAAACAAAAAGATTTTTTAAAAAAATACAAAAATATTTATAGCAGCTCTTATCTAGGAGCAAAGAATTGGAAAAGCAAGTTTTGATTTATGATTGCAATGAAATACTCTTGTTCTAAAAGAAATGATGAGCAGGATGCTCTCAGAAAAACCTGGAAAGACTTACATGAACTGATGCAAAGTGAAATGAGTAGAACTAGGAGGCCATTATACACAGTAACATCAATTCTGCAAGGTGATTAATTGTGAATGACTTTAGCTATTTTCAGCAATACAATGATCCAAGACAACTCTGAAGGACTTATGATGAAAAATGCCATCCATCCCCAAAGAAAGAACTCATGGAGTCTGAATACTGATTGAAGCATACTTTTTTTTAAACTTTATTTTCCTTGGGGTTTGGGGGAAATCTATGTTTTCTTTTACAACATGACTAATATGGAAATATGGTTTGCAAGACTGTACATGTATAACCTGCATCAAATTGTTTTCCTTCTCAATGAGAGGGGTGAGGAGGGATGGAGGTAAAGAGGAGAATTTGGAACTCAAAATTTAAAAAAAATGAATAAATGTTAAAGTCATTTTACATAAAATTGGGGGGAAATAAAACAATAAATTTTTTTAAATGATTTACTTTTCAGTTTAAAAAGGCTTTTAAAAAGAACTTTTTGAACATTTTTCTTGGAACCTAAGGCTTACATTACATATTGTCACACAATAAATATCCTTTGATAACATATGCTTGATTATCATTTAAGCTTTTGTATATTTCTAAATCTTTTCAAGTATGCATTAAATAAGAATTCAATATTGAACTCTTTCTACATTTTTCTAGTGACATTACTATACTATGTGATAAAATAATACTACATTGGAATACTATTTGGAAGCTAGGTGGCACAGAACATAGAGCACTGAAAATGGAGTTAGGAAAACTTGAATTCAAGTTCAGCCCCAGATGCTTACTAAGTGTGAGACCCTGAGCAATTCACTTAACCTCTACCTGACTCAGTTTTCTCCTTTATAAAATGGGGATAATAATAGCACCTACCTTGTGAGATTGTTGTGAAGATCAAATGAGATAATATTTATAATGCACTTAGCACAGTGCCTGGCACAGAGTAAGCTCTTAACAAATGCTTATTTATTTTCTTCCCTTCCTTCCTTCCTTCCTTCCTTCCTTCCTTCCTTCCTTCCTTCCTTCCTTCCTTCCTTCCTTCCTTCTTTTCTTGCTTCCTTCTTTCCTCCTTCCTTCCTTCCTTCCCCTCCCTCCTTCTTTTCATCAATGGATTCATGATGTCAAAAATAAGGGCACTCCTTCCAATGGGTACTCCTTCCAAACCATCCATTCATTTTCATCTGAGGTGATTCTCATCTTTTTTTCTCCCTTACATCTTTAATAAAGGATGGGGGAAAGCTTCCACTATGGGTTTTGGGAGGCTTTCTTCTTCTAAATATTTTTAGCATTAGTATTCTGCCTGTCCATCTGTTAACTTTCATTCTTGCTACATGATTAATGCCGCCTCTTTTTCTGATCATGACAAGGGTTTTGTGTGAGGCTCAAATATGATGATGTATGTAAAGTGCTTTGCCAACTTTAAAGTGCTATATTAATGTCATTTGTTATTATTGATTGTATAAAAACCACAAATGCTAAACACATATAAAAAGAATATGAGAATACATTTGCTAATCAGCTGTGCTGGGCCTATATTTTCCCAGCTATCTGTTCTGATCTCTTAGACATAAAACAGCACATGGTAATCCCAGGAAAATCAACCCCATACAAAACTTCAGGCTTATTCCAAGCAACAAGAACCATTTATGGGAAGTACTATTTAATACTCATAAGGATAAAGGGAGGTTCATTGGGGGGGGGTGGCAATGAGGGTTAAGTGACTTGCCCAGGGTCACACAGCTAGTAAGTGTCAAGTATCTGAGGTCGGATTTGAACTCAGGTTCTCCTGAATCCAGGGCTGGTGATTTATCCACTGTGCCCCCTAGCTGCCCCCCCCCCCATGTTTCTTTTTTGTCTTTGTATCCCCAGCATCTAGCATGGTACATGGCATAAAATAGGTGTAAGGGTTAAAATTCTAGCTATACTGTCTAAAATATCTAATGAGTGGTCAACAATAAATTATAAGCTTTAGCAAGAGTTAGACTTTTAAGCATTTATGAAGGAGAATAAGAATTTGGTAAAGAGAGAGAGAAAGGCCTAGATTCATCTATCTATTAAAGGGAGAGCACATTTCTAGCTCCCTTCACCACCAGAGTCCTCAGGAAAGAGAGCGAGTCAGAGCGCCAGCCTCCCCCTTCGTCCTCCCACAAGCCAACGTCACTTCCTGACACCAAAGAAAAGTCGCATGGTCTTGCCCTCAGAGGCCTTCTCCTCATGTTGGAACTTTCCTACAGTAAGTCTCCAGCAGGTGGCATCATTCCAGTCGTTACATAGGCATTTAATAAATGCTTGCTGAATGAATAAATGAATAAAAGGTAACTACCATGTGATTGGTTTTTTTTATAGAACAACACATTAAGTCTGTCAAAAGCACTTTGAAAATGTTAAAATGCTTTTAAATATCATTGTTATAATTAGTATTACTGCTACTACAACTGAGGTGATGAGGGATTGAGATCTGCATCAAGATATATTATCTACATCAAGATATATTATCTACATAGATAAAATCAGAGATGCTAGAATTATCATCTCAATATTATACTTTTGTTGATAAATGTCCATAAAGTGCTATTTATTGCATTATGTAGTGGAAAGAGAATAGATTCTGAAGTCAGAGGACCTGAGTTCAAATCCCAGTTCAAATCTGATATTTTCTGTGCGACCTTGGGAAATCACTTAACTGGGACTCTGCACACTGAAGGGGTTGCATTAGATGGATTATGATATCTAAATCCATGATCCTATTACATACTGCTTAATAATACATGTACTTTACACCTAGGAGATGAATATAAGGTGCACTGAAGGAAATAATAGAGTGTGTCTTAACCTTTTTTTTAATTCATGGACCTCCTCAGCAGTCAGGTAAAGCTTATGGAATCCTCTGAATGTTTTAAAATTCAAAAAAATTAAATCCAGATAATTACAAAGGAAAACAATTATATTGGCATACAGATATAAAAATATTTTCATAAGTAAATTTTACAAACCCTAGGTTAAGGGTCTCTGCATTAGGGAATGGTAATAGCGAGCTGTCTACAACAGAATTGCAATTTTCATAAATAGTGTGAGCTTCACAAAACGCTCCCCAGGAAAGCGCCCTCAAATTAACTTGTTAAGAAAAATGCATTTGGAGGCAGTTAGGTAGCACAGTGGATAAAGCACTGGCCGTGGATTCAGGAGGTCCTGAGTTCAAATCCAGCCTTAGACACTTGACACTTACTAGCTCTGTGACCCTGGGCAAGTCACTTAACCCTCATTGCCCTTCCATTAAGAAAAAGAAAAGGAAAGAAAAGAAAAATGCAGTTAGGGCAGTGGTTGGTGGACACATGGACCCTAGGATATGAGTCCCCAAGGGTGGAGACTCAAAGCAGAAGGGAGCAACTCCATTGTAGGGAATAGTAGGAGAGACAAAGGTCACTTGGAGCACAACAACCAGAAGGGAAGGAAGCCATGCCATATGGTAGTTTCCTATTTTACTTAATTAGTCTTTCTAAGGAGGTGTTAAGTTCATTTGCTTCTAAGATGCTAAAGGAGTTCTAAGTGCTGTCAGCACCCTCTAAATTTTGGCACCCTGGGGAAAAGCTCTAGTCACCCTGCCCTAATTACAGCTCAGGACTACAGACACAAAAACATTAGGAATAAAAATAACCCAAAAGGAGTGAGATGGAAGAGATCAAAAGCTCTTGGTGGATTACAGTCTGTCAAGCATCCCAGTGTTGCTCACATTGTGTCTTTAATTTGGGATTGATCCTAAGGGATCTCTCCCTCATTGCAAAGACAACAAAAGGCATCATTAGATGAAATTTCTCTATCAATCATGGACCAAGGCACATGTTCTGTTTTCAGAAAACAACTATATTGTGAATTCTGTCTTGTCTCCTAAGGTAGTTCTTGCAACATGTTATTTATTTATTTTTTTAATTCAAAAGGATTTTACAGTATCTTACAATATGAAAAGCAAACAGAAAAAAAAATAATCCCATTGAAGCTCAAAAGCACATATGCTAATTTAGCAAGTGCTGAGGAAAAGAAATTGCTTGTTTGCTTAGTAAGACTCAAAAATTATGTGTAAATAGTGACAAAACATTTAAATTAAAAGTTTTTAAAGACATTTTTTGTTATTGATATAGACAAAGCATTTAGCCAGCTACATTTAAAAATTTGTTTACTCTCTCCAAACAATTTAATTTAGTCTCATGTGTAGACAGCTAAAATAAGGAAAGTTTGCATATTGCTAGGCTCCATTTTTCTCCTATTATAATCATCACACTTCCAACTCCAGAGATGCAGTTGGTCATAAAGAAAAAAGAACTAGCTAGAAGAAGACCTGAGTTCCAGTCCTGCCTCTGACACATACTAATTGTATGACCCTGGACCAGCCATTTAACCTCTTGGTGCTCTGGGCCAAAGCTTCTTAAACTCTGGGTCACAACCCCACATGGGGTCACATAACTGAATGTGGGGGCCACAAAATATTTGGCAACAGTAAAAGGTTATGTGTATATAATATATATTATTTTTATATTACATATATAAAATAATGTATGATATACAAATACGCAATACAGAAACATTAAATATATAAAATATTGTATAATATATAACATAATATATTATATATAATATGTGTAATATAATATATGCCTTTATACCCAGAGTCATGTAGAAATTTCACAGGTGAAAAGGGGTCACAAGTATCTCTAAAAATATAAGTTGCAGAGAAGTTACTTACATAAAGAGAATTTCCTCACCTGGGAATTCCTTATCCCAATGAAATTAAAGCTCTACTCCCTCTTTTACTGATATTTTAATGTAGTGAGAATCCCTCATCAGGTATGCATTCATATTTGGGTGAGTAGAGAGACAACTGATGCCTCACCTATAAATTTTACATATATATGTGTGTAGATGATATGTGTGTATATATACCTATATATGCATATATACATGAATGTGCATATACACATGTATATATGTATCTACATGCACACATGTATGTGTGTATACATATACATATATACACATAAACAGCAATGCATGTAATAGCATCCATTTACAAAACAGGTTAAGGTTTATAGGGCACTTTTTCTTCAACAACTTGTTTTGTTTCACTGTTGTTGTGTTGTTGTTGCTGTTTGTCCTTCATTATTGAAGAGGACCATGACATTAGGGAGGTGATGTGTCATGACTTGCAGTGAATTGGAATTAAGTGATAGAGGGCTGTGCAAAGTCATCAACCTCACTCTCTCCTCCAGAGTCATTTGGATCCAGTGGCAAGATATATATATTTTTATATATATATATATGTGTGTGTGTGTGTGTGTGTGTGTGTGTATGTGTGTGTGTATATATGTATGTGTGTGTATATATATATATATATATATATATATATATATATATATATATATATATATATATGTGTGTGTGTATATATATGTGTGTGTATATATATATGTGTGTGTGTATATCAGGCCAACTGAAGATAGCCCAGGATGTTTGAGGCAATTGGGGTTGTGACTTGCCCAGGGTCACACAGCTAGTAAGTGTAGGAGGTGAGGGTTGAACTCAAGTCCTCCCAACTTCAGAGCCAGTGTTCTATCCACTGCACCAACTAACTGCTCTTTTGTATTGTTACCTCCATTTTAAAGCTGAGGCTCATAAACAGTAAATGAGTTGCTGACAACTATCTATTAAATTTTTTTCAGTGGGGCAGTGGGGGTTAAGTGACTTTCCCAGGGTCACACAGCTAGTAAGTGTCAAGGGTCTGAGGCTGGATTTGAACTCAGGTCCTTCTGAATCCAGGTCTGCTGCTCTATCTACTGCACCAACAAACTGCCCTGAACTATGTATTAATTGACACAGATTACAAATACCTATTATGGGAACTGAAGCAAGGTCTTCCAACTCTAAATTCTGGGCTCCTTGAGAAAATGCATTTTGGGATGCCCAGAGCACCGCCCCCACCTCCCCCCAAGGGGATTATATTAAGATTGATTGGATTGACTTTGCTGATTGACTCTCTTGGAGTTAACTTGACTGGAACCACACCTACCTGAAGGCCTGGCCCTCAGGGGGGGGTGTTCTCTGAACTCTGACCTCAGCAAGCTCTCCTCATGGACCACCCTCAAGTCTAGTAAACCAATAGAAATGGATGCTGCTAGCCAATTAGCTTTGAGCAGTGTGGAAGGGCCACCTCTCCTCCAGACCTGGAGGAAACTTCTCCACACGGTTAGGCTCTCGGACAGAGGAGCTTGTGAAGGAGGACTTGTAGGAAGAAACAGGCCAGATTGAGCTCTAGGCTAGACAGGCCTTTTCTTAACTTTCTAAGCCAAATGGTCTCTCTTTACTGATATTTGGTATGCTTTAATAAATGCTTAATGCCCAAAACTGGTGCTAAAGTTTCTAATTTATAAGTAACAGATATATTGGAAACCCCAGCTAATTTTCCCTAAACTTGGGACCAAAATAAGGCAACCACATTTAATTTTACACGCCACAGCTCATTTCACTCCAACACATCATCTTTCAAATATAATGGTGTCAGGTAGATTCCAAACACCTTCTCTCTCGGAGAAAGTCCAGAACTATTTTGCCTTCAATGCACATCCTCTCCTATACCATAAGAAATAGATGGCTCAGTGGAAAAAGGTTTGAACTTATATTCAGAAAGTCCTGAGTTCAAATCCTGCAAAGTAGGGAAATAAATGTGGAAAGAGCAGCATTTTCTTCCCTTCTCTGCCCAAATAAAAAATCAGCACTTTCAGAAATGTGAAGGAGTGAGTATTGCTTAATGTCAACTCCTGCTATAAAGCAGTTATCCACACTCTGAGTTGCAAACAATTACTATCAATTTGAGGAAAAAAGACCAATACTTCAGATTTGAATATACTTATGTAATCAAAGCCAATTTATTCATTTGACTGCTGTGCTCATGCCCATCAGCTTACCCTTATTGTTTCCACAGTTATAGCCCTTTCATTAAATTAATGCACAGCTTGGCAGAATTATATATTTCTGTACATTGTGCTAAAATTAAAGTAAATGAGTTCCTTTTCAAAGTACGATTATAATTCTCTGGTCATTTGCAGCAGGGCAAATGTTTCATATGCATGAGTTTTATACTAAAAATACTTTCCTATGGCTAGGTTCAAACTGATAAAAGTGAAATATTTGATGATGATGAGATTCTTAATGAAAACAGTGGGGTGAAAATGAAAGTTGTAAAAAATATCCTGTATATTAGATGGCATTTTGCTGTTGAATGTTATTCCTATTGAATGTTCAATTATGAAGAAGAATAATTAAAGGAGGGAAAATCATAAGTATCCATGAATGGGAAGGACACTTCTAAACATTAATTTTTTTATGCCCTGAAGTAAACATTAGATTTATCTTCAGTACAAGATAGAAAGAGATGAACAGGATGTTAAATTAATCTTCTTTTGAAAACTGCTTTGATTAGGGTATTTTCCTCCTTAGAAATAATCCAAGGCTCTCTATTACCTTCAGGATAAAATTTTTTCTAACTACATTGACACTCAAGGTTCTCTGTATTCTATTTTTTATTGACCTCCCCTAAGTTCTTTCTGAATACTGCCATACACAGACCCACCGCTGCTGATCATAGGTCAGCTTTCTTTCCCTTGAACATGTATTGCACATACATTTCCATGTCTCAGATATCTGGAATCAAATCAATAGAAAGGAAAGAAACCAAGGCTTCTATCCTTAGCCAAGTAAACTGAGTCCTTTTACAAGCATGATTATAATTATGAATGAGGTAATTGAATACTCTAAAAATATATACCCAAGACTAATATCAAATTAATGAGTATAAAATATTTTGGGTGATGATACATCTTTATACCAGGTTGAAATGCCTGTAGAACTAGGGGTTGAACAGGGCATGTACAAAGCTGTTCTTCCTATTTCCAAGTAAACAAACATATCCAATCAGCACTTGGGGGCTTAAAACTAAAGGAGCCTGGTGCTTTGAAATTGTAAAGAATTAATTGTTATTTGAGGGTTTTATGACTCCATCTTTTGGCTAGAATTTAAAAAAAAAAAAAACAGTATGCAATGGCCTGGGGCTCAGGCGCAGTGCCTCCGCAAACCGCATGGTGCTCCACCCACTGGTTGTAGCTGTCACCATGGCACTGGCACCTCACTTCATCACAACTTGCTTATGCCTACATGGGCCTGGCAAAATTATAATGACTGGAAGCCCAGTGAGGGCAATCATGTGACTGTCAGTCAGGGCTGCCAACCAATTGGCTTGGGGCTGTGTGTGGTCAGCCTGGGGTCTGCTGGGAAGAAGAAGGGAGGAGATTTGCCATTCTAGCTTGAAGCTGGAAGGCGACAGGATGCAGGCCTGTGTTCTCAGCTGATTCCTCAGTGGTGGTGTTATTCAGGTTGTACTATTTCCCTCCCCCCATTTTATTTCCTTTTCCTCAATTCTACAGGCCTTTCTTGTGTTTTTAAGTTCATTCTTGTTAATAAATCCTGTTCTGTTTTTGAGGGAGGCTGTCGGTCTCCTTCTTGCCCCAATATTGTGGCAAGCTGCATAGCTAACATTCTCCAATTAAAAATTGGTCCCTACAAAATGTGAAGGCAATCCTCCTATTGGCCAAAGCAGGAAGACCCAAAAGGACCATAGAGAATGATTCCTTCTCTCTCTCTCTCTCTCTCTCTCTCTCTCTCTCCCTCTCTCTCTCTCTCTCTCTCTCTCTCTCTCTCTTTCTTTCTCCCTCCCTCCCTCCCTTCCTTCCTTCCTTCCTTCCTTCCTTCCTTCCTTCCTTCCTTCCTTCCTTCCTTCCTTCCTTCCTTCCTTCCTTCCTTCCTTCCTTCCTTTCTTCATGTGGCAAATAGCTCTCCTAGAAGGGTGGAGAGAGAGAGAGGGATCACTCTGTCCATACTCCTACAAAAAATTAAGATCTACTAAACACATTTCTTCTAAACCCCATGTCCTTCCTAGTCAAACCTGATCTTGAATTTTGGCTTCTTTTTTGTGATTATTCTATCTTTGTCTTAACTTTAAAAAAGAGTTTATCCCAAGAAGGACATATCCAGTGTTAGAGACCATCCCAGGCTAACCATCAAGAGAAACTCAAAAGGCATAACTATTTTCTGTTATATCTGTGAAGAAGATGATCATAGTAGGCCACATGCACTCAAGAAGAGAATTTAGCTTTGGTGGTATAGACAAGGGCTATAGGTCCAGCTTTGGGAAAAGGAGCCACTTAGGTCCATGCAAGTAGTGAGTATGACTTCCATCAACAATTCTTTATTGCCCCACAAAAACCACAATTCTTTATTAAGCTTTTCCTCTTAGACACATAAGACCTTGAAAATAGGTGACAATGAAGATCAAGCATGCAAATTGTGCTAATATCCCAGATGGCAGAGCACAAACAAACATCATGTTCCAGTCATTTTATAAGAGATATTTGAAGAAAAGAAAAAGTTCTTAAAGAGATTTAGTCAGGGAGAGCTGAGTGACAAAAATTATCCATATTCGGATTTCACTGAGATAGCTTGGAAATTTTTTTTCCAAGAAATTCCTATTGTTGATAAGAAACTAGATACCTTTTTTGCTAGTCTGTGTAATACTATCATTTATCAGTGGAATTATTGAGAAGATGCTGGATTTCATTGGTAGAAGGAATTCCTCAGTGGGATCTCTCCATACTGATGAAGTAAGATAAAATCACAATTCTATAATATCTCCTGCCCTGAAAAAGTTCTTATTTTGCCCCAAAACATTAAAATTATTTATTTCATTAATTGGTTTTTTCCTGATGACTATAGTATTGTCTGGAGTGTTTCCTAGTCAATTGCTTTGCTGATTTCCTTCCTTTTAAAGAAATGAGGTGAGCAGCTAGGTGGCACAGTGGATAAAGCACAGGCCCTGGATTCAGAAGGACATGAGTTCAAATGCAGCCTCAGACACTTGACACTTACTAGCTGGGTAACCCTGGTCAATTCACTTAACCCTCGTTGCCCCACTACACACATGAGCCGACTTTTATTGAAAGTATCTATGTTTTCCTGATTATTAGGTTCAGCTTTGCAGGATACATTTTGTTTGGAGATACAACCTTATAGTTGGAGTAATATCTTAACATTTCTCCTCAAAAAAGTTTTTAAATTTCCTTTAAAACCTTCCTTACGACCTCAAGGGATTAAAGGCATAGATTCTTGAGATCACTTCCTTATCTTCTGAATTAAAAGCAGCCACAAAAATACTACAAGGGGTCTCTGATGCTTGGCTTAGATATCACAATGGCTATCTCAGCTGAATCATCTTGAAGTATCCTCAGTACCCCTTTGAATATCCTTGTCTAGTTAAACCTATTTTTGTTAATTGTTTTATTTATTTAATGTCTCATTTCATACCAAATCAAACCCAAACTACCAAGAGACTAACTTGAATCAGGCCCAGCTCAGAACAATTCAATATCATCTCCCTCCCCAAATGTTCAGTGCTAATCTCTTCTGATTTTTCATAGATTCAGTGTTCCTAAGATTTTAATTGGTTTGCCTTCAGAATTATAGGCTTTTCATCTGGCTGTTTATAATGTTTGTTATTCAATGCTGAAATCCTGAAATTAAACTACTATATATTTTGGACTTCCAAGCTTGGGTTTTTTCCTCTGTTGATGGCCTGTGGATTCTATCAGTCAGGCTTTTTATAGGTTTTAAAGCTTTTATGCAGTTTTCTTGTATCATTTCCTGATGTGTTTAGGTTTTATTTTTTGTTTATTTATATTTTTCAGAGGCCCATTATCCTTAAATTATTTCTGAACATCACATTATCAAGGACATTTGATTTGACTTGAATAGAATTCATATTAAATTATTGATTTTTGCTTCCCCCTCTGACACTTTTTTTCTATTCCTATACTTTGGAGTTTCAGATTTGCCATTCTCATGTTCAGATCCTGTAGTTCTATAGAGTCTCTAGTATGTGTTTTGTTTACCTTGTTCTTATTTATTTCTTCATTGAGAGAGGTTTTTTTTTTGGGGGGGTAACCTAATTTTCATCCAGCTTCAGGCACTTGACACTTACTAGCTGTGTGACCCTGGGCAAGTCACTTAACCCTCATTGCGCCACAAAAAAATAGTAATGTTGCTTTCATATTTTTCATATTTATGCACTTAGATTGCACAATGAATAAAATGCTATCCTAGGGATGAGGAAGACCTGAGTTTGAATTCTTTCTCAGAGACTTTCTATGTGACCATGAGAAACTGATTTAGTCACTTTTGATCATTTATTCATCTGTAAGAAAGAAATAATAAACACACCTATTTAACAAATTATTCTCCTATAGTTTTTTACTATTAAGACTTCACCATTCTGCCTCAACTGTTTTCTTATCCTGGAATTTACTTCAGTGCCTGTGACCTGTGACTCTGAAATATCTCTTCACTCCCTTTTCCCATTGATGAGTTCCTTCCAGAACATCCATTTTGAGGAATACTCCTGGCCAACTTTCCTTCATTACTCTCCATCCTCTACTTCTTAATGTCTGAACTTTTCTACCATCTTCTCAAGTGGTATCTTTATTCATGTTTCTACTTTTTAGTTCCCTTGTATGTGTTGTTTATTCCCTTCAGACTATAAGCATTTTGAGAACAAAAATTGTCTTTAGTTTTGCTTGCATTTGTCTCTCCAGAATGCAGCACAGTGGCTGGCAAATAGTGCTGTTGACATGAATTATTGATTTGTTGCAATGATCAAATGAGATAATACATGTAAAGATAATATATGCAATCTTTAAAATACTGTATAAAATGCTAGCTATTATACTTCTAATTTTCAATATTTTGTACTTATTACATAGTTGTTCATTTATTTCTATTCTTTTTAATTGCATACTCAATCCATATATCCTTTCTTTTTCTATTTTATTAATCTAAACTTTCATATACATATTTTCCCCCTTGAGGTATGCTTTATAGACAACTATTAGGTTTTCATGTTTTTTATTATTATCATTAACATATTAATTGTTTTTACTATCTGTTCTTTATCATGTTGCTTTTTAGTATATTGTGACTTAGTCTTCATTCGATTTTGTATCTTTGATCATAGTTCATTTATTTTATTTTTATGTTGTTGTGTCAGGTATTTATTACATACAGAGAGTGAGAAAGATTATTAGATGTACACAAAATACATTTACTGTAAAATTTAGATAAGAACTGATGATTAATTATTGATTGATAATTACATCCAATGAGTATATCTAATCAGGATCAATATTTGTGAATCAAATTCATATTTGATTGTATAGGCTTTGACAGATTCAAACTAGGTTCTATTTGTACATTTTGTAAGAGTCTGACTCCCCTTTTCTAATGGGCTACAATCCAACCATAAAACTTCTAATATGTGAATTTGACTGACCATCAGGGAATACAAGTCAATTTGGTGATAAGACATACCAATTATGAGACTTTCCAAAGGAAATTAGTCAACTTGGTGGGGTTTTTTTCTCTGTTATCCTGGGTTATGGAAACTCCCTTCTGAGTCAGGCCAACTATAGCCTAACCTCCACCTCTTGGTCAGACCAATCACAATCTCAAGTTTAAATGCATCACTGGACTACTTTTGGTACCCTATATAAGGTGTTACCTTTTCAACTGTATAAAAGAGCTGCTCTGTCAGATGTAGCCTTGACTACTGAGGAGTCTTAGATCCTTTATATCTGTATTTGATAGCCATACTAATAAATTAATCATGCTCAAACCTTTGTGATTTTTATTGTGATATATGTTTATTGTGACATTATAAAAGACATATTTACTATGGCTGCCTCTTTTAAATTATTTATCATTCCTTATTCCCTTGCACATAATTAATTTTTGTAAAGGTACAAACAAGATGTAGGATAATGTGCATTTTCAACATTCCCATTCAGCAGTCACCCTGAGTAAATCAAATCTAGCTTATTCAACAATTTGTTCATTTCTATATTTTACTTATTTTTTATTATTATGTCAGATTAGCCAACCCTGAGCTAGAAATATAAAATGTCCTACTATGATTATGTTGTTAGAGATATATATGTACAATTCACCTAGCCATTTTATCAGTGAATTGAGATGTTAGGTCATGTGATACATACAGAATTAAAGTGTTGCTATTTTTTTCACTGTTTATGGTGTCTTTAAGCACAGTGTAAGTTTTCCATTTGTCTCACTTGACTTTATCAAGTCACTTAAAGCATAATAGACTGTCTTGCATCCCCATTTTCATTGTGTTTATATTTTAAAATATGATTTCTCTGTTCCAGTTAGTCAATTAACAAGCAAATGCTTGTTAATTGTTAAACATTTACTATATGGCAGGCACTGTTCCTGCCATAATACAAAGAAAGGCAAGGAGCCTCAAAGGAGCACATAAAGCAAATTGTTGAGTTCTGTTTTCTTAACCAGGGTTCTATTATTTCGCTTTTTATTAGAAAATTCAATCCATTCACAATTAGTATTAAAATTATGAAGTTGGTGTTCTCTTACATTTAATATACATAGATGTATGTATATGTATACATACATATATCACCATGCATATGTATGTATCGTATTTTTTTCTTTTTAGTTAGCATTTATTCTCTGCAATGTGTGAATCTAGTTTCCTCCCACTAGTTCCCCCCAATTCCTCTTATGATGTTAAATATCAAATTCTTTCAACTTACTTTTATTCTCTTTCTTTTATATTTTATTTTTCTTTTTCCTAAATCAGAAAAGAGTATGGTGCCTAATTCTCCATCCCTTAACTCCTTACCCTCTTTTTTGGGGGGATGGGTAGGGGCTGGGAAGCAATCGGGGTTAAGTGACTTGCCCAGTGTCACACAGTTTGCAAGTGGCAAGTGTCTGAGACTGGATTTAAATTCAGAGCCTCCTGATTCCAGGGCTAGTGCTCTATCCACTGCACCATATAGCTGCCCCTCCCTTACCCTCTTTTATCTATCATTTCAATAGTATTTTTTATATCCCTTTCCAAGAATTATCATTTTAATTCTACCCCCTTTCTTCCATTTTTCTTCTTCTGTTTTTCTGTACAATTGAGTCCCTGAAAGGTTCATTCTGAATAGGGATAGCAGTGTATAATGGAAGGTAATTTGTAAACTTTGGAGGCCTGATTCTGTTCTTTTCCTCTTCACTTATTCTTTTTAATGTCATTCAATTCTTCCCTTCAATCTATAAGTTTCTATTTAATAATAATATTAATAGTTTGCATTTATGCAGCAATTTAAATTTAGCAAATTGTGTTAGAAATATGATCTCATTTTATCTTCACTACAGCATTTAGGAGGTAGATGTTATTATTAAAATCTACTTTACATGTGAGAAAACTGAGGCAGACAAAGATTAAATGAATTATCCAGTGTCAAACAGCTAATAAATATCTGAGGCTGGCTTTGACCTCAAGTTTTCCTGACTTCAAGTCCAGCACTCTATTAACTGAACCACTATCTACCTCTAAATCTCTTTCAATCCTCTTTTTGCTTTTTGGACTCCCAGTCCAAAAGTTCTTAACCTAGGATCCATGAACTTGTGTGTGTTTGTTTTTAATTTGATAAATTTATTTAACAAAATTTGTTTCCTTTGTAATCCTATATATTTTATTTTATGCATTTTAAATGAATAAAGAGGTCAATGAGTTTCACAAGATTGCCAGAGGGGTTTGTGCCATGGCACAAAAAAAGGTTAATAACCCCTGCCCTTGAGGGAGTTATTACTGAGGCTAGCAATCCCTTCTCATAAAATAATTGTATCCTTAAATGTCTAAATCCCCCAACAGATTTCACCACAAGACCCTTTTCTGTCTAGATGTTTCCACATCATTTCTTTTCTATTAGCTGTATACAATTCCCATTCCTCTTTTGGTGACCTGCCTTCCTTGACCTCCCTACCCTGCACCTCCCAAGTGTTTTAGCCTTATACTTCTACTACCACAAAGACCGGGAAAGAAATTGAAAGGCTCTTGTCCATCTTTCTTCCCAAGTCCTTACTGCTCACTACCTCTGAATCCCTTTTTTCCACCCTCTCCTCTCTCCATCTAGAAGACATTCTTTTGTATTATCCTACTCTTGTAATACTGTTTTACTAATAAAGGGAAGAGATTGCCCCTCCCTCAAAATAGTTAATCACTTCTATATGCTCTCCTCTTGAATTTTCCCTTCTATTCACAAGATTCTTTAGTCTTCATGTCTCTCCCCCTTCCCTGACCACCACCACCTTTTCACTGTCACTCAATTAATTCACAAGTAATAACCTAGCTGCCAAAAATCTCTGAGACACATGCAGTGAATCAGGAAAGTGAGGCATCTTAGGAATTATAGTTCCTCCCTACCTCACACTGTACCTCACCTCCTTAGACTGGAAGGAGAAACATTGCAAAGGACTGGAGGACTGGAAACAATTCCACTGGTTGCTCCAGGGGGAGGCACAGTTGCTCTGCCCAGCACTGCTCTGCTTCCCCATCTCCAAAGGCCATCCATGGCTGTTATTTCTTTCCCTGCCTAATTGTGTCCCAATACAAGCCCCTCTTCTACTCAAGCTTATCCCACTCCAAAATTTTGTCTCCAATCCACAAATACAGTGTGATATTTCCTCTATCTTCTCTAAATTTAAGGGGGGAAGGCCACCATCCCCAAGATATACAGATCACATAGTTCACAACATATTCCCTTTTAGATTTCCAGTAGGCAAGGCATTATGCATAGGGATTTTGGGGGGGGAGGGGCAATGAAGGTTAAGTGACTTGCCCAGGGTCACACAGCTAGTAAGTGTCAAATGTCAGAGGCAAGCTTTAAACTCAGGTCCTACTGAATCCAGAGCTGATGTTTTATCCACTGAGCCACCTAGCTGCCCCTTGTTTTGTTTCTTGATTTTTTTTGCAAAAAAAAAAAATTAAACAACAAACACAAAGACTTCCCCATAACATTTGTGCCCCTGTCTAACACTAGTCACATTAAAACAAACATTTCATTTTGTAGTCCTTTTTTTACTATCTCAAAGCACAGGGTGTTCTCAGAGCTATTAAAGTTTTAAAAATGAATTAAGGTTTTGGGGACACCCTCTATTTAATTCCTGCTATTGGGTCAGTTTGCATGTTAAATGAACCACACAAAACTAAATGCTCATTTCCCTTCTTTTATGTTTAAACTCAGTTTTATATGCTATATGATCACTCTGTGCCAACCAATTTCCTTCATTCTTAAGAATATCATGTTATGGGCAGCTAGCTGGTGCAGTGGACAAAGTACCGGCCCTGGATTCAGGAGTACCCAAGGTCAAATCCGGCCTCAGACACTTGACACTTACTAGCTGTGTGACCCTGGGCAAGTCACTTAACCCCCATTGCCCAGCAAAAAAAAAAAAGAATATCATGTTATAAATTTTATTTCATTTGATTTTTTGTAACCATAGAATTAGTCTGTGCTGTTTTGATTATCTCTCCTTAGAATTTAAAGAGTTTTTTCACTTATTGGCTGCAAAACCTTTCTCTTTGATATAATTGTGAAATCTGACCAAGAAATTTTGACCAGAGTTAACTAACTTAACCAATACTTTTGCCACCAAAGTTTTTTACATATATTAATTCACTAGATCTTTACAACAACCCTGTGAGGTAGGTACTTTATTTTCCTCATTTGATAGGTGTGGAAACTGGGTGAGAAAGATAAAGTGACTTGCCTGGGACTGCATAACTAATAAGTTTCTGAGGCAAGATTCTAACTCAGGTAGTCTTGACTCCAAATCCATCATTCTCCGCCATAACACCTAGCTTCCTCTTCATAGGACTTATGGGAGAGCACAGACAAGAGTCTGGCTAAGTAAGTAAGCTAGGACAAATTGTAAGCTGCCCAAATTGTACCAATGGCCACAGCATAAATTGACATCATTCATCCATTACACTAATAAGTGGTAGATCCAATACTTGCAGAGTTCTCTTCAGTGTCCCTGAAGTGACAGTGGTTGCTTACTCTAACTATTCCTAAGGCCATCCAACCTTACCTAGTTACTTTCCTGAGCCATTCATCTCACATTGCTTATGCGACTATTAAGCATTCTGAATTTATACATAGCCTCAGCCATAGACAGGGAGCAGAGGTTAGAATTTTCATCTTAGAAATAGAAAGATGGGGGCAGCTAGGTGGTGCAGTAGATAGAGCACCGGCCCTGGAGTCAGGAGTACCTGAGTTCATATCCAGCCTCAGACACTTAACACTTACTAGCTGTGTGACCTTGGGCAAGTCACTTAACCCCAACTGCCTCACTAAAAAAAAAAAGAAAAAAGAAAAAAAATTTTAAAAAGAAATGGAAAGATGAATCCTGTGCCAAATGAAATTAGTTGTAATCATTGCTACATCTCTTCAAAATCTTCAAAATCCTCATAATCCACCACAACTTCCCACCTTTTCCTTATTTTTTTCTTTTCTTTTCTTTTTTTTTCCTTTTCCTTATTCTTGAGCCTTAGTATTGGTCTCATTTAAAGGCCTCAATTTGCCCGTGTAATACAGTTTCCCTTAGGACAATGCAAATGGATTTTTCTCTGAAAGTTAGAGGCCTAAAATGCCCTAGCCCTGTAGGCCAGAATATCTCCATGAACCAATGTGTTTACTTGGCATGGGGCGGGGGGAAGGGGGAGGTGGGAGAGAATTGGTTTGGGAACTTTGGGGAATAGCCAGATCAATGAGATCTCTGTTAGTCTGGGAGAGAATACCACTCCCTTCTTCCCATCTTGGATAAATTGATGCACATCTACACGCATCCTATAAAACTCTGGACCAGCACAAGGACCATGGAAGCCTCATGAGAGCAAAAGAGGTGCATTAATGACCTGGTCTCGTTATCTTTTCTATATAAATTACATGATAGGGAAAAGCCTTTGCTACTCTTCCTTTCATAGCTCAGTTTCCTAAGTTGAATTGTTCTCGTCGTATAATATTTGATTTGGTCATATGAGAGCTGAACTGCCAAAGCATTTAAACTCTGTTGTAGAGTGTGCAGATCTAATGGACTGGCTGGACACATGGCTCAAATATGAAATGTATATATGCCTAAAAGGCTATTTTAGAGAGAACTCGCACAAGGCAAACACCTCTACAGAGGTCCAAACTGGTATAAAGACACTCTCAAGTCTTTCTAAAGAACTTTATTATCAATATTGAGATATGGTACAGGACCAGTCAGCATGGCATGACCGCATCAAAGAAGGAAATGAGCAAAGCAGCTCAAAAGAAATGTGAGATGCACAAATTTAGAGACATCTCTACCCCCAATATTTAAATGGATTATCTGTGCCCAACTTGTGGTAGAGCTTTCCATATTGGACTGGTCAGCCACAGTGCTGAGGCTCCAAGAAGCTATAATATATGCAGCAGCCACACCCTGGTAAAACTAATCTAGGCAGATGGGCTAAACCAGGTTGAGGGTGACAGGCCTCAAATCTGTTGGTGAGTTAAGGGGATGTTTACTCTAAACATGTAAAGACTTTCCCCAATGGAATGGGAAGATGAGGACAATTTGTCCCAGCAGCCATGAAGGTGACAGATGCAGGTTACTGTGGAGTGTTTAGAGCTTGGTCAGACATTGAAGACACCAAGATCATCGACTGCATTCTGGGCCATCACCAGTCATCCTGACTTTTGTTTTGCCACTGGACTTCAATAATCTGGAAAAAGAGATTGAGGCTAATGACTCTGTGCCATACTTCTGCATTTAAATCCAATTCAAACACAAGTCACGATATACCATTGATGTCGCTGGGCTTCTTCAAAAATAAAGGATCAACAACAACAATCTTTTTTATGAAAAACAACATATATTCTTAAAGAAACAAAGTAAGAAAGGTAAAGTCAACATTAGGCATTCCAGCCAGACTTTTTCTGAGTTATTTCAGCTAAAAGGTGAAGACACCATTGTATAGAGTCTCAGGATCTAGATTTAATAGACCTAAGTTTGGGATCCCACTTCTACCACTTACTAACTTTACATTGAAAGTTGATTGACTGTTCTGGGCCTCAGTATAATAACAATAACACCTGGCATCCACCTAGCATTTTAAGTTTTCCAAAGAGTTGTATAGATATTAACTCCTTTGCACCTCACAACACTATAAGGATGTTCTGACAATTATAATTGTGTCCATTTTACAGATAAGGAAGCTGAGGTACAGAAAGATTAAGGGACTATTATCAGTGCTAATCATAGTATAGAGGTTTTTTTTTTTCCTTTAGACTGTACACCACTTCAAATATAACCAAAAAGGAAAATATTGGATGTTGGAGGGTATATGGGAAAACTGGGATGCTAATCCACTGCTTGCTGAGTTGTGAAAAGATTCAACCATTCTGGAGAGCAATTTGGAATTGTGCCAAAAGGGCTATAAAACTGTGCATATCCTTTGATCCAGCAATACCACTGCTAGGTTTATAACCCCCCAAAAAAGAAAAAGACCTATTTGTACAAAAATATTCATAGCAGCTCTTTTTGTTGTGGCCAAGAATGACTGAACAAGCTGTAGTATTTAATTGTGATGGAATGTCATTGTGCTATAAGAAATGACAAGCAGGATGAGTTCAGAAAGGCCTGGAAAGATTTATATGAACTGATATGTAATGAAGTGAATAGAACCAGAAGAACGTTATACACAGAGACAGAAATATTGTTTGATGAAGAACTGTGAATGACTTAACTATTCTCAGTAACACAATAATCCAAGACAATCTCAAAGGACTAATGATGAAGCATACTACCCACCTCCAAAGAAAGAAGTGATATTGATTGAACATAGACTGAAGCATGCTATTTTTCACTTTCTTTTTTCCCTTTTATTACTCTTCTTATACAAAATGACTAATATGGTAACGTTTTATATAATTACACATGTATAAACTATTTCTGATTGCTTACTGCCTCAGGAAGGGGGTAGGGGAGGAAGGAAAAGAGGGATAGAATTTGGAACTCAAAACTTTAAATAAAAATGTTTATTATTAAAAAAAGAAATAATGTATACCACCTGAGGAAAGAAACTGTTTGTTTTTCTTTTTCTTTTTTTCCTTCTTTATATCCCTAGCACTTAGCATACTGTCAGGCACATGGTAGTTGTCACATCCACAAAATGAGGGCCTTTAAGTAGCCAATCTCTAGAGTGACATCTGCCTCTAAAGTTCTCATGAGAACTTTGCTCATGGGAGCAACAAGATACTGTCTTTTCTTTTAATTCAACAAGTATTTATTGAACACTGACTATACACATAAAATACAACATATTACAAAGATTATACATTAAGATATTGTCTTTATCCACAATAAAGTACCCAGCAAAATAACTGCTTGAAAAGAAACTTGAGTGTCTTGTGTATATCACGTAATTAGCTTTTCTCTGCTAAGCTCAATCTCCTAAAATATCAGAAGATGGCCCTAAACTTCTTGTTTCCCTAGTCAAGAGGTTTACCTAAACCACATAAGAAATACTTATGTGCTATTTGGAGTATTTGTTAAATGGATTTGAGTAATCTTTTCTGACCAGATTATTTCCCTAAGGCTAGGGCAGGTATACTATGTTGGTGGAGGAAAATGGAGTTCTGGATTTACCTACATGGTGTGATGAAAGGGGATGGAACAGCGATCCCCTTCCTGGCCAAAACATCTGCTTTAATTAAATGACATTAGAAATTACTTTGGTTTTTCCTTTATTAAAATGCAATTCTTGGTCAACTAGGTGGCGCAGTGGATAAAGCACTGGCCCTGGATTCAGAAGGACCTGAGTTCAAGTCCGACTTCAGACACTTAACACTTACTAGCTGTGTGACCCTGGGCAAGTCACTTAGCCCTCATTGCCCCACAAAATAAATAATTAATAAATAAATGAATGAATAAACAAACAGATAGATGATGGATGGATGGATAAACAAACAAATGAATGAATGAACAAATAAATAAATAAACAAAATGCAGTTCTTCTTGGGATGGGGAGGTTGTAATGAATGATAAAAGAGGAAGTCACCAAGTAAAATAAACTTAAGTATAGCTCTAAAATACTTTTAAAAAATAAATAGAAACATTGAAATTTTATATTGCAGAAACATTGCATTTAGATATTAGTAATGAGGATATATGGGGCAGCTAGGTAGTGGTGACACAATGCATAGAGTACCAGACCTAAAGTCAGAAAGACTTATCTTCCTAAATTCAAATCTGGGCTCAGACATTTGGTCATTCTGTATTGCAGTACTGATATGACAAAATAGTCACAGTTTATGTGTCATTATCACTTAGAGAAAATAAAGAAATAGAAAAAATAAACTCTACAAAGAATACCAGGTCTGTCCAATACAAATATATCATATACTTTGATTTGACTTCAATGCAAAGGATGACATTATTGAGCACAGTAAAAGTAGGGCAGCTAGGTGGCACAATGAATAGGGTGCCAGGCCTGGAGTGAGAAAGACTCATTTCCTAAATTCAAATCTGGCCTCACATACTTACTAATGGTGTGACCCTGAGCAAGTCACTTAACCCTGTTTGTCTCAGTTCCCTCATCTATAAAATGAGCTGGAGAAGGAAATGGCAAGCTACTCCAGTATCTTTGCCAAGAAAACCCCAAATGGGGTCACAAAGAGGTGGGGAAAAAACCAACAACAAATAGCAACAACAAAAATGAGGACATATAGCAATGTAATCACTTTTGGCAAAACAAAAGTATCAACAAAAGGATGAAAATTTACTTCACTGACTTCCTCTTGTATATTTTTTTTTGGTGAGGCAATTGGGGTTAAGTGACTTTCCCCGGGTCACAGAGCTAGTAAGTGTCAAGTGTCTGAAGCTGGATTTGAACTCAGGTCCTCCTGAATCCAGGGCTGGTGCTCTATCCACTGCGCCACCTAGCTGCCCCTCTTCCTCTTGTATATTAGCACAGTGTCTGGCACACAGTAAAGGTACTTAATGAATGCTTTAACTATCTCTATGAACCAATAGCAAGATTACAGCCTGAAGAAAAAAAGAGCAATAGACTTAGGAAACTAGGATTTTTGTTCCAGGTCTGCCATTTACTGCCTACATGACCATAGATAAGTCACTTACATCTTTCAGCTTCCACTTCTGCATCTATAAAATGTGAACAATAATTCTGACATTATATTTGGAATATACTGTTTGCTGACCTCTACTTCTTCAAATTCCTAGCCATCTTCAAAGCTCAATTCACCCATCACCACCTTCTACCTTGAAATCTTTCCTGATCCTGAGTTTTTCTTCAAGCTACACTCTAGGTTTTATACACAATGTCCCAGAGAACCCTTCAGCCTGGAAGGTCACACTAGACCTGGAATCCACCTACTGGAAATTCCCCATTTCAACTTTCTGCTCTGTGTTGTTTTCCTCCATTAGAATGTAAACTCCTTGAAGGCAGTGATAGTCTTTCTGCTTGTATGTGTATTTCCAGTGCTTACTGAATGCCTGGGGTATAGTAGGCACACAACAAATATTGGGTTTTGCCCTTCATTTTTAATATTAGTGGGTTTTTTGCAGGGCAATGAGGGTTAAGTGACTTGTCCAGGGTCACACAGCTTGTAAGTGTCTAAGAGTCAAGTGTATGAGGTCAGATTTGAACTCAGGTCCTCCTGAATCCCAGGTCAGTGTTTTATCCACTGCACCACCTAACTGCTCTGCCCTTCATTTTCTTTCTTTTTTTTTTCCTGTCCTTCATTTTCAAAGAAGACCGATGACATCATGGGATGATGTATTGACTCATTTGGGAACTGGACTTAAATGAGGCAGAAAGTCCAATGTCTCACCCTCTCTTCCAGAGTCATTAAGGGATGGTGGCAAGACAAAAGTCACCAACATCTGACCAAGCTCTAAGCATTCCATAGCATCTGCATCAGTCATCTTAATGGCCATTTAAACAATTATTCTCATCTACCCATGCCACTGGAGTAAGTCTTCACATGCTTGGGGAGATACCCCCCCACACACAATTCAGCAATGGCTTTGAGGACTGTCAGTTACATTTAACCTGGTTTAGCCCATCTGCCCAGACCTGGGTGTAGTCAATGAGCATTCTATAGCTTCTTGAAGCTACACGTTAGAGTTGAGTGTCATGTAGACACTAAATTTGGTTGATGAGCAGCCCTGTAAAGGGCTCAGCAAGCCCTCACAACAGAGGTGCTTATCTTTGTAAACCTCCTACACTCCCTGACTGGCTGATGCTAGTGCTCATAGCATTAGAGTTAGAACACATCTTAGATGCTGTTTAGTTTAACTGTCTCATTTTATGAAGAGTAAGACCCAGAGAGGTGGAAGGTCTTGCCCAAAGTCAAGCAGATAGAACCTATCAGGTAAAGATTTGATTCTAAGTCTGTTGTCTCCAAATCAGGAGCCCTTTCTATTGAATCACATACCTGCATATATATATATAACAATATGTGTACCATACATCATCTCCCATAGCTAGGTTCTAAGTCCTTTGAGAGGAAGGACTATGCTACTGTCATTCACTTGTACTCCTAGTGCCTAGCATGGTGCATGGTACATAATAGACACTTAAATCCTTGTTGATGGTTTGACACTACAGGGTTGTTGGGAAGAGAGAACATTGTAAATTTCATATGAAAATGAAAAATATTATCTGTCATGAATCATAGACTCACTGAGCTGGGAGAAAACTCAGGAATCACCTAACTCAATCTATATCTGATCAAGAACACTCTCTATAGTTCCAGTAAATAGTTATTTGGTCTCCAGTGTTGGGGAACTCATTACCTATAGACAACTGCTCATTCTACTTTATGTAACTTCTAATACCTTACTGTGAATTCATTTTTAGATCCCCTCAAGACCCAAGAAGAATACAGGAAAAGAGAAGAAAGAGGTTTAGAATATAAAGCACTGGGGCGGCTAGGTGGCACAGTGGATTGAGCACCGGCCCTGGAGTCAGGAAGACCTGAGTTCAAATCCAGCCTTAGACACTTGACACTTATTAGCTGTGTGACCCTGGGCAAGTCATTTAACCCCAATTGCCTCATCCAAAAATAAAAAGAGAATATAAAGCACTGTTCCAGGACAATGGAGGCCTTGGAAGCCAAAAGTACCACACAAGGGAATAGGATATCTTAGATAGGGAGAAAGCCGTGCCAAGAGGGGAGGTGAATGGGTGCCAAAGGCATATTCCATGCTGATCATTTACCCTGGTCCAGTCCATAGGGACATTGGTACATTTTTTCATCAAAGGCTTGTGCCACATGGGATAGGTGCCACAGTTTCTTGGCACCTTTGTGGGCACCAGATGCCTTACCTTCCCACACCCACAACTGGCATCACAGCCTAAGAGAAACACACATCACATCACACATCATTAGTTACTCAAATTGATAAACAAACCTTTATTTTTAATTACAACCACCAGCACCAGACTCATTACTTGGCAAATTGTGCTGGGACTTGCTGTGCAGTCTTTAATCAATATGATCTCTGACTCAATGGAGTGGATTCTGAAAGCTTGCCTCATTTGCTAGCAGACTGGAGGGAGCCAGGCCTTTAAAAAAATAATTCACTCATATGATAGCATCAATCCATGCAGTTCTAAAGGAGAACATGTTTAGTTCATTTGATTGATTTCCATATTACTAACAGCTATCCTTATTTTTCTAATAAATACTGAAATCTTTTCGCAGGGGATATTTGCTGCATAAATTGTTCCTATCAACAAGAGGCATTTGACACCAGTCAGACCCAATCTTAAAATCAGGTTGGTGGAAACAATTTCAGTGTTTCGATTTGATAGTGGCCCTGAGCTCTCGATTCTGCTACCTAACAACCTTAGAGTCATCTGCTATCAAAATCAGGAGGACTCAAGGCATTTCTTGTCATTGAGTGTAATTGTCAGCTGTTTGGAGCCTTTACAAGTGACAATGTTTACAGCTCTGCAGCGGGGACACCTACGGGGGCTCAGACATCAAGGCCCAGTGCACTATAAACAACATCATGGGAGGCACCACAATAGCCATGAGCTATTGGGATCAGTATCTCTTGCCCCCCTCCTAGAAGCCATAAAACTGAAGCTCTACAGAGCAGAACCTAGGCTTTTACATTGACGGTGATGAACAGTGTCTTTCCAACCCTGTTGAGGAGTTATTGCCTAGTTGGTGGCTCTTTGTTTATCAAGTCAGGAAGCTCCATGTGGGGACTAATATAATGAGGAAATCCAGGGAAATCCGACACTTCCTACTCCCACCTTAACCTTGTATGCCAAAGGGGATTTCCTTTGGGGATAGTGCCATAGAAAGACAACATGGGCAGCTAGGTGAATAGAGTGGATAGAGCACTGAGCCTCGAGACAGGAAGACCTGAGTTCAAATGGAGCTATGTGACTCTGAGTAAGTCACTGAAGTCTACATGTCTCAGTTTCTTCATCTGTAAAATGTACTAGAGAAAGAAATGGCACACCACTCCAAGGAAACCCCAGATGGGGGTCACAAAAAGTCAGACACCACTGAAAAACAGCTGAACAGAACTCTATCCACTATGCCACCTAGCTTGGGCAAATTGGTTAACCTCTCTGTTCTTTAGTTTCCTGATCTCTGAAATGGAGTTAATTAGACCTTTACTACCTATCTTGCGAGGTTGTGGTCAAGATCAAATTAGATGATGAGAAGGGGGAAAATAAACAAAAATTAAAATTAAAAAAGATTTTAAAAATTACAAAAATAGATGTACCTGAAAATTCTTTATAAATACCAATGTGTTATATAAATGGCAACTATGTTCCTAAGGGAGCAGAGATTGGCCTGTATCTATCTCTGGGTGAGAGGAGAGAGTCAAAGGGTTGCTCTAATTGATTGATATTATCAGGGATACTAGCCACTGCTAATAGCTATGCCACTCACCCCAATCCTACCAGCACTGAGAACAGTCTGAATTAATTGGGGAAATAGAGTATGCCAGAGAGCTGATTCATGGTGGAGTAGAAAGAGCTCTGGATTTGGAGTAAAAAGACTCAAATTCAAATTTCAGCTCTTCTACTTAGTACTTGCTACTTACCTGACAGTGGACCAGTCGTATAACTTATAAATAGGCCTCAGTTTTCTCATCTGTAAAATAAGGGAGTTGGATGGACTAAAAAACCTCTAATGGTTTGATCCTATGATTCTATAACTAGATTCATGTCTGAGAATATTGTTCTTGAGCCTTCCTTAATCCACATTGGAGGGCAAGGTATATCTACTAGGGAAGGTGTATCTTTAGAGTAACACTGGTATTTTCCCTTGACCTTCTAGCCAATGCAGGCTTCTCTTTCCCCTCTCCTGACTGGACATGAAACCTTCACCCCCATCCCTATGAGAGGGAAGCCAGCATCCCCAAACTACTCAGATTCTGTATTTAGATTCTCAAATACATGCAACATACAATGTGAATATTTATCACATGTGTAAACCACACACAACACACATGTAAACTACACCTGCATGTGAAATGTGTGTTTGAGTGTACATGTGTGTATGAAAGTACAAGCACATAATGCACATCTGTATATATGTGTGTGCATACATATGTGTGTATGCATATACACATCTTTCTCTCTTCCTCCAATTCTGATCTTCTAAGTTCTAGGCCTACATTTCCAGTTCAGTATGTCAGAAACCAAATTCTTCTCCTGTTAAATTTGCCCCTCTTGCCATTTTCCCTATTTTTACTGAATTTACTACTGCCCTTTCAGTCAACCAAATGACTCTTCCTTCTACCTTCCTCTCCCCTATATCCAATCAGTTGCTAAATCCTACTCATTCTTCCCATAACAACTCTAGCACTATTTCCTTTCTCCCCTAGGCTATTGTAATAGTCTTCCAGTTGATTTCCCTGCCACAATTCTCTCCCCTCTCTAATTCTGTTCTCTACCAACTTGCCAAAATAATCTTCCTAAGGAATAAGTCTAATCATGCCTCTCCTCCCTGCCCCTCCCCCACACCCAAATCTTCAATGACATCCTTCTGTTGCTTCTAGGATAAAATCCAGACTCCTCAGCCTGCCATTACAGGTATTTCATAGTCTGGCTCCAACCTACCTTTTCATCCTGATTGCACGACTCCCCCTCACATATAACACTATCCAGCCAAGCTGGCTTACTTGCCCTTCTCTGAATTCAGCATTCCATCTCCCATCTCCATGAATTTACAGAACCCTTCCCTGTGTTCTCTGCCAATCACCATCATTATCTTCCTACAAGGCTTACTTCAAGTACGACCTCCTCCAGGAAGCTCCATTTCTCCCTCCCCACCTAGTCCCTGTGGCCCTGGGGACTGGGCTTCAGATTGTGTCTGATTCACATGTCCTTTTCAGTTCTGGTTGCAGTTGGTGGAGCCCCTGGACCTCAGAGCTTGAAATATGGTGACCTTGGAATCAGAATTCTGGCCAGATATTGCTGCTACTCAGTAGGGAAGCACTGAGAAGCCAGGGTGCTGGGACTGGATATTAGGAGGACTTGGAAATTAGTGGGATTGTGTTATAAACGAAATTAGGCTGTAAAACAAATCCGCTCTTCCTCAGATAATGCAGTGGTATAAGGTGATAAGGATTTATACCCCACAGATGGGGGGGTAGGAAGAGGAATGTTTATATATTTATTCTTCCTATACTCCCTCCTTCACTTAAATCCAATTCACTGCAATCCATGACATCACCTCCCGATATTGTTGTCCTCTTCAAGAAGGAAGGACAAACAGCAACGATAATAACCTTCAAAGTAAATATTGTTATTGTTCAGTCCTTTTTAGTCATGTCTGACTTAGTGATCCTATTTGGGTTTTCTTTCTTTCTTTCTTTCTTTCTTTTCTTTTCTTTTCTTTTTTTTTTTTGGTGAGGCAATTGGGGTTAAGTGATTTGCCCAGGGTCACACAGCTAGTAAGTGTCAAGTGTCTGAGGCTGGATTTGAACTCAGGTCCTCCTGACTCCAGGGCCAGTGCTCTATCCCCTGTGCCACCTAGCTGCCTCCTATTTGGGGTTTTCTTGACCAAGATACTGGAGTGGTTTACCATTTCCTTCTCCAGCTCATTTTATAGATGAGGAAATTGAGGCAAACAGGAATAAGTAATAACCTGGGTCACATGGCTAGTAAGTGTCTGAGGCTGGATTTGAACTCTTCTTCTTGATTCCAGGTCCTGCACTCTATCCACTACCTAGCTGCTGTCATAAAAGCTACTTTAACTATTAAGTGCTTAAGTGTAATTGGGGTGCAGAGGATCCCTAAAAGTGCAAGAATGCAGCCTCTGGGGCTTGAACAAATGACAGAGAAACTAGACTCTCTCAGATCCTCTTGAGAGTACTAAAGAACCCTGGGAAGAGGTGAAATGAGACATACCTGATCTTCAAGCAGTAGGTAAGTATTTGTAGAGAGTTTAAAGTTTTGCAAAGTTCTTTACATACATGATATCACTTGACTGTGAGGGTAGCCCTCCAATAATTCATACTGGAAGTTCCTTGAATTCAAGCACTATTTACTTTCTTTTTCTGTCTTGGCTTCCTCAGTAAATAGTATGATTTTATGTTATAGGAACTCCAGGATTATTTCTTTAATGATTGAATGGAATTCCCTTCTCAAAGCTGGCAATACCCTATAAAGAGCAACAATGATTAAAGATAATGAAGGCAAAGAAGAAAAAAAATCAGTGATGGCAAAAATGAATAAAACAACTTTATCTAAATTAAATATTTAAAACCACGACAAAATTTATATAGTATCTTTTTCTGTCTATTCCTATATGTTTGGTTATTTTTTTTTCATGGATTTGAAGTCAGAGGATCTGGATTTAAATTCCAGTGACATATGGTTGCTGCCTGTGACTTTATTGAATTTCCTCATCTATGAAATGAGGTAGTTGGACTTAATGACCTACAAGTTGAAGAAGGGGCTTGGGTTTCACATACTATCTTGGGATACCACCTGAAGTGACCCTTCTAAAGAAAATTGACAAATACTGATGATTCCATTATATTGATGCCTAAGCTCATGTTTTCCAGGACAAGACTAACAGTGAGGGTAAATTGTGGCACAGGTGCCCAATTTCTTGATGCCAGAAAAATCAGGGCAAAAGCATGAGTAGTCTTTTATATGCCCTTATCTGTAGCTTCTCCTTATCTTCTTTGATCCCATCCAGAACAAGGGGTCTCACCACTCAGTTGTTGAACTTTCCTCTTTAATCTTATCCTTTTAAACTCAGAATTAGGGGTATTCTGGCTGCCAGCTTTATTTTGGAAAATCCAATCAAAACTTCTTCCCACAAATTATTTTCTGATGGCTGAGGGGAGTCCTGATCTGAGAGTCTCACCTCCATGACTGATTTACTATCATACTCTATTTTTCTCCACCTCCATTTGTTTATCTCCCATGCAAGGACATAGAGGGCTGCATGCTTGCTCAATTTCTCTGTTCTCTCAACAGCAGCTACATCTTTCTCCTGGACACCACTTTACCCTACCCCACTAGCCCTCCCCTTTCCGTTTCCCATTTCACACCTTTCTTTGTTCAACACATAGACTCCTTGCAGGCATTTTTTCCCTTTGTATCCCCCAGTGCTTAGCACAATGCCTGGCACATAATAAGCTCTTAATAAAAGCTGGTGGCTAAATGACTAACCTCAATACTCAGACATGAGAGCTGAGGTGGAGAAGGAGTATTCTTTTATTCAATAATGAAACTAAGTCGTGAAATATAAGACTCTCAGTTCTAAGTCCAGACCTCTCTTTACTAAACTTCACAGAATCTCATGAGAATTATAGTGACCTTAAGTTTGTAAAGGTAAAAATCAGTGGGAAGTGGTAGATATACATTTGGGCTCGTGAGATTTTTCCAGTGCGGAAAATTTTGGAGCAGTCAAGTGCTATGCCTGTGCCAACTCATTAACCAGCATCCTCAAAAGTATATTTTAGCCAATTCTAGTTTCTCAGACTGAGCAAACAGTCAGCCAAGGTCCCTGCCCTTCCTCTGAGAAGCAAGTCTTTGTTAAGGAGGCTTTCTTTATATCTTCCTGAGTAAGCCATTATTTCTCCAAATCAAAGACCAACATTTAGTAACCTATGAGGACATCCCATTCCCTAAACATCCTTTAAAACTGCCTGTGCAGTGGTTCTGAAGCATCTTCAAAACCTCTCTGTTCTCAGGGGAAGGAAGCTATTCACAGTTGAACAATTTTCCTAACCCCTGCTGTCACATTAAATCACCAGCTCCCTGGGTGGAGTGTCAGTTATGTCTCAAGTCTTGAAGAATGCGGTGAGAAGGAAAGCTAACCAGCTATCTCACAAGAAGAGTTGCTTCAGAGTCAGGAAGACCTGGATAGAAGTCCTGCTCCTCACCATATATATATACTAATTGTGACCCTGGGCAAGTCACTTAAAGCTTCTCATTGTTTCAATCCAGGTTACTCTTTAAGACTATACTGAATTATAGAGTAGATATTGATGTGCATTAGTAAAGGGAGTTCATGTTAAAACAAAAACCAAACAAACAAAAAAAACCAGAATGGGTAATATAAACCCTGTGGCCTATTAGTGAACTTAGGGAAACTCGCAGAAAGGGGGAAATTATTAATAAAACCTATAATCCTTCTAGAAAAGTTCTAGATAGATGTATAAACTCAATATTTAAGCCTTATTCCCTCACCCTACATGCACAGAGCCTCCTCTTCACAAGCCCCCATCACCAAATGTCAGCTTTGAATATCTAGTACAGTGCTTGTTCCCTTAAAAATAAAGGTGGACATGGGCAGCTAGGTGGTACAGTGGATAGAGCACCGCCCTGGAGTCAGGAGTACCTGAGTTCAAATCCAGCCTCAGACACTTAACACTTACTAGCTGTGTGACCCTGGGCAAGTCACTTAACCCAATTGCCTCACAAAATTAAAAAAACAAAAACAAAAACAAAAGAAAGAGTAAAGGTGGACAGGGAGGAAATAGCTAAGCCAGCTTTCTTTTCAGAATATGCTCTCGATAAAAATGCATGTATGGATATCTAGTTAAGGTCATTTATTTAGAGCTAGAAGGGACCTTAGAGGTTATCCCATGCAACGCCCTGATTTTACATGTAATTCCTACCCCTCTCCTTTCTTTTCTTTTCTTTTTTTTTCAATTGAAGAGCCAGTCCCTAAAACACCAGCAGATATTGTCTGCTCGTTGTCAGTCCAGCTCATGGAAAACAGGAGGAAACTAGTTGTTCATGATGACTCAGGGATTTGATAGTTTGTGGTGTGTGTGTGTGTGTGTGTGTGTGTGTGTGTGTGTGTGTGTGTGTGTGTGTAGAAAGTCATATAAGTGCCTTGGGACTGGAAAGACTGCTGCTTCAGGAGGCAACTGCATTTATATACAAGTGGATTGATATACCCTTCCCTCAGTTTGTGTGTGTGTGTGTGTGTGTGTGTGTGTGTGTGTGTTTCTTCCTAGCAGAGAGACAAGATCTATATGACCATGAGCCACAGGATGTGGGAAGGGCATCAGCTTCCTTATCTCCCACTCATATATCCAGGAATGCATGGCAATTCTGATTATATTGTATTTAGTCTTTCCTGATCTTAGGCCAAAAAAGTATCTGGGGAGGACAGTGCCCTGGCAACTGGTGAGACTGAGAAACACATCAAAAAAGGTCTCATTAGCAATTATTGCCCATGGCAGTGGCAGCTCAGTCTGATGAGGAGCCAGCACTGCATCTGAGTGGCCTGATGACCCACCCTAGCAGTGGACTGACACATCAGACAAGACACTAGACCCGCCAAGGAGCCAGCCCGATTCAGCCTGGGAGAGATTCCTCTAATCTCTGAAAGAATGTCCCAGAGCAAACTTGATGGGACTCTTCAAAGGCAAAAGACTACTGGGGCCAGGAGACACAAATTACCCCTTGGCCTCACATGTTCTCTTCTTGTTTCTTCACTGCTTTGTATTCTTAGGTATAAACTTACTCTCCCCAGGGACTCTTCCCTTGTATACCCAAGGGTTGGGGGGATTGTTCTGTAACTACTATTGTTCCAAAAGTTTCTAAGTAAATACCCTCTTGTAAAAGTTAATTGATGCCAAATGGTTGCTCAATATTGGGGAATACATGAGGGCTCATAAATGACAGTACTAAAAATCCCAGCATCTCAGGATTTACCCCTCTAACCCTGGGGAGAGGAGTAGACATTGCTCTAAATGAGAATGAGCTCACAGGGAAGGAGGAAACTGAAGTAAGCCCAGTGAGAGCTACAACCATGTAACAGAGGCAGAATTGGAAGCTAGATGTTCTAAAATCAAAGTCAATACTCTTGACATGCACCACACTGCCATCTTTGTGTGTGTGTGTGTGTGTGTGTGTGTGTGGCATTTGGGGTTAAGTGACTTGCCCAGGGTCACACAGCCAGTAAGCAAGTGTTAAGTGTCTGAGGCTGGATTTGAATTCAGGTACTCCTGACTCCAGGACCAGTGCTCTATCCACTGCACCACCTAGCTGCCCCTCACACTAGGGCCTCCTCCACCCTCAAGGCAGTGACACTCAGATGATATTATTCCTAGATCCTGTTTATGCCTCCTTTTTAGGGTGGAATATTGCTACAAGGCTGGGGATGGCACTTTTTCTTCAGCAGTCACAATAACAATTACATGCCCTGGATCAATTTCCCATGTTCCCCAGATAGGCAGAGTAGCACTATCTATTGGGGAACATAACTAGAAGACAGACAGAACCAAGCCTGTTGTTTGATATCCATAGAGACATAGGTGTTCAGCATCTTTGTTTCAGGGGCTTTTCTCAAACAAAAGAACACAGTGAGCTCTTAGGACTGAGTCATGGGTCGCTGAACTTTCCAAGCAGAAACAGTGGGTACACCTGAAAGAAGAAACCAATTCACAAAAGAAGCTCTGAATAGGGACTGTATCTCTCAAAAGCTGAGCTTCCAATTGCTCGGAACTTTGGACTTTGAAGTCAAGCTTGGCTCCGTCCCTGGGCCTATTGTTGCCGTGCAAGAATGGACCCATTGTAATAGAAATCTTATCTAGTGGCATTTCTTATACTGTTCTGAATTTTTTAAAAATGAGCCACGATATCCAAACAAGTTTTTTGAAGCCTTCAGAATCTAAGAGGCCCGTGTTATGGAGCTAAAGAGAAAAAGGACAACAAGCAACTTCCTGGTGAGCACCTTGGTATTTCCAAGACATGCCATGGGGCATAAAAGAGGATTTCCCTTTTGAGCCCTGTGGAGTAGAAATTTGTTGCCAAAAACCCACAGGTATATGACATCTTTATCCAATCTTTTTTTTTTTTCCTGTTTAAATAAACACTTTTGGGGGTGGTGTGGCAAAATACTGTTGTTCAATCAGACAGAATTATACAGACTCTGAGGTGAGCTGCAATTTGCTAAGGATGGAATTTATATTTCAGAACAGGAAACAGATTAAGATTGTTACCTTAGCAGAGTCTCTATCAAGGGGTACTGTATGTTCTTTTTGATCTTATGTCACTGGGCATTAAAAAAAAAGGCAAAAATACCTGTACCTGCTTAATCAGGAAATGGTACTCTGCTCCCAGGCAGGGATGGGATCTCTATGTGAAAGGAGCCAGCTGATCAGAGGAGCAGGCAAGCAAGCCGAGAGAGAAATGGATGTGTATGTCTCAATCTCCCTGAGCTTCAAACTCTCTGAGCTTTATTTTTCTAGAGGCTGGTGGTACAGTAGATGGAGTGCTGGGCCTGGAGTCAAGTAGGCTTGAGTTTAAATCTGGCCTCAGATATTTACTACCTTTGTGACCCTGGGCAAGCTACTTAACTTCTGCCTCAGTTTCCTCAACTGTCAAATGAGGATAATAATAGCACTTACCTCACAGAATTGCTGTGAGGATCTAAGTGAGATAATATTTATGAAAAGTGCTTAGTGTAACAGTGATTGGCAAACAGAGGCTCTATAGAAATTCTTATTTCTCTTCCCCCTAGTCTGTGAAATGGGAGTGACAATATGGTGTGCATACTACTTACATTGAAGGTTTTGTGTTTTCAATACTTTAAAAACTTTAAAACAAAATATAGATGTGAGTTATTGTTGCTACTGTTATATAGTCATATTCAAGAAATTCAGAAGATAGTACCATAGTAAAAAGGATGCAGAGGAAATAAAGGATAAGTGGAGAAACAGAAGAGGAAAGAAAAAAGAAAAAGAAGAAAAGGAAAAAGTTAGGTTAATAGGCTTCCCTGCATGCATCTTTACTATCAGTTAGTTCATCATTTCAACTAAGAGGGTTTGTTGTTGTTGTTGTTCTTGTTAATTAGCATATGAAAGCAAAAGGGGAGAAAGGGAATAAACATTTATCAATTGCCTACTATATGTCAGGCACATAGTGATTTACAAATATTATCCTATTTGATCTAAAAGATAGGCAGAATGTCTCTTTAACTTCTGCAATTTCAACAACCAAATATTTTCACCATATGGAAATCAAATTCAATTTAATGAATATTTATTCAGCATTGTTGTTGTTGTTGTTGTTGTTGTTCAGGTATTCAGTCAAGTTTGAGTCTTCATGACTCCATGGACTATAGCTGGCATACTAGACCCTTCTATCCTCTACTATCTCCCAATGTCTGTCTAACCTCATGTTATTTGCTTCCATGACACCATCTATCCATCTCATCTTCTGCCATTCCTTTTTCTATTTGCCTTCAATCTTTCCCAACATCAGGGTCTTTTCCAATGAGTCCTGTCTTCTCATTATGTGGCCAAAGTATTTAAGCTTCAGACTCAGTATTTGACCTTCCAGTGAATAGTCTGAATTAATTTTGTTAAGTATTAACTGATTTGTTTTCCTTACCATTCAAGGGACTCTCAAAAATCTTCTCCAGCACTACAATTCAAAAGTGTTGATTTTTCAGAGCTCAGTTTTCTTATGGTCCAACTCTTATAGCCATACTATGCTACTGTAAAAACTATGGCTTTGACTATATGGACCTTTGTCATCAAGGTTATAACTGTGGCTCCTTGTCCTACATAGAGGATCCTCAGGAAACAAGTAAAATGATCTGGTATTCCCATCTCTTTGAGGACTTGCCACATTTTGTTGTATTCCACACAATCAGAAGCTTTAGTGTAGTCAATGAAGCAGAAGTAGATGTTTTTCTGGAACTTCTTGCTTCTTCCATAATCCAGTAAATGTTGGCAATTTGGTCTCTAGTTTTTCTGTCTCTTTGAAAACCAGCCTGCTCTTATGGTAAGTCTCCATTCAAATATTTCTGAAGCCTAGCTTGTGTAGAATTGTAAACAGCCTTTTTGGCATGTGAACCAAGCACAGTTGTTTGGTAATTTGAACATTCTTTGGTATTGCCCTTCTTTAGGATTGGGATGTAAATTGCTGTTCTCTAATTCAATGGCCACTGTTTGGTTTTCTAAGTTTTCTGGCATATTGAGTGAAGCACTTTAATGATATCATATTGTGAGATTCAGAATAGGATATATGGAGCATTAATCTCCCCCTTTGAACTTTCATATATATATATATATATATATATATATATATATATATATACACACACACACATATATATATATATATCCCAGGCCAATAAGAAAAGAAGCCACACATCAACCTTCCATTCCATGACTAGACCCAGAGGACATCCCAAGAATCATCTAAGAAAAGACTTTCAAAGACTTTAAATGAACAGTTTGGTTTTGTTGTTTTTCTTTTTCCTTTCTGTTATTATATACACCATTTGTAACATGTACTCTCTGCAGAATGCCTCCCTTTGTGAGACCAATGTCAAAGAGCCAGTTTGTGAGGGACTGCCCCTCTGGACAAAACTTTCCTCTCTCCCTTTTCTATATTGTTATTAACATATTGTTAGTTAGCATAAGTTATTATATTCTGTTATTTTTGACTGTTTCATTAAGGAAACGCCCTGTTTCTTGAAGAAACAAAGTGGGGACTGTAACAATTCAAATGATGCCACCTGCTGGAGACTTACTGTAGGAAAGCTTCAACATGAAGAGAGGGCCTCTGAGGGCAGGACCATGCATCTTTTCTTTGGCATCAGGAAGTGACATTTGCTTGTGGGAGGAAGAAGGGGGAGGCTGGCACTCTGACTCTTTCTCTTTTGCATGGACTCTGGCAGAGAGCAGAGCTAGGAATGCTCTCTCCCTTTAATAGATAAATGAATCTAGCCCTTTCTCTCTCTCTTTACCAAATTCTTATTCTCCTTAATAAATGCTTAAAAGTCTAAAAAAAAAAAAAAGAAGCCTCTGAGTTTTAATCTGTGAGGGATTAGTTTTTTATTCCTTGGGAATTAATTAGACAGCAAAGGTGAAACCAAATAGGGAAATAAGGAAGTAGAAATACAGATGAATAGTCTGAGATCTAAGCTTAGTCTATTCGATCCCAGAGATTAAGCTGCTTTAAAGGAATTTAGGATTTTCCTTTATAAAACTCACTGAAATCCCAAACTGCCTGTCAGGCCGCAAAGCAGCACACCCAAGACCGAACTCCAACCACGTGCTTCCGAACTCCTCTCACCAGAGTGCCGCCACAGCTAAGTTAACAGCCAGAAAGAGAGAACTTCCATTCCTGCCCTCACTTTTAAGTTAGCATCCCAGAAGTTCTTCGCATGTTCCTCCCCAAAAAGGGAGGTCCTTCAAAAGCCGCTTCAGTAGCATGCACAATCTCTCAAATGATTTGGCTAAAACTTTCGACATTAATCTTTACCACAAATAATTTTTACTACAATATTTTAGGATTTAAAAGAGTTCAGCTGGAATTCCATCAAGTCATTGTTAGCTATGCTTCCTAAGGCCCACATTGACTTAATTCTCCAAGGTGTCTATCTCTACTTTTTTTTTTTTGCAGGGCAATAGGGGTTAAGTGACTTGCCCAGGGTCACACAGCTAGTAAGTGTCAAGGTCTGAGGCCGGATTTGAACTCAGGTACTCTGAATCCAGGCTGGTGCTTTATCCACTGGTGCCACTAGCTGCCCCCTGGTGTCTGTCTCAAGACACCATACCATTGTGCTTCTTGGTGAGTCAAGATCTTTCTTGTGTAGTTCTTCTGGTATTCTTGACCACTTCTATCTTCTATTTGTGTTAAGTCTCTACCATTTTGTCTTTTCTCATGCCCATTTTTTCACAAAGCATTCCCTTGATATCTTTAATTTTCTTGAAGAGATCTCTGTCTTTCCCAGTCTTATTGTTTTCTCCTATTTCTTTGCATTGCTATTAAGAAAACCTTTTTTTTTAATCCCTCTTTTCTAGTCTCTGGAATTCTACATTCACTTGGGCAATATCTTTTTCTTTCTTCTTTCCTTTTCACTTACCATCTTCCTCAGCTATTGTAAAGCTTCATCAGACAGCCATTTTGCTTTCTTGTGCTTCTTTTTTTAAAAGTTTTTTGTTGTTTCCTCCTGTACAATAGTGGAACTCTGTCCTCAATTCTTCAAGCACTCTATGTGCCATATCTAATGACTTAAATCTATTCAGCACTTCCATTTCATATTCATAAGGAGATATTCTTCAGGACATATCTATTGGGTATGATGGTTTTCCCTACTTTCTTCAATTTAAGTCTGAATTTTCTAATAAGAAGCTCATGATCTCAATCATAGTCAGCTCCAGGTCTTATTTTAACTGACTGTATAGAGTTTCTCCTCCTTTGGGCTTCAAGTATACAATCAATCTGATTTCAATATTGACCATCTGGTGATATCCATGTGTAAAGTAGTCTTTTTCAAGTGTTTGCTATGACAAGCAAGTTATCTTGACCAACACTTTATTAGTCTCTGCCCAGCTTCATTTTGTACTTAAAGGTCAAACCTGCCTCTTATTGAAATTATCTTTTGATTTATTGCTTTAGCATTCCAACCCCTTATAATGAATGTGATGTCTTTTTTGGCATTGTTTCTAGAAGCTATTGGAGGTCTTTATAGAACTGATCATCTTTGGCCTCTTCAGCATTAAGGATTGGAACATAAATTTTTTATTACTGTGATATTGAATGGTTTGCCTTGGATTTGAACAGATGTCATTGTACTTAAGATACTGTCCCAGGTTTTATGAAGGATACAAAAATGAGTAAGAAAAATCCATTGTCTTCAAAGAACTTTCAGCCTGGTGAAGTTGAATAATTTTTGCAATCAATGAACAAGTATTTATTAAGTACCTATTGTGTCCCAGATCTCTTATTTAGGATTGGGTTACAAAAACAAAAATTATGACTCTGAATATGGAACATACACTGAGAGAAACAAACAGTGAAAGAAACCTTGGCTTCAAAGACAGGGGATTTGGGTTACAACTGCACCCTTGCTATTTGTGTGACCTTGGGAAAATTATTTAACCTCCAGCTTTCTCATCTGCAAAATAGATGTTAAGCTAAATGGCTGCTCTCTCTTCCATTTATCCTCTTCCTCTTCCTCTCTCTCCCTGCCCCCACCCCCCATTTCTCTCTCACTCTCTGTGTCTATATTTGTCTTTCCCTTTCCATCCCATAAACACACAGTTTGGACAATCCCCCTATGAAATAAAGTTTTGCAGCTACATTCTACAGTAAAGATTTAAATTTGTTGATAGAGAACAATTTCTAGGCAATGAGAATTGTTAAATATCACAATGTGTGGATTAACAAAGACCTTCTGGGAATCTTCTCTGCCTAGAATCTCTTAGACTGGATTCTAATCTGTCTCACTTGGTTTACTGCAATATTGCCTAGAGGGAATGGGCAGTGGAGGGTGGAGGATAGTTAATGAACTCTCAAGTTCCTTTACAGTCTTGTGATTCCATATTGCTACTTAACTTACTGTTTTATTTATGGAGTTCTGTCATGGATTATACTGCAACATTATACTGTTTAATGGTGAAAGAAGTAGAAGAAAGGTGGAAAGAAAAGGGAAAGGGAGATAATTTTCCTTCTACTAGAGACTTATATTTATGATCTCATTTCTTCTTGACCTGAGAAAAGATGATAACCAGTTGGAAATTCAGCACAAAGTGGAAATGTGGACTTTATTCAATTCATTTGATATGTGAAGACAACCAAACTGAATCATGAAGTTCAGTGAGAATTTGGTTGTTTAAAATTATTTGAATAATTACAACTTTTCATGTTAGATGGGTAGTATATCATATAGTGGTAAAAAACACAACACTAGAAACTTAATATATAATATAATAACAACATAACTATGCTATAGAACATTTTATTGTAATAGAATAATACAATATGTTTTATTTATATGACCTTATTTTGAGGAGTGGAACCTGATTGGCTGCTAGGTAAGACTGCACTGTGGAGAATGCATAATGCCAAAGATATCATTTAGGAGTTAATTCTATAAGCAATGTGGAACCATTGGAGGATTGGTGGTTTGTTGTTGGTTTTTTTTTTTTAAGATTTTTGGAATCACATGATAAAAGCTAAAGTTTAGAGAAATGATAATAACAAATAACAACAACGATAATAAGCTCACATTTACAAGGAGTTTTACAATCCAAAAGGTTTTTGCCATATAACAATCCTATGAAGTAGGTAATGCAAATTATAAGGCCCCATTTTAGGTTTGAGGAAACTGAGGCTCAGAATCAAGTCAATTGCCCAAGGTCATAAAGAAAGCAGTAAGTGAATTTAGTAGTGTGGTATTTAAAAGGTTCAAGAGGCATAATTTCTGGGTAATTTAATCATTTATTTATAATAAAGCCAGCATTTTAATAAAAGGACCAGTGGCACTTTTGAATGCCAAAGGCAGTCATGGCATCAGGCTCATGACACATGCCCTTTGGAAGAAGGGTGTTTCCAAAGGTGGCAATCAATTCTGATGGCTTAACAATTAATGAGAGAATGAATATTACAATGAGGAACTGAGAGTGCCAACATGTCAAAGAGAGACTACCCCTATACCCAAACCATCCCCAGCCTTGGGCAATCTATTCAAGAAATTTATCCCCACCCAAACCTGAGTAGAATATAGCGGCTTCCCCACCTGAGTGGGGTCTGGTCTGAACAAGATTTTTAAGAAAGTTAATGCAATCTCATTATCAGTAACATCCTTCTAGAGACTGAGCTTTTGAAATCAAGACTTTAGAAAAGGGGTGGGTGGGGTTGGGAGGCTCTATATCTCCCCAAATCATTAGTTATTAATAATCATTTCTCTCAGTAGCAACAATCAAAGGTTTGGGGGAATAAAAAAAAAGAGGAAAATCTGTGTCCTCTTCTAGTAATAAACAAAATGATCAGTTAGAAATTTCTGCGTATTTGTTACAGTTTTATAATTTTTCTTGACTAACCCTATCCTTTGCACTGTTAACTCAAGCACCAGAAAAGCCTGTCAACATAAAGAGAATATAGCTGGGGGGGAAAACAACAAAAATAACAGCATGTCTCTCATAGATTAAGTCTGAAGTAAATATTTTTTTTCCACTTAAAAGCATTTGAGAGATGAAGCAGGCTTGTTTTGAGCACTGGTGAGAATAAATAACTTTTGGTATGGTTAGAGGCAAGGCTTTCTTGGGGAAGGAGCCAACACCAGATTAACTTTTGTCCAAGCTCTCTCTGTCTTCTCTTGAACAAGTATGGCTTGGTCAACAGGGACATGGCGACCAAAGTGGTAGCCAGAAGTTTAGTGCAGAAGTTATCTTAGAAACTATTTATTTTACAGAGGTTGATTCCCATAGGATTCTGCTAAAATATACACCATAGGTGTTAAGTAGTCATAGTTCAATTTGTGGAAAGTCAGAGGTGTTGAATGATTAGAGTACAATGAGATGATATCTGATCCTACAACAAAGGTGACTTAGCTTCAGAGTTTATTGTTGTCCTTTCTAAAATATAGCATGCAAAATTCATGTCCAGAACTATCTTATCAGGAAGGTATAGAGTGGTTTGATCACCTGCTTAATTATAGAAACATATTTCTATTCCTACCTTCTAAGATTATATTGAGAGAAAGCATGGTATTATGGCCAGAGAGTTAAATGAGTGAGAAAAACCAGAGTTCAAGTTTTGTTGGACAGATAGTGACTGTATGAAACTGGGCAAAGCTTAAATCACTTAAGACTTAAGGTTAAGACTATAAATTGTAGGTTATTTGTTGATCTTCATTGGTAGAGAGAATCTTCTTACTATCTGGTATCACAAATCAATCTTCCTCCCTCAATAGATTACATTATGTTTAGTAGATTTTAGGGGAGACCTAGATCTCCCTATCTCACCCAAATTTGGAAGTTCAACAGCCACTCCCAAAACCTATCCCAGTATTATCTGGCACAGAAGTTTGACCTGCTTCATTTTTCTGGCCTGAGCCAGTTTGCCCTTCCATAGGTAGCCTGGTGGTCCTTAATTCCTAGGTTGTTCATTATATTGGTGTCCATGAGAGAGGATACCTAATTGGCTTAGCTTACTGGAGCTCATAACTCCAGAGATCAAGCATCTAGTCAGTAGCTGTTATAGACATGAGTCACCATGCCTGGCTACTACATTAATTTTTATTCCCATTATATTGTTGTCATAGATTGAGTTTGATGTGTAGTAAAATGTTGGGGTCTTTGTCATATGAACTAGTTTCTAGCCATTTCTCCCCCCACCCCCACCCCGCCCCCATCCAGGACTTACACAATTGATTTTTTTTAAGCCAAATTAAGGACTTTATACCTATCATGATTAAATGTCATTTTGTTTGTTTTAGCCCCAAATTATGGCTTGTCAAAAAAAATTTGGAACATGATTCTGTCAGCTCTTAACTATCATTCTTGACTTTGTGGGATCTGAAAATTTAATAAGCATATCAACTCTGTATTCAGTTGAATAACTGGCAAATATTTTGAATACAACAGGATGATAGAGACCTGTGTCATTCCATTCAAGATCTCTCTCTAGCTTGATGTTGACCCATTGATCAACATTGTTTGGATTAGGTCATTCATTTCAAAGCTACCTAACTGGAACTGTATTATCATCTAACCCTATTTCTCCACCTTGTTTACAAGGATAGTATGAAAAACTTTTTCAAATGCCTTCATATAAGTCAGGTATATAATAACCATAAAATTCCCCTGATTTAATAAGTGAATAATCCTGAAAAAAAAAGAAATGTGATTAACTTGTCATAACTCATTCTTGAGGAATTTGTACTAGTTCCTATCACTTACCTCTACTTCTTTCCACAAACTGTTTCTTTAGTAATCCATTCTGAAACATTACTGAGAATTAATGTCAAAATTATTAATCTATAATTTGAAATATTCACCTTCTCCTTGTGGTAAAAAAATATGAAAGTTTTTTAACAGTCAGTTAGGATAACTGAAAGACGCCAGTTTTTTTTTTAAGGACCACCCTTTCGGGGAGGAGACCAATGGCATGAGCTACGCACGCCAGTGCGCCTCCTGCGCATGTCAGACTGCCTGCTATGCACTCGACTTCCGGGGTGCGAGCTGAAAAGGCAAGGAGAGAACGGAAGTGGAACTTTTTCCTGCTCTGCTGGTCTCCTGACTGTGCTGCACAGACGGTCTCTCTCTCCCCAAAGGTGGCCTTCGGTTTTGGTGAGTTTTTTATAAGGAATATAGACTAAGCTTAGACTTAAGACGATTTGTATTGTGTTTCTACTTTCCTATCCTTCTAATCAACATCACCTTGTGACTACCATAATAATAAAAGTTCTATCTAGAAAACCAAAAGCTTCTTCCATTTACTAGTCTGGGAGATAAATTAAGGGAAAGGTTAAGTAGGGGAGATTTATGATCTAATATCCAATTTTAAATCTCACATCCTTCTTTTGAAAACCAGGGCATTTATTTGCCTGCCTCCAGTACTGCAAAGTGTCTCCTATTCACAGTTATCCTTCTTTAAAAATTATTAATACTGGTTTAGCAATCACATTGGAAGGAGGCAGCTAGGTGGCTCAGTGGATAGAGGACTGGGCCTTAGAGTGAAGACCTGAGTTCAAATCTGGCCTCAGACACTTACTAGCTGTGTAACCCTGGGCAAAGTATGTAATCCTGTTTGTCTCAGTTCCTTCATTTGTAAAATGAGCTGGAGAAGGAAATGACAAACCACTCCAGCATCTTTGTCATGAAAATCCTAAATGGAGTCATGAAGCATCAGACACAATTGAAATTATTGAATAGCAATGTGAGAAAATAATAGGTTTTTGGGGGGGGGTCCCAGAGGCCCCCCACTTGAGGACCTAACTCTGGAGCCTTGCCTGATCTCTTTCAGAGCTAACTCAGAGTCAGTAAAGTTGGAGCCAGGACTCTGAATAGAGAAAATAGAGATTAAAACCACACCTACCTGTCCGCTCAGAGGGTTTGCCCTCTGAGCTCTGACCTCAGCAGGTACTGCGCATTTTAATATGGACCACCTTCAAGTCCAGTAAATGATGAATGATGCTAGCCAATTAGCTTTGAGCAGTAAGGGCCGCCTTTCCTCCAGACTGCGGGGAGCTTATGCTCTCTCATGGGCTCTCTTGGCCTCAGATGCTAGAGGAGGCAGACACACTGCTTTCATTCTCTTCTTTCTCTAACTAGGTATTTAGGGCCGTGTGCTCTTTCTTTACTAACATTTAGTATGCTTTAATAAATGCTTAATGCCAAAGACTGATGCGATAGCCTCTACTTTATAAGTAATAATATATTAGAAACCCCAGCTAAGTTACCTAAAACCTAGAACAGAGATAGGCATCCCCATATATTTTCAAACACCACAGCAGCTTCTTGACTCCAGGCCCAGAGTTCTAAGCCACTGTACTACCTAGATGACTAGTAGATGAAATAAGACTTAAAAAGTATTAAAATACAAAATAGATTTAGCAAATGTATATACTCCCATGGCTTTTACTACCACCTCTATGTGAATTCCCTCAAATCTGTATCCTTTATCAAACTCTTCACTGAGCATCAGTTTCACATTTTCAATAGTCCATTGATTTTACATTTATGTCTTTAATTCAACATATCTAAAACTGAACTCATCATCTTCTCCCTACTTCCTGACCCTCTTTCCAACTTCCCTATTTCCTATGATGGTACCATCATACTCTTAATCACCAAGGTTGATGAGAGGTATGCACAGACTATTAAACAAGGTTGTTTCCATTTGTGGGAAGGCTCAGGAAAAGCATCATAGAGGAAGTGGCATTGGGGCAAGATCTTGATAGGATTTCAACTGGTGGAGGTGTGAGATCATTTTGGTGTGGGTTGTACATAAGTAAAGGGACAGAAAAACAAAAGCCAAACTGAAAGAATCTGTCAAGATACCAGAGGTCTAAATAGACAACCATGTCTGGTGCTCTGTTAGCATAAGAAAGGCAGTGAAGCTGAACAGGAAATCCCAGATTTTTTTCTAGATTCTTTCCAATGGGGAAATGAGGAGGCAATGATTGTTCATTATGGAAGCTGAGTCAGGGTTTGGGATTGCCACTGAAGCTAGGTGTCAAAGATGCATTGAGGACAAATGAAGGACAGAGAAGACTAGAAGATGGAGCAGAATTTGGAACAGGTTGGTGAGGAGAGAAGTTGCTGCAAAGTTTGAGATCAAAGTCAAAAGGCTAGGGGTGGTTTATAATCCAAGTTTGAAAGGTAATACAGATATTCAAAAATTCAAGTCAGTCAGTTTAGCTTGATGTCCTAAACTTGACCTTGACTTTAATTTCAGGCCTTGTAATAAGTGATCTGTGCTACAAGCCTGCTTCAACTCCCACTTCATTCCCTTCTCTTCTTCCCTGTCCTTAATTTGCTCATAACCTAGTGTTGACATCTACATGGAATGTTAACCCCCACCCTGATTAAACTACTTTGACAGAATATAATTGTAATCTCAATTCTCTATTGCAGATATATAGAATTCATACAAGAGTAAAGGCCCCTGGAGAAAAGATTATTTAAATATGTCTTCAGGAACACATCCTCCATGACAATGAAAATGCCTTTGGTAGATATATTTTTCCCTGTATGATACTTTAAAGTCTTAAAGCAAATTATCTTCATGGTGGTTGTTTCTGTTAAGAGATCATGTACTATCTTTATTTTTTGTGGGGGGGCAGGGCAATGAGGGTTAAGTGACTTGCCCAGGGTCACACAGCTAGAAAGTGTCAAGTGACTGAGGCCAGATTTGAACTCAGGTCCTCCTGAATCCAGGACTGGTGCTTTATCCACTGCACCACCTAACTACCCCTAATCATGTACTATCTTAACATTTGCACTGGACATACCTTGATCAAAAAAAAAAAAATTTTAAGATCACATTTTATTCCACCAAGGTGTTTTTTTTAATATTATCAAATGATGAATGCAGTTAGAGTCTATATTTTGTTCACTACTCCTTCCATTATTTGTAAGACTATACGTTTGTGGTCTCCTAGAGAAAAAGATTTCTTTTTTAAATTGCACATTTCTTTCTCCTGGTTTCATAACAGATACTCACCACAAGTACATAAAGCATTTTATAGAAATGAGAAAGTTGATGCACTTTCCATCTTTTTGTTTATTTGTTTGTTTGGTAATGGTGCCATCTGCCATCTTGGAATCTTTCTTTCTTTACAAAAAATCTTGAAAAATAATCCCTGGAGGAATTTTCAAATGTCTTGCTTATGGTATATATTTGTTCTGTATTTGGTCAAGACCACCAATTGTTATCAATTCCATCAGAAGTGACATTTTAGTTCATAAAGTACCTTGGCTACTGATATGGTGTAGTCCAAATGTGGTAGTTCCATCATCACTGATGATAATTACAGATGTCTTACACAAAGGCCAAATGAAGAGGGAAATCTATAGATGGTGGGGTATGTAAGATGTTCCTCTTTGAAGACAATGTTATGGCGGGGGCATCAATCCCAGGAACACTGAGACTACAATAAGATCTATAATCACTCCCTCCAAAATGGCCTTATAATATAAGGAAGAACTAAATATATATATAGAAATGAATAATGCCCATATTTTGACATGCTGTTAAATTGACATCATATCGATTTGGTCAGTCAATATATAAAGCTTGGACTGATAGTAGAAATGGATAATGAGTTTGTCTTAGAGTTGAATAAGAAGAGGAAAGAAGTCTGGAATGAATTTTAGAAACTGTAGCTTTCTCACTCTGGAAGATCCTCTTACTGTGCCATTTCCCCTTTCCCACTGCTAAACATTTCCTACAGCATCTATTTTGAAGAGAGGCTTAGGCTTGACTATCTTCATTCCTTCCCTGTCTTTTCTTCTGACTTTCTAGATTTTATCACCATGTTTCAATTCCTGGGACCTCTTCACCTTGGAATATCCATTGGCCACTACAACCTTTTCATCCTGGAAAAATATTCTGCCATATCAGTTATTTTCTAAAAATGATGAGTTCCTTCTGTGTCTCCATTCTGAAGACCAGTATTGCTATCCTTCACTTCCTTCTCAACATTACTTATACCTTTCCTGGATTTGATACCATTCCTCCCACTTCCCTCCTCCCTCTAGGGCACAAGTAGCATAATGTAGTAAGGAGTTACTATCTAACAAAGACTCCTGAAAAAAAAGTGGTACCACTCTGGCAAAAATTCTATTTAGACCATCATTTCACACCATACACCTAAGTTCCAAAGAAGCACATGACCTACTTATAAAAGGTTATGTCATAAACAAATTAGAGGCACAGAAGAGATATCTTTCAGAAGTATGAATGTAACAAATGTTCTTAACTAAGCAAAGAATAGAGAGGATCATGGGAGATAAAATAGACAATTCTCTCTACATAAAATTAGGGGGAAAATACAATTTTTTAGAAAATTTCTCTGAAAAAGTTATTTTCTTTTTTTTCTCAAGGAAATACTTTTCAATTTTAAAAAATAATACACATTTTTATTTATAATTTTGAGTTCCAATTTTTATCCCTCATTCCCCCCCTCCCCTATCCCCTCCCTGAGATGGTAAGCAATTAGATTTGGGTTATACATGTACAATTATTTAAAACATTACCATATTAGTTATTTTGTACAAGAAAACTTGAATAAAAGAAAAAAATGAAAGTGAAAAATAGCATGAATCAGTTTGTGTTCCATTAATATCAGTTCTTTCCTTGAAGGTGATAGTATGTTTTATCAATAGTCCTTTGGGATTGTCTTGGGTCATTGTATTGTTGAGAATAGTTAACTCATTCACAGTTCTTCATTAAACAATATTGCTGTCTCTGTGCACAATGTTCTCTTGGTTCTGCTCACTTCACTATACATCATTTCATACAAGTCTTTTCAGGCCTTTCTGAAATCATACTGATTATCATTTCTTATAGCACAATAATACTCCATTACGATTATATGCCACAGTTTGTTTAGCCATTCTTCAATTAATGGGCATTCCTTTGATTTCCAATTCTTAGCCACCATGAAAAGAGTTGCTATAAATATTTTTGTACAAATAAGTTATTTTCTCTTTTGGAGGATGTAAAAGTTATCATTTTCAAGATATATAGGGAAAACCATTTCCCAACAGAAAAAAAAATTGTTCAAAGAAAAAATGAGAAAGTTCTCAAAAGAAGAAAGGAAATCAAAAATCATATTTAAAACATCTCAAATCACTAATAAGAAGAGAAATGCAACAGCTCTGAGGTTCCACTTCATACTTAACAAATTACCAAGGATTACAAAAGGGGGAGGGGGTTAATAGTTGTTAGAAGACCTATTGTTATACAGGAATACTATTGTTGGAACTGTGAATTTATATTCTGGAAAGCAATCTAGAACTATACTCCCTAAAATCCTAAACTTTGAGTCAAAGATGATGCCATTAGGCATATACCTCAAAGACATCAAAAAGAGAGGATACATTTAGTTATAACAAAGAAATAGAAAAATAATGGTTGTCCATTATTTGGAGAATGTAGAACAAATTATGATATAATAATGTAATGGAGTATTTTTATTGTGCAAGAAATTATGAAAGGGATGAATCCAAAGAAACCTGGGAGGACTTTTATGTACTGATACATAGTGAAGTCAACAGAACTTACATAACAGTTTATATAATGTCTACAAAATAGTAAAGGTAAACAACTTTGAAAGACTTAGCAACTATATTCAATGCAATGACTAATTATGTTCAAAAGCCTGATGACAAAGCATGCTTTCTACCTCTTGACAGAAAAGTGATTGACTAGAGGTGGAAAAAGAGGAATAATATGTGGATTTGTTTTCTTTGACTCTACTTATATGTTATATGGGAAGGCACTTATTATTGATAGGGGAGGAGACTTATGGAGTAACATAGAAGTGATAGTGATACCCCCCAAAAGAGAGAGAGAGAGAGAGAGAAGAGTGCCAATAGATTATTTAAAAAGACACAGAGGGGGCAGCTAGGTGGCACAGTGGATAAAGCACCAGCCCTGGATTTAGGAGGACGTGAGTTCAAATCCAGCCTTAGACACTTGATGCAGACTAGCTGTGTGACCCTGGGAAAGTCACTTAACCCTCATTGCCCCACCAAAAAAAAAATGCACAGAAGAGAACAGAAAGAAGCAGGGAAGTGCTAATCAGTTTATCAATAAGCATTTATGAAGCATGTACTATATGCCAGGTACCGTGTTAAATACTGAAGACACAAGAAAGGCAAAAATAATCCCCATCACCAAGGAGCTCACAATTTTTTTAATTAACATTTTTTATTAGCAAGTACTTCTTTTCTATCAATCTGTTCCCCTCCCCAACACAACTTTTGTGTCTTCAGACCTTTTTCTCCTACTTGAGAAAGAAAGTCCCTGCAACAAATATGCTTAATCATGGAAAACAAATTCCCACATGGGCCATGTCTAAAAATGTGTCCCATTCTGCATATTGAGTCCATCACTACTCTTCCAAGTGATGGATAGAATTCTTCATCATTGATGTTCTGGAATGTTGAAACTAACATACTAAATTTGAAATATACTTTTTTGTTTGGATGGTTTTTGGTTTTGGGTTTTTGCAGGGTAATGAGGGTTAAGTGACTTTCCCAGGGTCACACAGCTAGTTACATGGCAAGTATCTGAGGCTGGATTTGAACTCAGGTCCTCCTGAATCCAAGGCCAGTGCTTTATCCACTGTGCCACCTAGCTGCCCCCGAAATATACTTTTAAAAACTAAATTGTACATAGTAGAGATTCATACTTTCATAAGTAGGCCCCTTTTTCTGTTCTTTGTACAGAGAAATGTTCATGTTTGTTGGTGTTTGTCACTTTCATAATAATAAGGAAAAATGTTTTAAAGCAGATAAGTTGAGAATGAAAAGGAATGATTTCCTATTTCTAATATATACATATATCTGTTCATATAATTATATAATTTTAAATATCTGCTGCCTGCTTTAGGTCTTATAGATATTCTTGCCTGAAGGAAAAGATGTCCTCAAAAAATCATAGTGATTCCCTACTGTCCGGCAAGTAAAGTTTTATTTTTACTGGCATTTTTTTGCTTGACATTCAAGGTCTTCCATAATCTAGTGTCATCCTACCTTCTTAGCTTTGTCTCATGAATGTCTCCAATTCAATTTAACAGACAATTAATAAATGCCTACTATTTATTAGACACTGTGCTAGATTCTGGGGTTATAAAGACAAAAGTGAAAATGTTTTGCTTCAAGGAGACTGAATTTTGTTGAGGAAAAATAACATATATGGGAACAATTTTTAACTGAAAACAAACCAAATATATACAAGATATTTACTGGGGATAGGGTGCTAGTGACTAGAAAGACCAGGATGTGCTTCTGATAAGGGGTAACACCTGAGCTGATCTTTGAAAGAAGTTAGGGATTATATGAATCAGAGGGATGGAGGGATTTTATGGGATGCCTATACAAAGGCATGGAGCTGGAAGATAAAATGTTCTATAAAACTGCAAAGAGAGTCACGAGTCATATGTGAAGCGCTAGGAAAGGCAAACCAAAAAGGTTTTATTTTAGCTTTGAGACATGAGGGAACTACTGGGATTTTTAAGGCAAGAAAGTGATATAGTCAGATTTGTACTTTCTGATTATCAGTGGGCAGGTATGTAGGAAGTGGATTGGAGAGGAGAGACACTGGAGACAGGGAGACTAATTATGAATCTATTACAATAGTCCACAAAAGAGGTTATGAGGACCTGAACTAGAATGGTCGTCCCTATGATGTTAAATTAAGGCTCTCCATTATATCCAGGACTATGATGGACAAATATAGTTTCTTAGAGGTGACTAACAGCAAGGGAATAGATTAGGAGAATGAGAATCTTTTTTAAATACATTACCATTCTATAGAATTCTGTAGAATTCGCTGAGAAACCTTTGTGGAAAAAATATGAGTCTCGGCATATTGTTTGAATCAAATTGACCATATTATCTTTCTTTTGAAAAGTAGCCAAGAGCTCTTCATTGATTTTTGAATTTTTCATCTCAGATATTAAAATTGAATTAGACAAAACTAATTATTTTTCCTGAGGCTGTATTAGTGAAACTGGTTTGGAAATAACTCAGCAAGGGAATAATGTAGCTTTACCTTGGCCCAGGTGCTCATAAAAGGCTAAAGTGAAGCTGATATGGACCATCTTGAAAAATAACAATGACAATAAATGTGGCCCATGAAACATGAAAGAGGGACTGGCATTCTGCCAGATGGAGAGAGCCTAGTGACAAGGCCACTGAGATTTTAAGTAGCAGGAAGAAGACATTTTTTTAGACTCAAAAAGAATTCAGCATTAGTACACTGCTTTCTGTTCTCACTAACTCCATTGCTACTTCAAATAGCTATGCATTTTTATCAAATCAAGACTTTGATGATGGTCACAACATGACTCACCCTGAGGGGTCAGAAAGAGAAGGTGGTGGAGCATATGGAAGAAGATTATGGAGCATGAATCTTGGAAATAAAATCATCAAAACTCCAAGTGCTAGCATTTTGCAGACAGCATCCAAACAAAATCTGCTGGTTTTAGTTTGTAGGGTGTTTTTTTTTTTCTGGAAAAGAAATCAATTATTACATTTTCACCAATTAAGGGAATTTCAATTTTAAAAGGATCTAACTGCATGCCAATTGCCCTATTTAAAAAATGAAAACTTTATCCAGGGTATCTAATAGCTAGTCTCTAATCTCTATCCTTGGAAACTTGGAGGCGGTTGATCTTTCTAGTTAGTCATAATTCATAATTGCATGTATGCAAATACTATAATCATTAGCTTAAAATTCTCTGATACTGTGTTCTCATTCTCAATGCATAGGGAATTATTGCTCAGAACAAGTGTCTCAGAGAGTATTTCATATGCATTTCCTAATGCAATGGGGGGGGGGGGAAGCAACAGAGATGTATTATGTTCCAGAGCAGGAATTAGCATCTAGAAACATAGAATGTCAGAGTTGAAAGGTACCTTAGATCACATCTAGACAAACCCTCTTCTTTTACAATTGGGAAAAATAAAGGCCAGTTAAGGAAAATGATTTGTCCAATGTTACACAATATTCTAGTCCAGTCTAGTGACTCAGGTTTGGAATTCAAACATAATGAAATACTTGTGGACCAAAAAATGCAATTAAAATGACTTTATTTATAACAAAGGATTAAGAGACTTATACTTACCATAAATAAACACTGATCCCCTCCACCTCTGCCTTTGTCAGGGCAGTAATGCTGGATCAAAAAGATGTCCCACATAGCAGTGGGAACTCTACCAAATCTCAGAAATACCAGCTATGAACTTCCTATAGGCTATGGTTTTGTTGTTATTGTTGTTATTAAATCACTAGTCCTCCAGACTAACCAAATCTCAAGGATGGTCTCCTTGCTTTTTTTTAAGGGAAACCATCCCAATATATTTAGAATGAATGTTGTTCCTATCACATTCAATCTTTTAGTGATAAGGACCTAAAAACCCTCTTGGGGACCTTTGACCACTTAAAAGACAACTCAGATATTTAGAAGAAGCAATACTGGAGGAAGAACTTAATAAAAATAATAAAAGATTAAAACATCCAAAGATATAATTGTCTCTTTAAAAAAGTATAGGCCAGGGGCAGCTAGGTGGCGCAGTGGATAGAGCACCGGCCCTGGAGTCAGGAGTACCTGAGTTCGAATCCGGCCTCAGACACTAAACACTTACTAGCTGTGTGACCCTGGGCAAGTCACTTAACCCCAATTGCCTCACTAAAAAAAAAAATATATATATAGGCCATTCAAGGGGGATAATAGGAGGTGATTCACAATAGATCTCTTGATATGAAACATTAATGATAAACAGGAATAGCACCAGGAATAACTAAACAGATGAAATTGTCACTGTTCTCCATCATGGGTCAAAGCCATATAAAGCAACATAGCTAAAAGGCCATAAGCTCGTTGCATGCAACCTGTCCTGAAATCTAAGTTGATAATGACACCCCTCACTCACCACCCATCAGCCAAAACTTCTCCTTCCCCAGAGTCCCCATTAAAGGGATAATGCTAAATACTTGATCATTTGAGGCCTCTGCTGAACAATGGTACCAGGTGGCGCAGTGGATAAAGTGCTGGGCCCCCAATGAGGAAGACCTGAGTTCAAATCCAAACTCAAGTACTTACTAGTTGTTTGATCCTGGGCTGTCACTTAACTTGTCTACCTCAGTTTCCTCAACTGTAAAATTGGGATAATATTAGCATCTATCTCACAAAACTGTTGTGAGCATTAAATCAAGTGCTATTTGTATAAAAACTGTAATGATTGGAATGATGCCACCTACTGGAGACTTACTATAGGAAAGCTCCACCATGAGGAAAATGCCTCAGAGGGCAAGGCCATGTGGCTTTTCCTTGGCATCAGGAAGTGACGTTTGCTCATGGGTGCTGTCTATCAAGGCTACCCCCCAATCAACTTGAGGAGCCTCCTATTTTCTGGGAGGAGACAAGAAGGAGGAAAGAGGGCCTACTCGGAGAGTGCTCTCTCTTTTGGGTTCCTGACTTGATGGTGGTGGTGGTGGCGGCAGAGAACTTCACAGGAAATTTGAGGAAAGATAGGAATGCCAGGCTGTTGGAATTCTGTTCTCAATCTTTTTCTTTTTTTTTTCAATAAACCCTTAAAAACCTAAACTTGTTTTATTAGTGATTTTAGTCAGTTTCCCCCAAAACTGGGGGAACAGATTAGAATCCACATTTAGAATCTTAAAATACACAAAACAAAACAAAAAATGTGCTTCACCTGTGTTTGTACAGGGTGTGCCAAAAGTCACAAAGGGGTTTCAGTTTGTAATAACTCCTTTATTTTTTTAAAATTTACAATGCCATAGCATCATATACACTATATATAGGAAATGAATTTATATTATGTGTGAAAAAATCAAATCTTATAAATGGCAAAAAAATAAAGAAAAAATATTCAAAAAGTTATTAAAATATTGTGACTTTTGGCCCTCCCTGTACATAAATGCTTATTATTATCTTTCTGTGAAGACTAGATGAAGAGGCTCCCTTACCTTCATCCAGGGACTCAAGATTCCCACCAAGTCACCTGAAGAATCCTCTTTCTTCCAGATGAATGCACATTCCTATGAGAATTAAAAAAAAAAAGACCACGATTTTAACTCCCCTAAAACATTAGCAAAGCATAATCTTCCCAAATCCAACTATCTGATTCCTCAAGTACTTTCTAGAAAAGAGTTGTCTGAATCTTCCTGGGGACAAGGATACATGGCAATTAAGGGAAAATGAATCATTTCCCTAGGACATGTGGAACCTTCTGGGGGAGCAAAAGCATTAAGACACATGTCCAGGATGGAATATGGAAAGAATAGAGAAGTCAACAAAGATTGTTAAATGTAGTCCATCTCTATCAGAAGAGTTTTCCCAGAGGACTGATCTAAGAAATCATTGAAGAGCAGTTCTACCAATTCATCATAGACTACTACTTCTGAGAGGCTAGTCATTCAACCCTAGTTGATTAGATTGAGATAAAGTATTACTTAAGGTCTTAATATGTGCCAGGCACTGTGCTAAGCACCAGGAATTCAAATACAAGCAAAAAGAATGACAGGTTCTGCCCTCAAATAATTTACATTTTCTGATGGATGAAAACAAAAATAAAATGGTAGGAGAAGGGATGGAGGGGAAGAATGGAAAAGTAATCTGCATCATTGAGTCCTTGGAACTTCTATCTGAGGTGGAACTTACCAGTGAGAGAGAGACTACATTAATCAGGGATATGCTGATGAATTTGATATTTCAAGAGTCCATTTTAGTGCTCAAGAGTACCAGCTACCGGAGAATGAAACAGGTAATGGAAAACTCAGTGAATGTGATGGCAGCAGGCCAAATCTTGAACCCACCTCATGGTAAAATAGGTATAGACTCAATGGTACAGGAGTGGTAGGGAGAGTCCATAAGGAAAAAGAATATATCCTGTAAGAGCATTAATAATATTTACTGAAGTGGTAGATTTGATTGGCACCACAAATGCCATATGCTGAAAAAGCACCAACTGCATTAAGGGCAAACCTTTGGCCCTGAGACGGGGGAAGAGAAATAATATGATCACTTTATTAGTCAGAGGCTAGTCAGGAAACACATTGGATCATTCTATACTGCTCTTTCAAAGGTGGGCTGCCTAATGAGCTTGAGGAACATTCTTGAACAGCAATAGTTGCCTTGTCCTTAATTAATAAGATCATGACTTCCATGTCCTTATTGATAATGGACCCAATACCCAATTTCTGCCTTTCTTGGAAGGATCTTAATCTGATTATATAGCACACAGAGAGTATTGGAGGTTTCTTGTGAGGCACTAATATGCCTCACAAATAATTGTATACAGTAAGAAGCATCATATCCTGATCCCCAAACCCCAGATCACCTAATCTGGCAGACAATCAGGGACATCAATTCCCCACATACTGTTTCTTTTTTTAATACCCCTAGTTTTCTGCAACAACTAAATGCAGAGGACAGCCTCCTTAAAGGAAAACCATCCTAGCCTATACAAAACAATGAGCCTACTATATAACACAGTTATATAATTGCCAGGTCAGGCATTTCTGGAATTCAAGTTTTCTGATACTCATCTTAGTGATCTTTCTTTTATACCACATTTCTTGAAAGCTTGAATGCCACCAATACCATTTAGTGTGACTTCTCTGTCCCACACCTCAGTTTTTCTGGCTATACAAATTCTATACATGATCTCTTCTATTGACAAACCAAACAATATATAGTATAAAAAGTCACTGAGATGTTACATGCTCTGAAGAAGAAAAGGAATATGTGACCAACATCTCACACCATATACCAAGATAAGGTCAAAATTGGTATATGATTTAAACAAAGCAAATTAGGAGAGAAAGTGATAATTTCCCTGTCAGATCTATGGAGAATGGTAGAATTTATGACCAAAGAAAGGATAGAAAACATTATGAAATGCACAATGGATCATTTTGATTACATTAAATTAAGAAGGTTTTGCACAAACAAAATCAATGCAACCAAGATTAGAAAGAAAGCAGAAACCATTTCTACAGCCAATTTTTCTGATAAAGGCCTCATTTCTAAAATATAAAGAGAACTGAGTCAAATTTATAAGAATAAAAGTCATTCTCCAATTGGGAAATGGTCAAAGGATATGAACAAGCAGTTTTCAGATGGAGAGATTAAAGGTATCCATAGTCAGATAAAAAAATGCTCTCAATCACTATTGATTAGAGAAATGCGAATCAAAACAACTTTGAGGTACCATCTCACACCTATCAGATTGTTTTGTTGTTGTTGGTGGTGGTGGTGGTGTTTTGTTGTTGAAGCAATTGGGGTTAAGTGACTTGCCAAGGGTCACACAGCTAGTAAGTATCAAGTGTCTGAGGCCGGATTTGAACTCAGGTCCTTCTGAATCCAGGGCTGGTGCTCTATCCACGGTGTCATATAGCTGACCCACACCTATCAGATTGGTAACTTGACAGAAAAGGAAAATGATAAATATTGGAGAAGCTGTGGAAAAGTTGGAACACTAATGCATTGTTGGTGTAGTTGTGAACTGATCCAACCATTCTGTAGAAAAATTTGTAACTATACCCAAACTGTATAAAACTGTGTATACCCTCTGATACAGAAATACCACTACTAGGTTTGTATCCAAAAGAGATCATAAAAATGGAAAAGGACCTACATATACAAAATATAGCAGCTCTTTTTGTGGTAGCAAAGAATTGGAAATTGAGGAGATGCCCATCAATTAGGGAATGGCTGAACAAGTTGTGGTATATGAATGTAATGGAATACTATTGTGCTATGAGAAATGATGAGCAGGTAGATTTCAGAAAATCCTGGAAAAACTTATATGAACTGATACTGAGTGAAGTGAGCAGTACCTGGAGAACACTGTATACAATAAAAGCAACACTGTGCAATAATCAACTATGATGAACTTAGCTCTTCTTAGCAATGCAATGATACAAGATAATTCCAAAAGACTCATGATGGAAAATGTTCTCCATATCCTGAAGAATAACTATGGAGTGTGAATGCAGATTAAAACATACTATTTTCACTTTTTTGTTTTTGTTTCTTTCTTGTGGTTTTCCCCTTTTGTTCTGATTCTTCTTTCACAACATGACTAATGTGGCAATATGATTTTTTCCTTTGGAATATATTTAACATGATTGTAATGTACAACCTATATCAGATTGCTGCTGTCTTAGGGAGGAGGGAAGGAAGGGAGGGAGGAAGAAAAATTTGGAACTCAAAATCTTACAAAAATGAATGTTGAAAATGGTATTTACATGTAATTATAAAAAATACTATTAAGATGTAAAAGAATAAAAGGAACATGCAAATATTAGAAAAAAGAGCTTAAGGCCTTAAATTTCCTAATATTTTCTTTTTTAATATTGAATTAAATGGATTGTTTTTGATGAATAAAAATTATGGTCTCTCTATTAGATTCCCTACCCCCACCTCACATTGGAAAAGAAAAAAAGTAAAAATAGACAAAGAAAGCCCTAATAACAATAGTGTATAGTCAAGCAAAACAATTTCCCTTACTGGTTATATATACTTATAAACATGTACGTAAGTATGTATGTATGTTTATATATGTGTGTACACACATGTGTGCATATATGAATAAAATTTATCTATTTATGTGTGTATTAATGTTGCATAAAAAACATATACAGATGTCTGTGTGCATGTCCATACCTATATGTAGCTGTGTATAATCTGCCCTTCTCTCTCTCTTTCTGTGTGTGTGTGTGTGTGTATGTGTGTGTGTGTGTGTGTGTGTGTGTGTCTTTTGTTTTGTACCCTGAGCTTATCACCTCTCTGTCAGGAGGTAGATAGAATGCTTTATCTATCATCTGTACTCTGAAATCATGATTAGTCTTTACATTGATTAAAGCTCTTTCAAAACTGTTGGTCTTTACAATGTTGTTATCAACTAGCATTTTCATTTGTACACACCAGAGTGATAGTATAATTTGTCTTCACAGTAGCAATGCATAGCAACCAAGGAACCATGCAAAAGTCTTATTTTAATATATTTATTCTGTGGCAGCTTTTAGAACCATATAACCTCAAAATCTCTATCTTCTAGGGCACACTTTTCTCCAAAAAGGCCCTTTTAGATACTGTTACCTTATGGCTTTGATGCACTTTGAGCGAAAATGTGATTATGCCCCCATCTCACAAATTTCTCAATGAAGGGTGCAAAATGAAGCTGTTGGATTTAAGGTGGTTCAGTAGAAGGTGTATCATTAGACCACCCCTCACCCATTCATAATGACCTCATTCAGATTTCACATAATCTAATCCAATCCTTCCTATTCAAACTATCAAGGGTTTAATTAAGCTTCACTGTGGTAAGCAGATGGCACTGTGGTAGGTACTGAAAAGTATTTGTCCCCAAGGAGGTTACTTTCTAGCAGAATAATACTTTTTTTTTTTTACAGCTTTCTCACCCACTTAGTATGTGACTTTGTGTATTATAGCTATCTATATTATTGTCTTATCCTAGATATACTAAGAATATGGAATACTGCTTTGCCCTCAATTAAATGCATTCCATGGGTGCTGGGACTTTATCTCATCTGAATATTAAACCAGATGATACAATGATAAGAGCTTCTAAGAACAGTTAGTCTACGGTAAATAATTTTTAGTTTCAAATTGCACTCCTGATGTTTATTCCTTAATGAAAGAGCTACAAAGAAGCTATATATACAAAAGATTGACAAACTTCCTTCCAAAATGGACCATAAATCTCTTCCAAGCTCTCACCAATTCTGGCCTCTCAGGAACACCTAGAACACTGAATAATCCAATCTCCCCCAATGAGGAGAGTTTTATGCAAATGGTTGACCCTACCTTACAATTTCCTTTCTTTTTTTTTTTTTTTAAATTATTTAGGAGAAAGACAGACATGATTCCAGATCAGTTCCCCCGTCTAAGGAGAGTAGCATGACCAAGCATTATGACTCCAATCTCCTTCTCCCCTTCTGACAGGAATCCAAATCTCTCTTGGGTGGAGAAGACTATAGAACTATCTTCATGCCTCACTGTGAGTCACATCTAAACAAGTATTTCTCATGTGGACACAAAACCAACATGGGAAACATGCACATATAGAATTATACAGTTATATAAACTATAACTTTCATATCATTGTGTTAAGAAAGGTTTTCTTTCTTTTTTTCCTTTGATTTTTTTTTCTTTTTTGGTTTATTCTGAATTTAACACATACCAAATAAAATTAGCATTTCAATACCTCACTGTAGATCAGGAGGGAATTGTCAGTAAAGTGATTAATTTCTATTGTGTAGTACTTACTTTTCTTTTTAAGTATAGCTAAAATAAAGGAATGTTCAAACTGGTGTAGTTTTCTCACCCCTCTCTTGCCAATTAGATTGTAAGATCCTTGAGGACAGTGACTATTTTGCATTTGAATCCTTGATGCCTTAGCACAGTGCATGGCACAATGGTGCTTAAATTTTATTGGCTAACATGGAATTGTCTCTATTTCCAAGAACATTTTAGGTAACATTTATAGGAATTGTAACAAAGAAAAAAAATTTGCCTCAAATTGTCTTGTTGTAAAAGATGTGCTTAAGGGAGTGTGTGTATGGGAAAGAGACACTGTACCAGTTTGGATATTTTTCTATAAAAGTTATAAATGTTTCATAATATTAAATGATAGGTTAATAAAATTAATATTAAATTAATAAAATTTATTGCTGATAGATTTGTGAATGAAATGAGTACAGTATTAAGGTATTTTTTTTCCTTTGTCATGTCTTTTTACAGGTGAAGAAATTGGAGCTTAGAAAAGCTAAATTACTTGCCTAAAATTACATAATAATAAAGTAAGCTAAGAATTTACGTTTTCAGACTCTAATGATCTTTCCAATATACTACATGCTGTCTCATTTCTAATAAACCATTAAAATATTTCTATTTTATTTTTCATATCACCTTCATTCCTGAATATCCTTCTCCTCCATTCCCTATATGGTAGGCCATTCTTCTTTTTGTTTTTCCTTCTTTTCTTTCTCTTTTATTTCCTAACCTTGAAATATATTTCCCCAATATATTTTTATCCTCTTTTGTGCCCATAATTGTACTGGTCATTGAGTAATTAAGGTATATGTTGACTTAATCTGGAGGATCTCATTGAATTCTTCAGAAAGATTTCCAACTTCCTCACCATCAGCAACAGATGATTGGGATCAAGTATTCTATTTCTCTCTCTCTCTCTCTCTCCCTCTTTCTCTCTCTCATTTAGAATTTTATTTTCCAAATTACATGCAAAAACAAATTTTGACATCAATTTTTTAAAACTTTGTGTTCCAACTTCTCTTCCTCCCTTTCTTCCCACCAACCACCCCCAAGAACTCAAGCACTTCAATATAAATTATACATGACTAGGCATGGAAAACATCTCCACATTAGCTAGGTTGTGAGAGAAAACAGATAAAAACAAAACTTCAGATTAAAGAATTGTCAAAAAAAATTGTTTCAATCTGTTTTCAGATACCATCAGTTCTTTCTCTGTAGATGGATTGTGATTTTCATAAGTCCTTCAGAGTTTTATTGGATCATTGCCTTGCTGAAAAAAATTACATGTTTCCCAGCAGATCATCTTATACTATTGCTGTTATTTTGTATACAGTATTTTTCACTCTGCTTAAGTTCATGTAAGTGTTTCCAGGTTTTTCTGATAGCATCAAGTTCATCGTAACTTTTATGTAGTACCTTAAACTTGACAAAGAATTTTAGTCACAATAGCCCAGCAAAGTAGATACCATACATTTTACCATTATACTCAATCATCATAACTGTTTCCCTCCATCCTATTCCCTTCCCATGATATTTACTCTATTTTCTATCTTCTTTTTCCCTGTTCCTCCTCAAAGGTGTCTTGTTTCTGACTGCCCCACCCCTGCTCTGCCCTCCCTTCTTTCACCCTTCCCTCCTTATCCTCTTCCCCTCCTACTTTCCTGTAGGGTTAGATAGATTATTCCTCCCAATTGGAAGGTGTTTGAGCTAATTCTGTGTTCTAAATTTTTCTTCCTCCCTCCCTCCTCAACCCTCCCTGTGAAATCAAGTAATTCAATATAAGTCATACATGTGCAGTTATGCATACAATCTTCACCTTCCTGGAAAGTGTTTTGCTTTTTACTGCTCACTTCCCCAATCTGCCCTTCTTTCTTTCCCCTCTTCTTCCCCCACCCCCCACTTATCTCCTGTCCCTCCCACTTTCCCTCAGGGCAAAAATATCTTACTATACCCACTTGAATATGTATGTTATTCCCTCTTTGAGCCAATTCTGATTATAATAAGATTCACTCACTCCCCCACTCCTTCCTCTCCCCTCCATAAGCTTTTTTCTTCTTTCCTTCATGTGAGCTACCTCTCCCCAGTCCACCTCTCCCCTTCCCCCTCCCCCAGTACATTCTTCTTTCCTCTTCTCTCCCTCTTTCTGTATAAGGGATCATACCCATACCTGCAGGAGCTCTGCCCAAAGAAATACAAATTTGTCTGCACAAATTTCATAAGATTTCTTAGGGTCTACTCAGCCCAGGTCTTATTTTGCCATTGTTTGGCTTCATCATGGCTCACGGTGGGTTTATATAGCAATTGTATCTCTTTAGGTCAGAAAACCTGAGGGTATTCTCCCCCTACCCATCACCAGTCTATTTTTTTTTAACTAGATAAAAGAGGCCTTTCTTTTCCTCCTTTCTTACCTAGCCCTAATCATTGAATGGGTGTTGCCTCAGCCAAACTGAGACCTGTGAAAGACCTTAGCTTAAAAGGCCAAGGTCTCCCACTGCATTTGGGCCATTTCCAGTTGTACTGATAACATATCTTGCCATTGAACCAAGTTCGTTTGGGAGGAGAGAATGAGGCTGGTGACTTTGCACAGCCCTCCCTCACTTAAATCCAATTCATTTCAAGCCATGACATGTGACATGGTTCTCTTCAAGAATGAAGGACAAATAACAACAGCAAATCTATACCTGTTCCCACCTCTGCAGAGAAGAGAAAGAGACATATTTTCTCACCTCTTCCTTGGAGAAAATCTTGGACATTACAATTACAAAGCATAAAAAAAGACCAAAAAAGACATAAAAATAATTTTATTTTATTTTTTTTAAATTTTTCCATAGTTACTCTATTTTGCTTTACAGTCTGCTTCTGGCTTACTTATATTTTTATGTCAGGCCACATGTCATGGGCCCTCTTCTATAAGAACCTTTAAATTTGATACAGCTGGCTAGCTCTTGCTTACACACAAGTAGTGAGTGCTACTTAGCATGGCAATGCCTATCTTTAACTGTTTACTACACCATCCTAAATTTCCTCAGTCACTCAACCCTGAAAAGTTGAAGTCATTATAAATGCCCCTTGTCCAATCAGTCATTAGTTCCTGTTTATCCTTCCCTCCCTCATCATGTGTCTTTCAGTTCTTTCCTTTCCATTCCCACACCTACCAATTTAATTCAGGCCCTTATCATTTCATGCCTAAGCTACTACAATAGCCTCTTAACTGGTCTCCTTGCCTCTAAGATTTACTTCTTCTTATCCATTATGCACACTGCTACTAGATTTATCTCCTTAAAACATCAATTTCTGGAAATCAAAGGAATGCCCCTCAATCAGAGAATGGCTAAACAATCTATGATATATGCTGGTGATGGAATATTATTAATCTATGCGAAATGAGAAGCAGGATGATTTCAGAAAGTCCTGGAAAGACTTATATGCACTGATAAAGTAAAGAGAGCAGAACCAAGACAACATTGTGCACAAAAGACAGCAGTATTGTTTGATGAAGAACTGTGAATGGCTTAACTATTCTCAGCAATACAATGATCCAAGACAATCCCAAAGGACTAATGATGAAGCATGCCATTCACCTCCAAAGAAAAAACTCATATTGATTGAACACAGACTAAAGCATTCTATTTTTCACTTTAATTCACTTTCACTTTTTCTTTTTTCAAGTTTTCTTATACAAAATTACTAATATGTAATGTTTTACATAATTGCACAGGTATAGCCTATATCTGATTGCTTGCCATCTCAGGGAGGGGGAAGGGGAGGGAAGGAGAAATAAAATCTGGAACTCAAAACTATAAATAAAAATGTTAATTATTTTTAAAAACCATCAGTTTCACCATGTTTAGTCCTGGTTCAAAATGCTTTGGTCAATCTCCATTGTCTACTGGACAAATCCTAAAATATTTATCTGTGCATTCAAGGACCACCCCAATGTGGCCTCAATTTTCCATTCTGATTTTGTTTCCACACCTCCCAAACACAAACCATCTGATCCAAATTACCATCCCTTGAGCATACCTTATGGACCTTTATTGATGCCATGCTCACCAGTTATTATGGTCATTATTATAGTTATCATTTATATAGTACCTATTATGTGTCAGGCACTCTGCAAAATGCTTTAAAAATATTATGTCATTTGGGGAGCAGCTAGGTGGCACAGTGGATAAAGCACTGGCCCTGGACACAGGAGGACCTGAGTTCAAATCTGGCCTCAGATACTTAACACTTACTAGCTGTGTGACCCTGGGCAAGTCACTTAACCCTCATTTCTCCCCTCCCCCACAAAAATATTATGTCATTTGAACTTCACAGTAACCCTGGGAGGTAGGTGCTATTATTATCCACATTTTACAGTTCAGAAAACTGAGACAAATAGAGGTTAAGTGACTTACTCAAAGTCCCTAGTGGTGGTTTAGGAGGTGGTAGAAAGATTCCTGCCCCCAATAGTCTCATTGACACTCTGTGCTGATACAAAGATTCCCAGAAAGGTTGCAAATATGAATTGTTGCATGAATAGAAATGCAAACATGTGTGGACAAGAAATTCTCAAATAGGGCCCAGATTTGGTTGAAAAACAGTTTAATCAAAGAGGAATCTAAGCCACAGAAACCAAAAGCATGATCATTTGCAAAATCCCAGCAGAGGGAATTGTTTTTCTTGCCATTCCTTCCCTACTGGGCCTTCAACCTGCAATAATCTCTCATCAAAAGGCTGATGCTTCAGGCTGGGAAAGAAAGGGCCTAATTCTTAAGAGACCCAAGGGGATCAGAGAGCTCCAGGCCTTCCTAATTAGGGACAGAGAGTCTTCCTTCTAGGTCACCCATTTCAATCTGGTCAAGGTTAAGAACTAAGCACCACTTCTGGGCTAGTTGGTGGCCTTTGTGAAACAAGTGAATGATTCAAGAGCAGAGATCAAAATCACAACTGCATGTTGCTCTTTCTATGACAGTAATTTAAAAAGTGTGAAAATAGATTGCACCATCATAGCTTATGTTTCAAGAGGACTTGGAACTTTTTCAAAGCACTTTCACATGGTCCGTTTTCTGAGGGAGACTCACAGCTAGGTGTGGATTTTGTTATTTCCATTTTGCAGAAACCAAAGGTCAAGCTACTGTAAGAAAATAATGGGGTTTTGCCAGTGCCCAAAAGCCCCAGATTGATTTGGACTGATTGGATTGACTGAGAGTGATGGATTGCACTGATTAACCCACTTAAAGTTAATTCATTTGAAGCCACACCTGCCTGACTCTGAAGAGAGTATTGTTCTCAGCTCACCTCAACATGGGACCACCCTCAAGTCCAGTGAACTAATGGATTTGGATGATGCTAACCAATTAGCTTGAAGCAGTGTGTAAAGACTGCTTTCTCACACAGTACATCTCTTGAACAGCTGGTGGTGGGAGAATTGAGGACGCTAAGCTAGATAGGGTTTTGGGGGGGTTTTCTTTTTTCTTTTTTTTTTTTTTTTGGCTTTCTGACCTAGATATTCTCTCTTTCTTCTAATAAATGCTTAATGCCCCCAAACTGGTGGTAAACCCTAGCTAGCTTTCCCTACACTTGGGATAGGAATAAGACGACCACTTATATAGTTTTACTCACCACACTACACACCCAGTTGGAGAAAAGATGCCTTCAAAATCATGACAAGAGTGCTCAAGGGAGAGCAGTGGAAGGATGTTTTGTGTGTTCCATTTCTGGCCTGTGCTTAAATGAGAGTTCACTGTCTGGTTAAGGGATCAGATCATATCTGCTTTTGAAGAAATCTAGTGTCAAGTATCACTCCCTACATTCTGTAGAGAGGAGTTGAACAATAGGTATGGATTGAGGCACATGTTGTTAGCCTAAGCCAAGGTGTTGATTTGGTATAAGGGATGCTTCTAGGGGTGTGTGTGTGTGTGTGTGTGTGTGTGTGTGTGTGTATTTGGGAAGTCATTTGGGAATTTACAGTGTTATCCCAAAAAGACCATCAATAAAACAATTGTTTAATTTAAAATTCACTCAATTATTTATTCAAATAGCAAACATTACATACTATATGCAAAGAACTATGCTAATCACTGGGAGAGATTCAAGGACTAAACAACAAATGGATTCTGCCCTCAATAGACCTTTCATCATCAAAAGGAGTCTATGGCCCAGATAAAAGAGGCAGATTCCATTATTGTACTCTAAATAGGCATTTAAAATGAAATGGATATCCAGAACAGAACTAGAAAAAGCTTTCCTTTTTTATTCTGACACATTCTGTGGTAGCCCTATTTACTGATGGTCCAAAGGAAAACTCATAGACTCCACAGACAGCAAAGAATATAAAAATAGAGTTACACTCTTCTATCTGAGAGTTCTTACATATAACAAGAGTAATATTTTATGATGGGGCAATCTCCCATGGGATCAGATCATGTACACTAAAGGGGATATCCATAATTGGTGTATTGAACACACTGAGGTGTGGGGTATAGGGAAGTGATGAGGGATAGAACCTTGCCAAAAGCCCTTATAGTAGCTTTGTTCTTTTTTTTTCTAAATTTTTGAGGCAATTGGGGTTAAGTGACTTGCCCAGGGTCACACAGCTAGTTAAGTGTTAAGTGTCTGAGGTCAGATTTGAACTCAGGTCCTCCTAAATCCAGGGCCGGTGCTCTATCCACTGCACCACCTAGCTGCCCCAGTAGCTTTGTTCTTAAGTGTCTGGAGTTCCTTAGAATTTACTTGTATCACCAGTACAGCCAAATTAATCCAGCCATCTGTGACATTCTTACAACTGTCAGTAAGATGCTGTGTCTCCTAACTAAGGAGAATGTTATGATCTGACGACGAGTAGTGCATGTTCACTTTTTTAGAATCTGTTTCTCCGTCTCTCATGGAGGAGCTGGAACACAAGTGCTGTCATGTAATGAGAAAGAGCAATTGAAGGCCAGAATCGTACAAGATTCAAATCACACTTGTCGTCGGGTCTTTTCAGCATGGGAATTTGTTGCATCTGTCAAGTGCTACGAATTCCAGGTTAGCAGCGGAGAACTAGGGGGTTGTGTGTGTGTTTTGTTGTCTTAGGAGACATTCTATCACCTCCTCAGGAGCCATGCACTGGGCTTGCTACATTTGTAATATTAATGAAAACATTTACTACTTGTGTAAAATTATATGCTATGATTGCTCTTTAGGTTGTTTGGAAACACACTACCATTAGTGTACCCTGTAGTTTCTGGCACCAACAAGGGAAGGGGCCATGAACTCACACGGACCCAAAGTTCATCTGGGGTGAGGCCATAAGGGTGGGAGGTGGAATCCTGTGCTATGAGATGGCTCAAGCTTTTACCATTCCTGATTCTTTTCCAATTCCTGTGTCATTTCAGGGAAATCTCTAAAACAGAGATTAGATATGATGTCACTCCAAAATGTGTATAACAGGTTACAGTATAGAAAAAAAATTGAATAAATAATATAGGTGTGGGACAGGAGAGCTGTTATATTTTTCCCCTCCATCACCAAAACTACACAAGGTCCAAAGGATGTTAGTCTCATTTTACATATAAGGAAAATGAGGCCCAGAGAGGTTAAGTTGTATGTGACAGAGATAGGATTTGAACCCAGGTCTTTTGATTCCAAATCCAGCACTTTTAATAAATCTCTTCATACTTGTCTGCTATAGGATATGTAGTCAGCTATCTGAAAACACTATTTGGGTTAAAACTCAAATCAGTTGATATTCAACAAAATTCCTTAGATAGAAACATTTCAAAACACAACATGTATAACAAATAAGATAACACGAAATATTGAAAATACTTTCCTTGAAGGTAAAAGTCCTTTGTAAGACTCCAGAACAGATATTTCACATTCCCCTTAGGAGACCTAGTGAACAAGGGACAGATCCCCTGATCAGCCAGGGCATGGTTTTCTTTTGTCCATTAAGTATAGGATACTATTGGCCATGAGGATTTTCAGATCTGAAAAGTATGTTATGGAAATCTCCATCCCAAATTTAGGGAACTCATCCACAAGCTTATGAATGGGACTTGTTGTTAATGTTCAGTCATATCTGACTCTTTATGACCCTGTGGACCCTACTACCCATGGGGTTTTATTGGCAAATGATACTGGAATGGTTTACCATTTCCTTCTCTAGTGGATTAAGTCAAACAGAGGTTAAGTGACTTGCTCAGGGTCACATAGCTTATAAGTGTCTGAGGCCAAATTTGAACTCAGATCTTCCTGTCTCCAGGCTATCTCTCTATCCACTGAGCCATCAAGCTGCCTACCAACAGGATTAGTAATGTGCATTTCTCAGAATCACTAATCAATGACCTTTGCTCAAGGAAAAGAACAAAATGAAGAATGCAAGGTCTCAAAGTAAAATCACAGCCTTGTCTAGACAAATGTGTCTCCTGTTGTTTTTTGTTTATTTGGTTTTTGGTGAGGCAATTGGGATTAAGTGACTTGCCCATGGTCACACAGCTAGTAAGTGTCAAGTGTCTGAGGCTAGATTTGAACTCAGGTCCTCCTGACTTCAGGGCCAGTGCTCTATCCACCGCACCACCAGCTGCCCTCCAAATGTTGCTGTGCTCAAGATGCAATCCTCTATTATAGAGGGTTGGGAAGTGGTAAAAGGGAGAGTAGCCTCCTCCCTACTCTGTTGATTGTCCAAAGAAGGAAAAACATAGATCTTAAAAGAGATACCCAAAATGACAGAGCTGTTTCCAATATGTATAAATGCACAGCTTGACTAAAATCCATCCTTCTAAACCTCAGTGGATGCTCATCTTTGACACAACCACTGAGTCACAGGGACCATAAAGAGCACAGGCAGGCTCATAATTATATCTAGCATTTAACAATTCTGGATCAAGGAGAAAACTTCTTGAAAACAGAAAGTTTCAGGTCTAGTTCTGTAGTTAGGAGGAAAAGAAAGAGGAGTTATCAAAAGCAATTATGTCCCTTAGCAAGTGACCACACCCAGTGACAAGCTCAGTGGGACATCTATACCTTGTAATTGTGTCAAGTGGATTTGGGGCACACTCGGTCAATTTCCCTGCTACATCGTGAATATTATACATACTCCCTTCTTTATTCATGGCATCCTCAGATCAAAGCAAGAAGTGACATAGTTGTCTATGTAGTACAACCACCTCAGTTTACATATGAGGAAACTGAGGTTCAGAGAGGATAAATGACTTGCCCAAATGTGACAGAGAGGATTTGAACTTAGGGCTTTGGATTGCAAATCCAGAACTTTGAATGCATATCTTCAAACTTGTCTACTTTGGGTTATGCAGGACCAGCTATTTGAAAACATCACTTAGGTTAAAGCACAGATCAATTGATATTCACTTAAATTCCTTGGATATAAACATGTCAAATACTGGATTTGTCTCTTCTACAAAAGAATCATACATCTTCAGTGTGGGCACAGTGAAGGCAGATTGAGGTTGACAGAAGCAGGGCTCAAAGAGTTTTGGACAGGATGTTTATGAATAATTTCAGGCATGGCAGGCAGAAGGGATGTGTTCCAGAGTCAATCGGCATTTACCTCCCTTAGCCTTCAGGGAACTCCACTTTGGGTGTGGCCCTGGAGCTAAGATACTTATAGTTTCCAGATGGATATTTTCTGAGGATAAAAAATTCTAGGTATGACATTTGCCCCATATGACCGTTGCCCCAAGGTAAGAATTTGTTTTTCCAGACTATGCAGCTAACTACCAAGAGCTTATTTTTTAAAATCTTAATTAATTTTTTCTTTTTTGCATTTAGGCTTTTAGTTTCAGTTTCAGTTTGTTCAAGGGAGGGTAGATAGCAAGAGGGGTAGATTATTTTTAAAATTATTTTTCATTGAAAAAAAAAGACAAAGTTTTAAAAAGAAAATCCCAGGTATAAGAGGCTCCTGAGAAGAGACAAGGAAGAAGAGGATGCCAAACAGAAGGAAGGGATACAACTAAGATGTAGATGGCTTTGTCTAATGGAGAGAGAATTGGTTTAAAAAAAACAGAGATTTTTCTGGACAACACCCAATGGATTAGAGCTGGAAGAAGTTGGATGATACCAGAGGGCCTTCACTCCTTACACTCTAACCACCTCGACCATAAAGAACTTAACAATTCAACAAAGCACAAAATAAAAAAGTCTTTTAAAAATTAGTTTCTACTAAGGGATGATATTTACTGTGAATATAGAGCAAAGTCAGAGATTAAAGAGCTTTCTCCCACAATACCTAGGGACATTCTCTCCTCTTTGCCATCTTAGTCCCTGGAAAAAGTGGGCTTGGACTTATGTACTTTCTACGTAGTATTCATACTGCCAAGTTCACTTTCAAATGGAGCATGGCCAATGGGTAGATTAGTCTGCATCTCAGCTACTGTTAGACTAAGCAAGGAAGGTGGCTTGGGGCTTTGGGATTCTGGTCCTCACTGTCCGGGATATTAGCAAACCTTTGCATGGACTCTGGCTCCCAGGCTTCCTTTCTCGAAGCTCACAAAGTTATAGTCATCTCCAAGTTCCTTCACCTACAGCAGGAAAGTATGGACACAACAGAGACAGAAGCAATGGTCATGAGTTTCTAGGCTCATGATGACTCCAGGTGAGAAAGGTAGTGAGGCCCTTCCCACACCTAGAGGTCCACAACTTGTCCTCCTTGACCTGTGCCAGCCAGACTGAAACAACTACAACAAAACCAACCAACAAACGAAAACTTTAGCCAAGAGATTCATCTTAGCTGACAAGTGCATTTCTAATGCATCTCAGTTCTGAAGCCATAGTCAATCAGAAAGAAAGATTCCTCTTTTCCACATCATTTATCGGCAAAAGAATAACCACTTGCGGAATGTCTATACATGCTGTTAATTTGGGATCAAGGTACTTTCATTATGTATCATCACAGGTTCTCCAGGTGCTTCTATGAGGCAATGGTCTCTCTTTCCAATTCACATTCCACCTGTTAATTGGGTTTTTTTGTTTGTTTGTTTTTTGGTTTTGGGGTTTTTTTGCACATCCTTGGCCAGGGTGTGGGCAGGGAGTATTTTTGTGCATGTTCCTAATATAAGATGTTTCTTGGGGGAGGCATAAGCATTGTCCTTTCACTTGCTTCTTCCAGGCCATGCCTGAAAGAGCCTTAAAAGAATCAATCAACAAGCATTTATCAGACACCTACTATCTATACTGCACGAAATATCGGGGGAATTAATGGTTTTTGTTTCTTAGAACTTATAATCTAGTAGGGAAATTAGACAAACACAGATAACTAAAATAAAAGCAATAGGTGATTCATAGTGATATGATTCATAGAGAGATATAAAGTGCTATGTGAGATCTCAGAGGAAATGGCTTTACCAAGGGCTGGGGAGCAGAGGAGGTAATATGGATTGAACTTTAAAGAAGGGATAGCTATATTTGTCACAGCAATAAAAAAAACCCAACACTTTCCAATTCCTCAAAATTCAACAAGTGAAGAGAGGGAGAGTGTCCCAGGCATAGCATGGTCAATGATTCAGAAAAAAAATGCACCATTTAAAAGGGTAAGTTTCAATTACTTCATAAAATCACTTGTGTAGAACATTGCATTCTTCCTGATGCAAGATAATTAATGTGATACTTTTTCCATATACACACTCATACATATAATTTGAACCTTGAATCACCAAAATACTGACTTGATAGCATTCTTTATCTCTCTAGGCCTCAAGATAGAGATATTAAATTTTAAGAAGCTGTTTTATTATCTTTTTTTTAGTGAGGCAATTGGGGTTAAGTGACTTGCCCAAGGTCATACAGCTAGTTGGTGTTAAGTGTCTGAGGTTGGATTTGAACTCAGGTCCTCTTGACTCCAGGGCCGGTGCTCTATCAACTGTGCCACCTAGCTGCCCCGCTCCATTATCTTTTAAAATAAACATTTAGTTACTTGCACATTAGTAAGCCAAACCAAGAAAAATGCCATATTGCCCTTCAAGGTAAAATGAAGGTTATTTGATTACCAGTTCTTTGTAAATATTCAAAATCTACCTAGAATCATTATCTCATATCTTATTAAGTAGCTATTAAATAAAGCTTTCTTTCAGAAGAACTATGGGTATTAAATTATTTTTTAGCACAAGGTCATCAATCTTTGAACAACTCAGACCCTGAGTAATATATATATATATATACACACATATATATATTATATATATACATATATATTATATATATATGTCTATATATACTATATAGAAATAAAACTATATATGTTACATATCATAGATATATCTATTTTTCTAGATGTAGTTATTTTATATATCTCTATATTAATCTATTAAATTATTTTATAGTACCAGTTCATTGATTTTTAATAATTCATACCTTTAATAATATATAAGTATATATGTATATGTGTGTGTACATATATATGTATCAGATACACCTTCCAAATGTCTTAATATAGACTTAGCAAGGTTTGGAATGTCAGTCTTGCACAAAGAAACATGGTTCTCACAATATAGTAAAGAAACATGGTTCTCACAATATAGTAAAGAAACATGGTTCTCACAATATAATAAAGCCAGCTTTATTAAACAGAGATATCACAAAATGAAGGATAGTCAGGGACAATGATGAAAATAGATTAGTTTCACTGAGACTGGTGGAACTGGGCATCTTTCTGGGGTCCCTGGTAGACCTGTTCAGACTTCTAGAGGGGATGGGATACCCTATTCCCAATCAGTAAAGTCTGGTATTTTGGGGGGGGTTAGGTTTCTTATCTAGATTTAGAAGGACCAGGCATTGGGAAAAGGGAGTGAAGAGCCTGGAACTGTGGATTGGTGCTGATTCATGTTAGTAGGGGCAGGAAAGAGACCCAGAAAACTTCTTAGTTGATATTTAATCTCCTTGAACTCCTTACCCCCTTGGGGAAAAAGAAGCTTTGGGTCCTCACTGCTGGTCTGATTCTAATAGTATGACTCCATTTCCTATGGGCATGCCAAAGCACTTTCTGTGTTCTGTATTTCAAGTCTGAACCCTATTCAGGTGGATAATGCCAGTTATCTTTGCAACTTAGTGCAATAGGAGCCTCCTTATAGCTATTAATCTACCCTATGCTGTGAGCTATTGTAAAATAAGAAAATATATAGTCTGTAGATGAATGGCTAAGAGAAGGTCACCTGCCTCCAGACAGAATGTGCAGCAGATGGATATGTATATGATACTTCTCTTGAAAGCATTCCAATGGGCAGTATAGTGATGGCCAAAGTTGCATCTGTGTGACAGCTTTGCCTAGAAAATCATCAGACACTCAAAACTGAGCTACATGTGCCTTAATAGGCACAATACAAATGTCAAAAAAAGAGAGACTAAAAAAGTTATATTAAAACCCCTCATTATTCAGTTATTTTACTGCTCACCTGCATGAAATCTAGTCATTATTACTATTGGGAATCAGAGGAGAGCTTCACTATTAGCATGTGTGATGTTGGGCTGGCCAATGGGAGCCCCATGATCTGAGGAGACATGATAGGCTCTAGTTTGCTGCCAAACTACATTGGGAAGCCTGGTGAATAATTTCTGGAAGTATGTAAAAATGTAAAATGGGGGACCCAATTCTCTACTTCAGAGTATAAGAAGGTATGTCTGTTTCAAGACTGCTAATGATCTGGTAAAAAATATATATATATATACTTTAGATTAACTGTAGAGACAGAAATGGGAGTGTATACAAAAGAATGGTGTTGGGGGGAGGGCAGAAGAGGGAAACAGCTATTTTCTTTCCCCACTGAACAAATAGAAGGACTGATTGTTGTGTGCCTCCAGGTTGAGGAGGGGCCTAAGAGGTCCTCTCTCACCTGAAGCTGGCATGGAGTCTCAAGTTCACAACCCTGATAACTTCCACAGGAGGCACAAAAATTAAATATATTTAAACTTGGCGTGGGAGTGCTGTATGGACAAAGACTTAACCTCAAAAGCCAGTAAGAATTATTTTCGAGTACTACTTTTTACATAGTAGCTGTGACTAGTGGAGATGTAGTATGTGGAGATGGATCTACAGTAGGCTTATGAAAATTTAATAGCAAATTCCTCTGATAAAGGCCTCATTTCTCAAATAAATAGAGCACTAAGTCAAATTTATAAGAATATGAGTCATTCCCCAATTGATAAATGGTAAAAGGATATGAACAGACAGTTTTCAGAAGCTATTTTTAGTCACATGAAAAAATGCTCTAAATCACTATTGATTAGGGAAATGCAAATTAAAACAATCAGGTATCACCCCACATTTTTCAGATTGGTTAATATGACAGAAAACCAAAATGACAAATGTTGGAGGGAATGTGGAAAAATTGAGATACTAATGCATTGTTGTAGAGTTGTGAACTGATCCAACCATTCTGGAGAGCAGTTTAGAACTCTGCCCAAAGGGTTATAAAACTATGCATACCCTTTGACCCAGCATTACCACTACTAAATCTGTATCCCAAGGAGATCAAAGGGAAAGGACCTATATGTACACAAATATTTATAGCACCTCTTTTTGTGGTGGCAAAGAATTGGAAGTTATGGGGGTGCACATCAATTGGATAATGAACAGTGTCATATATAATTGTGATAAAATACTATTGTGCTATAAGAAAATATAATAAAATAATAAATATAAAAAAATTTAAAATTAAAAAAAAATAGTGAGCAGCAGAGTTTCAGAAAAACCTGGGAAGATTTATATGAACTCATACACAGAAATGCACAGAACCAGAAAAACATTTTACATAGTAACAGCAATATTGTGAATGATGTGATGTTTAAAATCTAAATGTGTGGTTGCCTTAAATTAGAAGCTTTAGCACTAGTCTTTGGGCATTAAGCATTTATTAAAGCATACCAGGTATTAGTAAAAAGAGAACACCTAGAGTTCAGAAAGTTAAGAAAATGCCTATCCAGCCTAGAGTTCCAGCCTGGTCTGGTTTTTCCTCAAGTGCTCCACCATGAGCCTGCTTCAACCACCAACTGCCACCACAAGCCAGTTCTCCAACAAAAAAGGGGTGATTGTCAGTGGCTTATCCTAGAAACCCCCTTTGGAACAGGAAGCAGGGCAGTCCCCACACACAGCTCCAAACTAATTGGCTGGTTCCATTGATTGACATGACTTACAGGCGATTCTATGAATAGTGACAATTTCCTGACGCCTAGCCAAGCCACATGTTTGCTAGGGGGTGGGCCCTGGTTCTCACAATGTCTTTCTCAGCAGGGGGTGGCACCCTGGTTCTCACAATGATCAACTGTAAATAACAGCTATTCTGATCAATAAAATGAGCCAAGACAATTCTAAAAATCTTATCATGAAAAATACTATCCACCTTCAAAGAAAGGAGAGATGAAATCTGAATTAAGATTGAAACATATTTTTTTCACTTTCTTGATTTTACTTACCTTTTTTTTTGCGAAAGGGCTATTACAGAAAATGTTTTGTATGGTTTCATATGTATGATTGACATCACATTTCTTGCCTTCACAATAAGTGGGGGGAGGTGTGGGAGAGAGAAAATTAAAAGCTCAATAAAAAAGAATATTAAAAATAAATAATGAACTTAAAAAAAAAGTCACCAGCACTCAGACCAGCTATGGGTAAACCCTGAAGATTAGATTCAATGTTCTACAAGTGAGGAACTCTTTCTATCAGCTACCTCAAACTTAGAAATGAACTTCTTGGGGCAAAAGTTTTGCAGTAGTCATATTAAGTTTAAGTCTATTTCCTCCAGGGATTGAGGTGGTAAAGGGCAGTCAGAAAGTACCCTCTGGTGTTGGGGGGAATGGACTTTGTTTTGGTTTCTTGGTAAATATTTTCAAGAAACATCCCTTTGTAAAAGCTAATTAAAGTTAACTTTTCAATGGAACTGGGGTGCTAATCACTGGAAATTGATACTAGAGAGAAGACTCTAGAATGATGGTCCTAGCCATAGCATAAGAGAAGACCTTCATAACTCCTCAGGGACACTCCTAATATCATCACGGGGAGATGGAGCCCTGTCCTGGAGGACCAGATTCATTGGCAGGAATGGGAATTGACCCAGGGAATCCCAGAGCTTATAAATATTACACTTCCTTGAACAATAGAAGTTGACGACACTGTTAGTCATTTGTAGAATGGCTGCAAAGGGACCTTAATAGCAAAGGTAGTGACACCTGTGGGGAGGACCATTTAGCACAGGGACAAGTAAGCTGAAACAGGAGGTATAAAAACTACAGATACAGAGTGGTTCAGAATGGGTAGAGGCTCAGATTCAAGGAGGTAAAATGGTATATTGGAAAGATCACTGAATTAGGAATGTTCAAACTCACATTCTATCAAATGGCTGGCAATATGACTTTGGGCAAACTATCTTATCTGTCCAAGCCTTAGATTCCTTGTTTGTAATATGTGGATAAATGAGACACTTACCTCACAGAGCTATTATTCTCTCTCTCTCTCCACTTCTCTTGGTGAGCACATCCACTTTGACAGCTTCATTTATTACCTCTAAACAGATGACTCCCAGATCTGAACCTCTAGCCCAAATCAGTCTGGTAATATCTGGTTGAACATCTCCTACTGCATAATGGACACACTCCACAAACGTCTCAAACTCAACATGTTTAAAACTGAACTCTCCTTCCACACATTTCTTAGAGTAATTTGCTTAGAACTCCCTTTCCCATTCTGAATTTTGCCTTGTGTCACATTGCTCTTATGGTTCTTGTCTCATCCAGGGCACCAAAAAACTTTTAAAAAGTAAGCATCATTGGGGCAGCTAGGTGGTGCAGTGGATAGAGCACCAGTCCTGGAGTCAGGAGGACCTGAGTTCAAATCTGACCTCAGACACTTAACACTTACTAGCTGTGTGATCCTAGGCAAGTAATTTAACCCCAACTACCTCAGACACACACACGCAAAAAGTAAGCATCATAAACATTTGCATCTCTGTATCCCCATTAACTAGTATAACAATGAGAATTTTTTAACATATCTTTGTCTTGAATATAGTAGGCACTAAATAATTATTAGTTAAAATGTTTTTTTTTAAAAAAGCAAGGGTGATTTGAAGAGTATGGGATTCTGTACAATCTAAAGGAAAATTAAAAAGACAGGGACAGATAGGTAGCATAGTGGATAAAACACTGGCCCTGGATTCAGGAGGACCTGAGTTCAAATCCAGCCTCAGACACTTGACACGTACTAGCTGTGTGACCCTGAGCAAGTCATTTAACTCTCATTGCCCTGCCAATAAATAAATAAATAAGACTGTAGTGTACTTGCTTGCCTTCCTTGATATAATTCTCAAAGATGTTTTAGAAAGGAGTCATTAGTCAATGATTTAGGTCTTCTCAGCAATACAATGATCCAAACCAATGCCATGGAGGCTGAATGCAAATCGAATAACATTATTTTCACATTTTTTCCAGTATTTTCCTTAAATTCTGTTTCTTTTTTACCACATGATTAAAATAGAAATACATTTTACATTATTGCACATATTAACACATATCAAATTGTTCATCATCTTAGGGAGGAGGGAGGAAGAGAAAGGAGAGAGGAAAATTTGGAACAAAAAATTTATTAAAAATGAATATTAAAAAATTGTCTTTACTCTCAGCAATACAATGATACAGGACAATTCCAAGGGACTAATGATGAAACATACTATCCACTCCCATAGAAAGTACTGATAAAAAGAGCATTTGTGGATTATACATATATAACCTATATCAGATTGGTTGCTGTCTTGTGGAGGGGGGAGGAAAGGGAGGGAGGGAGAAAAATTTGGAACTCTGAATTTTATGAAAATGAATGTTGAAAATTATCCTAACATGTAACTGGAAAAAATAAAATAAATGTTTGTTGCATTGAAAAAAATTGACTTTATATGTAATTGGAAAAAATACAATACTGTTTAAAAATTATAAAAATATTAAAAATCATAACAAAATAATAAATTATAAACACATTTTATTATTTTCTAGTTACATGTAGAGATAGTTTTCAACACTTGTTTTTATAAGATTTATAGTTTCAAATGTTTCTCCCTCCCCAAGACAGCAAGTAATCTGATATAGGTTATATATGTACAATAACATTAAACATATTTCTACATTAGTCATGTTATAAGAGAAGAATCAGAACAAAAAGGAAAAACCTCAAAAAAGAAAAACAACAGCAACAAAAAACAAAAGAAATAGTATGATTCAATCTGCATCCATATTCCACAGTTCTTTTTTTTTTCTGGATTTGGAGAGCCTTTTCCATCACGTGTCCTTTGGAATTATCTTGTACCATTGTATTGCTGAGAAGAGTCAGGTCTATCACAGTTGATCAACATATAATGTGTACAATGTTCTCCTGGTTCTGCTCATCTCACTCATCATCAGTTCATGCAAGTCCTTCCAGGTTTCTCTGAAATCCGTCTGCTCATTGTTTCTTATAGCACCATAGAATTCCATTATATTCATATACCACAACTTGTTCAGCGATTCCCCAGTTGATGGGCAGCCCTTTAATTGCCAATTCCTTGCCACCAAAAAAAGAGCAACTATGAATATTTTTGTACATGCGGGTCCTTTTCCCTTTTCCATAATCTCTTTGGGAAAAAGACCTAATATTGGTATTGGTCAAAGGGTATGCACAGCTTTATCGCCCTTTGGGCAGAGTTCCAAATTGCTCTCCAGAATGGTTGGATCAGTTCACAGCTCCACCAACAATGCATTAGTGTTCTAAATTTTCCACAGCTTCTTCAACATTTATTATTTTCCTTTTTTGCCATATTAGTCAATCTGATAGGTGTCAGGTGGTACCTCAGAGGTGTTTTAATTTGCATTTCTCTAATCAATAGTGATTTAGAGCATTTTTTCATCTGGCAATAGATAGCTTTGACTTTTTCATCAGAAAACTGCCTGTTTATATCCTTTGACCATTTCTCAATTGGGGAATGACTTGGATTCTTATAAATTTGATTTAGTTCCCTATATATTTAGAAATGAGGCCTTTATCAGAAGTACTGGCTATAAAAATTGCTTCCCAGCTTTCTGCCTCCCTTCTAATTTTGGATGCATTGCTTCTGTTTGTACAAAAACTTTTTAAATTTAATGTAATCAAAATCATCCATTTTGCATTTCATAATATTCTTTATCTCTTGTTTGGTCATAAACTGTTATCCTTTCCAAAGATCTGAAAGGTAAACTATTCCTTCTCCTAATTTACCTCTGGTATCACCTTTTCTGTCTAAATCATGTACTCACTTTGACTTTATTTTAGTATAAGGTGTAAGATGTTGGTCTATGCCTAATTTCTGCCATACTATCTTCCAGTTTTTCCAGCAGTTTTTGTCAAATACTGAGTTCCTATCTCAGAAGCTGGAGTCTTTGGGTTTATCAAATAGTATATTACTAAAGTCATTGACTACTGTGTCTCCTGTGCCTAGCCTATTGCATTGATCCTCTACTCTATTTCTTAGCTAGTACCAAATACTTCTGAGGACTGCCACTTTATAGTAGAGCTTCAAATTTGGTACAGCTAACTCACCTTCCTGTGCATTTTTTTTCATTATTTCCCTTGATATTCTTGACCTTTTGTTTTTCCAGATGAATTTTGTTATTATTTTTTCTATCTCTATAAAATAATTTTAGGTTCTCTGGTATGGCACTGAATAAGTAAATTAATTTAGCTAGAATTGTCATTTTTATTATATTAGCTCGGCCTCTCCATGAGCAATTGGTATTTTTACAATTATTTAGATCTGATTTGATTTGTGTAAAAAAGTGTCAAATGCTTTCTCTGTATCTATTGATATAATCATATGATTTTAGTTTTCTTATTGATGTGGTTGATTATATTAATAGTTTTCTTAATATTGAAACAGCCCTGCATTCCTGGTATAAATCCCACCTGGTCATAGTGTATTATCCTGGTGATCACTTGCTATAATCTCCTTGCTAATATCTTATTTAACATTTTAGCATCAATATTCATTAGGGAAATTATTCTATAATTTTCTTTCTCTGTTTTTGCTCTGCCTGGTTTTGTTATCACCACCATATGTGTGTTATAAAATGAATTTGGTAGAACTCCTTCTTCACCTATTTTTCCAAATAATTTGTATAATATTGGAATTAATTGTTCTTTAAATGTTTGGTTGTATTCACTTGTAAACCCATCTGGTCCTGGATATTTTTTAATTAGGGAGTTCATTAATGGTTTGTTCAATTTCTTTTTCTAATATGGGATTATTTAAGGATTTTATTTCCTCTTCAATTAACCTGGGCAGTTTGTATTTTTGTAAATATTTATCCATTTCATTTAGATTGCCAAATTTATTGGCATACAGTTGATCAAAATAGCTCCTGATTATTGCTTTAATTTCCAATTCATTTGTGGTAAAATCACCCCCTTTCATTTTTGATACTGGTACTTTGGTTTTCTTCTTTCTTTCTTTTTTTTAAATTAAATTAACCAATGGTTTATTTATTTTATTGTTTTTTTTAATAAAACCAGCTCTTAGTTTTATTAATTAATTCTATAGTTTTCTTGCTTTCAATTAATTTTCAGGATTTCTAATTTAGTATTTAATTGGGGATTTCTAATTTGTTCTTTTTCTAGTTTTTTTTTTAAGTTGCATGCCTAATTAATTGATCTCCTCTTTCTATTTTATATTCATGTATGCAGTTAGAGATATAAAATTTCCTCTAAGCACTGCTTTGGCTGCATCCCATAGATTTTGGTATGTTGTCTCACTGTTGTCATTATCTTGGATGAAGTTATTGATTGTTTCTTTGATTTGTTGTTTGACCCACTCATTCTTTAGAATGAAATTATTTAGTTTCTAATTAAGTTTCAGTCTACCTTTCTTTGGCTGTTTATTACATGTAGTTTTTTTTTGGTGAGGCAATTGGGGTTAAGTAACTTGCCCAGGGTCACACAGCTAGTAAGTATGTCAAGTGACTGAGGTTGGATTTGAACTCATGTCCTCCTGAATCCAGGACTGGTGCTCTATCCACTGTGCCACCTAGCTGCCCCTATTACATTTAATTTTTATTGCATCATGATCTGAGAAGGATGCATTTACTATTTCTGCCTTTCTACATTTGATTATGAGGTTTTTGTGCCCTAATACATGGTCAATTTTTGAATATGTGCCATACACTCCTGAGAAAAGGGTACATTCCTTTCTATACCCATTCAATTTTCTCCAGACATCTATCATGTCTAACTTTTCTAACATTCTATTCACCTCTTTAACTTCTTTATTATTTATTTTGTGGCTAGATTTATCTAATTCTGGGAGGTGAAGATTCAGATCCCCCACTAGTATAGTTTTGCTCTCTGTTTCCTCTTCTAACTAATTTAACTTCTCTAAGAATTTGGATGCTATACCACTTGGCACGTACATGTTTAGTATTGATATTACTTCATTATCTATAGTACCTTTTAGCAAGATGTAGTTTCCTTCCTTATCTCTTTTAATTAGATTTATTTTTGCCTTTACTTTGTCTGAGCTAAGGATTGCTACCCCTGATTTTTTTTTTACTTTAGCTGAAGCATAATATATTCTGTTCCAACCTTTTACCTTTACTCTCTGTGTATCTCTCTGCTTCAAATGTGTTTCTTGTAAACAGCATATTGCAGGATTCTGGTTTTTAATCCACTCTGCTATTTGCTTCTCTTTTATATCAGAGTTCATCCCATTCCCATTCACCATTATTATTACTAGCTGTCTATTCCCCTCCATTCTATTTGCCCCCTTTGTACTTTTTCCCCTTCTTTCACCCTATTCCTCCTCACCCACATTTTGCTTCTTACCCCTGCTTCCCCAATCTGTCCTCCCTTTTATCACCACCCTCTTTTCTTTACCCTTTTCTCCCTTGTTTCTGCCTTCCCTTCTATCAGTCCCCCCCTTTTCCCTTAGCCTTTTACTTCCCTAAAGAATAAGCTAAGTTTCTTTATCCAAATAAATGTATGTTATTCCCTATTTCAGTCAAATCTAGTGAGAGTAGGGTTGAAACAATGTTCACCCCTCCCATCTTTCCCTCTATTGTAATAGTTTTATTCACCTCTTCATATGATGTAATTCACCGCATTCTACCTCCCCTTTCCTCTTCTCCACATAAACTCCCTTTTTAACCCCTTAAATTTCTTTATATAATCACATCAAAGAGAGTTTATATTTATACCCTCTGTGTATAATTCTTCTGTCTGCTCAAATACATATATAGTTCTCAAGAGTTATAAGTATTAGCTTCCCATGTAGGCATGTAAACAATTTAACTTATTGGATAAAAATTTTCCCCCTGTTTACCTTTGTAAAATTCTCTTGAGTCTTGTATATTAAGATCTAATTTTCTATTCAGTTCTGGTCTTTCTTCAGGAAACCTTGAAAATCCCCTATTTCATTGAATGTCCATCTTTTTCCCTGGAAGAGAATGATCAGTTTTGCTGGGTAATAGATTCTTGGTTGCAATCCAAGCTCCTTTGCCTTCAGGAATATCATATTCCAAGCCTTGTGATACTTTAATGTTGAAGCTTCCAGGTCCTGAGCAATCCTGACTGTAGCTTCATGATATTTAAATTGCTTCTTTCTGGCTGCTTGGAGTATTTTCTCCTTCCCTGATAATTCTGGAATTTGGCTACAATATTCCTTGGAGTTTTCCTTTTGGGGTTTCTTTCAGAAGGTTGTCAGTGGATTCTTTCAACGATTATTTTATCCTCTGATTCTATAACATCAGGTCAATTCTCCTTGATAATTTCCTGGAATATGGTGTTGTCAGGAAAATTTCTAAGTCTGACAGGAAAAAGAAACAACAAAGTCTCCAAGCCATAGAAAATAGGTTTATTGAGAGAAGGTCTATCTCACAACAAAGCTGGCCTCCAGCAGGGGTGAACCTGCCAAAAGACCCTGAGTTACAAAATCAATGGGTTTTTATATCCCTTCCAGAGCTTGGGTGCTTCTGTATAATCGTAATCCAAAGGTATCTAAGATTAAAGCATCTTCTCAGGAAAATAGAGGAACTGCCTACATGACAAATGTCAACTTTTTCCATTACTCATATCATACTTCTTGTGGCAACAGGGTCATAATTCTGCTGCATGACCACTTCTAATCAAGTATATCATGAGTGAGCTGTATGACTCCCTTGAGTCAAAAATAACACTTGTGGTTTCTAAAACATAGTATTGCTGACTATTGTATCTTGTGATATTACTTAATGCTTGGCATTGGAAAGTATCAACTGACATTATTAAGTAGTAAGAAGAGAGACTTAATCTATTAATACAGTTAAAATAATATATCTAAATATAATAAATCACAATTTTCAGTTAATATGCTGATTATCATAATTAAATCACTTTTAACCATATTAAATCTCTTATAAATAAGGGGTGGGGAAAATCTTACTCACAGTGTTTAGACTCTTTTTCTGATCATGAATTTCAGGCAGTCCAATAATTCTCAAATTGTCTCTTTGGGATCTGTTTTCCAGGTCAGTTGTCTTTCCAATGAGGTATTTCACATTTTCTTCTATTTTTTCATTCTTTTGATTCTGTTTGACTGATTCCTGGTGTCTCATGGAGTCATTATCTTCCAACTGTCCAATTTTAATTTTTAAGGCTTTGTTTTCTTCAGTGAGATTATGCACCTTTTTTTCCATTTGGCCAAATGATTTTTTAAAGGAACTGTTTTCTTCAATCTTTGTGCTTCCTTTTCCAAGCTGCTGATTCTTTTTTCATAATATTCTTGCGTTGCTTTCATTTCTCTCCCCATTTTTTCTTCTACCTCTCTCAATTGGTTTTTAAAATCCTTTTTGTGCTCTTCCAAGAAGGCTTTTTGTACTTGAGAGCAATTAATCTTCTCTCTTAAGGCTTTACATGTAGGAAATTTGAGAGTATTGTCCTCATCTGAATTTGTGTTTGCTTCTTCCCTGTCAACACAGAAATTCTCAATGGTAAATGCTCTTTTTTGGTTCTTATTCATATTGCAGCTTATTTTTATTTTTAAAGTTGAGGTCTGCTCAGGGGGCACCAGGGTCCCTGTTTCAAGCTTCTTTTGCTGGGGTATAGAGGCTGTGTCACTGGCTTTCTATGCTGAGGCCACCATGGCTTGTGGATTTTTCACCACCCTGTGCTTGATCCTTGCACTTGCTCCTGGTGTGCTGGGATGATCAGGCCTGGTCATGCCTGTATTATAGGTGGCCCTGTAGCTGGTAGCCTGCCCTCTCAGCTGGTGCTGGTGGGTCTCACCACTGGCCTGCTGTGCCACCAGCTTGTTGAGCCAGGATCCAGGGGCCTCAGTTGCTTGGCTGTGGCCTACAGCTCTCTGCTGACTTGCCCCAACCCCCTCCATGCTGCACTGTGATGCGGTGCGCCATGCCTCCCTGTTACCTGAGTGAGACTGACCTTTCCTGAAGTCTTCTAAATTATCTCAGGTAGGAAGACTGTGCCTGACTGTCTCTTTGCAAGTTCTGTAGTTTCAGAATCTGTCCAGAGGCTTGATTTAATATTCTTTTTGAGGGAACTGAGGGAGAGTTCAGGCAACTCGCTGGCTTCTATCAGCCATCTTGGCTCCACCCCACAATACTATTAAAAAAAAAAAAAGAAATGAGGCTTTAAACTATAAAGGTAGTAGATGTAATGCTGGACCTATAATTTGGATGACAAGTTCAAATCCTGCCAAAAAGGCTTACTAGTTATATGACTCTTAGGCAAGTCACTTAACCTTTCTCAGCCTCAGTTTCCTCATGTGTATGATGAAGATAATAGCACCTACTATTCAGAGTAGCTATGAGCATTAAATTAGAGCTATATTTGAAAAAGAAAGGGGAAAAAAGGAAAAGAAACAAAAAGGGAGGGAAGGGAAAGGGAGGAAAGAGAAAGAAGGGAAGGGAAATATGTTAATATGTTTGTGCAAAAACTTATTTTTTATGTGATCAAAATTATCCATTTAAGTTCTGTGATCTTCTCTATTCCTTGTTTGGTCAGGAATTCTTCCCATATCCAGAGATCTGAAAGGTAATTTCTTTCTTGCTCCTCTAATTTATTTATGTATGTATGTATGTATGTATGTATGTATGCATGTATTTATTCATTCATTCATTCATTTATTAACTTACTTATTTTTTCTCTAATTCATTTATGATATCACTATTTATGCTTAAATTATATCCATTTAGAGTTTATCTTGGTATACAGTGTGAAATGTTAGACTAAAAAGATTTTAAAAATTCCTTTGGTAATTTTATTGTGTTGCAATTAATAAGTAAATTAATTTAGACAGTATTGTCATTATATTGACTCAGTCTACCCGTGAACAATTTGTAGTCCCTGCTCTCAGGTAGCTTAGGTTTTATCAGAGGAAACAACATGAGCATATGAAAGTATATACAAATTATACACAAGAGAGATACAAAATGATTTTTTTTCAGGGAGTCACAAATACCTGTCTGGGGCTCAGGAAAGGCTTCATGTAGAAGGTGGTACTTGAACTGAGCTTTGAAGGGAATGAGGGGATTCCAAGAGGTGGAGGTAAGAAGGAAGTACATCTCTTCCTTGCTCTTCCCTTCCCTTCCTCCCCCCCCCTTTCCTTGCCCTTCTCTTTTTCTTTTCAATCCCTTTCTCTTCTTTACTTCTATTCCTTTCTCTTTCCCCCTTCCCTTCTCTTTCTTTTCCTTCCCTTATTTTCCCTGGGAACAACATCCTTTCCTTTCCCTTTCTTCCCTCCCTTTCCCCTTTGTTTTCTTTTTCCCTTTCCCTTTCTTTCTTTTTTCCAGTGGGAGGATTAATTGGGGTGGGAAAGAAAGAAAAATAAATGCATGTTAATTTTTAACAAAAGAAAAAAGAATGAATGAGGTTTATCCTGTGTCAGATGTGCTTCCTAAGAGCATGTTCTTAGCTAAGAACTCTAGTTCTCAGTAACATCCTAGTACTACACTGGTTGCACAATGGCTCTTGGCAGTTAGGAAGCCACAAGAAAACCTTTACTGTACTTCTTGAGTAAAGCAACATAATGGAGTTGGCCTCACATAGTTCTCTAGTGTAGAAACCCACAGCCAATGGAAATTGTGTGTATTTGGTCAAAGTCATGCCTATAGGCACAATGGTCACTTATTATTTGAGTAAAACAAAACAAAACAAAAGAGAAAGTGCTAATAAAAATTGTAAGCTTCCCAACAGTCCAAACAAGATCTATCCTTATTAAAATGTATCTAAGATAGATGTTCAGATGACCCATCTCACCATTACCCTATTATTCATGAGGCAAATCAATCTCTTCCTTTGAGATGACCAAGAGAAAAATAAATCACACACCTATATCAGAGACTTGTTATTACAGATTATTTAATGACAACTTGAAACATTATGAATACAAAATATGTTATTGGCTTGGGTATCAGATCCTACCCAGTTCCGTGTGAGGATTCTTTCTCCCACTCTGGTTTTCATGCATTGGCAAGAGAACTAGAGGAAGGCACCTAGCACAGTGGATGGAATGTTTCCCTCCCTCCCCCCAACCATGGATCCCTTGGTAGATCTGCAGATTTATTGGAGAACATTGACAAGAATTGCACAGGATGGGCAGGCAAGGATGGAGTGGCTGTAGCCACCATGACAAAATTAAAAATACATTAAAAATTGAAGAAATCAGGGGACTTATTGGCAGAGTGGCACTCATTAATCTTTAGGGCAAAGCCACAAGGTCCATATGAAAAATACAATTTTACAGGGTCAGCATACACTGTGTTTGAAATACATGAGACTATGGAGATTTACTCGATTCCAAAGAGGAGACAATTAGGTTGAGATGACTTTGTTGATCACATTAGGTATTCCGACCATCTTGCAACTTTCTGCCCAGAGCTTCTTCTGTAGGTCCTCATCATAGGTTACATTAGAAGATTTAATGATTTTCTCATGACAAAGGTAACGCCCACCAACTCCTTCTAGCTCTGGTGCAACCGCTGCATAGATAGATGTGATTGCCCCTTCATCTGGAGTCTGTGGGAGGGGAAAAAAAACAACAAAAAACTAAAGATGAAAATGGTCAACTTTCAGAGTATTGGTCACAATAGCACTAGTAAACAACCAAGATGCTAGACTGGATGATAGAATAAAAACCATAGATTCTTGGAACTGGGAGGGTCTTTAAAGGCAAGTCTCTTCATTTGAGAAATGATAAAACAGACCCAGAGAGATTAAGTGAGTTGCCATAGGTCCCCATGGTTAAGGGCTAAGTCAGGATAGGAATCCATGTCTTCTTACTTGTGGTCTAGCAATTAACTAATAATACAGTTGTTTTTTAAATAAATTTATGGTTCTGATGCAGGGCTGGTAGCCTGTGATAAGAAGTTCTTTGGTGAAAGCATCATTATTAATGTTAGTTTTCTCTGGAGCATATGCATACATTAATAAATCTCCCAGTGGTATGTTTCTCACATGTTGGGTTAATACATTCCAGTAAGCAAACAAAGAATTTTAAAATCCCTAGTGTAATTATCAATTTTTACAACTCTTTATTAAGGAGAAAAGCTTATTAATTTCACTTGAAGCAGATGAGTGCTCAGCCTATTTAAACTAACAACATTTTTCAATGAGATGAAATATCAAGACATCAAAAAGGTCCTGCTTTGAATATAACATGGCAAGTTACAATTGCGAATTCACCTTTTTTACCGCTTGTAATTGTCCATCAAGTTGAAAGGTAAAATTAAAAAAAATTAGAAATATCTTGCTGGAAAATAAGAATATATTAGAATTTGAAAACTATCTATTCCCCATCTCTAATCCCCTCACCGAATACTGCAAAAGATTGTTTTAGGACCATTACTTATACCTCTACTATACTGTGTTTTTTAATTCTAATTTGTCATACCCAGCATAGATGCTTTTAGGAAACCTAGAGATGTTCATAGAAAAAGCAAGCCTACTAATAATACTCCAGGTAATTGGCCTTTTAATACAGCCACATTTTATTTCATATGAGGAATTTAGTCATGTGTTCTCACTCCCATTGGAATGGAAGTTCTTTGAGGCCAGGCATGTCCAACCTGTAATCCCAGCCTGCTGCTGCTGGATCCCTTGAGTTCAAGATTTCTGACACCACCAATACCAACTGCTAATTAACTGCCACCAATCAGCAGGTAAGACTATGAGTCCTGGGAATAGCATCATACCTCAGACAACCTGTGCTGCTTCCAGACCAGTCCTCACAGCAGTCCCTGCAGGAAACTACTATAAGCAACCATTCCTGCAACTGCTATAGTCCTGCACCCTCAAAAGTGCTACTGAAGACACTAAAAAGAATGTTCTTACCACTCAAGCTGTTGGCATGCTCAAATGGTTCAACATATTATTTTATCCGTGGTAATGACATTAAAGAAGATACTTTATGATCTGCTTTGCTGCTTTATCCTAAAGACCTTGGTACCTTTCCACATAGCTTGTAGCTAAAATGTCCAATAGGTATTTTCTCCATCATTAGAAGAGCTCCAGGGGGCAGCTAGGTGGTGCAGTGGATAAAGCACCAGCCCTGGATTCAGGACAACCTGAGTTCAAATCCAGCCTCAGACACTTGACACTAGCTGTGTGACTCTGGACAAATCACTTAACCATTGGAAGAAGAAGAAGAAGAAGAAGAAGAAGAAGAAGAAGAAGAAGAAGAAGAAGAAGGAGAAGAAGAAGAAGAACAAGAAGAAGAAGAAGAAGAAGAAGAAGAAGAAGAAGAAGAAGAAGAAGAAGAAGAAGAGAGAAGGAGGAGGAGGAGGAGGAGGAGGAGGAGGAGGAGGAGGAGGAGGAGGAGGAGGAGGAGGAGGAGGAGGAGGAGGAGGAGGAGGAGGAGGAGGAGGAGGAGGAGGAGGAGGAGGAGGAGGAGGAGGAGGAGGAGGAGGAGGAGGAGGAGGAGGAGGAGGAAGAGCAGTTCCTTGGGATCAGTTTGTCTATGCTTTTCTGTTTGTTTTTCCAGCATTTAACACAATGATTTGTGCCTTTTTAATGCTTAATATATGCATTTCATTCATTCATTCACTTCCTTTCTTTCTTCATGGTACTAGAGTATATGTCGACTCTCTGTTATACTGGAAAGGACTCTTAGGTACATATGATTAGTTTCTCACCTATAATATCAAGGGCAGAAATTCTTTGCTTAACCAAGTTACAAAGGATTTAGAAGCTTCTAGAAAGGAAGATTGTGATAATGGGTGAGGGTTGGGGTGGGAAAGATGTATACAGCAAAGGAGTAGAATGAAGAACCAGGAACAAGAAAGGAGTAACTTGAACAGAGCCTGTTACCAGAAAGGCTGGGTCCAGGAAAACATGTTGTTATGGACTAGGAGTCTCTTCCTTCTCTAAAGTCTTATTCTGATGTCTCATTGTATGATGAAGAAGATGGTTCTTTATTGGATTTTTAACAGAAGAGGAAGTCTTCTCTAGGAAGTCATACTAAGATGCAAAGATTTAAAGTACAGGTCAACGATGGATCTCTGACCTTCAAAGACCAGCCTATCTAAGTTTAAAAAGAAAAGGAAATCACCAGAAATTCGGCTGCCAGGATAACTGTTTTAGCCACTGAAATTCATGAAATAATTCATGAAATGTGGGGAATTTGTGATCCAGTAGAATACAAGTCCATTAAGGGCAGAGATTTTTTCATTTTTGTCTTTTTGCTTAATACAAACAGATAGTAGGTGCATAAAAATTACTTATTGAATTGAACTGATTCTGTTTTGATGGAAGGGGTGGGATTGAGCCTAATGAAATGACTGGTTTTTCATAATCCAAACAATATAGTCTCTGGGAAAGAACATTGGACTCACTCCAATGTCCAATCTATGCTACAGACGGGAAGAAAGTGGTTGAAGCCATCCTGTCAGAAAAAGAGGCATAAGGACATTGGAGAAGACAAGTTGACAAGCTCAGGAGACTTTTCTTGATAACTTAAGAAAACAGATTTGCTATATTTGAAGAATTCACTTTATTTATATGAGCAGGATGGAGTTACGCATGCTATAGTCAGAATTTTAGCTTTTGCAATGAATATGCAAATCTTCTCAACAAAATACAAAATTGCAAGTAGCATGCTTCTTGTCAACATTAAATAATCTAAGAACTAGAGAGATTAATTTATTCTGTTTGCTCTAGTAACTGGAACAAATTCCCTCCTTAACCTATGTCTCAGAGAGAGTCCCTCTCTTCCTTTAAAGAAGTAGCTCAAGCACTATCTTCTGAAATTAAGTTTATGGAGAGTAGTGATTGTTCTTGTACTTGTATCTCCAGTGTCTAGGATAGTGAAAGGTACATAATTTAAAAAAATATTTGTTGATTACTTGATTGATCGACTTTAACAAGGGAAGCAGAGAGATTTAAAGTTTAATCTTCTCTCAATAAAAATAAACTCTAAAATGGATATTATAATTTTCTCTAAAAATTTTACTCAAGAACTTAAAATTGAACTGGAATAAATTTAAAAATAGAAACCAGCAAGGCTCTCTTTCTTTAATCTCATAATGCCACTGGACAGCTATGGTGTAAATGCTACATTTTTATAGTTGTATCAATAAGAGGATTTTTCTTCCTTATAAATACTTTATCTCTACCTTCCAAAAATATCTGTAATACACACAGTACCAGACTTTGATAAGATTTCTATGAAAGGGATACTCAAGCTAAAATGCCATTCAATTTCCTTTCCTGTTACTGGACCCACGTTTCTGAGGGGTATAAGGTGAGTAAAACATGCTGCTTTCTCTTGGAAGTAAAATATTTCTGGGATTGGGGTGAAAGCAAAGCAGGTACATGGGAGGTGAATTATCCTCTTTCAGAGACTCAAATTGAACTTTTTGGAAGCTCTCATTTAATACTTGTAATATTTTCTCTTCAATAAATATATTACCTTGAAGCAGGCATCTTTTCCTCACCAATATATGGGCTCAATTACATTTAAGGAAGCCACAATTAATTCTGAAAAGATACATTTCTTTTACCTTCAAAATGCCAGAAAAAGTTGCCAGATTGTGCCAGGATTCATTCTCAACATTAGGTTAGTTAGGGAAGTTTCATTTCTCTCTAGTCCAGGTTTTTTCTGACTCCTGACCATTCTATTACAAATGTTTTTTGCCCCATGCTTGGGCAAGTCACTTGACTTCTTTGTTACCTAGGCAACTCTACTATAAATTGTAGAACAGGGGTCAAGATAAAGGGAATTTCCTCACTGGGAGTTCTTTATACCAATTTGTAAAGTTATGATAATGTAGGTACACACTTCTACTTAATCCACTGCACCACCTTGCTGCCCCCACTGTTTTGTTTTTAAATGAGTGAAAACAACCTTTGGATTTCCAAATAATGCAGAAGTTATTTTTCTGAAAATAGAGACTTACCAAATGCTCTCTTTCTCCTATCCAAGGGATTTTCTTGGGTTGGGAGCAGGGAGAAAGTACTTTTTTAGTATCATCATAACTTTGCAAATCAAGATTAGTTTAGATCCTTCAATTCGTATATATGTTAAACCAAACCTACCAATGCATAAGAATTTCTGTACTTTTCTTTTGTTAATATCTCTTCTTTGATTTTCTATTAAACTAGCCTAGCTCAAATTATAAGAAAAACAAACCTATAAGTTCCCATTTGCCTGAAGAAATATTATACTAGTAATTAAAAAAGCAGATAAATAGATTTGCTGCTAATTAATATAGTGAAGTTTTTGTATGCTAGGTCTTTTGTAGGCATGCAAGCATTTCCTAACCTAGATTTAAGTTAAGAAAAATAATTGAGTAGCATCTTCTCTAGGGTACTCTCTCCTTAATTTGCATTTGTGGGCTGGGTCCCCTAAGAGAACATCTACCCTGGTTTCAAGGTATTCTATAATTCCTAAACTATATAGCTCATAAGCTCCCAGATACATGTTTACATCTAAAAGTTAGCCAAAGAACACAATTATCTGTATGTATAGTTTTTGTTTTTGTTTTTTACTGAAATGGAATTTCATGAATGGTAGTAACAAAACACTCCTTCCCCCAACCTAAGACACACTCTACCACAAATTCACACAGCATCAGTGAGAATAGTGGGCATACATACATATAAAAATAGAGACTGAACCTGTGGGTTCACTGCTGTAATAAACTTAAAGGTGAAAAAAAGTGCCTCAACCAACAAAGAGCAGCATCTTCCCTGAAACTTTAAGTGTTGCCTAAAACACTGAGATTGTAAGTGATTTGCCCAAGGTCACACAGAATTTCTTTGTATCCTCAAATGCTCAAGCAGAGTGCTTGGCAGACAGTAAGTTCTTTGTAAATAGCTGTTGACGGATTTATAGACAGCATGTATCAGATACAGGATTTCAGTCCAGTTCTTCTTGGCTTTGAGATCAGTTCTTTACCTGTTCCATGCTAACTTTCCTTTAATTATAATACACACATGCACACACATATATCACAATATATAGACATATACATACACTCACATGTATGTAGTACATATTCACATATATATATAAATAACACATATACATACATTCAATATATATTAAAGGTCTTTTGTTAATTATCAGTCATATTTCTAAGAACGAGGGAACCTTTCCTGACCACAAGTTAAAGGGCCATAGATAAAAGTGTTCATATGGAAAATCATTCATGGTCTCTGATAAGTGTGCAGATAAGAATATCTTCCCAGAGACCTAAGTCCAAGGTTTCTGAAAACCAAGAACTAATATAAAATTAAATGCAAGCTTGGCCTTGGACCCTGCCCCCACCTAAGCCTCAAAGGATATAGATTTTTGAGGGAAGAAGGAAACTAACAAAAACATAGTAGACCATAGGAGTAGGCAAGGTCTATATGAGGGAAGACAAAGACTTCATCCTTAGGTTTCTGCTTTCTTCATGTACCTTCCTTTCAAGAGTTAGTGCTTACAATACAATTCTTAATTATTAATTCTGCAGTCAATAGTGGGCTTAAAGCCAGACACCATGAAAGCCTGAAGGAATATAACCCCCTGATAAAAAAAAAATGATGCTCAGATTTTGTGTTCCTGTACTTTTCATGAGACCAAGGACCTTGAAAAATTCTTCAGATATGTAATTTTTTGGTGTGGGGGGGCACTGTCTTGCAAAAAAAAAGCTCCCATTTAGAAAATATATGCTTCTAAATGATGGGGAAAATGAACAGGAAAGTCTCATCATCTCGCTAGGTCTGAACCTTGAATTTAGGGTCTCTTTCCAGGAGCTATTTTAAGCAAAATGATTATAAAAGCAATCTTCATCTTTGGCACTTGTCCTCTATTCTTTTCCTTGTTCTCCCCCTTCTTAGATTATTCTCCTTTCCTCTTCCTGTGTCTCTTTCCTCACAAAACACCTTTATTATCTGCCTAACAACAATCTACACAATAGTGTCCATTGACAATGTTTAAGGTGATATTTCAATCATGGACATTTACATTTTTTTGGGGGCAGAGCTATGAGGGTTAAGTGACTTGCCTAGGGTCACACAGCTAGTAAATGTCAATCAAGTGTCTGAGTTCAGATTTGAACTCAGGTCCTCTTGAATCCAGTCCCAGTGCTTTATCCACTGTACCACCTAGCTGTCCCCAGGAAAGTTATATTTTAATGGGAAACTCTAGAAGACTAAAAAAGCATTCAAGATTTAAGAGTCTTTAAGTCTTCTTAAAAGTGTTTTTTTTTTAAACAGTGAAATTAACGAGCTAAGATTGTACTAAGGGAACTATTTCTGGAAAAGAGATCTGAGTCAAATCCCCTTCAAAGGACAGTATATAAGTATGAATAGGCAGTTGCCTGTTCATAAGGTAGGTCCTGTCTAACACTCAAAGAATTGCATGTAACACCCACTGGAGATAGGGGCTTTCTTTGAGAGTATGGACAAGCGCATCCACTGCAGAATATTTCAGGTAACCTAGACATTGTAATGAATATCTAAATACAATCTTCTTAAAAGAATAAAGAACATAGAGAATAGAACCCAGTCATTTCTTTTTGTGACATATTCTTTTTGGAATGTAATATTAACAATGTTTTCTTCTTCCCAGACTCCCCCACTCCTCACACCAAATCTTTGGAATGAACATCTAAATTGATACTAAGAATTGTTCATATAGCAGATATTTATTTTAAATGGAATTAACATAATTCATTCCATGTTATGGTAGATTTAAATGCTGGAATATATTCAAAGCTGTCATGTTTAATTCAGCAGTCTAAGTATGAAAATAAGCCTCCGCTTCACCCCAATACAAGATGGCATCCAAATGGACTGCTTTGATTTTTAAAGGGTGCAACATCTGCTTCCTCTAATGGCTTACAATCCCTTCCTTTTGTTTTTTTTTCAAATATGATTCAATCAGTAAATAAATCAAAGGAAAAATAATTAAAACCACGATCCTTTTTGAAAATGCTCTCATTTTGGCATTCTGCTTTGCATCATGTCGGATCAATGTTCAGTTCAGTATCAGCATGGTGAGTTCTTTCAAAACCCTGCAAGTCTTGGGCACCTCATACAGAAAAAGCCCACAGAATCATGAATGTTTAATTTGCTTTAGCACTAAAGCTGCCACTGCACCAAGATTTTCCAATTAATAATAATTTTAAAAGCACTGGCAGAGTAGCCTTTTCCCAAATTATTTTTCACAGCCATTTAATTTGTTAGAAGCACATGAATGCTTAGTCAGCTAGATCCTTTGAGGGCAGAATTTCTCAAGCTTTTTTTGATCCATATATCATTTTTGTGGGGCCACAAAATCTCTGATGAACCATGCTTATCTATTCTCAGTGGGCATAACAAGTAATCCTATGTGCCTCAGCAGAATTAATGGAAAGAAATGGGAGAGTGAAAGTGGGGAAAAGAGGGGAAGGGAATGGTAAAAGAGGGAAAAGGAAAGGACAGGTGAAGTCAGAAAGGATGAGAGCTGAGAAGAGGTCATTGGCTTTAGCAGGTAAAGAAACAAATCACTGATATTATTGGAGAGGGCAGTTTCAAAATATGTTGGGGTCAGAAATCCAATTATAACTGAGAAATAGGTGGCTGGTGAGGAAGGGCTAGCAGCAGGCGTAGACAAATTCTTTCTAATGTCTCTGTTTCAATCTACTCTTTTCTGTATCCTTTAAGAAATGGTGCCTTTTACCCCTCAGTGAAAAGGAAGAAATTTAATCTTGTAGCTTGAGGGAATAACAGGGTGAAGGTTTGTTGTTGCTGTTGTCATTTTGTGTGTGTGTGTGTGTGTGTGTGTGTGTGTGTGTGTTTTAAATGAGGAAGACCTAGGAGTGTTTGTAGATAGTATCAGAGTTAGGAGAAAGTGAGAGCTTGAAGATGAGAGAAAGAGAAGTAATTACTGATTAGGCAAACTATGGGAAGGGGTAGGATCAAGGATACAAGCTGAAGGCTTGGCCTTAACAAGAACAAAAAAAAAATGCCATCACCTTAGAAACTGATGCAAAGGAAGAACAGTTAGATAAAGATTTAGAAGGGTTTTAAGAAGTAGGACAAAGAGAGGTCACAATACATGCCTCTTAGAAAAGAGGCAAAATCATCTACTTAGAGAATAGGGTTGTGTGATCCTCCCTATGCTAAGAGATTTTAATATTCATGTAGATTCACCTAGATTCTTCTGCAAATTCCCTACTCTCCCAATTCCTTAGCCTCTTTAAATTTTATGATTTACTTCTTCATTCTTCAGCCACATATAGGAATGGTCACACACTAGATCTCACAATTATTCAGATATGTATTGTGTCCCTAATTAGAAATCAAGACATTCCCCTAACCATAACCTTCTCATTCAACTTTTCCCTATGTTTCACCTCAGGTAAACCCATTCTTTGTCCTCACTGAGACTTCCATTTCCTACTCCCCTTTTCCTCCCCTCAGTACTTTTTCAAGTCATTACCCTAGATTCTGAATTCTCTTTCCTCCTTCTCCATCCTCGACCCAATAGTAAGATGCTTTGCTATAGGTAGTCCCTAGACCTATTACCACTAATTTCTTGCCAAACCTTAGCCCTTGGACTACTCCCAACATCCTTTTCCTTTTACCATGATGACTACATTACAAAGCACAATCAACACAAAGTCATCCTTAAAAAGGAGCCAATGCCTTGACCATGTTGGCTTCTTCCCAAAGTCGTTCTTTTCCTCCAGGGACCCCTCCTTGAAAAGAATTAGGAACCATGAGTGTCCCCCCTCAACCCTGAAAGCAAGAAGAACTTGGCTTTCTCATTTCCCACACTCTTCTCCACACAGGCATTGAGCATCAAGTTATCACTCTTCATGAGTGAGGAATACCTGCAGATGGTCCTGAGTCCTAGGGCATATTGATAATGTTTGACAATCCTGGACTTTCTACCTCTGCTAAGGAGTGTGTGTGTGTGTGTGCGCGTGCACATGTGTGCATGCATGTGTGTGTGTGAGATGTTTTCTCATATTTCTTCTTTGGGGTTGTGCTTGTTCTTTGCAATTCTGCACAGGGATTATTTTCTGATACAAATTGCATCCCTTTCAGAGAAAAGAACCCTTTCTTAGCAATTTAACTGGCATATTTGGTTAACAAAATGTTGCAAGGGCCTAGCATATTAAATAGTCATAACTCTAATTTGGTTCAAACTTCTCACTTGTAATAGTTTTTGCCAATATACCTACAACTTATGACATGGGATAGCTCTTAATGCAATTATTATCACACAGAGGAAGATAAACAGGGCTGGCACAATGCCCCTTTAGTAAAGTTTGTGCTTGGTTTTCCCACTTTCCTCTTGTCCCTTTCTCTTCTCTCAGTTGCATTATGTCCTTAGGCCCTTGCTTCTCTTTCTGGTTACCTACATCATATTGCTTTCTAAACCTTTCCCCTAATCAAACCAGGGGAAAAAAAGATCTAATGGCACTGTTTACTTTTACTGAAACACACTCAAAACAATGTTTTGCCTTGCTCAGCTTCAGTATTGGCATTTATTAGGCTTTTGGCTCCACTTAAGGACTTCCAGGCAACGGCTTCCAATAATTTCCAGTATGTCAGATGGGGTTGGGAGAAAGATTCGCCTTACTTTTAAAAGGTGGAGTGCTGGGAGTTGGAGAACAGGAACAATAGGGAATTTGTTTTGTTTGCATATCTGTTACAAGAAATTTGTTTTTCTTGTCTTTTACAATGCGGTGGAGGTAGGAGGGAGAGAAAACAGATTTTTGTTATTTTTTTAGAGATATCTCTGTGTGTGTGTGTGTAATATACATGTGAAATATTACATTCACTTTCTTTTTTTTTTTCCATGACATTTATTTTGTTTGTTTGAGGTTTTTGCGGGGCAATGGGGGTTAAGTGACTTGCCCAGGGTCACACAGCTAGTAAGTGTCAAGGGTCTGAGGCTGGATTTGAACTCATGTCCTCCTGAATCCAGGGTATCCACTGCGCCACCTAGCTGCTCCTTTTACATTCACTTTCAGTTGAAATCACTGTATTATTAATTTTACTTAACTATTTTACTTTGTGGGAATAGTCTGTGTATATAATGTAAAAAGAAAATACTTCAATAAAACTTTTAAAAATTTAAAAAAGGAACAGAAGGGGCCCTAATTGTGCCCACTTCCATTACTCTCTCTTTGTTCCCTCTTGTCTGTCTGTGTCAGTCTCACAAAAATAGAGGGACCCAAGGCACACTCCTCCTGAACCATGAAAACTAGGTGCTCCGTCACCTTTGTACAGTGGTTTCTAGGCCTCCCTTGAGCAGGAAAACCACAGTATGATAAGCCTTCTGTTCCCTGAGCCTTCCCTGGCTTGGGGTGTGACAGAAAGGGAACAACTACTCCAGTCTTGTCAAGTGCAGGGGCAGGGGGCACTTAAGGTAGAACTAGAAGGGTTTGGAATTGTATGTCCTGGGATGCACTCATTACAATATATGGGAGAAAAAGTGGTGGCTTAGGGTCAAGAGAACTTCAGCTATTGAAGAATATGATCCCAAAACTTTTTTCAATATGTGTGTGGATCACATATACATGTCTGAAAATATGGGGTGTGGACATTAAGCTTATGGTGATGATAATTAATTATACCATTCCTGACATCATGAAAAGTATTGACATTGATAATGGTTTATAGATCCTGAAGAACTGGCAAATTAAAAAAAAAGAACAACATATATAGTCTATAGATTTCTTGTATGCAATATGAGAGACAGCATAGTATAATGGATACAGAGCTGATCTTAGAGTCAGGAAGGCCTGGATTCAAATCCAGTTCCTGACAGCTTGTTTTACATGCTCTACCCCTGACTTCCCAGACTTATCATGATATAGGAGCTTCTTCAACCTGAAAATTCAATCCACTCCTGGACTTCTTGCCCTGGAAGTACACTTGACCCATACAGATTCTTACTTTGACTGTCAGGTTCCTCCCAGGACTTCCTTGTTAAAGGAAGTTTCCAGGCCAGTCAGTTCTTTATTCCTGTATGCTCCACTTATGACTCTCTGGATTTCTTCTCTCATTAAAATATAAGTTCCTTGAGGGCAGGAACTGTCTTTCTTTGTGTTTGTATTTATATTCCTAGCACCCAGCACAGTGCCTGGTGCATAGTAAGAACTTAAATGCTTGGGGGCAGCTAGGTGGTACAGTGGATAGATCACCAGCCCTGGATTCAGGAGGACCTGAGTTCAAATCCGGCCTCAAACACTTGACACTTATTAGCTGTGTGACCCTGGGCAAGTCACTTAACCCTCATTGCCTTGTATAAAACATAACAAAACAAAAACAAAACTTAAATGCTTAGTGACTTCTTCACTTGATTGGGCCAGTCATTCAACCTTTTAAAGCCTCAGAAAATTCTCTAAGAGTATAAACTGCAAAGGAATTCTGATTTGAATTTGTAGGAGATTCCTCATTGGAGAGCATTAGAACAATGAAATAAGCATATGCGTCCCTGTGTGTGAAAATATACATATATCTGTATATATGTATACACATATATATCTGTAGTCATGACTATTCCTATGAAATCCTTAAAATTTATTCCTGGTTACAATATATAGCAGTATAATAGTGATCTTGTTCACTTTGATTGAGATAACAAAAATCCACAGGAAATCGATGGGAATCTTCCCTAAAGTTATCCATCCTAAAACATGGGCTTATCATTTTAAAATAAATTGCTAAAGGTAACCATCATAACAACTTCATCTCAATTTAATTAACATTTATTAACATCCTAGGGATACAAAAGGCAAAGATGAAGCAATCTTTCCCCTCAAAGAATTACATTCTACTGGGAGGATACATCATAAGTAGATACAAAGTATACACATGCAAAGTATATACATGCACATGCAGATACACACAAGCTCAGTTACCAGGTAGAACATGAGATATGCTTTGAAGTAAGCTAGAGATACTAAGAAATGAAGGGTAAAGAGGGAGTCCATTCCAGGAATGGAAAATCAACTGTTTAAAGGTATGGAAGAATGAGATGAAATACCATGTACAAAGAATCTGTCATCACAGTGACTTGCCCAGAATTCATGAAGAGGAGTAAAATATAGTAAGACTGGAAAAGGAGGAGGGAGCCATTTTGTAAATAGGTTTCAAGTGGCAGACTCAGAAGGTAGGATTTTGTCTTATAGGGAATAGGAAACCAGTTTGGTTTTTGAGGAGACAAGTGATACTTGCATGCCTCATTTTGTAAGAAGGTGTTGGGCTCATTTTCCCCTAATTTTAAAAATATGCTATATCAGAGCTTCTGGTTACTCCCACCATCCCACATTTTATTGATAAGGTCTTTATTAAGAAAGAACATGGCAGAGTAGAAGATGGGGTTCAAATGTCTCCTTTGACATATACTAGTGGGGGGCAGCTAGGTGGCGCAGTGGATAAAGCGCCAGCTTTGGATTCAGGAGGACCTGAGTTCAAATCCGGCCTCAGACACTTGACACTTACTAGCTGTGTGACCTTGGGCAAGTCACTTAACCCTCACTGCCCCACCAAAAAACCCCAAAAAAACCAACAACAAAAAATACTTATTTGGGGCAGCTAGATGGCGCAGTGGATAAAGCACCAGCCCTGGATTCAGGAGTACCTGAGTTCAAATCCGGCCTCAGACACTTAACACTTACTAGCTGTGTGACCCTGGGCAAGTCACTTAATCCCAATTGCCTCACTAAAAAGAAAAAACAAAAAAAAACCCAAAAAAGACATATACTAGCTATATGACTCTAAGTTGATGACTTAACCTCTCAATGCCCTAGGAGGCACTTCTCTGAATTTGGAGATTGTTTCTCACTGGGAGTTCCTTATGTCAATGCCATCACAGATCTGGTTGTCCCTAAAGGTTTTATATAGGCTATATTTCTGATGCCATCATACCCTGTCCAGATTGTTGAAAAGACTGATACTAAGCTTTATATATTGAATTCAATTCCACAAACATTTATTAAACATGACAGAAAGCATGTTAGGCAATAAAGATACAAAGAAAAGATAAAAAGAGAGAGAATGATTCTTGCCTTGAGGGGGTGCTGCTATTCTACTGTAAAAAAAAACAAAACACATACAAGGATAATTAAATATAAAATATATACAAAGTAATTCCCGAGGGCAGGAAGTACCTACAACTATCCAAGTAACAGCCTGCAAGTCATAGAAAGTTAGTGTTGAAAGAACTTGGGAGGTCAGGACCAACTCTAATTTTCCAGATGAGAAAGCTATGGCTGAAAGGAAGGAAGTACTTTGCCCAGCATCACTGTTAACAGCAGAGCTGGAAGTAGAACTAGTTGTACAGTATTTGATCTACATAGAACATCTGACCTGTGTCAGTACAGCTCAAGGTAAGTTGCTATAGTCTCTGATTTATCTTCATAATATATACCAGAGGGGCAGCTAGGTGGCGCAGTGGATAGAGCACCGGCCCTGGATTCAGTAGGACCTGAGTTCAAATCCGGCCTCAGACGCTTAACACTTACTAGCTGTGTGACCCTGGGCAAGTCACTTAACCCCAATTGCCTCACTAATGTTAAGGGTTAAAATTCTAGCTAGTCTGTCTAAAATATCTAATGAGTGGTCGCCAATAAATTATAAGCTTTAGCAAGAGTTAGACTTTTAAGCATTTATTAAGGAGAATAAGAATTTGGTAAAGAGAGAGAGAAAGGCCTAGATTCCTATCTATTAAAGGGAGAGCACATTTCTAGCTCCGCTCTCCGCCAGAGTCCAGAGGAAAGAGAGCGAGACTGAGCGCCAGTCTCTTCCTTCCTCCTCCCACTAGCCCGCGTCACTTCCTGACTCCTGGTCTTGCCCTCAAAGACCTTCCCTTCATGGGCAGAACTCCTCTACAGTAAGTATCCAGCAGGTGGCGTTATTCCAATCGTTACAGTCCCCCCTGTTGTTCCTCAAGAAACAAAATGTTTCCTTGACGGAACACTAAAAAAAAAATAATAATAATGTATACCAGAAACCACAAGAACCTCAGTCTATAATTTCCTCCACTGTAATCAATATAACTTGAAAACATCCAACTACAAGCAGAGAAGCTAAAGATTGCAATTATGACTACATTGTCGCTGGAGATGATTTAAACAGCAAAATAGTGAAATGCTTCACAGTGCTGATATTAGGCTTGGATTGCAAGGTCATAAAGGTCAAGGATGTTTAACTTGTTTTGAATGGAATCTACCACAATGCTTTTTGATAATGAGTTGTCTGAGAAGTGAATCCTAATGACAGCTATAAAGAAGTTATTGTAATTTTTTCCATATCCCTTTTCATGCAGTGGTCTCAAAGAGCTTTACTTGTATTAGTTCTCCAGATCAATGCTGTTATTCCTTTGAAAATGAGGAAACTGATGCACAAAGGTTTTCTATAGGCCAAAGGCAATATTGGAATTAAGAGTCAGAATTTCTCAATTATTTTCTCCTCATGGTATTTAGTCACTGTCTTTTTTTTTTTTTAGCTAAATATAATGCCAACTGCATTTGGAGATATTATCTTTTCTATCAAACCCACATACATAAAGACTTCCCACATTTTCTTTTGTCATCAGTTTAGATGGGTGTGGTAATTCCTTCCTTTCTTTTGCTTTATTCATTTACCTACAAGATTATCTTACCTGAGTGTTACCTCTAGGCTCACAACAGCTATTTTTGGATAATAAGTCTATGGACAAATAAAGCTAATTGAATGATAAACATTGTCTTTTAAAAGTTAAGATACTACCTTAAATATTCTTAGAAATGAGCTCCTAATGTACAAATGCCATGCGATCTCATAGAAAATCTGGCCATTTCCAAGGAAGACAAGGTAGAGGAGATTAAATTTTATTTTGACAAAGATGTTTCCATAGCAAATTTTATTCCTTTCAGGGTGTATATGAAGTTGTGCAGCCTTGTTTACAGAGAAATGGATGCAAAAAGAAGTGTTTCTTTTTTTTAAAAAGAAGTATTTCTTAACCAAATTTAGCATGTCCTCTAAAAAGGATAAATAATATGTATTTAGCCTATTATCTTTTAATTGAAAAAAGATTATTTATGTCAGGTTTAATAAAAGAACAAATTCACAGTCATTTGCAAAAATTTTCAAAGCCACAGGCATATAATAAGTGAGGGCAATAGATTAAATGTTCATTTTTTTTTTTAAATTCCAAAGTGAACTGGCATTCTGCAAAATAAATAGTTTTAATCATTGCCAGTCTCTATCCTCACCACCTGATTAGCAAATAGATCAATCTTTCACCCAACAAATTACATAGAAAACAAGGTAAACAAAAAGCAAGCATCTTAGCAACACACAGAAACACACACACACACTACCTAAACATTTACAAATGTATCACAAAGCTTCCATGTCCCACACTGAAAGTGTCTGCACATAAGTCTAAATCAAGATAAGTTTTCAATGCTGAAAGTGTGCCCTGACAAGACAAGATCCTAGACAACCCCATAAAAAGAAATGAAAGCACTTAGGAAGTGAAGCTATGTTTTCTCCTCCAAAGGGGCTGAATAATCACATGCAGTCTTCCCTGCCAATTCTCATAACCATTTTTAGGACCAGCTATAAAAACAGAATGTCCTAAGTTATTTTCTTTTGGAGACTAAGAAAATAAAACTTTAAAATTCTTCCATGATATACATTATCCTGACATCATTCCAAGGAAATATTGAGAGGCTCCTCCTCTTACTTATTTATGTGATATTTCAGGAAAATCTGCTCCTCTGCTATTGAAATAGGTAATTAAACATATACTTATCTCCCAAATGAAGAGTTGAGATAGACTATTCAGACAAATAAACTCCTACCTAATTTTAGAACTACAGTCTCCCTGGATTCTCTAGATTTCCCAGTGGGTTTTAAAGCTCATTCAATTTACACATTGCTTTTGACCTTAAAGGTAAACTGCAAGGCTAAACTGCAAATTGAGTCTCAAATTTATTCGAATGTCTCTTTTAACTTAGCCTTTTCTCAACATTTCAAATTAGTTTCAATTTTCTATTCCTCTCAACACCCCAGCCTCACAGGCTCTAAGAATTACCTAAATAGTTAGAAAAACCACACCCAGATGTTTCTGCTACAGTTCACTGGTCCCCCAGAAAGATTACCATCTTTCAAATATTTTCCTGCCAGCACAATTCTTCTACTCAGTCCCCTTTCCCGTGATGTTTGTTTTCTTCTGTGTATCTCATTCCTACCCCATGCCTCTCTCTTTTTGCATTTTTAGATTTTTATAAGAACACATTAATATCAATCCCAGTTAAGGCTCTAAAATGACATGATATAATGCCTTTTTCATGAACTCAGAGGAAGCAAAGAAATATAAGCTATGATTCATGCCCACAAGAAGCTTATAGTCAAATTGAGGAGAAAAGTATACAAATAACTAATATAAGGTATAACCAGTCTTCCCTGTCACCCCCTCCTTATTTTTTATTGATTCATTCATCCATTCATTTATCCATCTATCATTTATCTATCTATCCATCCATTCATTCATTCATCCACTCTATTTCTTTATTTATCTATTCATCTATCTGTCTATCTATCTATCTATCTATCTATCTATCTATCTATCTATCTATCTATCTACAGAGGATGACAGTTAATGACTGAGAGTCATAGGGATGATTAGTTCAAACAGCAGTTAAATAAGGCAAATGTAAACTTTTAATGTGAAAATTGTTTCTACCATTAGAATATAACCTTTTAAGTACTGTCTTTGTATCCCCAGAATGTTGCAAGGTGCCTGGTTCAAAGTGTGATAAATGTTGTCTGACTGATTGATAAGACAGATTGGGGAAAAGACCTAACGGGAAGAATCTCTACTCACAGTCTATGAATGCTAAATAAGAAATGAGGGGGTAGGGGTGGCAGGGAGAGAAAGACACGGTATGTCTTATTTATCATGACTTTTTTATGCTGCTCTCTAACATAAGGACATAATGCCCATTTGAGGTGGATTTGTGCTGTACTCTCTCATGCAAGCCCCGAACAGAACAAGTACCATTCCTCTTTCTTTCAATAGTCTTTCAAATATGTGAAGATAGTTATTGTGCTCCCATTAAATCTTTTCTTTTTTTTTTTTCAAGTTAACAACTCCTGCTGCCTGCAGTTCTACATAGTATATGGTATAGTCTCTAGACCCTTTCCTTGTTGTCATCCTCTGGATATAGTCCAGCTTGTCAGTTTCTTTTGTAATATATGAAAAGCAAACAAACAAACCAACCAACCAGTACTCAAGGCATAGTTTGACCACCAGTAATACTATTAGTTAATTTGGTTGGTACATTATACTCCTTTTAATGAAACTTAAGATAGTATGTTAGGTTTTACAGCTTCCATGACACTCTGTCAACTTATTTTGATCTTGTTTAGTCATTTCTCAGTCATATACAAGTCTTTGTGACATGATTTGGAGTTTTCTTGGCAAAGATACTGGAGAGACTTGCCATTTACTTCTCCAGCTCATTTTATAGATGAGAAAACTGAGGTAAACAGGGTTAAGTGATTTTGCCAAGGGCAACACAGTAAAAAACGGAGGCTAGATTTGAACTCCAATGAGTCTTCTTGACTTCAGGACATCTAACTGACATCATTTAAAAAATTTTGATCTTGGAAGCCACCAAAAAATTCCAAGTCTTTTTTTCATGAACTAATGTTTAATCATGCTCCGCCCCACCCTCATCCTGTACATGCGAAGTTAACCATTTGAACTCAAATATAAAACATTGACAAATATTTCAATGGGTTTTTGGTATCATTTATGTGGTTTTTCCCTCCAACAGAGAAGAGTGCAATGTACTTTCACATTCTTTACCTTTGTAATTATTTCCCATGTTTCCTATAAATCCTTTACATGGTATCAACACAAAGAAAAGCACTCTAATACCTCCTCTAGGATTTCATGAATATCAGATTAACATAAGAACTATCCAACTACTATTGCTTGTTCTTGCTAAGTGGCCTCCCACATTGTCTGCTGATCACATGTTTTCTGAATGATGCTTTCTATCCTACACATCCTGGGCAAGTAATCATTGCAATATAATTCAGTTGACTGATGCTCACTCTGTAGCTCTTCACTCTTTTAAGTCACGCACATTTTGATTCTTTGGAGATTATGATATGCAAGATTGAGAGTCATGTATTATTATTTTTTTTGTTTTTTGGGGTTTTTTTTTTTGGCAGGGCAATGGGGATTAAGTGACTTGTCCAGGGTCACACAGCCAGTAAGTGTCAAGTGTCTGAGGCCAGATTTGAACTCAGGTACTCCTGAATCCAGGGCCGGTGCTTATCCACTGCGCCACCTAGCCGCCCCTGAGAGTCATATATTATTATTGGGAGAATATTAGTATTGAAAAGTGAGATTTGTGTGTGTGAACAGTTTGTGTTCATTGTAAGTATCACACAATTACCCAAATCCAAACCCTTCTATACATTTTTGAGCCTTATTTATTTTCCATCTTCACTGGTAACTAGATATAGACATAGGAACTGGATTAGATATTTCCTTGGTAAAGGTAATTTCTCAAATGAAGAAATTCTCTTACCAACATAGATTGACACTCCCCCCCCCAATTTATAATCTTAAAGAATTTCCCAGATCAATGAAAGCTTAAGTGATTTGTCCATGTCCTACAGCCATTGTGGATGAGAGGTGGGAATTGAACCAAGGTCTTCTGGACTTGGAGGCCAGTTTTCAATCCACTGTCTGTCTAGGACATCTATATATCTACATAACATGCATATAGACAGATATATACATACATAGGCATTAGATATAGACATATATGTATATGTCTATATATGTATATGTATGCACACACGCATGAATACACATATAGACATATACATGCATGTATGCATACACACATATATACATATACATCTCTGTGTGTACTCACACACACACACACACACACACACACACAAATCAACTAGGTGGTACAGTGGATAGACCTGGGCTTAGAATCAGGAAGACTCAATTTCATGAATTCAAATCTGGCTTCAAACACTTAGCACTACTAGCTTGTGACCCTATGCAAGCCACTTAACCACATTTGCCTGTCATCCATAAAATGAGCTAGAGAAGGAAATGGCTAATCACTCCAGTATCTTTGCTAAGAAACCCCCCAAAAGGGGTCATGAAGAGTTAGATACAACTGAAACAACTCAAAAACAACGATACACAATGCAATAATACAGAATACTGATGGACTAATTCATTAAGAGGCTGCTGTGACAAACTAGATTTAGAGTCAGAGTACCTGGATTCAAATTCTGGATGTCAGTAGGGACAGCTAGGTGGCAAAGTAGATAAAGCACTGGCCCTGAATTCAGGAGGACCCGAGTTCAAATTCAGCCTCAGACACTTGAAACTTACTAGCTGTGTGACCCTGGGAAAGTCACTTAACCCTCATTGCCCCGTCCCCCCCCCCAAAAAAAATGCTTGCTGTCACTTAGTATTTTTATGATATTGGAGAAGCCACCCTCCCTGTTTGGCCCTCAAAAATGAGGATGCTGTACTAGTTCACTTCTGAGTTCCCTCCAAACTTGAAATCTATGATCTGTTCATCCAACTGATCTACAAAATCTGTGACTGCACAACCAAATGCCTTCCTAGTCTGGATAACAGGGATTCTTCATCCACCTAGTTTTTCTAGTAGGGTTTACTATGACAATTTCTTTCAAGTGATCTTGGACCTCAATGAACAGCTCCTATAATCTTCGGTGGCTAGATAGGGTCAGAATAATGACATCTAATATACAAATGTCTATATAATCAATGACTAAGGTTATCCCTGTGTTACATCTACCAAAATTATGTATGATTTTAACATGTGCATGGGAAATACAATGTTGGTGTGAAACTTTTAAGGCTTTTTTTTAAAAAAAAAACTATGCTGAGCCAAATGTATCAAGAAAAACATCATCAGGGGCAGCTAGATGGCGCAGTGGATAGAGCACCGGCCCTGGAGTCAGGAGTACCTGAGTTCAAATCCGGCCTCAGACACTTAACACTTACTAGCTGTGTGACCCTGGGCAAGTCACTTAACCCCAATTGCCTCACTAAAAAAAAAAAAAAAAAAAAAAGAAAAACATCATCAACAACTATCAACACGATGAGATTGTGTACTCTAAACTTTTGAGTTAACTGTGTGGCTTGGAAGATGTATTCTGATACAGCAAAAATCATCTTCAAAAACTCATTTTCATCAAGCAAACTTTTGATATGGGCATGGATAATTCTTTTTTTGGGGGGGGGGGACAATGAGGGTTAAGTGACTTGCCCAGGGTCACACAGCTACTAAGTGTCAAGTGTCTGAGGCCGGATTTGAACTCAGGTCCTCCTGAATCCAGGGCTGGTGCTCTATCCACTGCGCCACCTAGCTGCCCTAGCATGGATCATTCTTATAAGGATTTTACATTAAAAGTAAGAATATGGATCAGTAGATGCTTAAGTCTAATCAGGCATATTCGAAGGTAAAATCATTCATGATTTTTTCTAATCATTTGATATCTTTCCAAGAGTAGCATATTGAAGTGGGAAGCATATGGGTTGGCTAGGTTCAAACTCCAACTTTGCTACTTACTATGTGTGTAACTTTGGGTAAGTCACATAACCTTGTTACTCTTCAGTTATTTCATCTGTAAAATGAGGGGTCGGATTAGACTAAACTCTGAGGTCACTTCTATAATCCTACAAATCCCCTATTTTAGATATCTTGGAGATTTATCTTTGAATAATTTTACAATTTTTAAAAAATAGCATAAATTTCTTTTTGTGAACTTCATCTGGACTAGCTTCTCTTTTTAGCTTCATTGTGCCATTCCTTCTTCCTCCCATCATAACACTAAGGTGTTAAGAGTGTAAATGTATTGGTTTCCTCATACATGATGAGAATGTCACTAAAGATACACTGGGGAATATATTCTATGTGTCATCTACTGGTTGCTTTCCAGTTTCATCTATAAATGTTCTTAGGATCTTCTGATTCACTTTTGTCTAATGCCAAGCTTTCTCCAAACATTTTCTTTTCCATTGTTTTTCACTATTCTATGAGACAATACTGCACATAATCTGCTGCAATACTCTTCTGTAATATTTTGGCCATAAGTTTGTCCTCTAAACTGGTGTTTTGCTTGGTTACCAAATCTTAAAAAGGAGATCTCAGCTTTGCTTCCTGGTTCTTTTGGCCTCCTTTTGGGAATTACTTTATAATCAGTTAAACTTCTATATGAACTGAAGATAATTAGGCTCAATGTCTTTACCTCTATTCATTTCCCATGGTGGGGGGGAACTGAGCTTGTTTAAGTAGTTAAGGTGGTAGCTATAAAAATCATAGAGTATTTTCTGGGGGCAGCTGGGTGGCACAGTGGATAAAGCACTGGCTTTGGATTGAGGAGGACCTGAGTTCAAATCTGGCCTCAGACACTTGACAGTAGCTGTGTGACCCCAGGCAAGTCGCTGAACCCTCATTGCCCCACAAAAAAGAAAAAAAAAGTATTTTCTGATCTTTACATTTTCATGTAATTATGACACTAGCTTTCACCTTTGCCCTAACTAGGACCATAGGATTACAGATATAGAGCTGGAAGGGATGGACATTGAAGGTCATCCACATCATTCCTCTCATTTTTACAGATGGGGAAACTCATGCCCACAGAAGTTAAGCAACTTGTTGTTCACAGTCACAAAGCTAGTAAGTACATAAGGTAAAATTCAAACCCAGGTCATCTTGACTTCAAGCCCAGGACTCTATTCACTCTATCATGTTGCTTCTTACAACTAGATCATTATGTAATTATAATAGAGGTAGCCAGGTACATAGGAGATAGAGCCCTGGACCTGGATCCAAGAAGACATGGGTTAAAATACTTACTAAATGTATGCTGCTAGGCAAGTCCTTTAACTTCTGTGGGTCTCAATTTCATCATTTGTAATTTTTTTTTTTTGGCGGGGCAATGGGGGTTAAGTGACTTGCCCAGGGTCACACAGCTAGTAAGTGTTAAGTGTCTGAGGCTGGATTTGAACTCAGGTACTCCTGAATCCAGGGCCAACGCTTTAACCACTGCGCCATCTAGCTGCCCCTCAATTTCATCATTTGTAAAATGGGAATAGTAATAGTGACTAGCCACCAGGATTATTGTGAGGATCAAATTAAAATATATTTGTAAGCCTTCAAGCACTATATAAATGCCAGTTGGTTATTGTTATTAATTATTTTATTGCTATTAAATTATTATACTTCAACAGATAACTGAGAAATACCTCCCATACCAGGAACCAATCATTTCCCATCTGCTGATATATGATAGATTTCTTTTTTTTGTATGACTATTCAGTAATCTCTATGTCCAAAGCATATTAAACATATGTGATGCTTGTGACACAGGTATGATGATATTGGTAGTCTTTAAGTCTTTGGCATCTTTTGTTTATTATTATATTATCAGACATATTTTCCCACTGTCCTTTCCTGTATCATTCTCTGTGTCACCTTAGTGAAATCACCGTGTATCAAATGGTATAATGACTTGGTTTGTAGGATCTTATAAAATGCCTCTTATTGGCTTAACATGTTGGTCATAAGCTACAATTATCTTCATGGTGGTCATATTGCCCAGGTTTATTTTGAGCATAGTCCAGTGACAAAAAATGAAATGTCGGGGCAGCTAGGTGGCACAGTGGATAGAGCACTGGCCCTGGATTCAGGAGGATCTGAGTTCAAATCCGGCCTCAGACACTTGACACTTACTAGCTGTGTGACCCTGGGCAAGTCACTTAACCCCAATTGCCTCACCAAAAAACCAAAAAAAAAAACAACTAAAAAACAAAAAATGAAATGTCTCTTGTTACATTTGGGGACATGATAACACTAACTCAGTCTCTTTATTTACCTTTCTAAGAAGACCTTGTGAGCCCTACTTTTATATAGCTGCAGCTTCCTTATGCATTTTTGCTCTATTTATAACAAGCGTGTCAATATTTATATGGTTTCATTCTTCTAGTATATCAATTTGGTGATGTTAAATAAAGCCCACTTTTAGAATATTCAAAATTAAATTTATTTATAGTGAGTAAAACTGTTCAATTTTGAGGGTAAGCAAAATGGCTGAGAATAGAGTCATGTTTCAACCAAGATTTTTATCACCTCAGAAATGAAGGAATGTACCAAACACAGTATAAGAACAAATGAATTTAAAACAATAACTCTTCATGAAGAACATCACCTTACATAGAAAAAGATCAGTTCAAGAAATGAATAATGGGGGAAAAGGTTTCAAATATGCCCAGATATTTGTTGTTTTGAGTTATTTCAGGCATGTCCAACTATCCTTGACCCCATTTGGCGTTTTCTTGGCAAAGATACTGGAGTGGTTTGTCATTTCCTTCTCCAGCTCATTTTACAGATAAGTAAATTGAAGGAAACAGGATTAAGTGTCTTGCCTAGGGAACTAGTTAAGTGTTTGGGGCTGGATTTGAACTCAGGTCCTCCTGACTCCAAGATTGGTCGCTGCACCACCTAGTTGCCTAGTGCTTGGATATTATAAAGTAAAATAAATTGAAGAATAAATATTGGAAGGAAATAAAGCATGTAAACCTCATGATATGCCAGAGCAGTTAATATGTACAATGAGAAAAATTAAGAAAGATCTGGCTTCTTTAAAAATGGAATTAAAATAATTAATGTAAGAATGAAGACATTAATAGGAAGTTTAACGGCTTGGAAAATACAATGTAGATTCTTAACAAAACTGTCAAAATTATGACAGTAGAAAAGTTATGATGGAAGAAAAAGTGACAGAGTTGGCAGAACAATTAACTATACAAAATCAGAGAACAATACAATTGGAATACTTGAGAATTATATAAATGAAAGAAAAGGGAGCCAGAAGACAGAGCTCAGGAAAAAAAAAAAAAAGCAAAACTGAGAATTAATGCTCTTCTGGAAAAAAAAAAGTGAAGAAACAAAGAGTCTGAACGACATATTTTGGGAAATCATACAAGAATATGTCTCAAAGATATTGCACACAACAGAGTAAAATTGACATAAAACAAAGGACATTGATAGAAAGCAATCTTTAATTCAGCTCTCTAAGAAATATAACCACTAAACTGCAGAGTTTCAGTGGCCAAAGGAAGAAATTGCAAGAGCTTAGGAAGAATCATCACATATCAAAAAACACTAATTTAAATCATAGAGAAATTCTCAAATGTAAGGCGAAATTTTAAAAGATGAACTATAGATGCATAAAAAGCAAGAAATAATGGCTCACAAACCTTAGTTACCTATTGAACAAAACTGAATACATCTTTTCGCAACAAAATGTTTTTAAAATTTGCATGAGATCTTCCAGAGATTTCTAAAGAGCCGGGGAAATCTAGTTTAGACCTTCCATATGCAAAATGTCCCCAACAAGATCCTTAACTAGGAATAATGTATTTGAATAAATGAAGAAGCAATTATTAAGTGATTACTATGTATTAAGCACTGGGAATATAAATAAAAAATTTAAGACCATCAAAGACATTGTAACAGGGGAGACAACACATATATAAAGGAATCAAGATCAGGGGATGGGTATTTTGGTCCAGAAAGTTACATGGAGGGTATTAAGATCTTAGGAGAGTCAACTGACAATGAATGAAAAGTTTAACTATGAAAGAATAATTAGTAAATTAAAGAATTTACATTCTGTAGGAAGCAAGAACTGCACTATCAGGGAGCAGCTAGGTGGCACAGTGGATAGAGTACCAGCCCTGGATTCAGGAGGACGCGAGTTCAAATCCGACCTCAGACACTTAATTCTTACTACTTGTGTGACTCTGGGCAAGTCACTTAACCCTCATGGCCCCACAAAAACAAACAACAACAACAACCAAAAAAACCCTGTACTATCCCTTTGAGGTGTCATGGAGGGGAAAAGGGCCAGTAATTGATTGCCAAATCTCAGAGAAGGTAATCAAAAGGAAGCTGATGATTTTTAAAGAGGGAAGATGGATAATATGTTAGAAAGTATTATTGTGTCTTAAGGATTCATCTCATAGATAAACTTCAAGTTAGCAGACATATGAAGAGGGACATGGTAGATATAGTGGAAACATTTTCTAGTCCGCCTGTATTTATCTGATGATCTATCTCATGGATCAAGGAAAGGCCCCTTGCCACTGAAGAGTATTCAGAGGACGATAACTAGCACAGTGAAGGGCCTTGAGTCTCACGTCTTAGGAAGATTGGTCGAAACAACTGGGGATGTGTAGACTGGAGGAGAAGCCTCAGGGAGACAATCACTGTTTTTAGTATTTTAAGAGCTTTCATGTGGAAGAGGAATGATTAGACTTGTTCTTTTTTTGGCCCCAGAGGACAGAACTAAGAGAAACAGGTAGAAATTTTATAGAAGCAAATTTCGGCTTGATGTCAAGAAAATTCTCCTAATGATGACAGTCATTCAAAACTGAGATGGGTTGGCTCAACAGGAGATTGGCTCTCCCTCCTTAGAAGGACTTTAAGCAGAGGTTATATGACCACTTTCCTCATATGTTAAGTATACTGAACATTTCTTTCATGTCTGAGTTGGATGTCCCCTGAGGTTTCAACTTTCCAATACTGTGATCTGTGGTATATAGAAGCAATGTGATGTTATTGTATGATAATGACTGACTATAAAAATATAAAGAAATAAGGGAAGACTTGTATGAAATAGCAGAATGAACATTTATTAACCACTTGACCCAGTGATATAAATCTATAACCATAACATGATGGACTTTGTTAGTCATTAAATCTTGTCAATTTTTTCTTCAAAATTCTTACCTTTATTTCCATCCCTATGCATACTATCCTGGTCCTAGTATTTAACAGCTTATAACTAGAACTATTTATTTAATAGCGTATAACTATTACTGGCTTCCCCCATTCCAGTGTCTGCAATCAATTTAGCATGTCTGTCTGATTTTCCTTATATGAATTGCTTTTTGATGATACTCTTCACCTTCCAATTCTCTTCCTGCCTCCAAAAATGTTAAGAGCTTTCTATTCTATATAGTATAAAGTCCAAATTTGCCTAAACTGGTCACATTCTCCCTATGGAAATTTATTTCTCACTAATCTCATTCAATTAGGCTCATCTACCTTGCCTTGAACATTTCAAGTTCCTTCCCGCTTTACCTCATAATACTTCCTTTATCTCTATCTATCCAAGTTCTTTATTGCCCTCAATCTATCCAAATTCTATCCATCTTTCACGGCCTAGCTTCAGTCCCTGGCAACTCTAGCTGACTCCTCTGAATTTTCTATTATACTCTATCCCATATAATTAGCAATTAACTATGTCTTTGATGTTTCATGACCACCTCTTCCTCTGACTAATAAATGACTTCAAGCTCCTTGAGGGTAGGACCATGGCTTAAACTTCTCTTTTTATCTTCTACAGAGCCCAGGATTAAATAAAAATTTATTGGTTGATTTAATGAATAAAATAAGCCTATTGAATTAGTATTTATCTGATCTACCAGTTATTTAGATTTCATTTTAGAGAAATATCCTCAAGTGAGAAGCAAATAGCACCTTCCTGGTGTCATCAGATTCACTGGCAAAAAGTATTGATCCTTGAGGGCTTTTGGCTCAGTCTTTGAGGACAGTATTGTTGAGGCTGGAGGTTCAATCCCTATTCAAAATAGGTGATTGCATAAGGAAAACAGATCTTTTCTGGGGCCCCAGACTGTCTCTGTGACCATAGCTGACCAGTATGTGTCAGTGCTCACAAGGGATAACAGTCAAGAAGACAGGTAGATCAGCACAAACCCATCACAACTCCTGGAAAAGCAGCTTTTGTAGGTGTTCTACTAGCTGTGTGCCAATAGCCTTAGAACTTCAAAAGACAGCACCTTAGGGGGGAAACTCTTATAGAAACCACAATCTTTGCTAACTTGTATTTGGGGACTGCCCCCTTATTTGAGGACAGAGTGTGAATCTTTTAGAATTCTGACCTTTGAGATCATCTGCAGGGAGAAAATGTGCTTTTGAAGAATGAAAACTTCCATTCAGTATGATTACAGCTACTCTTTATTCTTCTGTTAGAAACTTTGTTCTCTTGAGAAAGCCCCTGCTGCCACTGACCTTCAATCTGTGTTTCTGTGCACTGAGTAAAAGAGCCACTCAAACTGACCTACAAACTTAACATTTTTGGGAGGGTGGGGCTTTCTAGATTTCAAAGAAAAGAACCACATTATTCACCTGTTCACATCTAAAAAAAGCCCAGTGCTGTGCTAACAAGACGGCTTTTCACTGTCTGTGGCTATTGATGCTCACGACTAGGAGGGAACAGAAGACGTACCGTGGTGTCACTTCAAAGTAAATCTGCAAGATGCCCAGTAGGTTTCTGGTGGATTGTAGAACAAATCAAATGGAGCAAACCAGAGGCCTATTACTATGTTCCCTAGACACAAAGGCCATGTCATTTCCATTCTTAGAAGGAAGACTATCCCTCTTAATTGTTCCCTAAATGGTCAACTCTGTTCAGATAGGTAAAGGTTTGCCAAAAATCCTGTAAATAACTTAAGAATTTATTTATTTTTACAAAGGTCCTTTTTTATTTTAGTTTTAACTAAAGCTTAGGATAGGGAATAAAATTTGGTATGGCATCTAGTTCCAGCAGATAAATTTAGCAAGACCTTTATTTCCCAAGGTATTGGATGACAGGAGACATCACTGTTTTTTTTTTTTATTGTGTCAAAAACAAAATGAAGGATTATTTGTATAACACCTCTTAAACCACCAGATGCCATCTTCCCTAGAAGCAACATACTGGATTATATTTTGGGAAGGAAAATCAGGTGTTCTTTTAAAACCACTGGTGAGGTATTAGAAACAATTAATATTTATCTTTTGATGAACAAAAACAAAGGGGGAAATAGGTTTTATAAAAGTTCCAATGTACATCATGAAAAAAAGCCATATATATTTAAAACATGAGACTTGGGATGTCATTAAGGTTTGTTACACTTGTTAGATGGTCTTAATGATCTGCATATCTCTCTGGAGTTACCTCTTGGAGCTAGTGAAAGTATTAAAGAAAGTCTATAATGTGCTCACAGGCTTTCTTCATTCTCTTAAACATTTATGAAGTACATACTATGTACCAGACACTGTGGTATGCTCTGAGCACATGAATAAATGAAAAAAGTTTTTGCTTTCAAAGAGTTTCCATCTGTTGGAGGGAATACAGTATGGGTATAGGTAAGTAATACAAAGTAATTTTAGGATGACTAGAAAAAGTGATGTTTATACAAAATTCTACCATAAAGAGAAGTAACTATCCTATAAATCCTAAGATTTGGTCACCTTTTATTTTCTTTTTGATTCTAAGTAAGTCACAAAGAGGATACTCTATTACTCTAATACCTTCTATATAATTATGATGAATAATGATTTCTTATTCTAAATTTTACCAAGGCAGGCACTATTATTATTAAGTCAGCTATGCATAGCTAGTAAAATAAAAGTATGATCCTCTAGGGAAAAATCAGATTCTCAAAAACAGTAATTATAGCAATTAATTATATCTTACATTTATATTACATCCTTCATCTCAAGGGATCCTTGAACATTCTACATATGCATAGAAATTAGTTCTTCTACCAATGAGTTTCATGGTCTCTAAGGTGAAGTATAGAAGACTAGAATAAGATGCCAAAGTATTTTAGGGATTAAAAATACAATAAAACTGGGCTAAGTGAAACTATCAGGGATTCAGAAGAGCAAATAATTTATTCATAAATCTTCCTCTCTAGTCACCTCTAACAGCAGATAGTTTTGACGAAGGAGTAAGGGTGCACTATCCTTGGAATAATTTTTTATAATAAACATTTTTATTTAAAGTATTGAGTTTCTAATTCTATTTTGTTTTGTTTTGTTTTGTGGGACAATGATGGTTAAGTGACTTGACCAGGGTCATACAGCTAGTAAGTGTCAAGTGTCTGAGGCCATATTTGAACTCAAGTCCTCCTGAATCCAGGGCTGGTGCTTTATCCACTGTGCCACTTAGCTGCCTCCGAGTTCCAAATTCTATCCCCCCTTTCCTCCCCTCCTTCTCTGAGGAAGTAAGCAATCAGTTATAGGTTATACATGTGCAATTATGTAAAAAATTACCATATTAGTAATTTTGTACAAGAAAACTCAAATAAGAGAAAGAAAGTGAAAAATAGTATGCTTCAATCTGTGTTCAATATCAGTTCTTTCTTTGAAGGTGGATAGTATGCTTCATCATTGGTGGTTTGGGATTGTCTTGGATCATTTTACTGCTGAGAATAGTCGAGTCATTCACAGTTCTTCATCAACCAATATTTCTGTCACTGTGCACAATATTCTCCTAGTTCTGTTCACTTCACTATACATCAGTTCATATAAGCCTTTCCAGGCCTTTATGAAATCATCCTGCTTGTCATTTCTTATAGCACAATACTATTAAATCACCATTATATACCACAGCTTGTTTAAGCCATTCCCCAATTGATTTCCAATTCTTAGCCACCACAAAAAGAGCTGCTATAAATATTTTTCTTATACAAAAAGGTCTTTGTCTCTTTTTTGGGATGTCTTTTGGATATAAACCTGGGAGTGGTATTGCTGGATCAAAGGGTATGCCCAGTTTTACAGCCCTTTGGACATAGTTCCAAATTGTTCTCCAGAATTGTTAGATCAGTTCACAACTCTAACGGTGGATTAGCATCTCAGTTTTCCCACATCCCCAACATACATCATGGAATCCTATTTTGAAGTCTAGAGGACTCAATCAATATGATGGAAAGAGCATTAATCTAAAGTACTAGATAACAGTGCCTGGAAAATAATAGGTGCTTATCGATTAATTGATCATTCAGGAAAACTGGATTTTGACATTGTCTCCAGTACAATAGCTATGTGATCTTCTACAAATCACTAACCTCTCTGATTCTTAGATTCTTCAGTGATAGAGATTCCAGCACTTATATTTTGGTTATCAAAAGAGTTTGTAAATCTTTCAATACTAAGAAATGCTTTTTTACCATATAAGTACCATTATAATAGGCACTCAGTGGGGGAAGAATTCAAAAGAAATATGACATAAATTCCTATACTCAAGAAGATTACAGTTTAATTAGGGAGATAAGACTAATATAACCAGATCCTAATTAGTGTAAATAATGAATCCTGTGAAATATTACATGTATGCAGAGAGCATTATTTGAAGTCATAATTATGTAAACTATGGTGATTTGTTAGAGCCCAAAGGAAATATATGAGAAAATTTAAATAATGAGAACATTTCATAGGAGCTGTTATTTGTACTAATTGGAACCTAGTCTTATATGAAACAAAAGGGGATAGTACAAGGCAAGTATAAAACTGAAAAGTAATGGAATAAAATGTATGAGAGTTCAGAGGAAAGGTTTAAGTGGTCTCAGAGGATATTTCTTAGAGGAGATAGGATTTGAGCTGGGATTTGAATCATGGGTAGAATTTGGCTAAGCAGAAAGGAAAAGAGAGGGCATTCTAAATGAGGAAATAAATAAGTAGGGGAAGGAGCCAAGATGGCTGAGAAAAGGTAGGGACTCTTCTGAGCTCTCTTAAATTCCCCTCTGAACAGCATTAAAATAACACCTCAAAATTATTATGAAGCAGCAGAACCAACAAAAAGATAGGGTAAAATAATTTTCTCACCTAAGACAAATTAGAAGGTTATCAGGAAAGATTTGTCTCATTGCGTTGAGAGTGGAGCACAGTCCAGCACAGGCTGTGCCAGGCAAGCCTACTGGCAAGGCTTGGGGACAAATGAATCAGTGGTAGTAGCTTACAGAGCTCTCAGCCCAAAGACTATAAGGAGGTCGGTCAACTGTCCAGAAGAATATGACAAGAAACACTTTGCTGGCACTGGGGGAAGGACTCTGTTGCATTGCCCAATTGCCCATATGAAGTTCCGGGTCACAGTCACAGAGTGAGGAAAACTACTAAAATGAGTGGGGACCCTGGTTACAGTTCCAGGGTGGAAAAGAGTCCTCATGGGCACACATGGACCACAGCATAGACCAGGAGAGCAGTGATCACAACTTTCCTTATAGCATATCACCTAGGATGAACTGAAAACTTACACAACCCTTCACCTCGTCTCCAAACTAGCTATGAAAACAGCAAAATGAAAAATCTGAAGGTTGGAACAGTGCCGCTATAACAACAAAAGCAGAGCCCAACTTTAAGGAAAGTTAAAAGTCAAGAAATAGGCTGGAAAATGAGTAAACAACAAAAAGAGAATGCAACTATAGGCAGTTAACTATGGTGATGGGAAGATCAAAACACACTCTTAGAAGACAACAATGTTTAAAAATAGCTACATGCAAAGCCTCAAAGAAAAATGTGAATTGATCTCAGGAAAACAACAACAACAACAACAACAACAAACAAACAAACCACAAAACAGAATTACTGGAAGAGTGAAAAAAGTATTTTAAAATCAAATAACAGATGTAGAGGAAAATTGTGAAATAAATGAAGAAAATCATGAAAAAAGAGTCAACAGCTTGGTAAAGGAGGCACAAAGAAGACTGAAGAAAATAACACCTTAAAAAGAGAATAGGCCAAATAGTAAAAGAGGCACAAAAATCTACTGAAGAGGGGCAGCTAGGTGGCACAGTGGATGAAGCACCAACCCTGGATTCAGGAGGACATGAGTTCAAATCCAGCCTCAGACACTTGATATTTACTAGCTGTGTAATGCTGGGCAAGTCACTTAACCCTCATTGCCATGCCCTCTCCCCCCCAAAAAAAAATCTACTGAAGAGAACAAGTGTTTAAAAAGCATAACTGGCCAAATGGAAAAAAACAAGATGTATAAAAAATTAACTGAAGAAAACACCTCCTTTAAATGTAGAACTGGCAAAATGGAAAAGAAGGTACAAAAACTCACTAAAGAAAATAACTTCTTAAAAATTAGAATTGGAAAAGTGGAAACTCATGACTCCATGACACATTAAGAAACAATAATTAAGGAATTATTCGATTATCTGAAAGATATGATTAAAAAAAGAGCCTGGACAGCATCTTTCAAGAAATTATCAAGGAAAACTGCCCTGAGAGCCTAGAACCACAGAGTAAAATAGTAATTGAAAGAATACACCAATCACTTCCTGAGATACTAAAATAAAAACTCAAACAAATATTACATAGAAAGTTCCAGAATTCACAGGTTAAGGAGAAAATACTGAACACAACCAGAAAGAAGCAATTCAAATATCATGTACCCACTTTCAGGATAAAAGATTTAGCAATTTCCATGTTAAAGGATCATATGGCTTAGAATATGATATTCCAGAGGGCAAAAGGAGCTAGGATTCCAGCAAAGTACCATTTACCCAGAAAAAAAAATGAGTAAAATCCTTCAAGGGAAAATGATTATTTAATGAAATGGAAGATTTTCTAGAATTCCTGATAAAAAGAACTGAGCTAAATAGAAAATTTGACATTCAAACACAAGATTCAAGAGAAGCATAAAAAGCAAAACAGGAAAGAGAAAACATAAAGGATTTAATAAGGTTAAACTTTTTACATTCCTACATGGGAAGATGAGAAGATGATACTTATAACTCATAAGAACTTTATCGTTATTGGGACAGTTAGGAATGTGTGTATATATATATATATATATGTATGTGTGTGTGTGTATGTGTGTATGTGTATATATATATATATATATATATATATATATAGAGAGAGAGAGAGAGAGAGAGAGAGAGAGAGAGAGAGAGAGAGAGAGAGAGGGCATGAGAGTAAATTGAATATGATGGGATGATATCTAAAAATTAAATTAAGAAGAAAGATAAATGCATTGCATGAGGGGGAAAGGGAGAGGTAGAATAATAATAAGGTAAAATACCTTACATAAAAGAGGTGTGAAAGCTTTTACAGTGGAAAGGAAGATGGATGGTGGCAGTGAGTGGGCAATGCTTGAAGTTTATTCTTATTAAAACTGGTTCAAAGAGGGATATATATATATATGCTCAGTGGGGGTATAGAATCTATCTTACTCTACAGGAAAGTCAGAGGAATGGAGGATAAAAGAAGTAGGGTGCCAATAAAAGGAAGGGTGGTTTGGGAGACGCAGATGTCAGAAGCAAAACATTTGAGGAGGGACAGCGTGAAAGGAGAAGGGCAAGAGAGAGATAAACAGGGGGAAAAGTAGGATGGAGCAAAATACAGTTAGTAACTGTAACTATAAATGTGAATGGGATGAACTCACCCACAAAATGGAAGTAGATAGCAGAGTAGATTAAAAAGCCCATCACTGCACCTATATAGTCCTTTAGGGTGGTCACAGGATTCCATTATGAATATATGGAGATTATATTTTTAAAGTGGTCTGACATTTCTACATCATGATCTATTCTTGCAGAATTAAGCCTATTATTAGCCTATTTAATACTTCTAAGATGCTGAAAAATACTTCCTATATAATTCTGTTTCTCCTTTTCCTATTTTGTAATATGGGCTCCTTTGATTCTAGGTTCACTGAGTCTAACGGAATACATGCATATATACATACATATGTACATGCATATATATTACATATGCATATGTATACACACATCATATATATATGTATTATATTACAGTTGGGAAAATAACATCTTTGCCATCAAATGTAACTAATTATATAGACAAAGTTGATCTAAGATAAACCACTTCATAATTATTTCCTAGTTACACTAAAGTACTTAATAAATGCTTTTTCATTCATTCATTCACTCATTATTTCATGCATGAATTCATGTACACATTCTTTCATTCCTTTAGTAATAAATGTTTTCTGAATTTGCTGAATCAAATGTAGTTCTTAATTTTGAATCATTCAAGAGTATCCAACTAAATATGTCACATATGACTGTGAAGCTATTGGACACTGAACTTGGAGCCTTACTTTTCTATCTTTTAGAAGTGTTTCTCAGCTAAGAAAAGAGTAGAGTGTCATCTATCAAACTTCAAGTGTTGTTAGTTGGCTAGCACCATGTCATTAGGAAGCTTGGATGAAGAGCATCTGTGATTTGAAATAAAAGTGGATCAATGGCTGCTTAGTTGCACCACAATTCTGTCCTTTCTTCTGATTCAAAAGTATATTAACTGAGGGATAATTGCAATGTTTCTTCTCTATAATTTGTAATGACACTGATAAACAGGCAGAAATTAAAGTATTCTTTGAGCTGATGCTTCTTGAGGTTTTGTCTATCCCACTGACTATAAATTTATTCTTTAATTGGTTGGGTCACTTTTGCAGAAAAATAATTTTTAAAAATGATGACTTAAAATTAAAGGCCACTTTAATTTAGTTTACTATCAAAACTGAACATGTGATCTTATTCTGGGTAGAAAATACACCAACGAGCTGGTTGGCATTTCAGTGTTAAAGATTTTAGAATCTTGACATAAGCTGGTATGCTTTCACACCCATGATAATGAAAAGCTGCTTTTCCATTTAGTAGCAAAATGTTTAAAATCTAATTATGAAGTGGTCCATGGGAAGCCTGTGGGTCACAGCATGGCACTGGATAACTCAGGGATGGTTATGGGTTAGATGCCCAAATGGGCCCACTTGACTAGAACAGAAACCAGTTCTGTTTTGTTTTTTTAATTTTTAAAAAAAATTTTTAAGGGCAATGGGTGTTAAGTGACTTGCCCAGGGTCACACAGCTAGTTAAGTGTCAAGTGTCTGAGACTGGATTTGAACTCAGGTCCTCCTGAATTCAAGGCCGGTGCTTTATCCACTGCGCCACCTAGCTGCCCCCAGTTCTGTTTTAAAGTCACAGATTGCATCCTCTTCTCGTGGGTAGCCACAAGAGGCAGAGTACTAAAGCAGAGAGAGTATTGGATTTGGAATCCAAGAACTTGAGCAAGTTTGTGACCTTGAGCAAATCATTTAATTTTTCTGGGTCTAGGCTTCCTCATTTGTAACATGAGGGGTTGGAATAGATAATCTTGAAGGTACTGCCAGTTCTAGGATCTGTGATTCAAAGGGGATTCACAAGGTTTAATTTGCCTCATGGATACAGACTGTTTCCTTTGTCCCAGCCCAGGTACCCACTAGTGAATGTATGCTGTCAAGACTGGATTATGGGGGCAGCTAGGGAGCGCAGTGGATAGAGCACCGGCCCTGGATTCAGGAGGACCTGAGTTCAAATCTGGCCTCAGACACTTGACACTTACTAGCTGTGTGACCCTGGGCAAGTCACTTAACCCCAATTGCCTCTCTCTCTTTCTCTCTCTCTCTCTCTCTCTCTCTCTCTCTCTCTCTCTCTCTCACACACACACACACACACACACACACACACACACACACACACACAGACTGGTTTATGGAATACAGATATGTAGATGTGATCTATTCTCCTCTAATGAATAAAAAAAAACTGTAGTGCTAAATGTACAGGGAGGCTAGGGGAAAGTAATAAAAATTGTATTGAGGCATAATCCATTACCTTTAGTGGAAAAAAAGAACACAGAATAATAAACGATCTGCTAATGGTAGGTCTAAAATAAGAAGAAACTTGAAACATGGTTTTGGAACCATAGGTAGGAAATTGTGTTAGCAATTTTAGTATATCAGATGTGTTTTCTTCACTAATTTCTATACCTTTCAGTGAGGGAAAAGATGCAGGTGTATGCAGTCAAAAATGAAGTGAGAAGATAGGATCTGAACATCAAGACCTAACTAAGAGATAGTGACTGATAAGTAGAAGGTATAGTGGGTGATAAACTATAAATAGGACAAACCTAGGTGACCTAAGTATGTGTGGACAACAAGGTGTCAGTGTTTGAGGTTAGTGTAGTATCCAAAGCATCTGTCTTGAGTAAGTGGAAGGCTGAGTGAGAGAAGACAGCAGAGTAAGGATATATGGAGGCATACTGACTTAGAAAACTACACATTAACATTATTAACTTTCTATTATAATTTTATTTTGTTAAATATTCCCCAATTACATTTTAATCTGATTTAGGCCTCACTTGGCAGTGTTGCCCACATGCCAGCTATGTCTGACACCTTTGGCCTGGAACACTCAGAGGCTAAATAATTTTCCCAGCCTCAAACAGACAATCTGTGGCAGGATTTAAAAAACTAGTTCTTTAAGGTTTTGAGGCCAGCGCTATATGCACTACATTATGGTACCTCTTGTTTATCATACATATTAGAGAAATTCTTCTGAAAGTTCTAGAACTGAAAGAGGGATTGCCCAACTAAGTAATAGACTACATAATACCAGGTAAATAGATTATATAGTACTCACATCTAGGGATGAGAAGTTTTCATAGTAGCTCTTAGAACTTTCTAAAAGACTGTAGAGTAATTGTGATATATATAAGTGTGGGGTTTAGTAAAAGAAATTGGGGATGGGAACAAAGTATCTACAACAACATGGATACATCAAGTATGGAAATTTGTATATTAAATATGAAAAAATGGTTACATAAGTCTCTAAACAAACATATTCCCTCAAACTGGCCTCAAAGTCAGGAAGATCTGAGTTCAAGTCCTACCTTTGACAAATACTGGCTCTGTGACCCCAGGCAAGTCAATTAATCTCCCATCCCCCTCCCCTTACATTTTCAGAGACTGTAATTTGCAAGCAAGTGTTAATTTGAAGTGGTGGAGCTCCTTCATTAAGAACTCTCCACACCAATTAAATCTTAACTCTAAATATAACTTCTAACATGTTTAGGTCTATTTAGAATAGGTTCCTCATGATGCCTTGATACTGAGTACTATAAATATTTATCAGTGGCCTATTCATACCTCTTACCCCAAAAGGCTCTTGGAAATTATATCCAGTAATTAGTATGAAACCTCAGATGTTGTGAGTAGTTACTTTTCATAGTTGTTTAACTTGGAGGTTTTGCAACTCTTATGGCCTTATTTGCCAACCGAGAGAAACAAAGGTTGATGACTGCAAATGCTTATTTTCACAGCTGTATGGAAGGATGCCATTAATCTCAAAAGATGAATTGCTCAGTTCTAGAAATTCAATTCAGTTTAATTCAATCTAATCCCACTTAATTCAGAAGACATTTATTAAGTGCTAATCTGCACCAGGAACTTTTTGGTAGGTCTTTGGGATACCACAGTGGAAAACAACACTGCCTATGCCTTGAAGAAAATCACAATCTGTTCTAAGTTCCTACTATGTGCATTTTAGAAAGCAATTTGGTACTTTGCTTAAACATGACTAAAATGTCTATTCCATTTGACCTAGGGATCCCACTGATAGACCCTGGGGGAACAAAAAGGCCAAAAAAACCCAAAACATCCTACCATTAAGGAGCTTATATTTAGCACCCATGAAGAAGAACAGATTTAGGTAGTAATAATAATAGTGAAGCAAAACAGTTATTTTTTCTGATGGTAGAGGTGTCTCATGTGGATTATCAAAGCATTTCCTTCTTAGGAAAGGATTCCTTTTTGTCAGTAAGCAGCAGTTATTGTGCTCAGGCTATTAAGAGTAGTGTTCTTGGGGTCTTGCTATTTCTATGTAACATTCTCAGTCCCACAACAGACTGGGAATCCTAAACATTGTTTACAACAAGGTCAAGATCAGAACATTATCCTGCACTTAACAGGCTTCTTATTTTTTTAAAGCTCTTGTATCAGTGAGCTTCTCACTTGTCTGTGGAATTCTGTATGAAAAAAAATATATTTTTTACATTTTCAAAGATTTATTCAGTGATTTGTATTTTCTTTTTTTCTTCTCTTATAGTATACTTTCTAATTTTCTTTTCTTGATGGACACTACATTTCCAGCTTTCATTTTATTATGACAACAACATACTTCTCTCCACTAAGGGACCATTCAACTGTGTGAGCATTTTCTTTTATATTTTTTATGAATGTGGATATTCCTTCAATAAGGTTCCATGTTCATAATGTCTTATCTTTTTCCACTGATTGTGCTAATTTGCCAGATGGATGAACAGAAAAAGAAGTCACATGTCCCTTATATGCTTTAATAGACTTCAAACAGTCTCATCTCTTTGCATCCCAAACACAAATTAGTCCATCTTCTCCTACACTAATTAAGTGTCCATTACCAAAGAATTTCAGGCAATTTCTTGTGCCGTTATGATCCAGCAATGTTCCGTATTCTACTTTTTTCATATCATAGATGCAAAAATTTTTTTAAATCAAAAAGAATTTAAAAACACACAAAGCATGTATTATGTGTAAGCCATTGTGCTAGAAAATGAAGAAACAAGATATGGTCTTACACCTCATGGACCCTACAAACTAGTAAGAAAATCATTCTCTTTTTATTAATTCATAAATTCATTAACATTGTAAATAGAATTTTGTATGAAGTACAGAATTCCACTGTTTATTTATTAGTGTAAAAACTATCCCCAGAAAACATTACAAATGGCAGAAAAATTATAAATTTATCCCCTTTTTCTATGGGCCATGTCCCAAGGTAAAAAGTTATCATCATCTTGTAGATTTCCAGTTGTAGAAAAGACCAATGAAGCTGAAGAATAATTAATTTTAGCTATAGTATTGTTTTTTTCCTGTACAACTGTTGCTAATATGAGGTGACACACTTTTTCTGACATACCCCAAAATAATGATAAAGTATATTTTCTGGGTTTCCAGTAGTATGGGACCAAGGGCATCCTTTTGAATAGATCCTTAGTGTGAAGTTCCTTACTATGAAAAACAAATTCAGATTCATTAAAATTTACTTTCCCATTATTCTTCCTAGAAAGCTATAAAGTGTTCAGAAGATTTTGTAAAACACAGAAGAAACCTTAACCACGAATTCTACTTTTGAGAAGACAACTATGATGAATGAATGAATGTAAAAGTATTTATTAAGTGCTTACTTTGTGCTATACAGTTAAGATACACATAGAAAAAGTGAAGCTGCTCTCAAGGAACTCTAATTGGGGACTCCTTGAAAAGAGTAGGGCTGATGGAAAGATAAAGAGGTCCTTAGCTATGTCACATGACAGTGGAAAGAGTGGGCATGGTCTGGAGGAAAATGATAAGCCTGGTGATCCTCTATCTCACTGGAAGAAATAGAGTTGATGACTTATTTTTCATCCAACTCATGAGAACAGTCTAAGAGACAGGATGGGTTTTGGTGAGTTGGAGATGGGGGAAGGAGAGTAAGCAGTGGGGGAAAGACACCCTGAGTAGTGACACTATCTATTTCCATCATACTATTATCATTTTTCATAAATTAGGTGTTGTTGCTGTTGTTTAGTCATTCAGTCATATTTGACTCTATGATCCTATGGACCATACCATACTGTCCATGGGTTTTCCTGTCAAAGATACTAGTGCGAATTGCCATTTTTTTTTCCTCCAGCGGATTAAGATAAACACTGGTTAAGTGATTTGTCCATAATCTCATAGCTAGTGACTGTCTGAAGCTGAATTTGAACTCAAGTCTTCCTGACACCAGGTCGAGGACTCTATCCACTGAGACATCTAGCTGCCTACATACTTTAGGCAGAAGATATCAAACTTCTCCCTTAAGTACTAAACCCTGTATTGATGCCAACTTTTTCCTAGTGTTAAAAGGTAAGTAGTCATAGGAAGTTAGTATCTGAAAGGTGACCTGACATATAATATGCACTTAATAAATGTATATTGATGGACTCACTTTAGAATCATCTAGTTCAACTCCCTCTTTTCCCATCAATGAAAGCAAAGAATATACTTCTCAAGTGATAAGTGCAAGGTTATATACTATTTTGAGAAAGGACCAAAAATAAAACTAGCATCACCTAATTCCTAGACCAAGGTTCTTTCAATTCCATCATCCAGGTGTGTTAAAGTGGGGATTATTTTTTCTGGTGGGGGTTTTATTAAATGACTTCTAAAATTCCTTCTAACTCTGATATTCCAAGTTAGTTATTTTGACGTTTTAGTACAGAGTAAATGACAAAATTAGTTCTCATTATAAACCTACATTCAATTAAACTCCCTGTAAAATTATTTCTATTAGTGCAAGGCTTAACAGAATTCTACAAGAACTTTAACAAGTCAAAGCTGATTGATCTTAACCAGCAGATGACTTTACCTTTTAAAAGGGATCAAGCCTGGTAATTCAAAGTCTAATTATAATATAATTTAAAATATTTCCACATTTTATAATGATTTTTGTTTCTTCAGTAGTTATTCTTTCGTCAATAATTGTATTTGGTTTCCAAGAAAAATTCGATGCCTCCTTTGTTAAATATGATTAGACTCAGGGTTGCAGGATTTCCTTCCTTCCTTCCTTCCTTCCTTCCTTCCTTCCTTCCTTCCTTCCTTCCTTCCTTCCTTCCTTCCTTCCTTCCTTCCTTCCTTCCTTCCTTCCTTCCTTCCTTCCTTCCTTCCTTCCTTTTTGTTGGTTTGTTTGTTTTTTTGGATTACATCTTCAACTACTTTGTTTTTCAGAATATATTATTCCATTCTCTTCTACAACTTTTGGTAGGTGAAGAATAGCATTGTTATTTAAATCTCCTTTCCTTTATATTTGAAGGTCTTTCTATTAGTCACTTGCAAAATGTGTTATTTGTCATTGGAATTGTTAAATTTAACCCTTATATGTCTTACAGTTGGAAGCATAGGTATTTCTTTTCCTTTTTTCTGGAGGTAATTTGTGGATTCTATTGATTGATAGTGTGTTTTCTGTAGTCAGAAATACTGTGAAATTTTTGTATATTATTTCCTGAATTATGGTGTTGAAATTTTTTGGTCTATAATATTCTTCTGGGAGACCTATGATCCTTAAGTTTGGTTTATACACCATGTCTTCAAAATCATTGGCTTTTGCTTGTATAGAGAGCAGGTTTTTAAAAACATGATTGCTTTTCATTTCTCTTCTTCTAGATTATTAGTCTATTCATAGTTGCATAACCAATCTATTGTTGCCTTGCTTCTTTGGAGAAACTTATTACCATTGATTCAACTTTTTCTATTTTTTTTCTGTGCAGGCTATAAATTCTGTCATTTGTTATAACTTCTCTCGAGATTTTTATTTCTCTCTTGAGCCATTTTACAATATCCTGGAACATTCCTAAACTCTCCTGGGAATCCATAGTATTCCATGTTTCTTCAAGTGTTTTTCCTTCTCTTGCCTTGTATTATTTATTAGAAGAGATTTGTAATCTTTTACATGTTTTGATACTCATTGTTTGTTCTACATTTATTATGATCTCTGTTCTTGCAAAAGCAACATCATTCTTTTGGGGGGGGGAAGGTAGGAGGAATAAGTGAGGACTAGAGCAACTTTCACATTCTCCATCCTTTTAGTCACATGACTCTCTTAAATGATTTCTAAATCCTAGATATGAATGGTCAGGGAGATTATTTCCAAACAAGTAATTTAAGCTGTTTAGGAGAAAGGAACAGAGAAAATTCTCAGCATCTTTCTTGGTCAAAATAAAGGCTACAATAGACACAACTAATTGCTTTCATCAATGTATGTATGCCCATAATGCAAGAATATAAGCAGTCCTCAAAGACTAAAATCTTGAAAGTAAAAATTGGAAAAATCCACTAAATTCTTTAAGGCCTTAGAATCTCCTTTCAGATGACCAATAATAGTAGTTAAATAAAACCATTATTTTCCTTTTCTGCTTAACAGAAAGGCAATGTTCTGTAGTCTAGCACTTCACAAGAAAGAATTCAGAAGGATTTGGTGCCACAGAACAATTCCCATTGCCGTAGCTGTGGAGATTTTCAACTCTGTCCCAAAAGCACTTTCTTTACATGTGTTCAGTGACATCTTATTTAGTTTTTAAATGGTCAGTGTGATATCAAATTACTCCCTTTATGCAGAAATGAAGCAGAATGGCAGTAAATGTAATAAAAACAACATATTCAATTTCCTTTCTCATAAGTGTTCCCTCAAAAGTTTATTACCGAGTTGCATTTAAAAATCTATGTGGAAATGAACCTTTACAATAAGAATAAACACAATCTTAAAAAACTACAGAAGAAATCACATTAGAAACAAACTGAGAAAGCTGTTAGCAAAAATAAAATTAGTATTTTTTACATACTATGACAATCTTTATAGGCTTGGGGCTCCAAAAGTTTGGAAGAGTTAAATTGCTAAAGGCATCCAGAGTATTTTTGTAATTTTGTTAATAATTTCTTAAAATATTTATGTGCAATAAATAACTTTCACTTAATAGTTACTTAACAAATGTTTGTTGAATATTCTTGTACTCCTTGAATTTCTCGTGGTGCTTCTTTGTACCAATGATGTTTTGATTTATAATATAGTTTTCTGTGCACATATTTTATCTCCTCTACTAGACTGTAAGGTCATTGAGAGTAGGAACTTATTCCTTATTCATCTTTATATCCCTGGCACCTAGTAACAGAGTGCAATTGGTACTAAATAAATCTGTGGAATAGAGTTTAATTGGATTGTCATATATTACTTCAATGGTACAAAGTAAATGGTAAAGTATAGAAGAGATTCTTGTGTTGGAAATATAGAGGCCATGTAGTCCAAACCCTTACTTGAATTCTTAATTTCCTCAACAATTGAACTAACTCAAAAATTGAGGAACAATTTTCCTTACCAAGTGTCATTGGGCCTTTATATGAATAACTATAATGATAGAGATGTCACAGCCTATATTTCATTTTTTAAATGTTCTAAACTATGCGCAATTTTCCTCATATTGGTTGGTTTCAGACATAGTAGCTGTGTGACTCTGAGTAAGTTACTTAACCTTTTTCTTAGTTATCTCATCTGTAAAATTAGGATTAAAAATAGCACCTACCTCCCACAGTTGTTATGAGGATAAAATGAGATGTTTATAAATGCTTTGAAAACCTTACGCACTATGTATATGGTAGTTGTAATTATTTTTATTGTTCTTGTTATTGAACTAAAATTAGCCTCCTAGTCCTAGGTCTGCTATCTGAAACCTAATGAAGATAATGATTATCATGGTAGTACTGTGGAATATAGGCCTCTATTATTTAAGAAACGCTACCAACACATTATCAAGAATAACTGACATAAAATGTGGCATTTTTCAGACAGAAAGTTTAAGTCCATTATGGCTCTACCAAGACCAACTATACTTTCCAAATTAAAGAGGGAATAAAAAAATTAATTACTTTATGTATGTGAATACAATTAAATGACATGACTTCACCACAAAAGACATTAAATATTTCTTTCATCTTGTGAAATCTTTCCCCAATGTTACAAAGTTATTTTGACTTGATAATAGTCTTAACAAGTACCAAAAGAACAAAAGGTTGAAGGCTTTGAGATTACATGTGGAGGTCACATTGAACCAACAGATGAAAGAGATACCTACAAATACCTTAGTCTCTTCTAAGCAAGACACATCAAGCATAAAAATATCAAGGAGAAAGCTATGGCTGAATATTAAGAGACTTTCTGGTATCCTAAAATCAAAGTTCATTAGGAAGGACATGTTTAAAACACCTTCACAATATCATTCTGAAGGCACCTGCTTGGAACTGTAAAATGGACAATAACAGAAGTCTTCTAACAATTCCGTACAATATTAACAAATATAGGAAACAACATCCTATAGACACCTAGATCGAGATTCATGCTTCTTTGTCTAGACATTCTTACACTCATAACAAATAGGTCAGAAACCTACAGAAATATTTTTGGAATAAGCAGACATACTTTTACTCCTGTGCTACCCTTCTCCCATTGATGATTTCCTCCCAGAATCTCCATTTAGACAAAGGGTACCAGGCCAGCTAAGCCATCATTCCTCTACCAGTTGTGCTTCTGACTCTCTGGACTTTACTAACATGACTCGGCCTTCTTCTTACCCTGGAACATCTCTGCAGTCTACTTCTTCCATTGTTGAGTTCCTTTCCTCACCTCCATCTTGAGAAAGGGCCCCAGGTAACCCAATCTTCATTTCTTTCTTGGCTCTGCTTCTGCATCTTTTTACTCTTTTGCCATGCTCTTATGCAGGTACTTCTTCCACTGGCATCCTCAACCTCCTGCTTTTCAGTTCCCTTTTATGTATTTTTCCCCATCAGATTGTAAGCTCCTTGAGAGCTGGCACTGGTTTTTTGTTTGTATTTGTATCCCCAATACCAAGCATAATGCCTGGCAGATAGTAAAGACTTAATTAATGCAGGCTGACTGACAGATAGCACTTTATCAAGTAATAGGACACTAGAAGTGTCAGCAGAGCAGGGGCAATAGGGAAACTTTCTTCCCAAACTTATTGCCAATGCTGCCTTTTCCTTTACTCTCTTCATGGATGCCGATAACCACCCCACCCCAACTTTTCACCCATATAGGAAAAAGCCTAGAGTGCCTGCTTTTCCCTTCTTTAAAGTCATGGACTGGACTCTTCTAGTCCCACCAACTGTGGAGTAAGCAGTTCCACTCACATTGTTTGGATTAATAGAGAATCAATTCCTCTGGCAAGATGGAGATGGGCCCAGATGGGTAACAGCTGAATGCACTCTGACAACAATAATGTTGACAAAGAGACATCAACTAAATGGATGAGTCATGTATATTTGTTTATACAAGTAGAGAATTTTATGATGGCAGTTTAGGGCCATGTCAGTGACATTAGGGATTAGAGAAAGGTCCTAACTCATTGATTAATGCACATTATTTAGATAATGATAGGAACTGTATAACACATCTTTGCTGCCTGCAAAAATTCAGCACTTACTGAATGCTTAGTAATACATGACCTGGTAGCTAAAATTATAAATCAGAAGCTCACTACCTTTCATAAACTAACAGATGATAAATCTCCAAACTATAAATACAGACCTGAAAATATACTTGAGAATTCAACAAAACATAATAACATGAGTGTGGCATTATCACTGATAGAACTCTTTACCATAATTATCTGGATATACAATTAATCTAAAAAGAATTTAAGAACATTCTGAATAGAGATACTGAATATTCACTCTTTCCAAGTTATGCAAATGAAAAAGTTTCAAAATATATACATGGAAGAAAAAAATCAAAACCATGTGGAAAGAGATGAAGTATATACACCATCCCCATCATCCTGTCTGCTGCTAAAGTTATCCTGAAGATGATTTCAGTGCAGAAGATGGGCTGAGATTGCAACTGTTTTATTTAATAATAAAAAGCAACCATTTTATTCACTTTTGCAATAGTCCATAGAATATTAAGCAATAAAGATTAATAGAAAGATAGCACTCTGTCCTAGGTTCATTTCCATATGAACATCAATGAAATAATATGAGAATACCAAGATAAAAAACACTTAGAACTATTATGGCAGTGGCAGTCATAGCAACAACTGATATTGATTTAATGTTTTCAGATTTATCAAGTATACATAACATCATTTGAGCCTCATATGTCATTTGAACAACCCTGGAAAATAGGGATCATAAATCTGATCATCTACAATTTACAGATGAGGATACCATGGCTGAGAGACTAAGTGAATCTCCCACACAATTTGTTAATATTGGAAGTCAGAATATGAACCCAGATCTTCTTGATTCTAAATCCTGTAAGTCAACAATGCCTACTCTTTTCCATATAACAATTTTTAAAATACGTGATCATATCATCCCTTTAAAGAAGCTGGATTAGACCAATATGTATAAAAGTGGTCCATGTTGGAGGATTTATCATATCAAGGGCTTTGAGGCAAACATTTTCAAGGTGTCTGAAGGATAAAAAGATCCTAAAGATGGAGAAAAAAATAATCTCATCCTCCAAAAGAGGTTACTCTGAGAATAACATGTTAGGCACTGAACCAACATGAGAGGTATAATGAAAGAATATTGACTTTAGAGTAAGAGAACCTTATTTCAAATCCTGTCTCTGTCACTTACCAACTGTGTGACCTTGGGTAAGTCACCTAACTTGTCTGGGTCTCATTTTCCTGATCTGTAAAATGAGGGGATGGGACATTAGCCTCTAAGATCCCTTTCAGTCTTAATCTATGACCAACACCTACTAAATCATATATTTATTTACTCATTATATAAAAATTTTACCAAAGTAATCTGCATGTACATTGAGAATATAATTAGGCAGCTAGCAGACTCTCATGAATAATATTTAATAATAATAATAATAATAATAGACTACACATTTACTATTATATAATTGAGTAGATGATGTAGAGAATACAAGACATCACTGTGTTTATTGTTTGCTGACTATTTAAAAATATGATTCAGTCATGAAAATCTCTGCCTTGTAAGGTCTTCTCCATCAAGGTATCAAAATTAAATAAAATCCCTTGAAAGACACAACAGAGATATCGTCATTTGATATCATTCTTTTTATCAACATTGAGCAAGGCATAAAACAGGGAGACATATGTTTATCACAAGTATTTGTTATTATCCTGGAAGAGATTCAGCACAGAACCCAAGTCAAGGAAGGATTCCTTAGAGATGATAAAGCCCTGCAGATATTCCCTTGTAGATGATATTGTGCTGATTGCATCAAGTCCTAGAACACTATAGAGCTTTCTAAGTGAACACAATCATTCTAAAGAATTTGGGATAACTTCAAATGGGAGGGCAGGGAACTATATAGATGAACAATGCTTATTGCTCATAAAATGACAAAAAATAGGTAATATGTACATGTAAAATAACTTAAATTACTCAAACTAATCAATGGAGAAACAGAAATGGGTCATGTCAAAGTATCTATATTTGAGTGTTTTTTTTAACAAACATTTATTTATTTATTTGAAGTTCTGAGTTCCAAATACTACCCCTCTCTCATTCCCTCTCTCCCTCCCCTTCCCCCCCCAACAAGGTTGCAAGCAATCAGTAGATATTATACATGTGCAATTATGTAAAACATTATCATACTAGTCAGTGACAAACATTCAGAAGAACAAATTGAAGTACACCCTTCTCTATAACTGATCTTGATGTTTTCTATGTTCAGACATTTGTAGCAAGCACTTCTAATAGTACATTCAAAGAAAGAGGGGTCACAAAATCTAACTGGTGGTTGATTTCTACTTCTAATATGACTTCTAAGAGATAGTAGCCTATTGTGGAAAGAATATTGAATTTAGAGTAAGAGAGGCTAATTTCAAACCCAGACTGTGCTATTGGTTGCTCATATGACATTGGAAAAATAATTTCACTTCTCTAGGTCTTAACCTCCTCATCTGTCAAATCAGAAATTAGTAGATCTCTAACATCCCTCCCAGCTGTATGTCCTATGAAACTATCATTGTGACAAAACCCTTCTTCAAGGATATCAACCATACATCAAGGGGGTTTGCACGCACGTGTGTGTGTGTGTGTGTGTGTGTGTGTGTGTGTGTGTGTGAATTTAATCAATCATGTGAATAGCAATATGTATATATTTTAATGGAATTATTTTTTAACATTTTATGTAGCATCTCATATCATAATGGATGTGTACTGACTTCAGATCCCTAACAGACAATGCAGATTCTTTTGCTGTTCAAAGATTAGTTTTGAACCTTCACTTTTCCTAAATCTGTTTGTTCTTTTAAAGGTGAGGAGCGAATAGAAGAGGTCTATGACACCCCCCCTTTTTTTTCCATGTCAAGAGGCAGGGAACAAAAAAATAAAAAATGTCCCAGCTGTTAAGACATTCTATCCAACTTGGCCCTTGACTGTAGGAACCCAGTTTCAAGTTGTTCATTAAAGCCCTTCAAAGGTTCTGGATTTCAGGAAATAGCAAAACCTGTCAGGGTTATCCCTTTGTACAGATGATCACATGGTGTTATTTGAAGGACAACGAAAGGCTAGTCTGCCTCAAAATATTTTTCCTACTAGTCTAACACAACATCTGAAGTTCCTGCCATTAATTCTGGATTTCTTCAAATAATGGTACTGCCCCTTTAAGAGTATCTATGAAATTTTAGATATTTCTAGGAGGAATGACATATTACCTCATTAATACCTTAGCATTAATACCTTAGCAATGATTAATTTATCATTTAACTAGCTGGCATCTCAAAAAAAGACAAAGAAGACAGGACAATCCTGAGAGAATTATACATAGGAGAAGAAAGTTTTGATAGGATGGAAAGGATCAGAAAGTCTGAAAATAGAGCATTTTATTGAAAGAAGATGGGTCAAGGAAGGTGTTTTACAATGGGGAGCTTTAGGTTGCTCAGGTGTCAGGGGTGAGGCCCAGTGCAAAAACAATCACAGCCTAGATGGGGAAATGGAAAGAAAGAAGAGAGAAGGGCAGCAGAAGACCATTTATTATAACATTTTTACTAGGGTTTTCCTTGGTCTCTTTTTAAAGCCCTTAAGTAAAAAGAAGTGAAAGAAATAGAGGGAGATAACAGGATACACAGACCCATTATAAGCTTAATTACAGAAGGTAATTTTGCCAGTTTCAGCATATACTTTTAAGTGTTTTTTCTTTCCGTGGTTTATAACATATAGTAGAGAATAATTCATAACTGTATCTATACACTCACACAATATATATGTCTCTAAACTTTTGTGCAGAATCAAATAATTTTCAAATTAATTTTTGTAGCAGAGGTCATATTTTTTATTTTTTTCAAAGCAAACTTTCCCTGCACAGCTATACCCAAGTACATGAAAAACAAATGGGATACAAAAGTTAACCAAGGTTTACTTTGACCTTGCTGTCTAAATGGTTTCCTCTCTTTCTTCCTTTCTGGAGCATGCTTACCCTTGATTAGAGATGATGTGATAATGTGATTAGAGATAATACAAGTGATAAATAGGGCATGTCCTAGAAGGGCTTGTTTCCTTAGGGGAGTGGGGACTGGTAATTTCATAATGATATTTTAGAGAAAGAGCAGGAATTCTTTTTGTTGCCTTTTTTCTCATTTTTATGATTTTTTTTTTTTTTTAGTGAGGCAATTGGGGTTAAGTGACTTGCCCAGGGTCACACAGCTAGTAAGTGTTAAGTGTCTGAGGCCGGATTTGAGCTCAGGTACTCCTGACTCCAGGGCCAGTGCTCTTATCCACTGCGCCACCTAGCTGCCCCTCATTTTTATGATTTTTAAAATTAGTATTTCATATCAAATGTCAGGGAATGCTATAGTCTGGTGAGAAGATGTGTCTGCTATACAAGAAGTAGTTTATCTAAGGACAGAGAAACTGAATACCAGAAGACTAGCCACTAGGTGATTAACTTGTTGGCCCATCAAACAGATAAAAACACCAAAACATCTTTAGAGCTATGCCCTTATGCTTCTAAAGTGATGTGAAGTCAAAGACTGTTTATTAAGCACTTACTGTATGACCTGCATTGTGCTTAGCTCTGGTGACACAGAAAGGCAAACAAACAACCCCCCCCAAACAACAACAACAACAACAAACCAGTCTCTACCCTAAAGGAATTTACATTCTAATGAAGGAAGCAGCATGTAAATAACTAGGTATACATATATACAGACTAGATAAGTTATCTGAGAGAATGCCTTAGCAGCTGGGAGAAACAGGAAAGACTCCCTGAAGAGGGTAAGATTTGAGTTGAGCCTTGAAGAAGGCCAGGGATATTAAGAAAATTGTCTTTGCAAAGACAGAGACAAGAGATATAGTATTGTGCTCAAGGGTAAGTTCCAGCATAGCAGGATCACAGGCTAGAAGGAAGAGAGTAACATATAAGAAGACTGCAAATGTAGGAATGAGCCAGATTATGAAAATTACTAAATGTCTAAAAGCATGATTTTATATTTAATGCTGGGGCATTGGAGCTCCCTGAGCAGGGTGGTGACATGATCAGGTTTAAACTTTAGGGGAAAGTCACCCCTTGAGAGCTAAGTGGAGGATTGATTTGTGGTTGGGAGAGATTTAAGGCAGAGAGATTAGTTAAGTGGCAGAGAAGGGAGGGGAGGATGGTGAGAATCACAGAGTTGTTAGACTCTAAACAAGTGTTGATTTAATAATTGGTATTTTTAATACATAATCTAAGTCAAATAGCCAGTGAGTTAATTAGGGATAACTGCTAGCTAACTAGAAGATGGCTTGGAAGTTTTCCTCAGAAAGACAAATAAAGATAACCGTGGGATTAGTTTCATTGTGTGCCTAAAGGCAACAAGAAACTTCATTTCATGGTGCATTTGGCTGTGCCTCATGGCAGTGCTCATGATGGGGAGAGATATAACTGTAGTTGAGATAGTTTGATCATTTGAACAAAATGAAGGAGTATTACACAAAGTATATAAAGAACTTGACAAGATCCTCCAAACTAAGCCAACATCATGCTTCAAGGCAAAGGTAAAAACAGGAGAGGACAGGACAAAACTATGGCGGCAATAAAAGGGGGCAGTGTGTTATTCTCAGAAACCCACTTCTCATAATAATCATATGTGACATTCTTTTATCACTTAAGAGCCTGTAGCCCTGCTGTGTCCTCACTCTTCCTGGATGTGCTTGTGATCAGGTCATGCTATGTATCGTGCTGTCTTTTGATTGGGTAAGGCTTTCTCATATAGATTGTAAGTCTTAACGACCAGCCAATGGGGGTTGGACAGAAATGGGAGGGGGTATTGCATTAGGAACATTATTTATTTATCTATCTATCTATCTATCTATCTATCTATCTATCTATCTATCTATCTATCTATCTCTTGCTTTTGAACTTGTGCGCACACTTACCATATTCAGGTGTGTGCCCTTTCTTGAGAAAGAAAATAAATTTTTCCTTTCTACTTTCACTCTCTGACTCCAAATGTTTATTTTGAGTGGGTGGTTGTTTCTGTCCCACACAACTACACTGGAAAATAGTTTTGGGAAAAAACAAAGGGAAAGCCCAAAGGCTAACAGATGTACAGACATGAACAAAAAATGAAAGAGAAAACATTAGTTGAGGTTCCTACAATGATATGTTCTGATTGAAGACAAGTGGAACTACCACATTCTGTTTTTGCTGTTTAGTCATTTCTCCTGTGTCCACCTCTTTGTGATCCCATTTGGGATTTTCTGGGTAAAGACACTGGAGTGGTTTGCCATTTCCTTATCTAGCTCATTTTATAGATGAGGAAACTGAGGCAAAATGGATTAAGTGGCTTACCTAGGATCACACAGCTAGTAAGTGTCTGAGGCCAGATTTGAACACAGGAAGAGGAGTCTTCTTGACTCCACACTGGATACTCTATTCACTGTATCACCTAGCTGCCCCCAACCTCTAATACCTGATATATCTGTGTGGGGAAGAGCCAATGGACTTTACAGAAAAAGTCATTTGATTAGCATTTATTAAGTGCCTACTATATGCCATGAAGAGTACTAGAGATATAAAGAAAGGAAAAAAGAGTCCCTGACCTTAAGAAGCTTATAGACTAATGGAAGATCTAAGTACAGATAGAAGACAACTGTACTAGAATTAACAAATTATAAAGGCACACAGAGATTGATTTTAAAGACACCTAAAAGGGAACAGGAAAAAAAAGGAAAGATCATGAATTATACTTTTATTTAGTATTACAAAGGAGATTAAAAAAAATCCACCAGTGATGATTAGCTGATACCTCTACTTTCTCATCTCTGTAAGTCTGTTATGTGAATGCTCTATCCATAGACAATTTCCTATCCCAAAGTACAGTCACAACTGAGGGGTACAAAGAGTTATTGTATGTATTATTTGCTAGTTTCAATCAACAAATCAAGAAATAAACGAATGAATTAATGCATTAATGAGTACATATATACACATACATACCTATATACATGAATAAAAGCATTTAATTTGGTAGAATAAAATTCTACCTTAAATGACTTTTTTCAAACAACTGAAATGTAGTAGGGGGAGGTAGATGGCTATTACATTGGAAACGAAAGTGTCATAGAGCCTGAAATTAAAATTCTGCCACTTATTTCCTGTGTAACCTTGGGCCAGTCATAACCTCTCTAGCCATCAATTTCCTCAACTGTAAAAAGGAAGAAGTTAGACTATATGACTTCCAAGGTCACTTCCTGCTCTATATCTATGATCTTATAAGTACTAAAGAAACTCTCTTCAAAGAGAGTGTCTGTCTACCACACATGCTTCAATACTTCAACAATCTACTATATTTGTTGGAGAAGATACTTTTTCCACCATTGTTGATTGTGATCCCTTACTTGTTGATGGTCCTCATAAGCTGTTAAGGCCAAAAAATTAACCCTATGAACAACTTGTTTATGAGGTTCTCTGAACCTCAGTGTGTCATGCCCTTGATAAAAGACCTATGAATGAACTGATGAATATATCACAGAGCCAATAGTCAAATCAAAGCATTTTTTAGCTGGGCAGGCCCTATTAGAGCTTACACAGTACTGAAATGGTCATAGGTTATCCATGTATGTTAAAATAGGATCGTAGATTTATATCTGGAGGGTATCTTAGAGGCAATCCAGTCAGAACCCCTCATTTTATAGATAAGGAAACTTATGCCCAGAGAGGTGAATGTGAAAATATGTTAAAATAATACAAGAGGGTCAGCTAGGTGACACAGTGGATAGAGCACTGGCCCTGGATTCAGGAGGACCTGAGTTCAAATCCAGCCTCAGACACTTAACACTTACTAGCTGTGTGACCCTGGGCAAGTCACTTAACCCCAATTGCCTCACCAAAACAAACAAATAAAAACAAAACAAAACAAAAATAATACAAGATAACCTGATTGATGGAACCCCAGAGATGACTCTGTTAAATGACTTATCAAGTTTGTTAATAACATATGAGGCAGGCAAAGTTCTTGCCTTTATGGTGTTCACCACTGTCATGAAGGATGTCTTGAATAAAGTGTATATAAAAAAGATTATCCTATTTCCCAAATGTCCCCATTTGCAGGTCCCATCGTACTAAGTTCCTGGAGCCCTGGAAAACTACAAAGTTCCCTATAGTCCCTTGAAAGAATTAATCTAACAACTCACACTCAAAAGACAAAGAGAATGAAAAAAAAATGTGATGGAAAGAACACTGAATTTATAGCTATGTAACCTGAACAAAATTACTTGACCTTTCCAGGCCTTGGTTTCTGATCTCTAAGGTTTCTTCTCATTCTAAAGCCTATAATCCTATGGAAAACACATTTTGCCCAGCTCAGGATGTGTAGTTGGGAGAGACAGCTGACTGAGTCAATCTAATAGTTTAGACCTTTGGCAGGTGCCCCAGATACATAGTCAGTTGGGCCCATGCTTGAATAGCAGCAGGAGATCTGGATAAAATGCCTGTGGAAATTGTGCATTTATCTTCTTTTTTAAAAATAATGTGTTTCTTTATTCTGCTCAAACACCAAAAGAAAACAAATTGCCTTTTTCATATACATATATATAGGAACAGAAAAAAAAATGAGTATATGATATAAATCTATAAATCTCTATTATATACTGCTCACTTTTTTATGGTAGGTGATAAACTCAATGTGTTACCATAAAGCACTTTCAGTTAGCCCCAACTGTTCATTGTCACAAAAGCTCTTCTTTTTTTAAAAGATCACTAGGGATCCTGATGGAATATGGCACATCATGGAACACCATGTTCTCAGAAGAATCACAATTATAGGTGACCCAAAAGAACATTGAAATATGTATAGTGGGCATGAGTAGGCTTCAGGAGATTAACAATGGTGATTTGCACCAGAGGAGACATAATGACAGGAATATATGACAAGATGAAGTAGGTGGAGATAAATGGCATTATGCCTTACAGCTGGGAAGATCTAGGTTCAAGTCTAGCCTTTGATACATAGTGCTTTTTGGTCACCCTCCTATCCAAGCTAAAACTTTTTCCCCAGTTTTTGAAGGATCACCCTTTCAGGGAGGAGACCGTGATGAACCACCTGTGCGTCTGCTATACACACACACACACACACACACATATACACACACATGTAAATATATATTTACATATACACACATATAAATAAATATAAATAAATATATATAAATATATACATACATATATATATACATACATATATATATACATACATATATACATATATACATATATATATACACACACACACACACACACACACATATATATATATATATATATATATATATATATATATATATATATATATTGGCAGGGCAGTGTGGGTTAAGTGATTTGCCCAGGCTCACACAGCTAGTAAGTATCCAGTGTCTGAGGCCAGACTTGAACTCAGGTCCTCATGAATACAGGGCCAGTGCTTAATCCACTGTGCCACCTAACTGCCCCCACTTAACATCTTATTAACTGAGACAACTCTAAAACTAGTAGCTGCAAAACAGAAGTTGGTCTGAATTAGCAGAGGAGAATCCTTCCAAATTCTCTACCATAGTGAGATCAGTTTGGGAAAAGCTACAATCAAAGAGATGGATCAATTGTATAAGAAGATGGATGGCCATCCCCAAGTATTTCCTTTGTGGTGGCTCTTCAGATACTCAAGCAGAGGAAGTCCTCCAGTACACACTGACTCAATCTTCTACAGAGAACTTTAGTAAAAACAAATGAACAAACAAAATGTGGACAGAAATCACATGGGACAAGAAGGTGTGGATGAGTCGTCATCTGTACTTGTAGGAACACACACAATGGTGAGATCACAGACATATGAGTATCTAAGAAACCCTGAGGGAGTGAATGAAGCAATTTTTTAAGCATGAGGCTTTGCCACCTGCCAGCCAACTGAAAGATTCTGAACAAAAAGGGAAGCTCAATGTTTCCCTATCTGGCCAACTTCAGGGAATCACAGGGAAATATCAACTCTTGGGTCATGAGCCAGATTCTCTTCTTAGATAACAACTCACTTTTTTTCCCTTCAGAAGAAGCATATACCTCATGATTTAAGTTTATCAGCTTTGGTAACTCTAGCCCTGGATTTTCTGGTAAAATGCTTTGCTCACCCTCAATTTTTAGGAAATGATTTACTATTCAACTTGAGAGAGGGGTTGATTTATGGTAACTATAGCCAATAGGATGATGGGAAAAGCCAAGCCTACTGCCACCGGTAGCAGCTAGATTGCCAATGCTCATTCTGAAGGGAGTTGAAAAGGTTTGACCACCACTTAAATATGAAGCAAGCTTATGTAATATTCCAATTACTCTTCTCAAATTTCCATAGAAGCTCTCCTCAATTCTGACAACCACAGAGGGAAAGGCATTATAAGTAATCAACACTGTTGTTCTTTGTAATTGTTAGGAAAGAACACTGAGCTGGGAGTCAGAAGACATAGGTTTTAATGGTGGTCCTGCTACTTTCTACCTGTGTGACCTTGGGCAAATCACTAGACCTTTCTGGTTCTGTTTCCTACTACATGCCAGCCACTGACTGGGATAAGCACTTGAGAGGGTGGAACATGAGACTAGATGATTTCTAAGGTTCTTTCCCACTCTAAATCCTTTGATTTCATAGGATAGCATATGTTTTTTTTACCCATTTCTCCAGGTACAAAGCCAGAAAAATAGAGGGGGAGAAATTATAGACATATGGGACACATTTCAGTAGTGTTCTTACTCTTAGGCTTCCTCTATTGGTCAAATGCTCCTGACTGATCCATTTTCCAAGTCACCCACATACCTTACATCTGGAGAATACAAGTTTGCAGCTTATAAGACACTCTTACAAACATTATTTTATTTGGTTCCTACATACCTTTTAACTTAAGGGCTGATATACTCTTAGATAAATGTGGTCAGTGTCCATAACATGTTTAAACTTCAGATGAGTCTGACTCTATCACTCATTGTCTAGGGAATTTCAGTTCATGGAATTTGTTTTTTATCTTTTTTTTTGGTCCATACCTGTGATCCTTGTGGTATAAGGAACTTCTTGTAAGGAAACCCTTTCTACCAGTGCAGTTCAGCAACTGATCCCCACCCAAAACTACAGTGTTAGAGACTTGCCTAAGCACCAAGAGGTTAAGTGACTTACCCAAGGTCACTCAGCCAATATCTGTTAAATGCTGGACTTGAACCCAAGTTTTCCTAACTCCAAAGTCAACACTCAATACAATATGCCACCTCAGCATGTAAGAGAAACAGTACTCTTGAAAGGAGAAGACAAATGCCACTGAAGGACAGTTCAAATAGAAGAGCAACTGAGTTATGAAGTCATTGAGAAAGAATGGATGAAGCCCTGTTAGAATTATCAAGTAGTTTAATGTATTTTTTTTTTTACTTTACTGGACTCAGAGTCAAATCTAGGCAGCATCATTAAGAAATATTTAAGGATTACCTTTATGTTCATTATTGGTATTGTGGAATATTGCTGTATGTACCAGTCTTTACTAGTCAGCAAACATAGTAAGATATCAGGTATCAGGGAACATTATGCCACATGTTTCTAGAACCTGAATGCTATCCAGATGCAGTCCCTGCTTTGCAGTTTTTTCATTCTGTCATCAAAGTAATTTTGTTTTTTCCTAAACCCTTCAATGGTCTTCAAAAACGTGCATTACCATTGGCTGGCTATTCTAAATCTGTTTTATTGTCCACAAAAGAATACAGACATTGCTTTATGATTATAGCTGTAGGACTGTTCTCTACCTTAGCGTCTTCTGTCAGATATGAGAAACTAGAGGATATACAACAGCCAGCATGACTAACTGTCTGACTCACTCTTGGCACCAAAACCTACGCTGCCTTTGTGTCATCGAAATGACATCCTGTTCAGTTTCTAAATGGTCAGTCTATCATCTAAATGACTTTCAGCACGCCTATACCAATGAAAATCACAGGATCATGAAGAAGGTCACATATTTAGACTTGGATGGGACCTAAAGGGATCATCTAGTTCAGTACATTTATTTTACAGATGAAGTAACTGAAGTTAAGAGAAGTGCCTTATCTAAACACTGGTAGTAAGTGGCAAAGACAGGATTTGAATTTGGGTTCTCTGATACCAAGTGCAGTAATCTTTCCACTGGATCATCATTTGGCAAGCAAACTCTTAGTGCAGACTCTGTTTCTCAAATCAGTTTTCTGGGTAGCGAATTCTGAAATTCCTGAACTTTGTTCAGACAGTTCAGAGCTCCAAAGGATCTGGTAAAGAAAGGATTATTTCGAGGCAGCTAGGTGGCGCAGTGGATAGAGCACCGGCCCTGGAGTCAGGAGTACCTGAGTTTGAATCCGGCTTCAGACACTTTGTGTGGCCCTGGGCAAGTCACTTAACCCCAATTGCCTCACTAAAAAAAAAAAAAAGATTATTTCAATCTTTGTATTAGTATCCCCAGTGCCTGGTATATTGTAGCAAATTCTTCATAAATACTTGCTGACTGATTAGCTGATATAAGATTAAAAAGCCAAGTTGCTTGCATCAAACTATGTCATCCACAGGCTGATTTGAGGGGTTCCCAGATCCACAGACAGATTTCACAAAAGCATAACCATAAGGATATAGACCCATGCAAACACGTACCCCCATCAGGGGCCAGCTAGGTGGCGCAGTGGATAAAGCATCAGCAGCCCTGGATTCAGGAGGCCCTGATTTAAAATCCAGCTTCAGATACTTGACATGTACTAGCTGTGTGACCTTGGGCAAGTCACTTAACTCTCACTGCCCCGCAAAATAAAAGCCAAATAGAGTATTAAAAAAAAAAAAAGAACAACAATATGTACTCCCATCCATTGAATGACCACCTACCTTGAACAACAACCAATAAGTAAGCCTCTTCACCAATTTTGTAAGCCAAAAGACATGCTTGTAGAGGTTAGTGTTCACTACTCCAGGGTCTACTACGTTGGCAGTCACATGACTCCCTTCGTCTGCCAGGAGCTGGTGTAGTTGATAGGAAAAAAGTACCAGGGCGAGCTTGCTTTGGGCATAGGCTCCGCAAGGTGAGTAACAATGCCTGCAAATGAAAAGACGGTGGCTGCCATGAGGAAAATTCAAAAGGTTCGATCATCAGTCACCTGATTACTTTACCAAAGTGCACAGAAAACAAACAAACCACAGACTAAATAGATGCCTCATCAGTCAGTTAATGATGCATTAATTTCTTAACATAGTTGTTGCATGGGAGAAACTTTGTCTTCTCATTAAATTGAAAATGAGCTTGTAATAATATGCAGTTGAGCATATACATACAGTTCTATAACACTTTAAGGTTTGTTGTTGTTCAGTGGTTTCAATCATATTCAACTCTTCATTACCTCATTTGGAGTTTTCTTGGCAAAGATACTGGTGTGGTTCTTGATCTCCTTCTCCAGCTCATTTTACAGATGAGGAAACTGAGGCAAAAAGAGGTAAGTGGCTTGCCCAGGGTCACACAGTTAGGAAGTGTCTGAGGCTGGATTTGAAATCAGGTCTTGTTGACTCTTGGCACTATTCATTGCACCACCTGCTTAAGGTTTACAAAGCCCTTTACAAATATTAAATAATTTTATCCTCTCATCAACCTTGGGAGATAGGTATTACCATTACCCCCATTTTAGAGATAAGAAAACTGAGGCAAGTAGAGCATAAATAACTTGCCTGGAGTCATAGAGCTTGTAAGTGTCTGAGATGGGATTTGAATACAGATGGCACTGACTCCAGTCCCAAGCTATTACCACCTCGAAAGCTACCTGGTCCAATTCATATATAAAGAAATAATTCCATTACAACATTCAAAGTTTTGCTGGAAGACTCCATTGATGATGAAACTCATCCTTCTAGAGGCAATCCCTTTCACTTGTGGATAACGCTAATTGTTAGGAAGATTTTCCTTAGATTAAAAACTAAACTTCTCTCTTTGCAACTTCTACTCATCTTGCCTAGATAATTAAGCCTTTTTGAGACAAGTAGAATGCATCTAATTCTTCTTCCAAAGGGTAACTCTTCAAATGCTTAAAGGTAGCTAAGATGCCCTCCACTCTTTTTCCATTTCTGGGCAAAACAGTCCCAATTTCTTTGACCAATCCTCATGTATAGTCTGCTAGCCATTCTATATTGCTTCTCATATGTGTAAAAGACAGCTGGTTGGAGGGAGAGGAATCATGGAAAGGAAGAAAAGACCCCTTATTCATAAAACTAAAGCCAATCATTTTATGAACACAAAATTTTCAGGAATAAAAGAATCTGCTGTTATGGATCCTAAATAAATTATCAAAGAATTTTACCAAGATTTCTGACTTGACTAGTTCTAATACATAGGGTGAATTGATAGAAAGATTCACACTATGTAGATGAAAGAAGGATGACTCATATCCTTACATGACAGAGGAGATGAGAGGTAAGTAGAAATAAATTTTCTTCAGGATCTGTCCAATTGTAGTTTGTCTTTGTTAAGATCCAACCAACCATAAGAGAATGTCTCTCTACAACCATTGGTGAATTTAGGAGTTTTTGTATTAGATATGCTTCCATATCATTTACTTAATAACAGACCAAAAAAACAAAATCTTCCCAATCTTTCCTGCTGGGGTGTCACTATCTTCTCCAAAAACTCCTACTTGAAACAAACGCTATTTCTGTGATTATTTTTGACATTTTGGGAAACAGTCCTGAGTCAAAAAAAACTTTCTTAAAATTGTTTCATCTCTAATTTTTATTTTAATATCTGGTTTGAGATATTTTAGGTGATAGACTAAATCATCCTTCTAAAGGAACACAAGGCTTGTGGCAAATGTTCTCTTCACGAAAACATGTATCCTCATTTTAGAAATTTAGCTTTGAGGAACTCCTACTGCGTATTTTGACAATCACTGAAAGTAAGAAAAGCCTTTTTTTTCTATTGAATGTCATGAGAAAGGAAAACATTTAAACATTCAGAATTTTTCTAGCTCATTTTCTCTATTTAATCCTCAAATCAATCATAGCCTTTTTATTTTCCAGTTAGAAAGTGATATTTTTTTGAAAAGTAGTGAATGAGAGTTTCCCTCAGCTCCTTACTGTTTTCTCAAATGGGCTCAGGTATATGTGCCTTGTTACCTATTAAGAGCATTTCCTGATCTTTTATATGGGGATTCCTTAGTCATCATCTAGGTAGCTAGGTGATGCAGTGTATAGAATGCTGGATTTGGAGTAGGAAGAGCTGAGTTCAAATTTGATCTCACTACTTCTGCATCCCTGGGCAAATCATTTTTACCTGCCTGCCTCAGTTTCCTCTTCTGTAAATGGAGATAATAATAGCACCTGCTGTCCCATGTTGTTATGAGAATAAAATGAAATAATAACTGAAAAACTGAGGCAGGGAGAAATTTGCAAACTTTAAATCCTATGTAAATGTTTTTATCCCCAGTGCTTAACATAGTGTCTAGCACACAGAAGATGTGATGATTAAAAATATGGGAGATATAGTTTCTGGGTAATGTAATCATTTTATTAATAGTCTGGCAGGTTATTAATAAAAGGAGGTCTATCGGCTATTTCTCTCAGACCAAAGATCCCTAATGGCAGCGGGCTCAGGGTTCATATACCCTTCCCACTGTCGGAAGTCCATCGCATAGTAATCAAATCTAATTGGTTGACATGATTTGGAGGTGTGTTATATGAAAATGAAGTCTGGAGAGATACATGACTCAGGTCACACAACTCTTGGTAAGAATTCAGAGAAAGAATGTAAGACTCCCACCCAGGTTGATCCGAGCCTAATGGTTCCTACCTAGAACTGGTTCTTGCAGGCCAGATCTCACTGGTAAAGTCCTGAAGCTATCTAGACAAAAGGAACTGTCTCCATTCAAGACTCCTTTGACCCAGATGAATTTCAAGGAGAACTCAGACCTTGGAGTGGGGGGGTAGGGAGGAAAAAGGACTAAGAAAGAAGGCGAGATCACTAGGTCCCTCGAGACATTGGTTATTAATTCTCACAATGTGTAATGAATGTTTATTGATTGATTGGTACTATTATCACCAACATAATAGTAGGTTACATTTATATACTACTTTATAAAGTACTTTCATTCATAATTTCATTTGATGCTTTCAGCAACTCTCTGAGGTAAAGTCGATATTGTTATGACCATTTTACAAATTAAGAAATTGAATCTAAGATCAATGATTTATCCACCTTTGCAATTGTGGTGGGTTTTCCCAGGGGAAAGTCCTCAAACCCTTTCAGCCACACTAGAAAATTCACACTTCACCAGCTTCTGTCTCTTTCCCAGGTAACTTCTGGGGTGGACAGATGTGGTCCATCTAGATGCTTATTTCTTTTCCTGTGAGGGCCTCATAGCCCCATATACAGCCCAGTTCTTCCATTTCTCAGTTCTCTAGCTGAGCTCTTTTACAACACAGAGTGAAGCTGATGTCCCAGCCATGACGAGCTACTATCTTTTGGTTTTCTGTGCCACTGAGGGGTTAGAGTTGAGTTTTGTTACAAATCCAAGTGTTGGCATGTGTAGCCCTGTGAAGGTGTGGTAGGTGGGAGGGGAGGGGGAGTTGAGTGAACACATGAGGGTTAAGGATCAGCTTTCTCTGCTGTTACTTCATCCTATGATTACCCTTTTAGGGTTCTTGGTGTCAGACTTTGGAAGCAGATGAGATTGCATTTTCCCTTGTGCATAATTTCTATTTTGGAGAGGTCTGAAAGATTGTTAGGTCAGAGTAATTGTGCAGTCTTCCATCATATTGGTCATGTAACCCAGCAGTGCTCAAAGAACTTATTTTGTATTCTGTCATTATTATTTGTACTTCACCTGATTGGATCTAATGCCCCTCATACTTTGTGGGTAGTTCCTGGATATACCCTTTGCTGTTTGTATGTAAACAAGCAGCTACATGTTTTTGTTTTTGCAGAGCAAAACACAGCAAATTCATGAACTACAGTTTAGTTTTATTTGTAGTTTTGTTGTAAAGGATTATAATTTAAGACAGATTCTATATTTAATGACAGGTGTCAATATAAGCAAACATTGATTAAGATTTCAGAAATTCAAATCCATGATCATTTACCCATAGTAACTACTGGCTTCAATCATACAGCATTATAAAGAGTATCGAAACCTTTGAATTTATTCCTTTTTCTTCCTGACTTCAGACTTTGAATATTCTCTTTTGGTCTACATTTGGTCTTTATGTATAATACAGACCTACATATGAAAAACAAAAACAGTATCTTTATGGCTTCTAATTTAAAAAGTAAAATTATTTGCTGTTTTATTATTCATTCTTCATTTTCAAAGAGTACCGATGAGATTATCAGGTGATGTCTTGACTTCTGTGTGAAGTGGCTTGGTTTTCAATTTAGTTTGAATGAAATCAAAGTTAGAGTTTTATTATCTATTTAATAAAATTTAATTGCATTGTATACTGTCCAAACATAAATATGTCTCTTTTCACTTCCACATTGCAGATAAAATATACCTTCTGTTATTGTAGGCTTATAGAAAATTTAATTTAACACCCTTCACAACTGATGTCCTCTTTCTAGTTTCCATAATTGTTGCATTCATATATTTTCATTGGGTCAAAGTTGAAGTCTACACAAAGTTATTAACAGAAAGTCAGTAAAAAATGTCCAAAAGTCAACATGAATTATATCACAGGGATTTACCAAACTCTTATGAGACCTTTCAGTAACAGAAATCCTTTTACCTAGTATTAAATTAGTTTTATGTAAAAAAGTAGGTGTATATTAATAATATGTAGTAGAGGTGGTCAGAGTATACAAAAAAGAACCCCACTGTTTAAAACAGAAATAATTTTATATTTCAGTTAATATACAGAGTGATATAAATAAAATTTAAGATTTACCATTGTACTTGTAAGCAAACTGATTCACTTAAAAAAAGTACAATGGAATTGAAATAAAATAAAACATATTTTTGTGTTAGCCACTTTTCATAATTACTCTTTATGGAAGCATTCATTCTAATGAGACAGAGAGTAGCACAATAGATACAGTATTGGGCCTGGAATCAGTATGACTTGAGTTCAAATCCAGTCTCACACGATCAATAGCTTTGACAGTCTAGGCAAGTTATGTAAGATCTATCTGCTTCAGTTTCCTAGACTGTAAAATGGAGATACAAAAGCATCTATCTACCAGGGTCATCGTATGGCTCAAATAAAAAATATTTGGAAAGCACTTAGCATAATGGCTGGCACCCAGTGGTGCTATATGAATGACTGTTTCCTTCCTTCCTATAATCAATCATTTCAGGGGAAAAAGGTTTTTTTTTGAATAAATGGATATCTGTTTAAGAATACAAAGAGATGTAGATATAACTATAAAGAAATACAGTAACAATATTGCACCATTCCATATTTCAAAACACCCTTACATTAAGGAAATGGTAGCAACTTCATTTCTGGAAGATAGTTCACTATCCACTACAAGATGGGGTTATTTGTAGTCATAGAAAAACAGCAACATTAAACTATAGGTTCAAGAGATCAAAACAAAGGAAAACATATTTCCCCAAAAACCACAATGGAGATATACATTTATTAACTGTGAATAATTGTCTGGGCCTTGTGGGAGCTCTTAAAAATGGCTAGAAAAGGGAAGCTATCACCTCCACAAATACTGTATTGATAATATATCTGTCATGCATCTGATAATAATAATAATAATAAGCTACTACAGAAAAATTCAAATGAATATCCCCATCCCTTAGGAAGCATTTATTCCAAGTCTTCCATGATACTATGTCACTTGTAGCAATAATGTCATCAGAGCCAATATGCAACATCAAAACCAAAAATACAGTAAAGAGTACACTTTGGAAAGATATCATTATTACTGTTTATTGTGGAATGTGGTTCTATCAGAAGAGCAGGACTCTATTGAATGGTACACAGAGGAATACCTGAACATAATATGATAACATTTCAAAGTAGTACTCATTATCCAGGGATTTTGAAAGCTGTTCAAAAAGTAATTTTTATCCTAATTCAATATATGGAAAAATGGAGATAAAGAGTAAATTTATGCCAGTTGAGCTTTAAATTTTGCCTATTTGAGCAATATAAGTAAGTAGAACTGGGTCCCAAGATTTTGAAAGAAGATTCAATCAATGAGAAGAATATGGTTATACCTTTCAGAAGTAACTTTGGTAAACAAAATGAGCAATAGTTATGGTTTATACAAGTTAAAAATAACACGAAGTCTCTGACTAGAAAAGCTACATAGTTGGTTCACAACTACAGTATTTATAACACATTTATTCATGCACCTGCTTAATAATAATAATATCAATAACTGACATTTATCAGGCACTTTAAGGGTCAAAAGGCAATTGATTCTTAAAACTGTGAGTTACATAGTACAAATATTCTTCCTACTTTGATAGATTTTATTGATATATTTTGTTTTTACATAACTTGCGATGAATTTCACAATGGGCTTTCCAAAAATACAACACACATTTTTAAGTTTCATCTGCATTTGTAGCATTTTTCCTGTCACCTTCTTAAGTCTAGACAATCAACAAAACAATAAATCCAGACCTAATTTGTAGCCTTTGATAACTTTCAATGTGTAAATGCTCACATTGAAGGTTTAACAACCAGCCCTCAGGAGTCAATTACAAACTGGCCTCAGCTCACTCAAACATATCACCCTCATTTCTCCTGAATTCCTTCCTACTCCCTGAGATCCATACTTTATACAAAGAATTGTTTAAAAGGAGAATAAATGTTTAGCAAACCAATCAACAGATTGAAAAAGTCTGATGTCATATGCATTATTCCACAGCTGTGGTCCCCTATATCTACAAAGTGGAGTGAAAGATTTTTCCCTATGTCTTCTTTAGGGCCTACCTTGGTTATTATAATTTTGCACAATTCAGTTTCAATTGTTTTGTTGATTCCATTTTCTTTTTTGTAGACTATATTTTATTTTCCTAGTTCTGCTTACTTCACTTTGTATCAAATTATCTATTTTTTTTAAGTTGAGGACTATAATTTTCTCAGTATATGGACTTCCAGGTACAAAATAAGACATTTGTCTGAATGTTATAATCTTTGAGGGCTGCCTGAGGCACTGAGAGACCAAGCAACTTGACCATGGTCACAAAGCCAGGGTGGATCAAAAATAAGTCTTATTCTTAGGTTTTCATTATATATTCTACCATCCTATGCATCATCCTATGTTCTTCTCCATCCCTTTATTCCAGATGAGGAAAGACCAAGGCTCCATGATTTAACTGATTCTTGATTATTAGGCTCCAATTATCTTGTTTCTTATGAGCTCAATAAATATTGGTTCATCAGTTCATTATCTAAGAACACTTCTCCATTTGTTCCTCAGTTAATAGGGTTCTTTAACTATAGTCCATACTCGCCTTGGAGATCTTGGGAAAGATTTGGGGTTGGGTGTTCATGAACTTTGGATAGGAAAAAATGCACCTTAATTTTCACTAACCCCTTACTGAAATTTAGTATTTCCTATAATTATGGATGTAGGCCACATGGATAGTCACCCATAAAAATCATGTTTTTCATAACATATTACAGCTGTTGTTATACTTATTAGACCTGCTGCTAGATTGATCATGATTCCAGACTCTTTTGTGATACAAGTGGTCATAGTTTTCATCAGACTTCCAAAAGAGTCCATGATATAAAAAACAAACAAAAAGATAATTACCCCTGCATTAGACTGTTTTGGTCCAAATGGTAGAAAGTAAAGTTTGAGGGGATAAAAAGTTAAAATAGATTCATTTTTTCCCTCTTCTCTGTTGTTCTAGAATATCACAAATAACCAGAATTGATGATGTACTAAAACCCATTTTAATGTTTTTCTTTGTATGTAAAATATTCCCTTTCAACTTATTTTTACATTTTTTCTACAATGATCAGAATAGAAACTGACAACTAGGACCTAAAGATTCTCACAAGTTTCTATTTGGCCCAATATTTGTAAAACACATACATGTTTTGAGTCTAGGATACAATAGCAATAATTGATCTAATTTGGGCTTACAGTGTGGATTTTCCAAAATACATTTGCTTATTTTATATATAAAAATCCAAATGCCCTAAATCTGTCTTTATCCTGGGGCAGTGAGGAGATGAAGTAGGGGAGGACTAGCAAGTATGCATGACATTTTAGGCTATTTTGTGGTCAGCTTCTGTCTTCTTTATTAAAACTGTCATATGATGGTGCTATCATGCTGTGGTTTTTAATGAAATACCATATGCAAAAAGCCAGCATTAGACTAAGATCGTTCCAATTTTCAGGCTTAAGAAACACAACAGGTATGTTCCATTAAAAGTGGAAGAAATGTCTTGTAGCATTCTTTATTTCCTGGTACAGTGTAGCAGTTTCCTCCAGTTTTATTCATTACCCACCATGTAACCAGAGAACAAGGGAAAGGATCCCCACAGAGTTTTGGGCAGGAGGATGCCATAGGACTTTTTGGGGGGAGCTCTGAATATACATAAATTGAAGAGACTAATAGAAATGGTTTTGTAGAACTCAGATTAAATTGCTTCAATTTGTTGAAGGCATACTTTTGTTCTTCTCTTTATCAAAAGAGTATATTCAGATCAACTCTTCCCATCCTTCATCCCCTAATTGACAATAATAAGAACTTGTTGTAAACAGGTAATTATAAAAAGGGAGAAGGTGTGAGCTTTTCTCTGGGTAGATGTGCACTGTGAAATAGTAGACAAAGCTGACCTCAGAGTTAGGACAATCTGTATTTATGCTCTGACATATACTATATGTATTGCTTACATGATCCTGGGTAAGGTACTGAACATCTCAGTGCTTCAGGCACAATTTGACTGTAAAAATCTCAAAAAGACAAGTCAAAGAGAGTGTGGGCAATATTACTAAGGTAGTTCATATAACATGTTTAGGATTAACGATCTAATAGTCCTCTCAGAAGAGTTTATTTAGAATAATTGCAAAAATATATTTGTTTTTCAATGATGAAATGACTTAGAATATTAATATAAATATAGGTGCAATGTGCAGAACAAAGTGCTAAGACTCTTAAAAGCACTACCATTGAAAACCATAACAATAAAAAAAAAATCCTCCTTGGGAGCAAGACAGGAATAGAGTACAGAGAGAATTGCTCAGAGGTGGATAAAGTATTACATTGAAGCTAAAGAAGAAAAGATGGGACCAATGATGATTCTGCCATATCTCTTTAAGGTTTACAAATGAAATATGAGAACTGACAAAGGGAATCTGTGCTGAAGCTAGTTTAAAAAAAAGGTGCATAACAACAAATGAGCCATCCCAAAGTCATTAGTAGTGAGGTGGGGAGATGGGGAGAAACAGCAGTCTCCTAATTAATGAGGAGTTGAATGAAATTAATGCCTTATCCAAATGACCTCAGGCTCTAAAAATTACGTTTTAAATTCATTGATTTTCTAATTAATGGCAACAGGCAAGACAAACCCCATGAAAATAAGTAACCATTTACATCGAAGCTCCAGTGTTTTTAAAGTCTTGCCATAGCATTTCAAGGAGTAATCTCAAATAAAATTGGAGATAAAAATTAGAGTTAATTTTTTAAATCTATTTTCCAAATTAGATTTAAAAGGTGCATGGAAAAATAAGATTACATAGCTCATGCGTTTAAGAAATCACTTTTAATAACTGACTAAAGAATTAATGGGCACATTACAAATTTGAAGATACTTCAATTCTCAACCCTTTGGACTCTTACCTGCATTAATTAAATGTAGTGGGGTATGGAACAATTAATTATCTGTGGCATGACAACTGGCTATTAAAACTATAAAGCTTTTTCTACACAATGATACAACTGTAGCATAATAAGGTTATCATTAAGAGCTAGATATGATAGCTCACATTTATATTGTGTTCAACCAGTACTTCAAACTCAATTCAAAAACCAAGATCATAATTTTCCTACCTAAAACTATTCATTCTCCTGAAGTCAACATTTTTTGCAATACCATCATTTCAGCTCATTTTTGGAAACATAAAATGATCTTTGACTTTTCCATGACCTATGACTCTAGTCATCAGAAAATATAGAATCTACTTTGGTAATCTCTCTCTCTCTCAGCTGTTCTCCCCCTCCTCTCTATTCCCATTGCCATTAGCCTAGTAGAGGATACTCAATTTACAATACATGTCTCCTAAAAGTGCTTCCTATCTTTAATTTCCAGAGCACCTATAATGTATATCTCATAACAGAGGTGGAAAAATCTTTCTCGTGCAGTGATCTGCTTGATCATGACACTGTTGCTCACAAACTTTTTCTAGTTCCCTGCTGCCTAAATAGTAAAGTCTAAGCTCCTCTGCCTGCCATTAAAAGTCTTTCATAAGTTGACATCACCATACCGTTCCAACTTTGTTTCATATCACTTTCCTCTCCAAACACTTTCATTCTAACTGCCCTAAATAACCATGTCTTCTAAACATATTTTGTCCTTTATCTCTATGTCCCTGCTCATTTATATGTCCTATTTTCCTTTCACTATAATGCCTTATATAGGTCTTCCCTTTCTTCATCTGCTGGGTTTCTACCTATCCACTGCCACTTTTCCAAGAAAGACTTTTCTGTTCCCCTTGTCAGTAATTACCTTACTCCTTCAATCTCAAATTTAGAACTGTAGGATAAACTCAAATGCATTTATTATGTAATATAACATATTATTACAACTAGGTGTGGGTATTAGTGTGGATGTGGGTATTATTTATCTTCCAGATTATAAGGCCCAAATGCTCAGGGCATGACTTTTCTAAGAGCTCTATCTCCCAAAATACTAGTCTAGTAATCTGTTCACAATAGGTACTTAATAATAACACTTGTAATATCTAAATTTCCTCCTTACTCCTAACACATGTTTTATATACAGGAACTGCTTTATAAATATTTGGAAAAACTGAACTAAATTGTATTCACCTAACCATTAATATCTATTTGGTTTGATTCAACAATTTTTAATAGGTACGAGATATTATTTAGCAAGTAATTAAATTTTAGCTTCCTGACTCAAAGCAAGGAGAAAAAAAGAAGATATAAAATTTGCATCCTTTCTAATATGGGAAGGAAAAACTCCCTGATATTAAAAATTTTTTTTCCTCTGCAAAATTCATTGGTCATATTAAAATAAAATCTGCTCAAACAAGTGGCAATCAAGTAGACAGCACGTACTGTGATCAAGCCTTATGAAGATGGATTCTTCAAAAAATGTGCCCAGAATGAATGGTGAATGCTGTGTCTCTAAGGAATAGTTTCATTTTGCTTATATAGCAAGAGTAATGCCATCATCTAAGTGGATGATTTTAATTTTATATTGATTAATGGATGACATTATCATTCCTTATGTATTTACTTCAGTAAATAGCTAGACAACACAGGGTTTCAACCATCCAAGGAACTGAAAATATTAGTTGTATATTTAATCAGTCACATTATTGTCCCCAAGCTATCTATTTTAAAGTATTCATGCATAATTGTAAGATGAGAAACCTAATAGAAATTCAATATATGTTAAATATTATGTGTGAATGGAATAGCTATTCATTTGTTTGCACTTCTACTATTATTTGGGTTTTTGTCTTCATATTTCCAGCATCAATATAGTACCTTACATGTAGTAGTCATTTAATAAATGCTTACTGACTTGATTGCTTTGACATCAGATTTGCTATTTCAATAGAATGGACTTGAGTACCAATGTGGATTGCAACCACTCTACATAATGGCCTCTGTGAATAGTTATGGCCCAAAATATGCATGACTTAGTGGTAAACCTTTTGCTTTTAAGCCTTCCTGAACATAGTTAAGATCATTGTGGGGCCACTATTAAATGCCTTTCCAGTTTGGCAAGATCTACCAGAACCTGTGATCTATAGACATAGCCTTTAAGAACTCAGGGTTACCTGCATATTACAATGAGGCATCAGAAAAGACTTTACTCGTTTTACCTTTGTTCACACAGAGATATCACTTTAATTCATGACCTCTAAGCTGGATTACTATAATACCTTCCTACTTGTTCTCTCTGCCTTAAGTCTTTTCCCATTCCAATCCATTTTCCAAATTCAAATGGTTCTGTGAGAAAAGTGAATTAGAAGTTACTTCCTATGGCAAGGGCAATGTCCAGTAGGATCCATGCCATATGGGGTTGGATAGTTTTTCCTAAGGCCCTACTCACCCTTCCCCATTCCAAGATAAGCTAGTTTTTTTCCTTAAAAGTTATTGAAACTATCCTTGAAACTTAATTGATTCTGGGTGCTGATACCTGAACCGTTGACATAGCTTTCTCACGGCCTTAATATTTTAAAGCCAGAGCATAAAGAGTCAGGAACCCCAATATCAGTCTAGGCCAATGAACCAGAATGGCTAACATATGGCCAAGGAAGCTATTCTCAAATGAATAAATATTGTATCTTTGCTGGATATACATTTCATGCTATGGTTATGTAAATTCCCTTCTGTCATCTGCTAGAAGGTCTGCAAGTATCTACATTATTCCAAATAAAAATGTGAACTAACAGACCTGCCTGAGTCAAGTCTGGACAATAACACCTCCAAAAATGCAGCCTATGACTGCTCCATCCATCTTGTGAGAATCTTATCCATGCTCTCCTGAAAGTTTAATATAGGCAGTGTACCCATTGTGCTAACTTTCTTTTGACTTGATGTGGCTCTTGATGGTGTATTCTGTCTACCTGTAACACTTGCTTTTGCCACATGACCGGCTAATTTCTTTTTTTCTTTTTCTTTTTTTTTTCATTCAAATTTAAATTTTTAATTTTTCTCAATTACATTTAAAGATATTTTTTGAGTTCCAAATTTTTCTCCCACTCTCTCTTCCCATCCCTCTCCTGAGGCCAGTAAGCAATTTGATATAGGTTATACATTACTATCATGTTAAACATATTTCTATATTAATCAGAACAAAAGAAAAAAAATGCAAGAAAGAATGAGAACAATAACAAAAAAGCAACCAAAAAAGTGAAAATAGTATGCTTCGGTCTGCATGCAGACTCCATAGTTACTTTTCTGAATGTGGAGCATTTCTTTTCATTGTTCCTTGAACTACATGCCTCCTTCAGGATAAACTAACCATTTGATATCTCATCACCATGCAGAATGACTCAGTTTTTGATACTCAGTACCTTCTTAGCTCCTTCAGTTGCTTCTCCCATCTGTAGAGCAATAAACTCCTCCAAAAGCCTTCCATTATAGAGGGATCATAACTTCCCAGGTAACTCTCCATTTTCCATCAGGCTCTATTCTCCCCCATCTTTCCCATCACTTTTCAATTTATTTTTGTGTACTATTTTCCCCATTAAATTGTAAGGTCCTTGAGAACAGAGACAGTTCCCCCTCCCACTATTTGTATGTCCAGTGCTTAGAACAGTGCTTGGCACATAGTAGGTGCTTAATAAATGCTTACTGAGGACTTTACACAGGGAATCCCTTTTTCAACCAGGATTTGTAAAGTTCAATTTTTTTCCCCATGCATGCCTTTGGAGTCTTCCCCTTCTTCAGATACATTGTATATCATCACTCTGTTAATGTCCTCTTAATTGTATCCTCTTTAGCATAGATCTCCTATCTGACTGCCTTTCCTGTCTGTTATTTGAATACCATTTCCCCTCCTTGTAACGATTGGAATGACGCTACGGTAGGAAAGCTCTGCCATGAGGAGAAGGCGTCTGAGGGCAAGCCATGCAGCTTTTCTTTGGCGTCAGGAAGTGATGTTTCCCTGTGGGAGGAAGAAGGAGTGAGGCTGGCTCTCTCCCTCTCTTTCGTCAGGACTCTTGGGGCGAGTGGAGCTAAAAATGCACTCTCCCTTTGATAGATAGATGAATCTAGGCCTTTCTCTCTTCACCAAATTCCTATTCTCCTTAATAAATGCTTAAAAATATAAACTCTTGCTAAAGCTTATAATGTATTGGTGACCACTCATTAGATATTTTAGACAGTATAGCTACAATTTTAGCGCCTTACATCCTCTATGAACCCATTTGGGTCTGTGATTAGGGCCCATGTATGGTGGTTCTACCATCCCTCATGGAGAAAAGTAAATTAAAATGATTTTTGCAAATCTTTTCTATTTTTCTTCTATTTGTAGCTCTTCTTCCATATTTATACTTCAATTTCCTTGGGATGACTTTGCTTAGCTGGACATCTTGCCAAGTTTACTTGAAATTGATTTTTTCCTTCACTGATTCTCTCTGCTTTACGAGATGTCATAATCATCCATCATCCTTCTTCATAAAATTTAACATGAGTTTATATTCAGTTCCAGTGTTGCATTTGCCAGCCAGCTTTCTCCATTTGGAAAATAAATCAGATGTTTACTGACTAAGATGCTTTCTAAGCTCTTTTGATCTTGTGACAATTAATTTACATTTCTTAAAACTCTGGATAAGATTTCTGGGTAAGTTGGGTCTGGTGTCATTTCCGTTGTCCATTTCTCTTTTTTTAAAATTTTCAGTTACTTGTTTAAATAATTTCAATTGTATACTATATCCTTTCCATGTTGCCATTCTTCTAGTATCTTTCTCACTTTGATTTTGGCTCTGCCAAGTCAACGGTCTGACAGTACAGATGACTAACTCAGGGCTAACTTCCACATCAACAAAAATTCTTTTCCTGTTTGTTAAAATAATCTATTTCATTTATTTTGAGATTGTTTGGAGCCCATCATGTCCAGCAAATGGTAATTCTTTTTCTCAAGAAAGTATTCATGAACATTTAGAGCCATGAGAATTCTGTGTAACCTACAAGTTTTTGACTCTTTTTTCTTTGGTCTGGAACCATGCATTCTCATACATTTCTGGCCATTCACACATTTTCCTACCTTTGCATTGAGGTCATCAAGTATCAGGGCATATGTTGATCTGACTTACAAGTTCTTATCAAATTTTTCTAGAATTTCTCTACCACTTAATTCTGAATGTTTATGCATAAACTGCAAATGTTTTCATTGTACTTTGCAAATAGTTATCATTGATGTTGTAATATATGATGACAAAATATCTTATGAACTAGTACTTCTTGCTGCCCCCTGAGTATACAATGACATATGTTCTGTCAACTCCTTTCTTTACCTTTCCAGGAAGGCTTGAAGGCTATTTTGCATTTCTTTCTTTATTTGATGTGTTACTATGTCCAAAGAATTTATCATCATGATAGAATTCGCCAAAGCTTATTCTTCATTGGCAGAATCCAAAGTCACCTCCAAGCTACAATGAGACATAAGAATAGGACTTTTGGAGGTTCTCCATTTCACAATAACCAAGGTCATTTTCCTAAAAGTACAGGCTTGACCCCTTCAACCCTACCCAATAAAACCAAATTACTCCCTATTACATGTAGGATCAAATATAAACTCCTCTGTCAAGCCTTTAAAATGATTTAGAACTAGGGACCTTCCCTATTTTTTCCAGTCTTCTTACACATTTCCTGTCTATACTATCTACAATTCAGTCAAAGTGGCTTGCTTACTGTTCTTTCATTGCTAATGTCTTCCCTCTGGGATTATCTCCTATTTACATCGTCTGTGCATCTCATATATACACAGTTACTTACACATATTATACACACACACACACATTTCTATATATAGTTATACACATGGTTTTATATAAATACATACATGTGTGTGTATATATATATGTGTGTATATATTTATCTCTATCACTATCTATCTAATTATTTTACCCAATTAGAATGGGAGCTCCTTGAGAGTGGGGACCACACTTTTGCCTTTCTTTGTATCCATAGCTCCTAAATCAGTGGGATATGTAAAGTCAGATCACTAACTTGTTAGAAGAGGCCAAAATAAATACAATGTTAAAACAAAAATATTGAGAAAAAAGTCATATGCAATTTGTACAACTCTAACCTATCTTTCTATGTGGCAAATGGTTTTTAACTACAGTTGTTTTAGCCATATTGGTCTCCTCATTATAGTAAACAGATTTATATCAGCTGAAATTTTATATGAAGTAATTATAATAATTTTCAACATATTTTCTTTCATTCTCCTATTTAGTAATTTGCTGATGCAAAAAAATAATGAGAAGACCAATATGACTAAACAACTGTAGTTAGTAAATGTTAAAAACCATTTGCCACATAGAAAGATATAGTGGCCAAGGTTAATGGCAGTTTACAAAATAAATCTGGTAAAAAATTTTATGAAGAGGGATGATGCAAGATTCTGAGCAATATCACCTGATAAATAAATAATAAATAATGGAGGGAAAATCTAATTTAAAAAAAGCTTGGTGAGAGAGCCAACTTAGCAATGGTACTTTGCAGATATTTAAAGATGAAGCTGAAAGAAGGACATAAAACATAAGATGGGAAATCTTTGCAAGAGGGTTTTAATTTTTTTTTTTTTGCGGGGCAATGGGGGTTAAGTGACTTGCCCAGGGTCACACAACTAGTAAGTGTCAAGTGTCTGAGGCCGGATTTGAACTCAGGTACTCCTGAATCCAGGGCCGGTGCTTTATCCACTGCGCCACCTAGCCACCCCTGCAAGAGGGTTTTATAATCAAATATTTTCACTATTAAGGACAATGGAGCTACCATATTTAGATACTGTTAAAGTGTAGAGTGTGTTTCTTGAGGGAAACAAAATGACACTGTAGAAAAAAAAATATGGGGAAAACATTTGAACCTACACATAGAAGAATTTGGTGCTGGAGGCAATTTTTCAAGGCATCAAGAAGAAGTAAGATAGTAAAGATTTGGCTAATTATTTGACTAAAAAAATGCTACTTATCCACATGCCTACTTTCCCATACATCAAAACATTTTATGAGAATAATTTATACCTGATTCCTGCTTTAAAGGCATTGTTGATATGTTTAGAAAAGAATAAGGTGGGCTATTGAACATTCCACTCCATAGCAAACTATACTTTTGCTGTAACACAAATGACTGAAATAGGTAAAGAATATAGGATCTCACTAAGTCAATGACTGTTTACAGACTATGAAAATTTGATTCAGTAGCGGCCAACACCACCTTCAAAGTTATGCTTTACCAAGGTATCTCTGTCCGAACCACACATCAAATACCATAAGATTCTATGAAAGACATAACAAAAGAAATAATCGTATTAAATAATTCTCTGATAATTAATGTGAACTGAAGCCTAAAAGGAGACTTACGTTTACCAAACGTGCTAATCACATTGCTATACAAAGTCTAACTTGAGGAGGATACAATCAGTTCTGGCAGACGATTGTATTTTTGGATGACGTTGTATTGATTACATCAATTCCAAGAACATTTCTGAACTTAGTAAAGGAGCTCCATAATTCCTCAAATGATTTTGGTTTAACTCTCTACAGTGGAAAACCCAAGTGGATCAATGATGCCTATAATCCAAAGTTTTACATGACACTCAACAGACAATCTCTAGTGCTGTTCCATCTGTGTGTGTGTGTGTGTGTGTGTGTGTGTGTGTGTGTATGTATGTGTGAGTGAGATCTTGGATAGCCCCTGAAAAAAGAACAAAGTTCATTTAAAGACCTCAAAATTCAACATGAAAAAAAGAAAACACCATTTTTAGGTGCTGTGGTATGGCTATGAATAATAGAAAACTACCATTTTCTAAAGAAGTGAGATTGAAGATCACTCTAACACCAATGACGTTATGTATAAGCTATAATATATTTTTAAAAAAGAATTATGAAGTGGTATAAAGGATATCTTCAAAGAAATATGTGATTTTAAAAAGGAGATAGGATTATTATACATGGCAAGAGCAGTAGATGGCCAAAGGACTCATGTGCTCCCTTGGTGATTTTGCAACGTCAAGACAGATTACAGAAGAAATTTGGGTGAATTCCCTGAGGTGAATTTGTTTGATAATATAGATAAGAGTCATAAAGAAAGGGGAAGCAAGGATGCAACCTTAATCCTTACAGAAAAGACCCATATTGTTGATGTCACAGATCCATTTGGGTATTTATTAATTAATCTGTCCAGTTTTTGGTTGGGTGGTTGCACCAACAAAATACATGTTTTTAGGTAATAGTCACATAAATCATAGCATCACAGATTTAGAGCTTTCAGATTAAGATTTATAACCTAAGATTGTAATCATATTATAAAATATAAGCTTAAAGACTATATAGTTCAATACTCCCAACTTCCTACTCCCAATTTTACAGAAAAGGAAACTGAGCTACAGAAAAGTTAAATGCACATTTCATGTGGCAGCACATATTTGAGGTGGGATTTGAATCTGGTCCTTCCTGACTTCCTGAGCTCTAGCCACTACTCATGTTTCCATTCACCTCTTCCATCATGCTGGATTTAAAACAATATATTTTTATCAAGGATATGTTTAAGTTTGAGGAAATAAGTCTCCCCATGTGTAACAACCCACTTGTATTTTGCGACAATTTACAATATTGTGATTTATGTCTTTACAAGAACTCTAATTTTCCAAGCCAGTAAATCAATCCCTGCAATTAAAGTTAATTGTTTTGAATGTTTACACCAGGTGAAAGCCAGGAACGAACCCTTTTACATTAACAAAGCAGTATGTTCTAGCACTGTCTAAGACATCCTAAGACTTGTCATTGTTTGTGTATTTTAAGAAATGAAATGACAAACACTTGCAAAGTGGCTTCTAATAGAGAAGGGCTTAAAGAAATAACACTAAAACAGTAGCTGTTAAGGCTTCTACAGACAGACTTTTGCTGCTTAAATAAAATTATTTTATAACGAGCCACTAAAGAACATGTTTAATAGGTACAACAAAAGTAAAAACTTTGAAAATTATGAAAAGACACATACACTTAGTCTCTCTCAAAGGAAGAAATAAACAAAATATTAAATGAGAGGACTAAACTCTACACTGTAACAATTGGAATAACGCCACCTGCTGGAGACTTACTGTAGAAAAGTTCCGCCATGAAAGCAAGGTCTTTGAGGGCAAGAACATGCGTCTTTTCTTTGGCGTCAGGAAGTGACATTGGCTAGTGGGAGGAAGAAGGAAGAGACTGGCGCTCTGTCTGAGCTCTTTTCCTGGGGACACTGGTGGAGAAGGGAGCTAGAAATGCACTTTCCCTTTAATAGATAGGAATCTAGCCCTTAACAGATGCCTTTTTCTTTTCTCTTTACCAAATTCTTATTCTCCTTAATAAATGCTTAAAGGTCTAACTCTTGCTAAAGCTTATAATTTATTGGCGACCACTCATTAGATATTTTAGACAGTTTAACTCCAGATACTCCTTAACTATGTGTTCACTTGTCACTTTAAGTCTCAGTCTCATCTCATTTTGATATTTTGCAAGTGACATCTTTGTGGAAAAGGCAGTGTGGCATGGCATGAGGAAAAGAGCACTATGCTTGTCATTTTTCTAATTTGCTATGTTTGGTTTTAATGCTGTTAACAAAAAATCCAATTATTGGCATATTGGGTGGATCCTGATTAAACTGCTGCATATTTTCATTTAGAGTTCTTTGGTAACTCTTTAGCTACTAAAGTATTATGTAGTTCAATGTAAGGGTAGGGGGTCATTGAGTTAGCATACTTAAAAATAAGTGATAAGATACTGAACTCTAATACCTTAATCAGGTGAGAACATGTCTCAGCCCATCAGTCAATCAATCAAAGGCTTTAGACTAAGTGAAAAAAAATCTGTGAAAGTCATTAGATGAACTAAAGTGACATTCCATAGGAAGTATGTTTCAGATTAGCTGAGAAGACCTGGTTGTGCCCTTTGGGTCATTTTCAAAATATTGAGTCAATTTTGGAAATGAGGTAGCAGTATCTAACAAGTCAGGAGAGAGAAGTTCTGGCCAAACTCCTGAGAAAGAGTAAAGATTTATCACTGACAATTACTACTCATATGTCTTTAGGCAAATCACATAATCTCTCTGGACCTCAGTTTTCTCACTTTCAAAATAGGGATAGTACTACTTGTACTTTCTACCTGATGAGGGTGTTATGATGAAAGAAGTTTATAAATTGTAAAGGGATATATAGAATTGGGTTACTACTATTATTGCATTGGGCTTACACAGTATGAACGTTACCATGATGAATGTTTGTGATTTTTTTTTTCATAAGGTTGAAGATGCTAGAAGGGTGACTGATGAACAAGTAAAATGTGATTTGACTGTCACATCTGGCACAGCAATCACTTTCTTTTTTTTTTTTGTAGGCAATGGGGGTTAAGTGACTTGCCCAGGGTCACACAGCTAGTAACTGTCAAGTGTCTGAGGCCAGATTTGAACTCAGGTACTCCTGAATTCAGGGTCGGTGCTTTAACCACTGCACCATCTAGCTGCCCCAATCACTTTCAACATCACCACCCTCTGGGATCTTTCACTCAACCGTATCCACTGTGGAAGCTAATGGCTTTTTTTAGTCTCCCCTGTGTGACTCCTTTGGTGACCAAGGCATTTTGATAGAAGCAATGAGTCTTGAGTTGCTGCCATCAGTGGCTTCTTCATATTCAAACTTGACCTCTCCTCCAGGTGTCCCTACTTAGCATATGGCCAAAACATTTTTGTCTGTCCCTTCACTTAGTGATACCCTATCAATCAATCAGTCAATAAACATTTATTAAGCACCTACTCTGTGCCAAGTATCATGCTAGGGATACAAGTGACTAAAAAAGATTCAATAGTACAACCAAATGAGCACTAAACAGTACTTTGTTTCACCAATATGCCTGTCAGTTCTATTCTTGATAAGCACAGTTATTATTGTTGTTGGTCCTTTGTCCTCAAATTGAACCATGATATTGAGAATAGATGTCATGGATTTAAGTGAAGAAGGGCTATACAAGGTCTCCAATCTCACTCTCTCCTCCAGAGCCATCTGGGTCCAGTGGCAAGATAGATATCAGGCTGACTGGAGATGGCTCTGGATGTTTAAGGCAGCTAGGGTTAAGTGACTTTCTCAGGGTCACATAGCTAGTAGGTATCTATGGTCTTATTTTAACTCAGATCCTCCCAACTTCAGGGCCAGTGCTCTATCCACTGTACCACCTAGCTGCCTCCTGAGCAAAATTAATAGTGACACTGAAAGAAAAAAAAAGATGATCCTAAATAAAAAATTGATTTTGCTGGATGAAAACTGACTTTTCCTTAATTTCCAAGGTTCTGTTAAATATCCTGAAATCACAAGCATTCAGATGTAGAAAGTGATTAAAAAGTCATCTCATCTAATTTCTACCTCAAAAGTCTACTTGCCTACTTCCAGTACCTTATACTCATCACTCCATCTCTTGCCTCTATGGCTTTACACCAGGCTGTGCCCAGAATATTCTCCCTTTTCACTTCCATTTCTTGGAATCCTAGCACCCTTTATGGATCCTCTCAAATACTACCTCCTTTCAGAGGCCTTTGATGATTCCCTTACTTTTTATGACCTCCCAGCTCCCCACCCAATCATGGTGTATTTAATTTGTCTGTATCCTGTATGTATTTTCCTGTGAACATGGGCCATCACACCCTAGTAGAATGCAAGTGTCTTTTAGAACAAAGACTCTCAATTTTGTGTTTGCATCTCCAGAGACTACTATAGGGCACAGCACTTGTTGATTATAAATTAATAGGCATCCTTTCTCTAGGATACTCAGCAAGTCCTCATATGGCCTTTGCTTGAAGCCCTCTTCAGGTGAGGGAAAAAATATCCTACAGCCACTTCCTTTTTTGGATATCTCTAATTGTTTGGAAATCCTTCTCTGTATCCAGTCTGCCTTGTTACAAATTCCACTGATTTCTCCTAGTTCTGTCCTCTGAGGCTTGGCAGAATTCAAATTCCTTTCTATGTATGGCCTCTCAAATACTTAAAGATGAATCTCAATACTTAATCTCAAATACAAATCACAAATACTTAAAAAAAGAAAAATTCTCCCTAAGTCTTTTCCTCTCCAAGTTAAACATTCTTAGTTCCTTCAAATGATCCTCATATGGCAAGAACTTGAGGATTTTTAACTATACAGGCAGACCTCCTTGGTTTGTTCCCTAACTTCCCCAAATCATTCCTATATTGTGATGTCCAAAGGTAAATATCCTATTGCCAGTTTGGAGACCTTATGGGATATTTATTTGGCCTTTCTTTTATTACTTGTATTTTAAGAACATCATTAAAACACTACCTTGTTTTGAATCATGTGTACCTATCTTTTCAACCCTTTCTGGATAAGCTCTAGAAATACAGGGATCCTGTATTATTCTTCTCTGTATTCACTGCAACATCTAGAACAATGATCAGCACAGAGAACTCAAGAGCTATTTGATGAATGGAAGAAGTAATAAATTAAAATAATTCCTAGAAGAATGAATTTTAAAAGGTATGAGGAGTATTCTCAATGTGCTAAAGTAGGTTTTTTGGAAGGTTGGCATCACACATAGGTATATGGATAAGTCAGTAATATATTACATTTATGAGTTTTATATTTAAAGCATTTAAAGGCTACATTTATATCAAGTAAATATTTATTGATTAGGCTAAGGAGGAATTCTTTGGTCAAAAATATCTTGGGTAAAGGAAATGAAACACTTGTTAATATAATAGTAGTATGTGGAATAATATACCTTCAGCATATTATTATATTCATAGATTGTCTTGTTTGTAGAAAAAAAGGTCTAAGATACTTGCTATAATTAGAGATTATGTGAGTGATAGGTATCAATCAGATATGCACGGTTTAGATGTGTCTATGTGTATGTTACAACTAAAGTCCAACTTCTGGTCAATGTCAACATTACTCTGGTTAATGAGACATTTTAGAAAAATAAGCAAAATCAAAACACAATGTCACCAAATTGGCATCTTTGAAGACCTGCTTAACTAAACCTTACGATTTCAGTTAAGCACTTCTACTCAGTTACAGTTAAAAGATAAACTAGCCAAGGTATGAGGGACAAATCCTCATTCAATACCTTGTTGAAAAAATATGAAGGAAACTGTTCATACATTTTCATTTATAGGACACTGTGATTACTGAATTTGATAGGTCTCAAAAACTCTTTATCTGGTAGTACTTTTTCAAGAAGGCTTTGGCTTAGCAATGTTTAAGCTTCAAATAAAACTATCCAAAATGTTGTTTGGCTTATGCTGCTCTATCTCTGATTAACTGAAATAATACATTTAGAGCTAGAAGAGACATTGAGTCCAAACCTTTTGATTTGTAGATAAGAAAACTGAAGTTTCAAAGAGTTGGTAAGCTAGTATCTGAGCTAAAATTCAAACTCTGGTCTTCCTGATCCCAGATCCACTGTTATATTTACTAAGCCACAAATTCTGTATCCAAATGTTATATCCAACCTTCTATCATCTATAACAGAGTTTGCATAGAGGTCACAAAATTCTATGTTGCTGTCCTCGATGAGGCTTGGCTACTCTTTATGGCATCTGGTCACTATATCTTTGATGTTTATTGCTATAGTAGAGAGAGCAGCAGATTGCTAGTGTATATAAGCTTACTCACCTGTCTTCCCCAGTTGCCCCTCCCTCCTTCCCCCCTCCCTCTCTCTCTCACTCACACACACACACACACACACACACACACACACACACACACACACACACACACACACACACACACACACACTCTTACTCCAATACTGAGGAAACTCACAGATTATTCATTTACATTATGAACATCAGTTCATTCCTAGCTTCCTTCATCCCCTATATAATCACTTCTATCACATTCTTCCATATCAGGATAGACATTTCCATTTTTGTACTAAAATATATTGTAGTGATAATTACAAAACGGGAAAAAATAACCACAATTTTGCCAGTTGCCTCACTGCATTAGAGAAGCTTGCAATTTTTTTTTTTCTTCTGGTGAACTGCTATTAATATTCTGAGCATGGAGTGTAGCTGTTAAGCTACACTAATATACTAAGTTGTTGCTTTTTTAAAAAAAAGACAGCCAGTTTCACACATTATAAACTAATGTCTTACAATATTTCAGCATTAAAAACACATTTATTTTCAAGTGTATGGTATATTCACAATATTTTAGAGGCTTGATGGTTGTGATTTTATGCTTTTATGATTTCAAAACCTAGATTTTAAAAAATTATGTATGTGAAATGTGAACAAAACAAATGACACAAGGATAGAGAACATGTATTCTAATGTTAAATGACTAAATATCTGAAAAATAGAGGTCAATCAAAATGACAAATAGTAAAATAAAGGGTACATGTATCATTTCTGTGGAATAGAGAAAATTACTCCTTTCTAGTGATAAGAGTACATGGCATTTAATCTTGCATTGTGAACTGTCTTCAGAAAGAAGAGATACAACATTTTTTTTCCATTCATGTGCACATGAAAGAAGAAAGACAAAGCTTGAGCCACAGGAAGAATAAAACATAAGGCAGCAAAAGAGGATGATAGAGAGGAACTACAGGAAGGGAAAACACAAGTGGCAGTTCAACATGGGTGAACCAAGAGGGAGGACAAAATCCTTCTGATTTCAGTCTATTAGCCAGAGCCCCATGCAGGAGAGTATTTTAAATATTACCCAATACATGCCCAGAATATAGCACAGTCCCTGACATAGAACAGACACTTAATAAATATTTATTGATCACCTGATTGAATGACAGGAATCAGACAAGGTCCTTGTGAGGGTGGGTAAGAAAAGGAATCACTAGATAAAGGGGGGAGACGTTTTTGACTCTGTATGGACTTAGATGGAGATCTTTTACTGTATGGTCTCCCACAGGGGGCAGCTAGGTGGCACAATGGATAAAGCGCGAGCCCTGGATTCAGGAGGACTTGAGTTCAAATCTGACCTCAGACACTTGACACTTACTAGCTGTGTGACCCTGGGCAAGTCACTTAACCCTCAATGACCTGCAAAAAACAAAACCAAAAAACCAACAAAAAAAATGCTATGTATGGTCTCCCACAGCATCTAGGGCCATCACCCGTCATTTTGACTTATGTCTTGCCACTGAACTTTGGAGGAGAGAGTGAAGCTGATGACTTTGCACAGTGATGCCTCACTTAAATCCAATTCACTTACAAGTAGAGACATCACCATCACCCTCCTGATGTCATTGGCCCCTTTCAGACTAATAACAATGACAAAACTGTTTCTATGGTTGAATCCTTCCAAGCCTGGGAGAAGTCCCTGGGGTTGAATTCAGGGCCTACAGAACAAGAGGGAGACCTTATTATTTCCTGAAATTTCACCAGAGACTAATTTTTATGGGTTAACCAGAAAATGCTGGTAGGTAGTTGAGAAACCTATCCATATTTAAAATGCCTTAAAATAGATTAGCAGCTAAATCAGACAGCTTTGTTAGGTAAGTGAACTGAAGGAGTGGAATATTTGTTTGGGCAGTAGGGGAAGAGGATAGAAAACTATAGTTATTCCTACCACATGGGGAAAGGGTTAGGTACACAATGCCTCCGTAATCTTGGAAAATATGAATAAAAATTTTTGACCTTATGAGAGAAGGGGTCTGAACTTTTTTTTTATGAGGTGTTTACAGTCCCTTATTATAAAATCTCAGCTAAGTATTTGGTCATAGGCTATATGTAGATAAATTTTAAGTAAAAATACTAGTGTTTATGTGTTATCTGTTGGCTTTCATTTTCTTTTTACAAACATTAACTTTTTGCTTATTTTAACTTTAAAAAAAGAAAAGAAATTGTGCATATTTGTGGTATTAAAAGATACAATATGTTGAACAATAGAAGCATTCTACGTAATTCAACTAGTCCTTAAGAGAGGTGACTAAAGCTTCTTATACCCTGTATAGCACTAGGCTTTTCTGCTGATTGTATCCTTGAAGACCCTAGAGAGCTCAAAGTGATGCAAAGTATAACTTCTCATTCGCTTAGCTGTACAAACTATGTGAGACACCTGTCACTGAGACTCCCTATTCATTAGCTTCTGATTAGCTGTTGGGAGCAGTTCAAATCACTGGTGATTATAGAACTGTGTCTGGCCTGGGATTTGCCTACCTGAGCAATCATCTCCCTTCTGAATCTTTATCCAAGCAATCAAAACCCCGATGAGGCCCTTTGACAACACGCATTGAGTTTCCTCTCTGCATAGGTGGCACAAAGCCATTCTTGACAGTGGCTTCAAGTTCTGCCATAGACTTCCCTAGCAGTAATGTGTTTCTTCCATGAGGGTGCCTTGTGCTAGTTGGGAATAATGGTGATCAACAAACCCAAAGTTTACCCCTTTTATTTTCTTGAAGGAGAACATCAAAGGATGTAAAAGTTGGAAGTTCAGTGTATCCAATGCCCTTAATTCATACATGAGGAAACTGAGGGCCAGCAAGGGAAGTGCCTTGTCCAAAGTCAGACAGGCAGTAAGTGACAGAGTTAGGATCGGAACCCAGGTCATCCTGTGACTCCAAAGCTCAAGAACATTTTCCCTTATAGTATATTGCCTTCCTCTCAAAACTATTTGTGACCTGCTTTATCATAACGCTGTGAAGAAGAAATATTATACCAGGTACAATGCCTGGCATATATTAGGTGCTTTAAATTTTAGTTGTTGTTGAATTGAATGCCCAATAATGTAAGGTCCTATTGATAGGTAATGTAGGGAATATGAGGATAAATTAGGTTAGGTCCAACTTTTCAAAGTGCCTTCACCATAATATGAATGATAAGAAATAGCAGAAAAATAATATAATGCAGAATTTATTAAGAAAAAAGTTTTATGAGTATAAAAGAGAAAGATTACTTTCCTCTAGGGAGAAACAGGAAGCATAAGGTATATTAGGTAAACAGCACCTAGTCAACTTTGTCTGAAGTATAAGCTGAATGAAGTTAGAGAAGGGAGGAGTGGGAGATGAGCTTGAAATGAAAAACTGAAGACAAAGCACAAATAGCCTAGAATGAAAGGGTAAGGAGTTTTGAATTTATTCAGGAAATATTGGGGGAGGAGTGAAATGGTGGGAGCTTTGCTTTTGGAATATTATTCTGACATCTTGCTGTGTTCTGTGCCTAATAGATGCTAAATATATACTTACTGAATTGAGTTTTTCCCTCTGGAATTGAATGGGAAGATGGAAATGGAGGAAAAACTTACTTAAGTCAGGATGTGAGTTATAGGGTAAATGCAATATTCCAGTTAATGTGGACTTAAGCTAGAGTGATGGCAGTAGGATTGCAAATGACACAATGAATTCAATAGAATCGTGAAGGTAGAACTGGTAAGACTTAATGATTGGATTTAGTAGGGAGGAAGAAGGAAGACTTGAAAATTATGTTGCTGGTTTTTCTTTAATGAGAAATCAATCAACTAACATTTATTGAGCACTTTGCAGCAGGCACTATACTAAGAGTTGGACGTACAAACAAAGGCAAAAACCATCCTTGGCCTTAGAAGATAATCTTAAAGGCTAAGACTTTAGAGATGTGGGGGACCATGGATGTGGGATATTGCATATGGTAGAGATTGATCACTCAGTGCTTTGTGCCCATGTGAGGGGCAGAGCTTGGGAGAGAAGAGAAACCCTGATCCTCTTGTCTCCAGTTTTAAAAGAGAAGACAAATGGTTCCAAACTCTATTCAAGGCCCTGAAGGAAGAGAATGGTCCAGGAGAGAAGATAACATGTAGAGGAGCCAGCACCTTAATAATGCCCCTCTCCCTAGAGACTTTGGGAAATCTCCCCCCAGGCAAACTTTTATGTTGAGATTTTGAATCCAGGTGGTTGGCTGAACAGTGAAGCTTTTATCAAGAATATAGGATGATAAGCAGTATGAGAATAGAGATCATTTTTGATATAGCAGAAGGGCAGGAAGATAGAGACAAGAGCTTAGACCTCAAGAGAGAAGTACAGATTAGAGCTATAGCTTTTGGAGTCTTTTGCATAGTTAAAGCTATCGGAAGAGATAAAATCATTAATAGAAAAATAATATATAGGCAGAATAAAAGATAATCATAAGCAATAAAAGATAACAGTCTCAGGAGAAGAATAAGGAAGCAAGGCCAAGAAAAAAAAATTAGTGAGAGAGAGGTAGGAGGAGTTGGAGCATTCTTTCCTAAGGTTGTTAATTGTTTGAAATTATTATTACTATGATTATTTGCAAATTGTGTGTTCATATATGTAGAATACTTATGTATAGGAAAATGGTCTTTTCTATATATGTCTATCTTCATACATATACATATGCACACATATATATCTAGATCCATATATACATGTATACATATATATGTAAATATATACATACACACACACACATATATATATATATATATACCTCCACAAATATACATACATATGTGTTTTCTTTGTCTCTATCCCTTCATACTGTACAATGCTCTAAACATAAAAAGAGCAAAAAACAAGAAGTCCTAGCCTTCAGGAAGCTTAAATTTAGGGGTCAAGTGATAAAAAGACTGAGAAAATGCTATTGGAGTTGCCAATTAGGAGATCATTGATGCCCTCCAACAGGACTTTAACTACAGAAGAAGGAAAAGGATTAATGAAATTCAGGTTGAAGTTCAAAAGCATTAATATATAGCAGAGTGAAGCATGCATATACCTTTCTTATGATCCTAATTTAACATCAAGCTCCACTGTCTTTCCTTTACTTTCCAATAAAATGCAAACTGCCTAAAGCATACATACTTCCATCAAAAATCCTCCTAATTCCTAAAACTTTCAATAAATATTAACTGATGATTCTCAGCCACCAACCACTTAAGTTTGCTACCATTATTAATTTAGGAGAATAACTATACCTGCTTTGTAGGTCATCCATGTTCAGTTCTCCTACATAATGGGTGCCTGATGAGACTGTTATGACTCTTGCATTGTGGCTTGGAGAGCCTGTCTGCTTGAGTTTATCCAAGAGGAGATTTGTCAACAAGAAGTGTCCCAAGTAGTTCACACCAAATTGTTCTTCAAACCCATCTATGGTCTTTCTCTGAGGAATCATCATAACTCCAGCTGGAAAGCAAAGAGCATAGAGGAATTAGGTTCAGTAAATCATGCAAACAAGTACAAGAAAATAATCCTAGATATATTGCATAATGGAGAGTGAATCTAGATGGGGATGGAAGACCTGAATTCCAGTCCCAGCTCTGCCCTTAACTATTTGACCTTGAAAATCTCACCTCTTTGGGCCTCAATTTCCTCATCTTAAAAAAAAAAGTGTTCACCTACGTGATCGTAAGGTCCCTTCTGATTAAAAAGGTATGATTTTCTAATTGTCTTAGAAACAAAAAACAATTTGGTCTGAAAGAATAGCAGGCAGAGCGATCTTGAGTTACACAAATGTTCCCCAGCTTTAGACAAATCATTTCCCAAAATAGAATGTATGATGTGGGGCAGGAAGGTGGTACAGAGGATAGAGTGCTGGGCCTGGAGTCAGGAAGACTCTTCTTCTTGAGTTCAAATCTGGCCTCAGACGCTTAGTAGCTGTGTGACCCTGGGCAAGTCATTTAATCCTGTTTGCCTCAATTTCCTCATCTATAAAATGAGCTGGAGAAGGAATGGCAATACACTCTAGTATCTTTGCCAAGAAAACTTCAGAAGGGGTCACAAAGAATCATCACAACTGAAATGAATGAACAACCAAAAATGTGGGACTTCTTTCTATTACACATTTATTTGTGCTGCTCCCACACCTTGTTCTTCCCCCTCTCTGTCAAAGTCCATCTCTTTCTTACTGCAATTCCCCCTACCCCATGAAATATATCCCCCAGTATAATGTCTTAGTAATAACCACTTTGCAAACTTTAAAATGCTAGATGTTATTATTCTAATTATCATTATTATTTGAAATTTATCATGCTTTGAAATTATGGGATGATGACTTAAATGATTGTTCAGTGCTCACTTCTACCACCCTATTACTGGCTTCTAGGCATCCAAATTCCCTGGCTCCCTAGGTCCAGGTAGGAATAAAACTCTTTCTTTGCTAACTTAACCCTTAATCCAAAGAAGATGCAGTGGAGTTTTGGGAAAAATATATATGTATGTAAGTGTTTCTATATCTAGATCTATATACACATATACGTATACACACACACACACATATATATCTATCACTTTATGCATATGTATGTTTTCTGAGTCCTTACTTTGGAATGAAGGACTAATTTAATATTTAATATCTTGCCTTATGCCATACTTTTGTGTGCATCTGTCTTGTCTTCCTAGCTAATATGAAAGCCATATAGAAACATGAGCAAAGGTTCGTGCTCTTTTCTATTTCACCAAATTGCTTCTACTTGAAAATATTAAAGGTTAATCTCTATACAAAGAGTATGAAATTCAGGATTTTCACTAATTCAAATTAATTTCCTTCCAAATCAGTCTACATTTTTGGTCAATTATTATGTAGAAATTTATTAAGAAAATGATGAGTAAATGGGAAAATAGAGTCAAAACAGAATCATTGTAAACTCATAGCCATTAGGTAACAGTCAAAGTACAGCATTATAGAATGTAGCATGCACTATTATCTCCCATTAGAGCAACTGATTGTTCAAACAACTAGACCATTCAGACTTAGTTCCACTGGCTATGATTTTCATGAGTTAAACATTAGGGCACTGGACTTTGGGAAGGCAAAAATGAGAGAATAGAAAATTAAATAAGTGATGTAAGGTATAAATTTAAAATCCCATGATTCAAACGACTAGAATATACCAGGAAGGAAGTAAGAGAGGTCGCTAAATCCTTCCTCTAAAAGAAACTGAGAAAGAAGTAATATCTGGGACTTGGGAAAAGATTGCCAAAAACAAAAACAAACAAGCAAACAAAAATACTAGATTTACAGAGAAACCTCTCATAAAAATGAAACACTGGAGACTGCACCAAACATTCAACATAATGCAACATGGGAGCTTTGTAGTGGGGCAGAAAATGAAAACTAGGAAAGAAAAGATGGTAAGAAAATAAATTTAATGAATATTCTTAACATATTGTTTAAATGAAGAACAAAGAGAGAATATAAAGGTAACCCACATTTATATAATGTTTTAGGATTTGAAAAATGTTTTGTAGGAACAGCTAGGTGGCACAGTGGATAAAATACCAGTCCTGGATTCAGGAGGACCTGAGTTCAAATTAGGCCTCAGACACCTGACACTTATTAGCTGTGTGACTCTGGGCAAGTCACTTAACCCTCATTGTCCTACAAAAAAAAGAGAGAGAGAAAGAGAGAGAGAGAGAGAGAGAGAGAGAGAGAGAGAGAGAGAGAGAGAGAGAGAGAGAGAGCAGGGAAAAATGTTTTGCTCATGATAGCCAAATGAGGCATCTTTATTTTCCATATGAAGAAACTGAAGTTGTAAGAGGAGGTATACAACTAGTATCTGAGGCAAGATTTAAATTCACACCTTCCAATTCATGCAAGAGACTTTTATATGGATATGTGATTGGAGTGAGGTATTAATGGGCCCCAAGGCTATATGCATAATTTCTATATGGAACAGAAAAGCAGTATGTTATAGAAGAGAGAACAATGGATTGAGAGTTAAAGAACCTGAATTAAAATGCTAATTTTGTGTGATCATAGATTCCTCATAAGTAAAAGGCCATTGGACTAGACTAGTGCTTCCCAAATACTTTTTGTTCATGGCCCTTTGTTATTCTTTTCCATGGGGAGTCCCAGCAGACTGAAAGTTGAAGATGGCAACAATACAGCAGAATTGGGCACATTAATAGTTTGTATTGTATTGTACTGTTGATTTTTAAAACCCAGCTCAAATACCATCTCTTCCATGGCCCTATTCTTGATTGTCTATCAGTAATGGCCTTTCTTCCCTCAGACCCCATACATCACATTCATATCACCATTCTGGTTATTTATTTATGTGCTATAAATACTTGATTAGACTAACAGCCACATAAGGGGAGGGATAATGTATTTATGTTTCATGGTTTCCTCGCTATGAATTATAGTGTATTCTATTTTTTAAAATACTTAATAAATGTTTGTTAAATTAAATGCAATTGACTCCCTTTTCTTATTGCTCTCTAAATACAACACAGTACAATAAAAAGACTCATATGACTGGAGTTAAAAGATATGGGTTCATCACTATTTGACAAAAACTGGTGGGAAAACTGGAAAATAGTATGGCAGAAACCAGGCAGAGACCAACATCTCACAACCATATACCAAGATAAGGTCAAAATGGGTACATAATTTAGACATAAAAGGAGATACCAAAAGCAAATTATGGGATCAAAGAGGAATAGTTTAATTGCCAGATCTATGGAGAAGGGAAGAATTTATGACCAAACAAGAGACAGAGAACATTATAAAATGCAAAATGGATAATTTTGATTACATTAAAATTAAAAAGGATTTTCCCCATGTGTTTAGTATTTTATTTTTCCCCAATTGAATGTAAAAACAATTTATAACATTCATTTTTAAAACTTTGAGTTCTAAATTCTTTCCATTCCTCCCTTCCCCACCCCCACTGAGAAGGCAAGCAATTTGATATAGGTTATATGTGTGTAGTCATGCAAAACATATTTCCATATTAGTCATGTTGTAAAAGAAAACATAGACACACAAAAAAATTCAAGAAAAATAAAGAAAGTCAAAAAAGTATGCTTCAATCTGTATTTGTACACCATCAGTTCTTTGTCTGGGTATGGATAGCATTTTTCATCATTAAGTCTTTCAGAGTTTTCTTGGATCATGGTATTACTGAGAATAGCCAAGTCATGCAGAGCCGATTATTGTACAATATTGCTTTTTACTTTGTACACAGTACATTTCATTTTGTACCAGTTAATGTAAGTCTTTCCAGGTTTTTCTGAGAGCATCCTCACGATCATTTCTTAGAACACAGTAGTATTCCATCACAATCAAATACCACAATTTGTTCATTTATTCCCCAATTGATGGCCATCCCCATAATTTCCCATTCTCTGCCATTAGAAAAGAGCTCCTATAAATATTTTGTACATATAGGTCCTTTTCCTTTTTGTTTTTTATCTCTTTTTGGATGCAGACCTAGTAGTGGCACTGCTAGGTCAAAGGGTAAACCTTTTTAATTATACCCCTTTGGGCATAGTTTCAAATTGCTCAACAGAATGGTTGAATCAGTTCACAACTTATTTCCCCACATCTCCTCCAATATTTGTCATTTTCCTTTTTTTGTCCTATTAGTCAATATTAGGTATGAAGTACTACCTCAGAAATGTTTTAATTTGAATTTATCCAATCAATAGTGACTTAAAGAATTTTTTCATGTCTATAGTTTTGATGTTCATATCTTTTGATCATTTATCAATTAGGGAATGGCTCCTTTTTTTTTTTTGGTGAGGCAATTGGGGTTAAGTGACTTGCCCAGGGTCACACAGCCAGTAAGTTTTAAGTGTCTGAGGCCGGATTTGAACTCAGGTACTCCTGACTCCAGGGCTAGAGCTCTATCCACTGCACCATCTAGCTGCCCCAGGAATGGCTCTTTTTTAGTAAACTTGACTCAGTTCTCTATATGTTTGAGAAATGAGGCCTTTTTCATAGAAATGTGGTTCAAAATTTTTTTCACAGTTATGATTGCTAATTGTATTTCCCTCTATCCTGTTTCCCCTTCTGTTTATTTTATTCTCTCTCTCCTTTCACCTTGTCCCTACTGAAAAGTATTTTGCTTCTAATGACTACCTCCCCAAATCTGTCCTCCCTTCTGTTGCCCCCCCCCCACTTCTCTTATCCCCTTCTGCTCCTATTTGCCTGTAGGGCAAGGTAGATTTCTATACCCAACTGAGTGTGAATGCTATTCCCTCTTTGAGCCAATTCAGATGACAGTAAGGTTCACCCACTCCTCTTCATCTAAAAGTGGGGGTTTTTTTTGCCTCTTTTACATGAGATAATTTGCCCCATAAATTAAAACAGTTTTGCACAAATAAAAGCAATGCAATAAAGAATATAAGGAAAGAAGAAATCTGGGAAATAATTTTTTCAGCCATTGTTTCTGATAAAGACCTCATTTCTCAAATATATAGAGAACTGAGTCAAATTTATAAGAATATAAGGCATTTCCTAATTGATAAATGGTCAGGGATTATGAATAAATAGTTTTCAGGTGAAGAAATTAAAGCTATCTACAGTTACATGAAAAAATGATCAAAATCACTGTTAATTATAGAAATGAGAATTAAAGCAACACTAAGGTACCACTTCATACCTATCAGATTGGTTAATATGACACAAAAGGAAAATGATAAATGTGGAGATGTGGGAAAATTGGAACATGAATGTATTGCTGATAGAGTTGTAAACTGATCCAGCCATTCTGGAGAACAATTTGGAACCATGACCAAAGGGCTACAAAACTGTGCATACTCTTTCACCTTTTACCCAGAAATGCCACTACTAGGTCAGTATTCCAAAGTATTCCAAAGAGATTGTAAAAAAGGAAAAGGAACCACATGTACAAAAAACATTTATAGCAGGTCGTTTTGTGGTGGCAAAAATTGGAAATTGAGGAGATGACCATCAATTGGGGAATAGCTGAACAAATTGTGGTATATAAATATAAAGGAATACTATTTTGTTATAAGAAACAATGAGCCTGTAGATTTCAGAAAAAACCATGGAAAGACTTATATGAATATGAACCAGAACATTGTATATAGTAATAGCAACATTGTGAGATGAGGAACTGTGATAGACTTAGCTCTTCTCAGCAATACAATGATCAAAGACAGTTCCAAAAGATTCATGATAGAAAATGCTATTCATCGCTAGAGAAAGAAAACTATGAAATCTGAATATAGATAGAAGCATACTATTTTCATTTTTTTGTTTATTTTCTTTCTTGTGGTCTTTCCTTTTTGTTTTGATTCTTCTTTCACAACATGACTAACGTGGAAATATGTTTAACATCACTGTACGTATATAATCTACACCAGATTGCTTTCTGTCTTGGAGGGAGAAGAGGAAGGGAGAGAGAAAAAAAATGGAACTCAACCTTACAAAATGAATGTTGAAAACTATCTTAACATATAATTGGAAAAAATACTATTAAGTGGGAAGGATATGGATCTGTTGCTTCAAATAATCCTGGAAAAATCACTTCACTACTTCAGACCTTAATTTCCTCATCCATAACATGACAGGGCTGCAGTAGTTGTTATCCAAGGACACTTCAAGTCCTGTGATTTTCTTTCTTTTCTGTGTGTGTGTGGGTGTGTGTGTGCCAGTGCAGGATGGTTCCTCTATTAGAGGTCTGAAAATGTGATGATATGCAGGGAGGAAGGAAGGAGAAAATCAGGGACTGGACAAATATCAGTCAGATTACTACAAGCATGAGGCAGCAATGTAACCACACTCCAGAGTGTGCTAGAGAGTGCATGTCTGATAAGATGTTTTTGACACTTCCTCTTTCTGTGCTGTGGAGAATTCTCATGTGGGGGCACTGAACATTTCTTCCATATCATACTAGTAAATGTTAAAATACTTTATGTTGTAAATGTTGTAAATATCTATCCCCAGTGAGATAGAAAAGTAGAGCCTCATACTCCAGATGAATATGTACAGAGGGATTCATAAATGAGGTCTGCACCATATTTTACATAATTCTACTACCTTGCCAGCAGTTCAGAAAAGATCCATGTTGTGTCAAATTCCATGATGAATTGGGTCATTCCACTATAATTTTTATCCTTTTGATGGCCAAGGGATATTGAAAAAATATAATAGTAGTCACGCATAGTTATTTTAGAATGCTTGGTGAGAAGTCAAAATCTTTAAAATGCTTCAGGCAGTGAATCAGGAGTCAATAATCATAAAGGCAACATAAAGTAGTGCCATCATCCTCATCCTCATTATCTGTGCCTTAATGATGTTGCCTTGAATGTAATTTTCTGACTTTTTATTAATTACAATGATCTTATTTAAATAGGTACTGGCCAAGAACAGTATGTCTCATAAAAAAATAAAAATCATAGAAGATGATAATCTCATAGTACTGGGAGAATTTGCAAAACATTTATTTTCTATAAATTTGATTCTCATTTGATTCTCACACCAACACTATGAGGTAGCAGCTATCGTACCATCTTCATTTTACAGATGAAGAAACTGAATCTCAGACTGGCTAAATTAATTTTGTCAGATGCTGCAGGAAATGCATCTCTAAGGCTGTATTTAAACACAATAAACTTATCCAGGTGTATACCAAATCATGCAAGGAGAAATTCTGCATTAGCAGTATCTATAGAAAGATCTAGAAGGAAAAAAAGTACCTAAGAAGTTCTTTCTCCATTTGTTGATTATCCCAACTTAATCCTTCATATAGTTCATTTGTAGATAGTTGTTTGCTTTTTGTCTTTCCCAATGGACCATGAGCTCCTTCAGAGCAAAGATTGTCTTTTTGCCATTCTTTGCATCCCCAGTGCTCAGCAGACTGCCTGTTAGGCAGCAGATTCTTAATATGTTTTATTGACTGACTAACTGATGATTGATTCAACTGGATTGGAAGTTTCTCGGAAGCAAGTGCAATGTCTTTTTCATATTTGTATACTCCAATACCTAACAGCACATTTTGTGCAGCAAGCATTTAATAAATGTTTGTTGAATGAATGAATGAATAAAATTTCAAATTATTTAATACAAAAATTGTTCTTTTGGATGGTTAGAATAAGTATTTATTTAGCACCTACTATGTCCCAGGCACTATGCTAAGCATTTTACAAATATTTCATTTTCCCCCCTCACAATAACCCTGGGGAATCAGTGCTATTATTATCCCATTTTACAGTTGAAAAAGCTGAGGCAGATAGAGGTTAAGTGACTTGGCTAGGGTCACAAAAATAGTAAGGAAGTGAGGCTAGTTTTGAAATTAGATCTTCAGGACTCCAAACACAGCACTCTATCTCCTTTGCTGCCTTATCCTTTGAATAGGATCATGAATCTTCACACTATCTGCCTAAGTTCAACTTACTATTTTATCTTACTAGTAAGAAAACGCTCCTGGTGAAAATTTTAGCTATGCTTATAGAGTTATTTGAGGTTTACAAAGCACTTCACTACAACTTTGTATTTTCTGAGAATATAAAGACAGGAAAAAATCACTGTTATTCCAGTCTACCTTTGTAACTGGTGAATAATAAATATTAGTGAATGATAATTAAAGGAAGCTCAGATACAAGGTTTCCCTAGAAGCATTCCAGGTGGCTAAGTGCAAGAATATATTTTTAAAAAGGAAGGAAGCAAAGGGCAGGTGAGCTCTCAAGAGAAGGATTAATGAACTGGTCAGAAAGCATTGTTTTTTCTATTTCCCACTTATCTCCTATCTCACTCCCTCCTTTAATCCATGCCACAGATTATTCAAACCCCAAATTGTGGGGGGAAATCTGTCTTAGTTCCCTTCTCCCTAAAAATAGCAAGGTTGCCAGACGACTAGAGAACCAGGCCTAGTAGTACCTCTTTATATTACAGTGAAACCCCACAACCACCAATGTTATTAATCATTTTCCAAACCCAAAACCAAATGGTTAAGAAGACATGGGCAAGAACTGGAAACTGGAAATTAGAGAATATTTTCTATAAAAGAAGTGTGCGTGTGTGCGTGCGTGTGTGTGTGTGTGTGTGTGTGTGTGTGTGTGCATGAAGGACAATTTAAAAATATTTATTTGTGAATTGAACCAATTCATATTCTAATTTCCTTGTTATGAGGGTGCAGATCCACTGAACAACAAAATTAATGTTTCCACATTTTCATGCTTTTAATTTTTGTCCAAATCACTGAACAAGGTTCATCTCATTAAGTTTTCAGGATTTCTATCAGCAATTTGTAGTGCCCTCAGATCAGTCCTTTTGGTTAGGCAATGCTCCCATTGGCCGTCTTTCTTGTCACATGCCCTACTCAATGGATTTTCACATGACAGACAGCCTCAATTACTTAATTACTTCAGGACCTCAAAGATTCACAATTTCATCAGTCTCGGCGGCACTCTTTCCATCACTGTAAGTGAGAAGATTTCTCCATCATTAAAAAGAATAGCTCTTATATACAAAGCTAGAAAACCCAGCTAAAATTATGGTCATTGGTGATAATCCCATGCATTTTTTGCAAATGATTGTGTCTTGTCAGAGGACATCCTTAAGATACAAAAAACTATGAAGTTTTATATATAGGGTATCTAAGATTACTAGATTGGAAATGAACAGTGACAAAATAAGACAGATGGGAAGTGAATATTTTCTATGAGGTCTGGGCATTGAAATGGCAGCAGAATATGCCTAACTTATTGTGGGGAAAAAATAACAATAGGAATGGAGAACAGTCATTCAAAAGCACCCACATTAGTTTCAGTTGGACCTGAGCAACGTTGATTGAATAGGAAGGAACTATTAATCATAATGGTGAGGGGCGGCTAGATGGCGAAATGGATAGAGCAACGGCCCTGGAGTCAGGAGTACCTGAGTTCAAATTCGGCCTCAGACACTTAACGCTTACTAGCTGTGTGACCCTGGGCAAGTCACTTAACCCCAATTGCCTCACTAAAAAAAAAAAAATCATAATGGTGAGATGTTGACTCTGTGGTGATACCCATTATAATTTACACTGATTTTTTTTTCCCTACTCCACAGTTATTTTTTATCTGATCCCCTACTTTTACAGACTGAAGTTGAGAGAAAAATCAAATCAGAAGTATCTAAAAACTAACTTAGAACCCTCCTACCCCCCCACTCAAGTAGCAAGTGTACCAGAGAGCTAACAAATTATGCACAGTAATGTACCTGCTTATAGCATGCTAATGACCACTTTCATTTTTAGCAGCATGAAAACTTAGAGTCACCAATGTTATTAATCATTAACCAAAAGCAAACGGTAATTAAGCAGAGTACTGGTTTACAAAAAAACACCAAGAATAAAAACTTGTTGTTACAAGGCCTAAAAAAGAATATAGTCTTTCTAAGAGAACACATGACAAAATTAATAATTTCACAGGGCAAGGTAATAGATATAATACACCAAAATAGTGCACTGATAACACACTATAAGAAAAGGTATACATGTTTCAATTTCAAATGGAAAGTCAACAGTCTTCTAAACCTTCAGGGGTATCAAAGGTTCAAGCAATGGCCACATAGGTGGAAATCTTTTAGAAAAGAAGAATCTGGTCAAACAAATATGCTTCTTTGTTTATAAGGAGAATTGCTTTTCGTTTATATATAATGAAGTGTCGTTTTTTTCATTTCATTGAGAATATCAATAAAAGGGTCAGACCCTTTCACTATCTCTACAATAGACATTTTTCTCTAATAAAATGTCATTTTAAATTTAAAGGTGACTACTAAGAAAACCTCATTTCTGTTAAGTGATATAAAGAAATTCCATAGATTGTTTTATACAAGCAATACTACTTTATAAAACCCCAATACAGGGCAGCTGGATGGCACAGTGGATAAAGCACTGGCCCTGAATTCAGGAGTACTTGAGTTCAAATCCAGCCTCAGACACTTGACACTTACTAGGTATGTGACCCTGGGCAAGTCACTTAACCCCCATTGCCCCGCAAAAAAAAAAAAAAATACAGTGAATCTTCTTTATAGTGAAACCAACACATGTAGTTAAATTATATAACAATTAAAAATGAAATTCCAAATTCATGTTAGTCTTCAAATCAATTCTTCCTTCTCCCCTTTTCCTCTTTCCCTCTCCTTTCTTCTACCCCCTCTAATCCCCAATCTCCTGACACACAAAGCTGTAATACATCATTAGTTGCAGTTTAAAAAAACCCAGTTTATTTTGGCTAATACATTGTGTCAAATTACTTACTATTCTGGCCATGCCTGCTATCATTATTTCAATGAGAAAAGGTCAGAAAAGACAAACTAGCTAAGATTAAAATGCTGCTAGACAAAGCAATGACTTATTTGAAAATGTGTTTCGTAAATAATTTTACCTAGCAAAGTCAGAACAGATTAGCTAACACTAGGACTTATCAACACTTTGATGTATGTGTATGTACCTCTTTGCACATGTATGCTATATTATCTAAGAAGTATCTGTAAGAGGTAATTAGGACATTATATTTTTTATTTTACTACATATCTAATATGTGAGAGGCAGCATCAAGCAGTCAGCTAGCATTTATAAAGCACCTATCATGTGGCAGACACTGTGTTAAGTAAGGAAAACTTAGAGTCCCTTCTCTCAAGCACTTCATCGTCTTTAATGTGGCATAGAGGATAGTGAGCTGGCCTTGGAGGCAAGAAGACCTGAGTTTAAGTCCTGCTCCTCTCATATTAACCATGTGACCATGGACAAATCACTTTATTCTTAGTGCTCTAAGCAGCTCTCTGATTCTAAAATTTATTTATTTAAAAAAAATAGAAAGGTGACAAACTGCATTGATAAACAGAACTTCTTCATGCAGGAGTTCCCTATACCAATGAGATTATGTATCTTGTCCTTATCTCTCTCCTTATCTAATATATATCAAATAGCAGCACAGTTTTAGGAAAGGAAAGGTTAAGGTATATTGGTGTCACACTGTTCTTGCATCATAGATTTTAAAAGATTCTTGAGGCTTAAGAACCAGGAATCAGCATTCTTGGTCATCAGTTAAAATTGAGTGAGAAATTGGAAGAAAATATTAGTCAAGAGCAAACTTGATTAATATATAAGGGTATAAATTGGAGTGATGGAGGCAGTTATTAGCTTATCAAGAAAAGAAAGACGCCTTCTATAATTAATTCATTAAGAGGGATAAAAATGATTACTAGTTGAATAAATATTAAAAAAATCAAAGTCCATGATTAAAGACCATATTTGGATATAATGATAATCAAGGGACATCTTAGGAAGGTAGAGAAGGCAGCCAAAGGAACCAAGGTATTAGTCAAGTTTATAAAACAAACAAACAAAAACCATGGGGCAGCTAGGTGGCACAGTAGATAAAGCACTGGCCCTGGATTCAGAAGGACCAGAGTTCAAATTTGATCTCAGTCACTTGATATTTACTAGATGTTTGACCCTGGGCAAGTCACTTAACCCTCATTGCCCTTCCCCCCAAAACAAACCAAAACAACAACAACAACAAAACCTTTTTCATTGTTTACCAGATGATGGGAAAATATGTCATTCTTTGGTAGGGGTGGAGGGGAGGGAATATCCTAGAAATTAGTGTCAAGCAATTGAAATATTTGGTTCCTGGAATGAAATTTTATAATCAGTAGGTAAGTACCAGACATCTACAATATGCTAAGCTTTTGATACTTTGACAAGATTAACAAAGCTATGTTTTGTTTTAAATTTTTACAAAGATTAACCGGTCATTCATTACACTATTAAAGAAAGAGCTATATTTATATGTGTATCTATTTATTTAAATTTTCATATAGTCATCATTAAATAATCATTATGAAAAATTAATCTAGCCCCTAGAGACCCTCAAAGTCGTCAGAAACAAGTGACGTATTGACAAAAGCACATTAAAGACAAATAAACAGAAAATTTGAAATATATAATTAAAAATATTGGCAATATAACAGAATGTTACTATAAGGGGTCCTAAAATTTTTGCCTTTCTTATAAGGATATCACTGTGATGAAATTCAATTTTCAAGTTTTTCATAGATAATTATGCTATATCTGGATTGTAAAGACTTAGGACTACTTCAACATTCAAATTGCAGATTGGATTTTAAAAATCTACTTTGAACAAATGTTGATTATATAGTGCAGACCACCTAAGTACTGTCAAAAAAATGGAGTTAGTTTACTTAAAATGTGCTACTATTTAATATTAAAATATATGGCTTCTGTCACCTGAGTTTTATGAATTTATTCAAAGGAACATTTAAAGCACTTGGTATCAAAATAAAGCTATTAATCTTTTTTTTATTGATTTTAATCACCCCAGATGAATCATTACCATTTTTCCATTTTCTGCTTTAAGAAGAGTTCAAACTTTCTATGATGGGCACATTATCATCACAGTAATAGATAATGTGTTGAAGCCAAGCAGGTCAGAAAGCATCAGTCTTCTGATGCAACATGTGATTGTCAGGAGTTGGGCTAATTATTCAGGAAGAACATTTACCATTCTCTACATGATTATTCATGTACTTCTGAGAAATTTTCCCAGAGTGCAGATGCCATCTATTTAATTGAAGCTTTAGAAAGGCTTTTAATTCATTTTATTTGAACAAATGTTCATTGATTACCCACTCTGTGCAAGGCATCATGCTGTGTGCATGAATGGGATACAAAAATGAGATTCTGGTCCCTAGCCCAGAGAGTTTACTATTAGAGAAGACAAAATGTATAACTATACAAGTAATTATAACATAAGGCAGAATATAAGTGCAAGAAGAGATATGTAAATGAAGTGTTGTAATATTTGAACTCGTTATTGAACAATAGGTAGGATTTCAATAGGGGAAAGGAAGACAAGTGTTCCAATCTTAGAGAATAGTAGATGAAAAAAAATACAAAGTTAGGAAGGTTGTTGTTCTTTGTTTCTTGTTCTTGAAGAAGACCATGACATCAGTGTGATGTCGTGACTTACACTGAATTGGATTTAAGAGAGGAAAGGCTGTGCAGCGTCACCAAACCCACTCTCTCCTCCAGGGCCATCTGGCTCCAGTGGCAAGATATACATCAGACTGACTGGAGGTAGTCCTGGATGCTTAAGGCAAGTGGGGACAAGATTGGTTTGGAAAACATTTAGTCTTGTTGAATAGGAACATAGGGATCTATGAGTTGGAGTAGATGCAGATAAGACTGTAGAGGTGATTAGGGCTGATTATGAGGATTTGGGGTTACAGATTTAAAGCAAATGTTCTTAAACTATTTAGAAAATATTTTTATGACTGAATTTCAATAGAATTACTTTCTTTTGTATTCCTATAGATTTTGTTTAATACATTTAAAAACATCATTGTAAGAAGGGGTCTATAAGGCTTCACCAAGACTGCAAATAAGCATAAGACACAAAGAAAGCTAAGAACATCTGATCTGGAGCAAGAAGGGGCCTCACAGTCCATCTAAGCAACCCATTCACTTGACAGCTGTCCTTGACACAGGAGTGGGTGCATTGGAGCAAACAATGAAGGTTTTCCTGTACACAGTAACATCATCAGTGTCGCTCATTTCATTCTTAAATATTTATTTGTTCATTCAACAAACATTTATTAATCACCTCCTATGCACAAATTCCTTATAAATGACTATTTCATAAACAGTTTCAGTTAAAACATCTATAATTTAGGAAAATGTACACAGTATTCATGGGAAGAAATCCAATCTGTCAACAACTATGTGAAAAAAATGCTCCAAAATGCCAATAATTAGAGAAATTGAAATTAAAGGAACTCTGAGGTTCCATCTTACGCCCAGCAGATTGGGAAAGGTGACCAAAAAAGTACATTAGCAATTGGTGGTGAGGTTTTGGGAAAACAGGCATGCTTATGTGCACCAGGTATTCCTGAAAGCAATTTAAGCTAATACCAGAAAGTCACTAAACTTGGCATACCTTTTTTTTTTTTTTTGCAGGGCAATTGGGGTTAAGTGACTTGCCCAGGGTCACACAGCTAGTAAGTGTTAAGTGTCTGAGGCTGGATTTGAACTCAAGTCCTCCTGAATCCAGGGCCGGTGCTCTATCCACTGCGCCACCTAGCTGCCCATTATTTGGCATACCTTTTGACCTAACAGTATCACTACAAGCCTATATTAAGAGGTCAAAGGAAAAGGACACATACATAAATATAAATAGATAAACATATAGAGATGGATGATATAGTTATTGTAGGTATAGGTGTGTGTGTGTATATATATATATATAATGTACATATAATATATGTTAATGTACATATAATATATGTGTGTAGATATATGTTATATATCATATACATGACAGATATAGGCATCTACTCTTTTTGTTATAGCAAAGAAGCTAGAACATAAGGGGTACCCAATGATTGGTAATGGCTAAATAAATGATCATATGTAATTATAATGGAATAAAATTAATGACTAAGAGAAGATAAATGTATAAGAAAAGATAGTTTCAGACAAATCCAGGAACACTTGTAGAAATCAATGCACTTAAGTATGGTGGACCAGTAGAAAATTTATGTAACATTCTAAAGAAAAACAACTTCAAAAAACTTAAGAACACTGATAAATACCATGACGAACTATGATTATGGAGGGCCAATGATGAAGGATGCTACCTATTTCCTAAGTGATTGACTCAAGGTACAGAATGCAACATTTTCCTTTTCTGAATGCCATGTCCAGTAGTAAGATTGTTTGAATGGATTTATTCATTAATGGTGGGCAAGGAGAAACAGTTTTTGTAAAAAAAAGGAGCAAAATATCTGCTAGTTTTTCAAGGTAAAATATTTAAAATTAATTCAGTAATGTCAAAGAAAACATTTAATTTTGAAATAAATAAGGAAATCCATTTAATTTCAGAATAAAACTAAAAACCTTTTAGTTTTTTGTCAGGCTATTTTTTTCCTGAAGGATTTACCCCATCTTTTGCTTTCACAGCAACATTTATGATAACAGTATCATCTATGGACTAGAGGTTTGAGCAAAACTCACCGTTGTTGATTAGCACATGAAGAGGATAATTCTTTTTCTTGAATTCTTTAACAAACTGTCGAATGGACTTCATGGAAGCCAGGTCACAGAATAAAAATTCCACTGGAAAGAAACAGAAAGCAGCTAGTTATCTTCTAAAGATACTGTGGGACACAAGCAAAAGTTAAAATCACCTTGATTCAATTCGATCTGTCATATTTAAGTATAAGGAGATGGTATGGTTTTATGCTGGCCAGAATACCAGTGAAAGCTAAGGTTATTTTCTTGTCGTTTTTGTTACTGATATTCATATCTATATCTGTATCTTTATCTACATCTACATGTATATCTACACACACCAGTAACAAATATATATATATATATATATCACATATATAATAAAAGCATACATATATGTATATAAATAAAAGCATAAATATGCTTTATATATATATGATAAAAGCATACACACACACATAGAGAGCCCAGAAGTTGCAAGGCCTTGCTTTCTTAGCTTTTGTTTTTGTTTAACTTCATTTGCATGCCAATCAAAGAGGTTTTAGGCAGTGAAATGCACTTTATCACTCTAACTCCTTCACAAGTCCAGCCTGTTATGTTGGCCAAGCTCCTAAAATGTTTGCCTGTCTAGGGGGAAGGCACTAAACCACTATCAGGGGTTAAATCAGAGTTACAAAAAAATTTCTCTATCTAGACAGTGCTCTAGGACCATGGACTTTGAATCATTACCATTCATTGGCAGTCAAAAGAAAATAATTTTAGGATTAAGGTTATGCAAAACAGTTTTGCTTCTCCTAACTGCCCTTCAACTATGAAGTAGAGAGCTAAGAACCTGTGTTTGTCGGGGGAGAAGGCTTTCTAGGTAGTGGATCTTAGCAGATGGAAGCTATGGATTTATGATCATACAGAGTTTCCTAAGGAGTTCCAAAAGGAGATCAGAAACATGTCACCCAGATAGGGTAGTGAGATGATCATCTACAGAGGGTATTAGTAGCAACAGAATTGGAAGAAGTTATGGCCACATGAGTCCACACACAAACACAAATTCTATGTGTAGTCACAAGTATAATTTTTGTGTAGATTTCCAAGTCACAGATATGCTCTGAATGTGTACCCTTCCACACTGCTGTTGTGTTAACTTGTTGGAGAGTGTATTCTCTGTATGCATGGAGAGATCTTTTCTTGTTTCTTTATATGTCATGTTGTTTAAGTGTTTGGTTTTTTTGTTGTTGTTCTGGATTAATATATCCTCTGGGTTGTAAACACAGAGATATGGTTTTGAGAACTATGGTACTAACCCTCCAAATGATGCAAACCAGTCAGAGCTTTCCTGGGATGTCACCATGTGAGGGGCCCCATATGCTATATAAGTGTGTTTCCATTATGCATTCCATTATGCTATGGAATTTGTAATCATGTATCTTTTTAAAAAGTATGAAACAATATAGATTATTCTAATATAGCTAATATTTCAGCATAATTTTAAATGCAATGAAATATATGGAATCTAATTAAGACTATCTATAAGTGAAAAAGTTCAGTTCTTACTAATTTCTCAAAAAAGCCCGGCACACAGAAATAATAGAAAAAGTCAAAAAAGTTCAAATGAGAGGTTAAGATCATTATCCATTAAATCTGAAAATTATTTTATTGTTGAAATAAAAATAACATTTTCATTGAAAATCGGTACTTCACTACAGTTCGATTATGTGTGTGTTTATTTATATAGATGTCATTTATATTTTAAAATTCTTTTTCTTTTCCATTCCTTTGTGTTATGTGTACATTCTTCATTTCAGTGAGCACTAGCTATCATTAAGATGGAAACAGCATTTTAGTCATCAAATGGAAATGGATGTTTCTCATAAAATCTGGAGGAAGAATAAAGCAACAATCTGAGGACTCCAATTATTATAAATGAATACTAGTAGCTGTGACAAATTTAAACATACTTTTTCACCATCATTTGCCAGTCCACTACTAAAAGATGTTCAAGGATTGACTATATTACTAATAGGGCCAAAAAGCAAATCCCTCTGGTGCTAAGATGCCCCTTATAGCCCTTTTCTTTTTTGTTTTACAATAATTATAGGTTTCCTATTAAAAAATTCTGAATAGTTACAGGCAATGATTTCAAGAGAAAATGTAACTTTACTTTCCTTTGAAAACCGTAATGGGAAAAAAAAATAAGTTAATAGATACACTATCAAAGAAAAGAAAGGTTTTCTAAACTGAGATACTATTAAAAATATAATCATGAGACATATTCAAAGACATGAAATTATTGAATATAAAATACAGAATATTTAAACATACCTAAGCCTCATTAAATTTCACGTCCTCTGCTGAATTTAGATCAAACGACATATTTGGAAAGTATGTATGACTGCCTGACATATAGTAGACTCTTAAGAAATGCTTATTCTTTTTTCCCCTTCCTCTCCTTTCTCCACTTCCCAATCAATCAATAAACATTTATTAAGCACCAACTACATGCCTTGCCAAATGTCACTGAAGCGGTATCCCCAACAACAGGCAATTAATAAATATTTATTAAGTACTTACTATGTGTCAGGTGCCAACATATAACAAAAGCTCCTTCTGAAACATTTGCTTTACTTTCAGCTATAAGTCTGAATGAAACAGTGGTCCCTAATTACATGGAGAAAATATAGTATGTCTCCTTTCCTCTAACACAGGAAAGCCCCAAACATAGGATCATGTCAAAAGGCCCTTTACTTCTACTCTGTTAGTGTTACGGATGAGGAAAGTGAGTCCAGGAAATTTAAGTGACTTGTATGAGATCATACAGAGCTGGCACGTGAACTCAGGCCTTCTAAGTCAAAATCCAATTCTCCTATATAGGAATAATCTATGTCTTTTGGAATGTACTTTAGGCTAAGTGCTGCTCTAAGTCATGAGAATAAAAATTAGTAATACACTAGCCTTAAACTGATTTAAAATTGTGTATTTATAATATCTTGATCATAAAAATTATTTTCTATCAAAATGGATCTATGGGAATAATGGACTACAAATTCCATTATATTTTTCTTTAGTTTTAACCAAGTAATAGAAATGTACAATGTTGCCTGTGTCCATAATCATACATAGTCAAGCATTCCTAACAACTAAATCAGCTCCCCCTGGAAATGACAACAATCAATAACCCATTCAGATTCTTGGGACAAAGTCTATGTTTGTGATGAAGTTAAAGATTAAGATGAGATAAATCATTGAATGGTAATGAAATGGCATCTGTTTTGTTAGACTCTCTGGGGAGCATTTTGGGTCATAGAGATTTAATTAGTTACCACTCTTGACTATGGCATCATCCCAGTTATATCACAGAAAAGCCTAGATGTCTGCAGATTTTCTGAAATTATCATCCTGTCCACCTGGAGCCAAACAGTACAATTCTCAGTTGCTTCTGATTGCCAATTTCTACATAATATTTCAGAGGCTTGGAGTCAATTAACTTCTCCTAAATTAAAGAAAGATCTTTAAGCCCTTTATTTACCTCTCTTTGTAAAATGTTCACATGTACCTCTTAGAGGTAAATCCATGATGTCTGGCTGACAACTAAATGTGGAACCACTAGCTTAGGGCTAAGAGATTCTGTTCCTGAACAAGGTAAAAGACTGGTTAAAACATTGAGTAGTGAAGATGATTAGAGTGAGAAGTATCTGTTCCTTGGTAAGAAGCTGAAAATTGTAGGGAATACTGAGATATTAGAATATTGAGAATATTGACTATTCTTCTCCACTAAAGGTTTCGCTTTTTGACTCCCTAACATTTAAGTATATTAATATTAGCAATCTCACCTTAGCAAATCTTTACTGGAATAAGTGTATGCATGTGTGTATATATGTGTATGGAGAGGGGGGGAGAGAGAAAGAGAGAGACAGAGACAGAGACAGAGACAGAGAGAGAGAGACAGAGAGAGAGAGAGAGAGAGAGAGAGAGAGAGAGAGAGAGAGAGAGAGAGAGAGAGAGAGAACCTGGTCTGCCCACAAATATTCTGAGATCAAGAGTGGGATGGCATAATCCTTGCGCCATTGGTCCTTGCCAGTGTCTCCCTAGAATGAGGACCCATGAGCCTTAGGACCTAGGGACAGTAATGGATGCCTCCCATTCTTCCCAAAGTAGAATAACTTGACTTCCTTGCCACCTATGCCCAGGAGCCAGATCTCTATGATTTAGCCAATTCCTGTCTCCAAGGGCTAGACAGCCTTCTGCATTCCTCCCACTTTTTCCCTCTTGCTCAGAATTCAGGCTAATTCATACCCCAGTCAAGGAGGGGTTATCCCACTCAAAAGCCATTAGACCTATGGGCAGAATAAAGATGGGAAAATGGAATTAGAGGGTGTCAAAGACACCCTCCTCCCCCTAAAAGGATAAGTATGCATGTGTACAGACATATATCCATGCAAAAATGTATATATGTGTGTATTTCTATATTACATATATACATATATATGGGTGTGGGGCTACATAAAACATATATAATTCCAAAAGGCAAAGTAAGAGGAAAGACAAAAGCAGTACATAGAGCACTGGGCAGTGGATAGTGGCTTGGTGGTTTATAGAGTAGTCAGGAAAACCCAAGTTCAAATCTCACTTTAGACACTTAATTTGGGCAAGTTATTTAACCTCTCTTTGCTTCCGTTTCCCTAACTGTAAAATGGGGGTAATAATAATACCTACCTCCCAGGGTTGTTGTGAGGATCAACTGAGATAATATTTGTGAAGTGCTTAGCACAGTCCCTGGCACATAATAGGCTGTTGTTTAGTGTTATTATTATTATTCAGTTTAAAAATAACAAAGTTGTTCCTTTACTTTTAAGCTTCCAAAAGTTTAAGTGAAAAGGTGAAAAGGCATAATAATGTTTTTCAGAATAATATTTTTTACCACTACATTTATTTCAAACAGACCATAGTGACACAGCACTATTCCCATGCAGTGCACTAATACATGGTGGGAACGTAATAATCTGGTGCTTGGTACTCTCAGACCCTGGAAAAAGCATTTTAGAGTCTTTACCCATCTGTCTGCCATTATCAAAGCAAAGTTAGCAAATGTGGCACTTATCCTGAGTGCTATTAATTGGGTTCCCTTTAAACTTGGTTCCTATGTACTGCAAGTAGATGCTCTTAACACATTCTAGCCGTGTGAAAATAACATCTGTCACACAGGAAAAGGAAAAAAATGTATATAATCAAGTTTGTACTGATTGTGTTTCCCTTTAAAATATCAAACACCCCAACCACTGAAGCAGATGGGTTTCTGTTTTAGTTGTTATTGTTGTTGGGTTTTTTTTTTGTTTGATTTTGTTTTGTTTTTTGGGTTTTTTTTGTTTTGCTTTGTTTTTTTTTTGTTTTTTTTTTTTTTGCAAACCTCAAAAACTACTGCCACTTTTCCTGGAAAGGCAAGAGAAGCACTCTGTTGAGAACAACATTAATAAAAGTACAGTGATTAATTTGAAGCACTTTCATTCAGTAGCATTTTCTAATTTGGGGGGTCTCATTTTTCTCTTGTTCTACAATGAACTTTGTTTTAAAGGCACAAAGGTTAAAGTGGGGAATTTGGATTTGTAGATGTGTGTGTATGCCTCCCCTTTTTGCTCTCTGTATGTACTAAGTGAGGGGCCAGAAAGGGCTTTTACCCTTTACAAGACCATTAAAGGATAGTAAGTACTTAAACTCATCCAAATCTTTGGCTATCAGCATTTATCCAATTTGTGGCTGTCTGTAGTAACTTAATAGATTAAATTTGGATTTTATCCCTCCCCTGCTCAAAAACTTTTAAAGCCTCTCTCTAGCTTTCAGTTTCAACCATAAATTCCTCAAACTTGACATTTAAGCTCAACCACAGTCTGGTTCCAACTTATCTTCCCAGCTTGTTTTCATATTACTCTTTTATGAACTAAACGAAACAGGATGAAAATGTTCCCTTAACATGACATCCAATCACACTCTTCTATATATTCCTCAGGCCTGGAATGGATTCCCTCCTCAACTGCCACATTTTCCTTACTTATAAGAGGAATAATAATAGTAATTCTGCAATCTACTTCACAGGACTATGGCAAAAAAAAAACACTTAGTAAATCTTACAATTCTGTATAAATGAGTTATTAGATATGAGGTGCCTTCTCATTTTTCTTCAGTTCAGATAAAAACATTCCCTCTATCTTGTTATTATTATTCTTTTGTATTTAAAAGATGAATCCATAGGGGGATAAGATAACTGCTTTGTTGTAAATGAAAAGAAGTTGTAAACTCATCTGCTGTAGGCTTACTGAAAGCATCTCTAGGAAAACTCCAGGAATAGACCAAACAATAGTGATGACAGATATGAACCTTATTCTGCTCCCACATGTATTTTTTCTTCCTGTTAGGTGTCTATATTTTGAAAGCTTTTCATTTAATGTAGCTTGGAAATTATGATTATGCAGCATGTTGACAAACACTACAAAATGTTTTTAATGTTCATTATGTTTATTTTGTGGACAAATGTTATATCTGGGGGATTTGGGTTAATAATTCTGTCATTTTGTCTGGGGTAATGGGATGGTTTCAATATAGTTTATTTAACATAACAGGAGAGAAAGACAGAGAGAGACTGAGACATCCATTTCTTTTAAACCATTGATCTTGAAAAACTGACTGGGTATAAAAATATTATAGGAGTTCCTTACTGTTTAATAAACATTTCTGTAGGATATCTTTTGGATAGTTTGAAAGTTGAATATAGATTTTTTTTCTGGGAAAGAATAATGTCTTTTCTAGCTTGTATCTTATTTCAGAGAGTGATCAATGTTGGGGAATGATTACATGCAGGTCTAACAAACTCCATATTTTATGTGGACTTCATGCAACTCAAATGAAATGCAGTATATGGTACTTTCCAGGAACCAAGGAATCAAAGTGAAAAAAATGAAGGGATCTTAAGGATAATCTAATATCCTTTTATTTTACAGGTGAGGAAAATGAGGCCCACAGAGGTGACACGAGTTATCCAAGTTGTTATTGTTTGTATCCAACTTTTCATGAGAAACATCTGGAGTTTCCTTGGCAACAATAATTAAGTGGTTTGCCATTTCCTGATAGCTCATTCATTTCTTCTTATAAATGAGGAGCTGAAGTAAACAAGGTTACGTGACTTGCCCAGGTTCACCCAGTTAATAAGTTTCTGAAGCCAGATTTGAAGTCAGTCAGACTTGGGTCCAATGATTCTGTGTGCTTTCCTTTTCCACTGCATTGTGATGATGGTGTAGCAGCAGTTAGGTGGTGAACTGGATGCAGTGTTGGACTTTGAATCAGGATGACCTAAGTTCAAATCCTGCATTAGACACTAACTGGTTCTGTGACCCTTAGAAGTCACTTTGCTTTCCTCATGTGTAAAGTGAAGAGGTTGGACTCAAACAGACCCTAAAGTTCCTTCCATCTCTAAATCTATCATCCTAAAATCATCATATAGGTTTGGCAGTGACCCATAAAAAATTCAAGAATGATGGTTTTAACAGATGTCACCATGCTACCTCTCTAATCACCAAGAGAGGGGGAGTGAAAAGCTTTGAAAACATCAGAGACTGCAGAGGTGATCAAAATCACATAGGAACACGCTGAGGTGCATTTCATCCCTGTGGTCCTGTCTGCTATTAGAGTTATACCAACGATGCTTTCAGCGAGCATACAGAAGGTAAGCTTATATCCTAAGACCTTTATTTAACTACAAAAAAGTTATTTTATCAAACCTGTGTAATAGTTCAAGAAGATAAAATACAAAAATAATAATAGTAGGACAGTGACTTGTTCCTGGACCATTTCAAGGGTGCCTCTATTGGCGGTTCCACTGCCCCAGGTGGAGTCTTATGAAAAAAGTGAAATAACAGCCAACATTGAAGAGACACTGAAGAAGGAAAACTGAAGAAGGAAACTGAAGAAGGAAACGTTGAAGAACCTGAGATCATTGAAAACTGTCAGTTAATATAAACACTAGAAACTGATAACAAAATAGATGGCAAAAACAAAAGTGACGTTTGAACTGATTATAGTAGGATAGAAACACAATTTAGGCCAGAAGCTTGAAAAGTGGTTTTATTTTTTTTTAATTTTTAAATCCCTTTTGTTTGGTTGTTTTTCTTTGCGGGGCAATGAGGGTTAAGTGACTTGCCCAGGGTCACACAGCCAGTAAGTGTCAAGTGTCTGAGGCCGGATTTGAACTCAGGTACTCCTGAATCCAGGGCCGGTGCTCTATCCATTGCACCACCTAGCTGCCCCCTTTTTTAATTTTTAAAATTTTGATGTAATGAATCCAACTAGCAGGCAACTTTACCAAAATAGAGTAATTTTTTAAAAGCTGGCATTTGCCAAAGCAATCATGAATAAATGTATTTTCCCCCAATATTTAACAAAGAGTTTCAAATTGTTTCTAGACCTGTACACAACAGTCTGTATAGTGACTGTAGCCATGGTGGGATACACAGCAGCAAAGGTGGCACCACTGAGTAGTATCACCAAGTATAGGCATCAGATCTTACTATGACAAAATCTACTTCAGAGAGTTTTTGAAGAACTTGGGGTGGAAAGGTACTGAAAGATTTCATCAAGATCTAGCTGGTACATTTAGAAGATGACAAGGACATCATATTACCCAATTAAAGGAGAGCAAAATGAAACATATAGATTGGGATCCAGGAAACAAAAGTATATGAGAAATTCTAAGTTTCCTTAATTGGCATTTGAAAGCAAATATCAAAATCTTCAAGTGCAGCAAGAAGTTAAATCAATACAAAGAAAAAATAATTCAACATTAATCAGAAAATTTGCTTCAGAGGCTAGAGAAGCAAAAACATCAGGGAAGAACATAATCCTTTAAGAAAGAAGAAGAAGAAATTACATGATTTCAAAAAGTCTAACACTTCAAACAACACTGATGGATTAATCATGAAACAGAAAACTTTTTCCACTGTTAATATAACAAAAACCAAAATGGTTATGTCAAGGAGGTTACTGAAACTCTAGCTTTTCTGAAGAATTGAAAAATTGTGGATGCAGATATGATCAATAATTCTTGAATGAAATGCTTCACAGTGGGGCACAAAATAAGGGAAAAGGAACAGACATTTATTAAAGTGCCTACTATGTGCTAGACAATGTGCTAAGTGCTTTACAAATATTTCATTTGATCCTCACAATCACCCTGGTTGTGTGCTTGTCCTCTTCTCTCTTGTTGTCTTTCTCCTACTTTGGGGAATATTTAAATAAGCCACATAGCCTTCCCTAAAACAAGCCAAATTCAGAACCTACTGGCTTTAAATTATTGGTCTAATTTTCTAGTGCGGTTTCTGTAAATCTTAATAATGGACCATCTTGGGAAGAGCAAAGATGGTTGAGTACAGGCAGCAATGTGGCTGAACTCTCCCAACATACCCTCAAAAGAAACTTTAAAATAATTCCTCAAAACAATTTGTGTGGTGGCAGAGCCAACCAAAGATCAGAGTGACACATTTTTCCAGCCTAAGACAACTTAAGAGGTTGGAAGGAGTATTCTGTGAATTGATTGAGGTCAGTTTAGGGCAAAGCAGCAGCACCAGAGGCAAGCTTTGGGGGCTTTTGCAATAATGGCAACTTTGGTAGCTTTCAGTCCAGAGATGGGAAGGTGGTTGGACAACTGTTCAGAAAGAGATTATAGGGAACCCTCTGCTGATATTGGGTGAAACTGGTATAGATAGGCAACTCTATAGCTTATACATAGTTCTGCATCACAGTTACAGGTAGAGAGGAGCATTAGTACTTGTGGTTGCAGGGGAACGGAAGACCTGGACACAGTTGCAGAACCAAAAGCAGCACTAAAATTTGCAGGGGTTTGGAACCCTTCCTGTGTAAACACCAGAGTGTAGACCAGGAGAGTACTGACCACACATCTCCTTGGATCATGCCACCTTGGAAGTAGCAAAAACACTTAGACCCCCAGAACTATTTCTGAAAACAGCATCATGAAAAAGCCTGAATCTTGTGATATTATCTCTGACCCTCAGGTAATCAAAGCTGAATTTTAACAAAAAGTTCAAAGTCAGGAAATAGAAAAATAAGCAAACAACAAAAAAAAAGGAGCTTGATCATAAAAAACTGCAGAAGACCAAGACATAAACTTAGAAGAAAACAACAATGTGAAAACAGCTACAGAAAAAGCCTCAAAGAAAAATGCTAATTGGACCCCAGCCCAATAAAAATTTTAGTAGATTTAAGGAAAAAGATAAGTGGTAGAAGAAAAGTTGGGGAAGGGGGAATGGCAGAGATGCAAAAAAATTATGAAAAGAGAATAACTTGTAACAGAGGCTCAAAAAATACTGAAGAAGGGGGCAGCTAGGTGGCACAGTGAATAAAGCACCGGCCCTGGATTCAGGAGTACCTGAGTTCAAATCCAGACTCAGACACTTGACACTTATTAGCTGTGTGACCCTGGGCAAGTCACTTCAGAATTGGACAAATGGAAGCTAAAGACTCTATAAGATATTAAATTCAAAAGAATGAAAAAAAGAAGAAAATGTGAAATATCTCATCATAAAACAACTGACTTAGAAAATAGATTGAGCAAAGATAATTTAAGAATTATTGAATTACCTGAAAACCATGATAAAAAAAAATGAGCCAAGACATCATAGTTCAGGAAATTATCACATAAAACTGTCCTGATGTCTTAGATCCAGAGGGTAAAATAGAAACTGAAAGAATCTACTGATCACCTCCTGAAAGATATTCTAAAATGGAATACCAGGAATATTATAGCCAAATTCCAGAGCTACCAGATCAAGGGAAAAAAATATTGCAAGCAGCCAGAAAGAAACAATTCAAATTTTCTTAGAACCAAAGTCAGGATCACACAATATTTAGTAGCTTCCAAGTTAAAGGAATGGAAGACTTGCAATATGATATTCTAGAAGGCAAAGGAGATAGGATTACAACCAAGAATAACCTACCCAGCAAAACTGAGGTATAATCCTTCAGGGGAAAATGGATATTTAATGAAAGAGAGGACTTCTAAGCATTCTTTTCTTTTTTTTTTTTTGGCAGGGCAATGAGGGTTAAGTGACTTGCCCAGGGTCACATAGCTAGTAAGTGTCAAGTGTCTAAGGCCGGATTTGAACTCAGGTCTTGCTGACTCCAGGGCTGGTGCTTTATCCACTGCATCACCTAGCTGCCCCCACTTCTAAGCATTCTTGATGAAAAGAACAGAGCTGAATAGAAAATTTGACATTCAAGCACGACTCAATTGAAGCATAAAAAGTTAAACATGAAAGAGTAATCACAAGGGAGTTAATAAAGTTGTTTACATTACTATATGGAAAGAACATATATGTCATGCCTAAGAACTTTATCATTATTAGGCCAATCAGGACATAGATAGAGGATATGAGTGTAAGTTGATTATGTTGTGATGATCTTTCCTTAAATATAGATAAATAAATGAAGGCATGAGAAATAGGGATACACTGGGAGAAAGGGGAATGGGCAATTTTTTGTCACATAAAAGAGGTGCACGAGGAAGAACTTTTCTAGTGGAGAGGAAAATGGGTGGGTGAGCAATGCTTGAACCTCACTCTCATCAGAAATAATTCAAAGAGGGATACACACACACACACATACACACATTCACTTGGGTATTGAAATCTATTTTGCCTAATACTGAAATAGTATGGGAAGGGGATAAGAGATAATGGGGGAAGAGGGCATTGATAAAAGGGAGAGTAGATTAAAGGAGGCAGTGGTCTAACACAAAAGAGATTTTTTTGTTTTGTTTTTGTTTTGTTTTTTTTTTTTGCGGGGCAATGAGGGTTAAGTGACTTTCCCAGGGTCACACAGCTAGTAAATGTCAAGTGTCTGAGGCCTAATTTGAACTCAGATCCTCCTGAATCCAGGGCTGGTGCTCTATCCACTGAGCCACCTAGCTGCCCCTGACAAAAGGGATTTTTGAAGAGGGACAGGATAAAAAAGATAAAGAAAGGTATACAGGAGAAAATAGGACAGAAGAAAATACACGCTACACAGCTAGTAATCAGTACTGTGAAAGTGAGTGGGATGAGCTAACCCACAAAATGGAAGCAGATAGCAGGATTAGAAACCAGAATCAATTGTTTATAAGAAATACACTTGAAATAAAGATACACATAGAAGTAAGGGCTAGAATAGAATCTCTAACATTCAGTAGCTCCTTGAGAGGAGGGACAGTTTTTGCCTTTTGTACTTTTTGGTATCTCCAGTGCTATGCATAGTGTCTGGCACATAGTAGGTGCTTAATAAATGTTCTTTTGACTGAATGAATAATATAGATATAGATATAGATATAGATATAGATATAGATATAGATATAGATATAGATATAGATATAGATATGGATATGGATATGGATATGGATATGGATATGGATATGGATATGGATATGGATATGGATATGGATATGGATATGGATATGGATATGGATATGGATATGGATATGGATATAGATATATAATCCAGCATAACACAATCAGCAAATGAAAGAACTAGGAATACCAAAGATGATTATTTAATCTTGATCTATTTTATTAGCCATTTTTTCAAAAGGTGAATGTTGCTTAATATTGCCATACTGGTTTTCCCCAATATGTACCTGCACTCATTATAAGACACTTTGCTTCAACTCATGTTTGTATAACTTTTAAAAATTATTTCCTCTTCTGCTTTCTGAGATAGAAAATGCACAGGTGTTCAGCCAAGTGATTTGCATCAACATAATGACATGCTGCTGGAAGGATATGGTTTAAACTGAAGTAGCTCATCATGCTTTAACTCAAGTATGTCATAACTGTACCATGGAAAGCTTTCCAAAATTAAAAGGATGTTTATTCCCACTGCAGAGTACTCACTGCTGAATGCCTCTTGGGTGTTGTCTGCTTTTCACTCTACATTTTGTTCTTCAAACACCTTTGAAAAAACCAGGGGCAATAATTCCAAGAATCCCACATCAATAAACTCTTCTAGGTTTTATGGACTAGAATGAGAACAATTTTATTGAGAGCCAATGGAAAATATATATATATATATATATATATATATGTACCTTGTATTATGCTTATATACATCTATCTATCTATCTATCTATCTATCTATCTATCTATCTATCTATCTATCTATCTATCCACCTATCTATCTCTGTCTTATTTCTTTGTTATGCTTGCTTCACTTTATATTGGTTTCTATAAGTCTTCCCATGGTTCCCATATATTCATCATTAATCACTGTTTCTAACTGAACATTTACATTCCATTCCATTCAAGAATCACATGTCTACCATCATAGGTACATTCACAGCTCTACCAGTGATGCATTAGGGCAAACTGTTTATTAATTATAAAATAAAACACAATTAAATTTGATTTAGTAAAATAAAATGTAGACTTAAATGCATTCCTATAATAAACATTATATGTATGTGTTTGTGTATGTATCCTTACACATATACATATACACACATTCACACATATGCACATAAATATAGGTGTATATGTCCATGTATATATGTGCATGCATGTACACGTGTGTATGTATGTATGTGTATATGTATGTGTATATGTGTATATCTGTGTGTATCACATACAGGATTTCCTAAGATACCAAACCACTGAAGCAGGGTGAAATAATGGAAGGAGTACTACACTTAGAGTCAGGGATACTGAGGTATAAACCCCACTTTTCAAATCCTCCCTTAATAGTTGTGTGACCAAAGGATAGTGACTTAACCTTTTCTGTTTCACAGAAATAACTTGAATGATACACTTGTACCCTTAAAATGTTCAAACATCTAGAGGAATATCTCCATTGCATCTTCTCTGGAGGATTGCTGGACGAATATAATGAAGATTTCATAGGATGAGAAGTTGTACATGGGTTGTGATCTGTCCCTTTTGTGGAGACAGCCATATGTCAGTGATAGCTCAGATCCCTTAAATAACCGAATAAAGCCATGTCTGTTTACATATATATTTCATATGCAGATAAACACACAAACATATATAGTAGAAAACCACAGTGACCTAAGAGGAAAAAAAAAAACTTAAGAAATAAAATCCAACTTATTTTAGAGATGAAGAAATGGATACAAAGTAACCTATTCAAGATCACATAGTAAATATAATGGCAGATCTTGAATTAGACTCAGGATCTTAGAGCTAGAGGTAGAGAGGAACTCAGAAGCCATCTGGTCCAACCTCCTTACTTACAGTTAAGAAAACTGAGGCCCAGAAAGACAAATTGGATTGTCCAAAGTCACACAGGTAGTACCCGCCAGAGACAGGATTTAAACCTGGGTCTCCTGACTCAGGCCATTGCTATTCTCACTATATAGTACTGTCTCTCTCTATATAATAATTTTATTACTTTGTGCTTTCTTATTTAAAACTAAGCTAACCAAATGATCTAAAACTATACATTGTGCTGCTGTTTCCTCTTAGACAATTCTATATCATCTGTACATTTTGCCACTCTAGGAATATATAACATCTTCAAACTGGTAAAAACCAATAGGCCTGTCTCAAATTTTGCGCTTATAGCACTCTCTGACCTTTAACAACATGAAAATTCCACCTTTTCTGTTCTGCTTTTGATGGAGGAGCAAAACGATGTCACAGAATGAAAAAAAAAAAGTTGTATAACCAACCATCTAAACTTGTTATGTGTCAAAAGCATTCCCAGATGCAGCTGTTATTATGACTACTGCTGACAGTAAATGCTAGTACACATAGCATGCTGGTTAGACCCAAAGGAATCAGGAGGCAAGAATTGCAAAGTGATGATATACATGTGCCCTGGTGACATCTTAGGCTACCAGTGATGAACCTATATTTGTCTCCCAGAGATTAGAGTAGAAAACTAGGAGAAAGAATCCCTAGCTATGAGAGCGAGGATGGATACGATGGAGTGATGAGAGAAGTTATGGCAGCCACAATGTTTTACCTAGTTAACACAATATGGTGTAATTAATTATTGCAGTGGGCTCCTCATAGCTATATATATCTATGTCATTTATATATATATATATATATATATGCATAAACATATGCATTTATACATGTATACATATATAGTCCCATAGGAGCAGCTATAAAATTCAGACTTTAGCTTTTATGAGCCCTCATAGCCAATGAGGCAGCCCACTACAGATGATACAGAATAATATAAAACCACAGAATCCTAGACTCAAAGCCAGAAGGAATCTTAGAGACTCTACATTTTACAAATAAGAAAGGCAGAAGCAAGGATGGTTAAGTGATTTGCCCAAGATCACATAGATAATAAGTGATAGACCTGAAATTCCACCATGTGCATTCCAGTAGCAATGCTGTTCTTTTTTCCACTGTAGTGGGTAGAAAGCTGGCCTCAAAACATCAGCGTGTCTCTGGGCAAGCCACTTAGCCTGTTGATCTAGGCATCTCTTCAAGGCAATAAGTTGTACAGAAGGTCTGCCTTGATAAATGGAGTTTTCTCACAGGAAATACATAAATAAAAATAAAGTCATAGGTGTGGTACTCCCCACCTCAAAAAAAAAAATTAAAACTCTCCAATAATCCCTGAGACTTCCTCCTTTTTTTTCCCTCAAGAATATCTTCTCGGGCCAGCTAGGTGGTACAGTGGATAAAGCACCGGCCCTGGATTCAGGAGTACCTGAGTTCAAATCCGGCCTCATACACTTGACACTTACTGGCTGTGTGACCCTGGGCAAGTCACTTAACCCCCATTTCCCTGCAAAAAAAAAAAAAAAAAAAAAAGAACATCTCAGTTCCTATAGACCCTTCACATTCATTAATTTGATTTCTCACCTATCCTTTATTGGTTATTCCTGGTACTAAGCCCTTTTGTTTTGTTTTGTTTTGTTTTTTACAGGGCAAGGGGGGGTTAAGTGACTTGCCCAGGGTCACACAGCTAGTAAGCGTCAAGTGTCTGAGGCTGGATTTGAACTCAGTTCCTCCTGAATCCAGGGCCGGTGCTTTATCCACTGTGCCACCTAGCTGCCCCACTAGGTCCTTTTGTAAAGTCCACTATACATATTTTGCTTTGTTTTGTTTTGAAATACTACTTTGCTAATTGGAAGGGCTCTAAAAGAAAGTCCTTTAAAAAAAATCTATTTTAAAAGTTACACTTTCTAACAAAATGAAAACAGTGGCTGAGGGGGAAAGCTAAACAAACTGGGTATCTAAATAAATAACAGCTCTCCTCTCAATTTTCAGGTAGCAAAGAAATCTACTCAGTTACCTCTTTGGATGGGATAGAAATGTTTGGGAAAAACTGCCTCAATTTACCCAAATAACTCGAGGAGACCGCCAAGTCAAGCAGAGACAGGTTTATTACATCCTTGCAAGGACAGGCAACCTCAATTATAAATTGAAGTTTTGCAAAGATAGGCCCAATCTTTTAGGTTTTTATAGTAATCTTGAGGAGAGGGGTGTCCCCAAGTGCATTTAGGGTGAGCTCACAATCTAACATCCAATCCTGTCTCACCCAGGGTGCGTTCTTAGCTCATGATCCATGTATGGAGACATGTCCAAGAACAAAGGGGAGGGGGTAACAAGTCTGAGGAATGTCAAAGAAAGAGGGAGGCAGAAATCACTCCTTTATCTGACTGCAATTAATCCATGACAGGGACTGGGATTCTGACATGTGAGAGGGGATAGACAGACTAGTTGGCGACATGGTTTTTATTACAGGTCATAAACTAAGGTGTAGCTGGCATGTGGCACCTAAGCAGAAGTAAAGTAAATAATACTAATTGGTAGAACTGACAAGTAATAAAATTACTGGGGGACTGAATATCTTCCAGACCCCATCCCCAGAGTTTACAGAACTGACCCAAGTCCATTTTCTCATCAATAAAACTTAAAGGAGACAGTGAGAATTTAACAAGCAATTAACTTTTAGGCAAAGTGAGAGACTAACTATACTGGGGGAGTGAGGGGGTGCTAGGTATCTTTCAGATTCCATCCTCAGAGTTTAATCTGACTCAAATCCATAATTATCCCACACAGAAAGAATGTATGGTAAATAAAGCTGTTCAAATAAGTATGGCCACATTTATGTATATGTGTATATTTGTATGTATGCATATCAATACACACACACACACACACACACACAGAGATATTCCCTTTTTAGTAACAGCTCTATTTTCCCAAGATTATCAATACAACCTTTTGAGCCAACACAAAATGGCACTGCAGGATACTACCCAGATTCTAGGGATCATGAAACACAGTTTTGAATATTTGTATTTTGTTGATCCTGGTTTCAATGTCTAGTGAGTAGCATTACAATGATGGGGAAACCAAGTAGATTGTTTACCACTGTGTTGCTAGCTCCCTGTTGTTCACTTCCTGTTATGAAAGATAGCAGGAAGTCAGAGTAATCAAAAGTAATCAAAAAGCACCAGAATATGCTTCAGAATCTACTCCCCCAAATAATCAAACACACTTCTACTTTTGAATACAAATGGCTCCCTAATGAACTATGTCTTAAGTCTTAGGCACACACCTTAGTATGAATCATTTTTTATTAGACAATCAGTTCAACACCTACTATACCATTCATAGAATATAGGGGTTTGATTGGGGCTAGAAGGACATTTAGGCAAGACATTTAAGGAAAAAAAAAGACATTTAGGAGTGGGAAGTCAGGCCAAAATGCAGTAAAGAAATTACAGAAGTCCTAATATACCAGAGTGGCCTGGGTAAACAAGGAATATGGAGAAATGAGGGAGGACAAAGAGTTAAGAAGTTCTTGAGTTTTTGTACCAAGGCAGCTGTTACTTGTTAGTAGACCTGAGGTAAAATGTTTCACATTCCAGGGCTCAGTTTTTTTATCTGTGAGATGAAAGGTCCCCAACAATGCTAATATGCTAAAATTTTAGAAAAGAAGTTGGGAGATCTTCCCTATGGTGCAAGAGCTAGCTTGGGTGCCCCTAGTAATGCCAGATATAACATTATCTAGAAGACTTTAACACCCTTCCAAATTCACACTAGTCCAATTCAGCTTGAATATTCTCTTCCAATCACCATTTCTCTTCCACTGGAAGGTGAAATGAAAGGAGGAAGGAAAAAGGAAATATGCGTATACATTTTTCCTTTCCCTTTTTATTAGTAGTAGGGTAGAGCAAAGGCATGCAAAAAAACCCCCCACAGGTCTTATTAATACCAAAAAGAAGTGTACAAGACATTAGGGTGTTATTTAAATTCTTTAGGTCTCAATTCCCTCAAACATGATATATATGGAGGTAGGACTAGATAGTCTCAGAGTTAGCTTTAAACTCTAAATCCTAGGAATCTGTTTTCCCCTCTGTCAAAGTATCACAGTAACTTAGTAAAAGGATCAGAGGATTTAAGTCTTCGGAGTTGTAACAATTGGAATGACGCCACCTGCTGGAGGCTACTGTAGGAAAGCTTCACCATGAGGAGAAGGCATCTGAGGGCAGGCCAGGTGGCTTTTCTTTGGCATCAGGAAGTGATGTTTGCTTGTGGGAGGAAGAGGGGGAGAGGCTGGTTCTCTTGCTCTTTTTCTCCAGGACTCTCGTGGAGAGTGGAGCAGGAGAACTGTAGCTCCCAGAGATTGATAGCTGAATCTAGGCCTCTTTTTCTCTCTTCATCAAATTCTTATTCTCCTTAATAAATGCTTAAAAGTCTAACTCTTGCTAAAGCTTATAATTTATTGGTGACCACTCATTAGATATTTTAGATAGACTAGCTAGAATTTTAGCCCCATACAGAGTCCAAAGTGACCTTACAGATTATATAGTTTGACCCTTCCTTTACAAATGAAGAAACCAGTAATTTTTCCAAGATTACAAAAGTAATAAGAAGTAAAGCTGAATATCAATTAAAATATTGTACTTTTCCCATTATGCCACTTTGCCTCATAGGTGTTCTGGGATGGGGCAATGTAGTTGATGTATCTTTCCACAGTTCTATATTTACATGGAGAATATTCTTGCTTGGAGTAAGACTTCCAACTTGGCAGATTGGGAAGTGTTGAATTTGTGAACTTAGAATCCCAGGATTTTGTAAATTTGGAATTTCAGGGCCTAAGTCTGAATGTCAGCTCTGCTGCATGCTATCAATGTGACTTTGTAAGTCACCTAAATTTTATGGGTCTATTTCCTCATCTATAAAATGAAAGGAATGGATTAGATGATGTCTTATGTCTCTTCCAAACTCCACAATTGTATCATCATGGATTTCCCTGAGTTCTCCTCTAGCATTAAAGTCTTTGATTGGACATCATCTTTTAGAAATCTTTATACTACTACCCATAGTTTATCATTTAGCGATGTAGTCTCGTTTCATAAGATGCGTGCGTGTGCGTGTGTGTGTATGTGCAGGTGCATGTATAGCTTTGAACTACTGATAACAAGATGATTCTAGTTTGCTTTAACCTTGGAAAAAAAGGATTACTTGTATACATGTATTTTTGGATTACTTGTATATTAACAACTCATCTGCTACATTGTAATGATCATTAGTAATCCTCTACAGATTTCACTTCCATTTCAAAAAGGCACTCCTGAAGGAGATGATTTGGAATGACAACAACCTTTTTAACAGTTTTTCCTGCTAAGCTGCAGTGGGAGTCAAGAAGAAAAAGAAATAAGGAAATCAGAATTTATGAAGTGCATGCAAAGTGCTTAGTGCTTACTAGTGTGTTACAAATATCATCTCATAACAACCCTGTGAGGTAGTTGTTTTTATTATCCTCATTTTACAACTGAGGAAACTGATGCAGACAGAGTTTAATTGACTTTCCTGGGATCACCCAGCTAGTAAGTGTCTGAGGCTAGATTTGAATTCAGGTCTTCCTAACTCTAGCTCCAGTGCTCAATCCACTGTGCCACCTAGCTGCCTCTCACAAAGTAAACCACTCACAACTCTTTTTCTTCTCTCTACTAAGAAATAACTGTTCTCATTGTGAGGCAAAACAGTTTGGCTCAGTTGCTATGAACAGTATGCATGGAGCTCTGGAGCCCCCATCATGGATGGAGTAAGGTTGGTGGCATCCACAAAATGATTAGGATAATTTTGATGTCATGCCATATCAATTTTCTGCATCATTTAACTTGGGGGTGGAAGGGAACACATTAAGGTTTGGCAGAACCTGTTAATCAAGACTGTTAAACCTTTGATGGGAAAACAAAGCATGAAGATACCATAATTATTTTGTTTTTTTTCCAGGTGAGTGAATTTTTGTCCTGAGGGGGACTTCCTTTCTCTGAAGGCTACCTTTTAAAAGGGTATTTATTTTTCTTTTCAAGGAACAACTTCTGAAAAATTGCAGCCTCACAAAGCTTATTCCCACAGGTTACTATCAAGCCAAAGCAAATATGACTAGACATAGTCTAAACACAAAATTAATGAAAAGACAGCCATATCTTTTTTCATACAAGAGTGAAAATAGTATAATAACAAGAAATATGTCAAGAATAAAGGTGTCACTTTTGGTTTTCATACTGAAATTTCAACAAATAATGAAAAGGGGAAAATAAAAGTAAACTCAATTGTGGTTTAAATTTCTTAATAGTGGTTTTTCCCTCATTTGAATTAATAATATTTTAAGAATTCTGAAACTGTGAGTTGAAATTCAACTGAATTAGATCATATAACTTTTCTGTTGCCATTTTAGTTTGTTGTTGTTAAATCTTCCATTTTATGATGATGATGATGATGATGATGAACCTGATGGACATGAAGCAATTTGAACATTTTCCCATACAAAGAAGAACAGAAAAAGAGGACTGCATCAGAAATTTGGGAGTGCCACTATATACAGTGTGTATGCTGCTCATTAAACTTGGCAGCTGCTTGTTTGTTTCTATTCTGAACTTCTTTCTGCTTTCTTCTATGTATTTTTAAGAATGATTCGGATGTTCTATTTTTTCATTTCTTTCTCTTTTTTTTCAGTATTACTATCACTATGTCTGCCCTTCCTCTCTTCAACAACAACAACAAAATAAAATCTCTCCCTTTTAACAATTAAGTATGGTCATGCAAAATAGATTCACAAATTAGCCACGTCTGAAAGTGTATGGCTCAGTCTGCACCTGTAGTTCAACACCTCTTGGTCAAGGTGAGGGGCAGAAGGGAGAATATGATTCATTATTAGTCTCATGGAATCATGATTAGTCAGTATGATGATCATATATAATCTTAAGTCTTATATGGTGGTTTTTCATCACAATGCCTAAATGTTGTCTTGATTCTACTCACTTGGTACAGGTAAAGATTCATCTAATACCTCCCATGTTTCTGTCCCTTTCCTCATTTCTTAGCATGTGATAATATTTCATTACATTTATTTACCATAATTTTTTCAGCTATCCACGTTTTTTGTGAATTCAGCTTTTTAAAAAAATGTTCTTTCCAATAAACAATTTGGGTTTTCCCTAAAGAAAAAATCAGGCATGACATTAAAAAATGAGACCATGGGAACAATAATGTATATAGGTATCCATTATCATTAAGATTTTAATTTTAATATGTACTTCAATTTTCTCTAATGTCTTATTTTGGTATGATGTAATATAGCATGAAGATAGATTCTCTAAGGTTATGCCATCAGAGCACAAGTCCCAATAGGCATTAATAAGCTGGAAAGGCTTCAAGTTCAGGTTCAGTGACAATCTGTATGTTCATAGTCCAAAGACTAGCAAAGATAGATTGAGAAAGTATTATCACTAGGTGATAATGTTATCTACTAGGTAATTAAATTTTTTGGTACCATGACTTAATAGGATAATTTACTAAGGGAGGAAAGGGTTGGAATCTAGAAAAATGAAGGGGCATTGCTTGAAAAAAAGGATTTTATTTACAGAATGAAATGCCCTTAGTTTGCTAAAAAAAATGTAAAATAATTACCATAAAAGATACCAAATGAGATTTAATGAAAGGTCTAATTCTTATTGTGGAATTTTAAAACAGTAACATATAAGAATAATGTAGTATATAATAGTATAGAGTAACTATATGACATTATATTATTTATAGGAATCACTATCATATACCACTTCCTAATGAAATGCTTAATCTTGGCCTTGACTCTCTATCTGTAGTACTTGTTCCAATGCTCACTTATTTTGAACTATTGAGCAGCATTGTTATCCACTAAACTGATTTTATCCATCAAGATAACCTGGTTCTAAGAAGTCTTACACTGGAGGTTTTGTGCTCCCCAACCCGAAGCCCAGATGGACAATCAGTTGAGCCCAGAATTGAGCAGGAGGAAGATCAAACACTGTATTGCATTTTTGGCAATGCCTTTAATAATCCTAAACTGTTTCCTGACACAAAAATAAAACAATCTTTTAACAACAACATTTTTTCTAATGATGCTATATTGTTCAAAATCTTGGTACATAAACATCTTTAAAGAACCAAAGTTTTGGAAGATAAAAATGAAAATGGAGCAATATGGTGTATATGTGTATGGGAGGGGGGAGGGGGAGAAGAATAACATCTATGGAAGTAGATCATAGCATCTTTTCAGTGAGGTGATGTAAGGGATATAATTCAGGAAATGTTTGATTGGAAAAGGAGGTGGTCTGGTCATGGAACAAAAGTAGGGGACTAAATAGGTAGCCTGAATGGTACCTGGGTACAAACAAAATGTTTAAAGGCTTGAAAAAGACCTAGAGGAAGGGATTCCAATGAGTTTGGGAGGTTCTTTATGGAGAATTTGTAGGATAACATGAACAAGCCTCATAAAATTAGAAGGCCCTGATAGGTTGCAATATGTACGTATGTAAGTAGTATCCCTATTTGTAATATCACAAATTTAAGTATTGGGACAGTGAAGTTGGAGACAGGGGGAAGATGTTTGACTGGATTTACACTGTCATCAATATCCAACTCCCAGAGTAGAAAAACTCTATGCCAAGCTGGGTAAGCAACTCATCTGTAACATTTAGTTTCAGAGAATTGCTTAGAGGCACTGAAAAATTAAAGAAATTGCTAAGCATCACCCAGCCAATCTGTGTCAGATAAGAGATTTAAACCCAAGATTTCTAGGTTCTATGACTGGCTCCCTATTCACTCCACAAGGCTAGCTCTCCTTGAAGTATATAACAAGAACACTCATTTATGCTTTAGAGTTTATGAAGCAAATTCTTGATAACAACCATGTGAAGAAGATAATACAAGTATTATTAATCCAGTTCCACAAATGAGGAAACTGTGGCTTATGAATGGTCTCTAGGTTAGCAAGTAGAGAAACTGCAATTGGAATCCAGAGTTCAGGCCAAATGTAGCAGTCTTTCTACTATACCATTGTTTCTCCCCATATATCAAACTAGTATATGAAAAATAAAAACTTAATTGTGTCAAATAAAAGATGGAAAGATGAGCAAGCAAAGAAAGTTGAGAACTATAGAAAGTTTATGTAGCAACATGGAAGATCAAGGTGCACCCTCAGAAGAGGATAGCAACCTCAGGGCCCCAAAGATTCCAAGAAAAATATGAATTGGTCTCAGGCCATGGAAGTGCTCAAAAGGGACTTTGAATAGAAAGTAGGAGAGATAGAAAGAAGATTTAGAGAGAGGGAGGAAAGAATGGAAAGAGAAATGAGGGAGATGCAGGAGAGTCATGAGAAAAAAGTCAACTGCTTCAAAAGTCAAATGGAAAAGGAGATTAAAAAAAACTCTCTGAAGAATATAATTGCCTAAGAATTAGGACTGAACAAATGGAACCTAGTGACCTTATGAGAAACCAAGACACAGTAAAGCAAATCCAATTGAATGAAAAAACAAAGGGCAATGTGAAATATCTCCTTGGAAAAACAGCTGACCTAGAAAATAAATCCAGGAGAGATAATTTGAAAATCATTGGACTACCTGAAAACCATTTCCAAAATAAGAGCCTAGACATCATCTTCCAAGAAATTGTAAGGGAAAATTGCCCTGATATTCTAGAAGCAGAAGGTAAAATGGAAAATGAAAGAATCCACCAATCACCTCCAGAAAGAGATCCCAAAAGGAAAACTTCCAGGAATATCATAGCCAAATTCCAGAGCTCCCAGGTGAAGGAGAAAATATTGCAAGCAGCTAAAAAAAAGGAATTCAAAGACTATGGAACTCCAATAAGTATAAAACAATATCTACATTAAAGGACCGGAGGGCACAAGATATGATATTCAAGAGGGCAAAGGAACTGGGACTACAGCCAAGGATAATGTACCCAGCAAAACTGAGTATACTCTTTCAGAGGAAAAAGTGACTTTCAGGTATTTGTGATGAAAAGATCTGAAGTGAATAGAAAATTTGACTTTCGAATACAAGATCCTGGAGAAACGTAGAAAGGTAAACAGGAAAAAAGAAATCAGTACGGACATTAAAAGCTTAAACTGTTTACATCCTTACATGAGAAGATACTTCCAACTCAAGAACTTTCTCAGTAAGAAATACACAGAGGACACAGGTCTGGACTGAATATAAAGGGATGATATCTGTAAAGCATTAATTTTTTGTTTATCCTTGTTCTTTGTAGGGCAACCAGGGAGGGGTGTCTTATGTCTGGGCCAGATTTTGGCTATGGGCCTCCTGGATACAGGGCTGGTGCTTTGTCCATTGTGCCACTTAGCTAACCCATGATGACATCTTTAAAATAAGGTTGAGGGGTAGGAGGAATAGACTGGGGTAGGGGGAAGCTGAGAGGTGAACTGGGGAGATTGGTAGCTCACATGAAGGAAACAAGAAAAAAGTTTATGGAGGGGAAGGGAAGAGGGAGAAAGAGTAGGGCAGTGAGTGAACCTTACTATGATCAGAATTAGCTCAAAGAGGGAATAACATAGATACTCAAGTGGGTATAGTAATATATTTTTGCCCTGTGGAAAAGTGGGGGGTTGGGGAAGGAGATGGCGGGGGAGAAGAGGGAAAGGAGGTAAAGAAAGTTTGGGGGAGGGAGCTGTAAAAAAGCAAAACACTTTCAAGGAAGGTGAAGATGTTCTCTATAACAGCACATGTATGACATATATTGAATTGCTTGATTTCATAGGGAGAGTTGAGGAGGGAGGGAGGAAGAAAAATTTAAGAAAAGGTAATTAGGTCAAAGACCTTAACCTCATCAGAGTGGGCTCAAAGAGGGAATAACATACACATCCATTTGGGAGGAGTAATCTTGGGAGGGGAAGAGGATAAGGAGGGAAGGGTGAATGAAGGGAGGATAGAGTCGGGGTGAGAGGGAGGGGGCAGTCAGTAGCAAAACTCTTTTGAGGAGGAATAGGAAAAAATAAGATAGAAAATAGAGTAAATATCACTGGAATGGAATAGGATGGAGGAAAATAGTTATGATGATTGACTACAATGGCAAAATGTATGGTTCCTACACTGCTGGGCTACTGTGAAGAAAATTCTTTATCAAGTTTAAGGTACTATATAAAAGTTATGATGAACAGGATGCTATCAGAAAAACTTGAAAAGACCCACATGAATTGAGGCAGCGAGAAATGTACTGTATACAAAATAACAGCAATAGTGTAAGTTGATCTGGTGGGAAGCACATGGTTATTTTCAGCAATGCAATGATCCAATAAAACTGAAGAACTTATGAAAATTGCAATACACCTACAGAGAAAGAAATTATGGTATCTGAAAACAGACTGAAACACATTTTTTTTTGACAACTCCTTAATGTAAAATCTTGTTTTTATCTGCTTTCTCTCACAACCTAGCTTATGTAGACATGTTTTCCATGACTACTCACATATAACTTATATTGAATTGTTTGGGTTCTTGGGGCAGGGGGTGGGAAGGGAGGGAGGAAGAGAAGTTAGAACACAGAATTTTTAAAAACTGATGTCAAAATTTGTTTTTACATGTAATTTGGAAAATTAAATTCTAAATATAAAAAAAAAATCCAAAAGAAAGCTGAAATAATGATGAAAGAAAAACAATCCCACCATGAAAAACTATCATGGTAACAGGGAAACTTAAAACCTAGAAGAGAAGTATTCCAAAATATCAATTAGCAAAGTTGCGAAGAAAAATATAGCCTGGACATAAATTAAACTAGAATTCTCTAAAGATATGAAGCAAGAAGTAAAGTGTTTTAAAATGTGTTTTGTTTAAATGAGTGAAATATATGTTAGAGGAAAATATTAGAAAAAACGAGAAATAAGGAAAAAAGCATTGAAAAAGAATTAACAGCTTGGCAAAAGAATTGGGAAATCTTGTTGCAATACCAAACTCGCTAAAAATTAGGATCATCCAAATACATGCCAATAACTCTGCGTTGATAAGAACTATCAAAATAAAATCAAAAGACTGAAAAAATAGAAAATTGTAAGGTATCTCATAGAACAAAACAATTGACCTGTAAAACAGATCAAAATGGAAAAAAAATTAAGTATCTTTAGACTACCTGAAATTTACAACCAAAAATAAATAAAAATAAATAAAGGGGAAAAAAAGAAGCCTAGACAACACATTTCAAGAAATTGTAAAAGAAAATCACCCTAATCTTTTAGAATAAAAAAAACCCTAGAAATAAAATCAATTCCTGAAAAATAGCCCAAAAATTAAACTCCCAGATATCTTCTAGCCAAAATCCAGAGCTACAAAGTCAAAGAAAAAAATACTATAGAATTCAAGTATTGAGGAGCCACAGTCAGGATCACATATAATTTAGCACCCTCCACTATGAAGGAGTAGAGAATTTGGAATATTATGTACCAGAAAGGAAAAGACATTTAAGCAAAAGGCTTACAGGCAGGAATAATTTGCCCAAGAAAATTGATTATAATCATACTGAGGGGAAATGGATTTTTAATGATATAGAGGACTTCCAAACATTCCTAATGAAAAAACTAGAGCTTTTTGTAGAAACTGAAGTTCAAACACAGGTGATAGGAGAAAAGGAAATGGTAAACAAAAATGATCATAGGGGACTAAACAAGGATAAAGGGCTTACATTTTAATATGGGTAGATAATAAATGTGTCCCTTCTGAACCATCTCATCATTGGAGATTATAAAGTTTAATTAGACAAAAGTCCTGGGAGTAGTTCTGTATATCTTGATAATCTTAAAAGAAGACTGGGAAGAGAAAGAGGAATGCCCTGAATGTAGGGAACCAGAAGGTTAGGGAAAATTATATTACGGGGGGGTGGAGCTAAGATGGTGGAGGAAAGGCAGAGTAACTTTTTGGACCTCTCCCCATGATCCCTCCAAATAGCTTCAAATAATGCCATAAGACAATTCCTGGAGAAGCAGAACCCACAAAAAGGATGGGGGTGAGATCATTTTCCAGCCAAGACAGCTTAGAACGTTGGCAGGAAAGATCTGTTGTACCAGGATGAGAGTGGAGCTCAGACCTGGGCCTGCCAGACAGATTCAGCCCCAGGCAGGCTGCACCAGAAGAACAGACCTCCATAGCTTCTGAATTGGCTGCAGCAATGGCTACTTCTGGAACTCTGCTCATGTTCTGAAGGGGTCAAGAGGTTGGCCAGGGGAAGATTGTAGGGGTCTCTGCTGACACTGTGGCAGAACTCTGTTGTGTTGGCTGTGCACAGAATCAGGAAGCAATCTTGAATGGCAGCCCAGGTGGGGGAGGGGAGCAGGCATGCCGGAGCTTCGAACCACAATGAAACAGAATTCTGTTCCCAGGTTAAGGAGCAAGCAGGCCTGTGGTTACTTATAGACCAGAGCACAGGTCAGGGGAGTGTAGACCATGCCTCTCCTTAAATCATACAAATTTGGATCCCCTGAAGCTTGGGACAGTGTGCCCTGGAAGCAGTGCCCCACTTTAAGAAGGAGTTAAAAGTCAAGAAATAGGCTGGCAAAATGAGCAGACAGAAAAAGATGCTGACCCTAGAAAGATTCTTTGATGACAAGGAAGATCAAAATACACCCTCAGAAGAAGATAACAATATAAAAGCTCTTACATCCAAAGCTTCCAAGGAAAACATGAATTGGTCTGAGGCCATAGAAGTGCTCAAAAACGACTTTGAAGATAAGGTAAGAGAGGTAGGGTAAAGAATGGAAAGAGAAATGAGAGTGATGCAGGAAAGTCATGAAAATTATCTTATATAAAATGCACAAGTTGAAGTATATACAAACAAGGAGGAAGGGGTGAGGTATTAGCTTACTGTTGAAGTTCACTTTCATCTGAATAAGTGAAAGGAAGAAGCAATACACACACAGAGTTAGGTACAGGAAAAAAAAAAAACATTGCACATAACAGGGAAATAGGGGAATGGGGGAGGAGAAAAGGGTTCAGTAAAAGTGGTATTCAATTAAGGGAGAGCTTAGTCCTAAGCAAAATAAACTCTATGGATGTAAAAAAAAAACAATTCTCAAAAAATAATACAATTCTTTTCAAGATGGTAAAGAATAGAGATACGAGAGATGTCCATTAACTAGGGAATGGCTGAACAAATTAAGATATATAAATGCCATATAATAAAATTATGCTATAAGAAATGGTGAAAGGGATAGTGTCAGAAAAACCTAGGAAGTCATAAAAATTGATACTGTGTGAAGTGAAGAGAACCAGGAGAAAAAAAAATAATATATATTTCTTGAATAAAATGTTCTGGAAATTCTATTATTGTTGTCTCTTTAAGGCTGCCATCATAGAAAAGTTTAAAAAAAAAAGATTTCTTAAGATGACTATTGTCTTGTGCAGTGAACCAGGAGGAGAGTCAATGTCATAAATCATAAAGTGATATGAATAGATTGATCTCTTACTATTTTTTGGAGTTCACAGAAATCCTAGGCAAAGGAGAGGTAAGAAAATGATAACATTTCCTCATAGATCCCTTAACAAACTCCAAAGAATAAAGGGAATAGGTAAGAATAAAAGTTATTCTTACTTATGCTTATCCTAGAGATGAAGTACTGCATAAAGAATAGAAATCATAATTTCAACTTGAGACTAAACTTATGTTCATAGTATTATTTCCTTAAGATAGTATATCCCAAGTTTAAGACATGTCACCTTGTTCACTATCCCGGAGATGATCAGAAAATAATGAACAGAGGGAACAATTATGTCCCAGTGTAAAATTCTGGTCACATTTTTTACAAAAATACAGAATCAGTGGGAAAGAAATGCCAATAATCCAGGTCTCCATTCCAAATTCAATATATATTCAGTATGCCACACTGCATCCACCTGCAGCCATCCTGAACTACTATGAGGAAATCAAACAAATAGAGTCAATATCCTGTCTTAAAAGGACCTTGCCACTAGCAAAAGGCACTCCCCTGTCAGAAATAAAAATGTTGATCTTTCTAAAAGCATCTAGGGGGAAGATTCTGTATGAAAATGGAGTTCTAATATTATATCCTCTACTATATTTTGAACTGGTCAGAAATCATTTTTATAAAGATGAGTAATATTTTAGAATAGAAACTTTGGCTTAAGGTCATTCAATGCATAGTTTAGCCTTTATTGAAGAGGAAGAAAAACAAAAGAATTAAAGAACTTTAAAAAGGGTGGTGATGGTGGGGATTTGGAATTAACACAACCTCTCCCCAAAGGAACATTCCATAGTATATTCCTGCATTCTTTCAGTTTGGCAACAGTGGATTGTTTTGATTTCAAGTCTAAAAAGCTAATAAAACATACTTGTAAGAAGTTTCTCCTATCCTTGAAAAAAGGTTAAATCATCAATTAATTAGTCAACAAACATGTATTAAACACGTATTTTGTGTCAAATGTTATTAGGTTCTGGGGGAACAAAGAACTTACATTCTAAAAGAGGAAAGCAACATGTATATTGATAAATACACCAAATAATTTCAGGAGTCTGTAGCTGCTAGGGAGGAGGTCAGGAAAAGCCTCAAAGAAGAGGTTGTCATTGAGCTGACTGATGAATGGAGTTAAAAATTCTAAGAAGTCTAGGTGAAGAGGGAGTGAAGAGGGAGTATAATCCAGGCACAGAAGACTCAGGACAGTTTTTGGGCAGAGAAAACTATCTTGAGGCTATCATAATCATTTGGGCAAGAGATCATGATAAGAAATGATGAACAGGCTGATTTCAGAAAAATCTAGAAAGCCTTACATGAACTGATTCTGAGTCAAGTGAGCAGAACCAGAATAACATTATACACAGTAATAGCAACATTGTACGATGATCAACTATGAATGACTTAGCTCTTTTCAGCAATAAAAGACAATTCCAAAAGACTCATGATTTAAAATCCTATCCATGTCCAGAGAAAAAACTATGGAGTCTGAATGAATATTTTAAGGCATACTATTTTCACCTTTTTTTCTATTTGTTTTTGCTTTCTTGTGGTTTTTCTCTTTTGTTTTGATATTTCTTTCACAACATGGCTAATGTGGAAATGTTTAACATGATTGTACTGTATAACCTAAAAAATAAATGAAAGTCTACCATTTTTTCTACTCTCCTGTAAAAATGTTGGCTTGATTATAGTTGAGATAAAGCTACATGACAAGTGCTATCACTTCCACTTAATAGGCTTAGAAAATAAAGAAAAAAAAACAAACAAATAAACATGTGGGTAGGATAGGAAAGCCAATCTGGAACTCCTCACTTCCTCATTTGTTGTGGCAATGGTAGTATAACCAGTTCCTTCCAGATATAAAATGGAAGTAAAAATTGGCTGTCTACCTGTCTCATATAGACTATAATATATTTGTAATTTGCTATGAAAGCAAATTTTTCCTGCATTCTTATGTCTTTCCTTGTGAATAAAGGTCAAATAGTCACTCTCTCCATTACTCTATCTGAAATAGCTGCTTTGAGGGATTATCCTTGGTATGAAATGTTCTTGCTAAAACTCAAAGGTAGTATTGGCAAAGATCCAAGAAATTATTCTCATGTTCCCAGGAAGCTGATTAAATCATACAACCAGATTTTATTTCTAAAGGTAGAAAATTTGGCATGAATAGGAATTATTTTTCTTGGAAAAACCTGTTCCCATCTTAAGGGGGGCTACTATGATGGTATATGAGAGCTGGCTAGATGGTACAGTGGATAGGAGCCTAGAGTCAGGAAGACTTGAGTTCAAATCCAGATTCAAATATTTAATGGCTGTGTGAGCCTGACCTTTATCTGCCTCAGTTTCCTCAACTGTAAAATAGGGATAATAATAGCACTTATCTCTCAAGGTTGCTATGAAGATCAAAATAAAGAATATTGTAAAGCACTTGTTAAACCATTGAGCACTATATAAATGCTATTATAATGATTTCTTTGAGTTAAGCAGGAGCCAGTTTTTAAAAGTATATTTTGTAACCCTATCTCATCTTCCATTGTGTGATGTTTTTCATGCTTGATATGTGTGGATCATCCTGAAACAGGTGATATAAGGTTGATGATTCCCATATACTTTCATTCTCTCACTTAATCACTTAACTTTTTTATTAATTAAAAAAAAAGACCGCAAACAACAATGCTATGTTTTGTTCTTTTTATGATAGATTGATTTGCAGGAATACTTTTTAATTGGAAAGGTTCCTCTTAGAATATATTCTCAATAAAATGTTCTATGATTGAATCTGGTACCATACAGCTGGAAAGTCATGTTTTTTTCAGGACAATTTTAGAATTATGAAATCCTCCCCATTTACTGGCTTTCATTTGTCTCAGGTGTTCCAAACTAAAGATGTTTGCTCCAAATCTAAGTAGTAGGTGGCCCTTGTTATTCTCTCTTCCAAGGACATAGACAACTGGGAATAAAAGTTCTGCTTTCTGGAAAGAATTATTTGGTTCATTGTGACCAACATAAAAGCTATTAAGAAACATGATGGGGGAGCTAGGTGACGCGGTAGATAAAGCACCGGCCCTGGATTCAGGAGGACCTGAGTTCAAATCCGACCTCAGACACTTGACACTAGCTATGGGACCCTGGGCAAGTCACTTAACCCTCATTGCCCCACAAAAAAACTCAAAACAAAACAAAAAAGAAACATGATAAAGAGTCCTAGGAGAAAGGATTTGGAACAAATTTGCTCCATAATGAAGTGGTTGTCTCCCATCCGCTTGTAGCTCAAGAGGGCATGCATGTACTCCAAAGGTTTTCTGTTCTTCGAGTTTGTCCAAAATTTTTTATTTGATTAGTATTTTAAGGCTGGTTTATCCCAGATAAAATATGATTGATCCAATATGCTTTTTATTTCTGTATTTTGCCAGTATAATAAATAAAAAGTCAACATATTTGTGATAGAGCCAGTATTGTCATTTACACATCTGGACATCATGTTTTGGGAATTGTGACAAGCGTTGATGAACATCTTCCAGGATGGTGCAAGGTTGAAAATCTAAAGTGAAAAGTAACAGCTAGCTGAGCTCTGCTGAAAGAATCATTAGCCCAACCTTATTCTTCTCACTACGTTTCCATTCTCAGTTTGATAGATGGGTGCTGTACACAGTAATAAGTTCTGTAGTAGTTTCCTAACCTTGTCTACCAGGCTTCTACATTTTCTGCTTCTAGGTATATTTAGGTAGCACCTGCTGTCAGACTGTAACAAAATGAAAGGTACCATAACATGTTGTGAAAAAAAAAAAGTAAAATCATTTTTTAACAAAGCATCCAAGCTTCGTCATAAAATACTTTCCATCTAACAGTACTTCACAGATTATAAGATTTTCATGTACATTATCTAATTTAATAGATGAAAAATCATAACTCAGAGGAGTCAAATGAATTGCCTTTACTTAACATAGCCCATCAATTAACAAGCAGTTGGGCAATGCCTCTATGTGCTAGGTGCTACCAACTAAAAAATAAGAGTTTGAGGCTGAATTTGAACTCAGTTAAAATAAATTTAATTTAAAATAAAAAAACTCATGCTTCTTTAAGGGAATTCTAATTTGCTGGTTCTGTGCAACATTAAATAATGCAAGTAGCAAACCAATACAACTAGGAAATAAGCCAAATATTTAAAAAGATGATTAATTTTTAAAAATAGGTTTTAAAAGTAGCCAATAATTTGCTAAGCTTTACTGAAGTAAACATTAGCCCAATCTTAATTTTCTCAACATCTCTCTAGCTCAGCATCTCAGAGAATCATAGAACGTGAGAGTTTGAAGGGTCCACAGAAGCCAACTACATCAGTCGACACATGACTATCTCTCCAACATCTTCCCCAGGTGGTTTTTTTATATTCCTATGCAGACCTGGTGATGAAAAGCCTGTTACCTCCCCACACAGTCCATTCTACTTTAGGGACTAAAGTTTTCTTTACATTGAGCCTAAAGCTGCCTCTCTATGGGTTCAACCTATAGATCCTAAGTACGTTCTCTGAACATACACACAAAAAGTCTAACTCATCTTCCATATGACCCTTCAAATATTTAAAAATGATTATCTTATTTCCATTAAGTCCACTTTTTTCCAGGCCAAATATCTCCAGCTCGTTTAATATATGAGTGTGTGTGTATATATATATGTATATATGTATGTATGTATGTATGTATGTATGTATGTATGTATGTATGTATGTATGTATATGTATATATATGTATGTGTATGTATATGTATATATGTGTGTGTATATGTATACATATACAAATACATATACATACATCTATCTATCTATCTATCTATCTATATCTATATATATATATAAAAGAGAGAGAGCATGTTCCGTAGCACTTTCATCATGCAAATTAATTTCCTTGGGATGCTCTTCAGCTTCTAATGACCTTCTTAAAATGTGGTAACCATAGCTAAACAGGATACTCCGGATACTGTCTAAGTGGAGTAGAGTTCAATGGGACTCTAGCATCTCCCCATTAATACTGTCTCTCAATGAAGCCCAAGACTGCATTAGTCTTTCTGGCTACCATATAATAGAATTGACTCATATCAAGCTTATAATCTATTAATACTTCCATGTCTTTTTCTATATGACCTACTACCTAGCAGTCATCACTGCCCTTTTATACTTATGAAAAAAAATAACTTAGTTATATGACTTTACATTTGTTCTTATTAAATTTCATCTTAGAAGATGTAGCCTAACGTTCCTAGAATAATCAGTAAGCAATCTTTTATTAAGTGCCTGTCATGGGCAAGGGATTATACTAGGGCACTGGGGACAGATATCTTTTTGGTAGTCACCTTCTGGGCATGGGAATTTGAAATTATCATGAGTAGATGGGGGTTCTTTTTGCTACCTCCTTATTATCTTGTGTTTTAATTTCATATCTGTCATTTTTATTTTGTCCATTTCAGTATAAATGTCATCCTCTTTTGCAGAGCAAACAGAGACAAAGGAATCATTCTATCTTCTCTCTATAAAATCTGTTACCATCAACTCAATCAACCAAAGCAATGGGGTCTTTTACTTCTTCAACCTTTTTATCAAAAGTTTAAAAAAAACCCCTCTTCTTTGTATTTAGCATTTTTCACCAGCCTTAGCTCATTCTGTGCTATGAATCTCTTTCATCAGAGTTGGAGGTTAGGAGTGAGGAGAGAGGAAATTTGCCATTTATCAAGGTGACTAAATAGTCTAAACAAAGCAGGTGAAATTTAAAGCCTCTAATCAGATTCTGAAGAGTAAGTATCTCATTAATGGGTTTAAAATTTAAGATAATTACAAGAAATTACTTAGAAGCAAATTTAAAGTGTTTCTTAACATGCTATATTAAACCAGATGTCTATAATAATTTATAGTTAAATGTAGCAGTTTATGGAAGGTTATTATTATTATTATTTTGGTTATGGAGTGGTAGCAGTTAAGTTAATACATCTTTCTTCCCATAATAAAGTTTCTTATTAAAATATAAAATTGTACAAGCTAGAGGTCAAATGCCAAAGGGTGTTTGTTGGATTAAATGTGACAAAACATAAACTAATCTTTGGGCACATCATTTACTTATGTAAGCATTTACTCATGTCATTTTCAAGAACTGGTATTCATTCTTCCAGGACATTAGGGCAATAAAGTAATAACTCAGGAATAAAAACAATTTTCCTAGAAATTAGAATGGGGTAAAAAGTGAAGAGAGGGGGGAATTATTTCAATCCCACACCTTTATTTTACACACAAGGAAATGAGACTTAGGATGGTAGAATAATATATTCACGGTCACAAGGTGAATTGATAGAGCTAGGGCTAGATCTAGGGCTTTTTGCCATACCATATCAATACTCATTAAAACAATTCTTTCAAGGAATTCTCAATCACAGTGATCCAAGGAATTCTCAATTACAGTGATATCTGTGATGGGAATGGTAAGCTCTATTTGACTAACATATAAGCATTATGATTTCATTACTGTCCTTGGATCCCTAGTACCAAAAATGGTGCTTTTTCATAAAATAAACACTTAATTTTGTTAGATTTGTTGACATTTGCCTCTAATCTACTTGGAAGCAAAGAAACATTGTCTCAGATAAAGAGCCCTGAATTTGGAGTGAGGACTCGGTTTTAAATCTTGTGTCTGCTATCTATCTTTTTTTTTTTTTTTTTTGCGGGGGGCAATGGGGGTTAAGTGACTTGCCCAGGGTCACACAGCTAGTAAGTGTCAAGTGTCTGAGGCCAGATTTGAACTCAAGTCCTCCTGAATCCAGGCCCGGTGCTTTATCCACTGCGCCACATAGCCGCCCTATTTATTTTTGAAAAAGTCATTTGACCTCATTTTGCCTCAGTTTACTCATCTGCAAAATGAAGAAACTGAACTAGATGTTTCCTAGGTATTGTTCCTAATCCAAGTCCTATAACTTTTAAAAATTGGGTGTTTTTGCATTTATTACAGTGAGGTAGTACAGTGGATAGAGCACAGGGTCTAGAGCAAGGATGGTTTGAACTCAAATTTCACACTTGCTAGGTGTGAGATTTTGGGAATTAAAAACTGGGCAAAAGAAATATAAAATCTAATTGATGAAAATAAATTTGAAGATTAGAACTAGACAAATAAAAGTTAGTGACTCCATGAGATATTAAGAAACAATAGAAAAAAAGTCAAAAAAGACTCAAAAAATGAAGAAATATGAAATATCTAACAGGAAAAAAACTGACCTGGAAAACACATTGAGGAGAGATATTTTAAGAATAATTAGACTATCTGAAAGCCATGAATAAAAAAGAGCCTAGAAATCATATTTTAAGAAATCATAAACTTTCCCAGATATTTAAAACCAGAATATGTGGTAAAAATTGAAAGAATCCACCAGTAACTTCCTGAAAGAAGCCACAAAATGAAAAGTCTCAGGGACAGTATAGCCAAAATCCAGAGTTCCCAAGTAAGGAAAAAATACTGACAGCAAACAGAAATTACTCAAGTACTGAGGAGCCACAATTAAGATGATACAGGATTTAGCAGCCATCACTATAGAGGTACATAGAGTTGAGAATATTCTTTGGTAGAAAGCAAAGGATCTAGGCTTGTAAGCAAAAATAACTTACCTAGCAAAACTGAGTATAATCTTACAGGGGATTGATCTTTAACAAAAAAGAGAACTTCAAAATACTCCTAATAAAAAGAACAGTGCTGAATAGAAAATATGACATATAAACACAGCAGTCAAGAAAAACATAAAGGTAAACATGAGTGAGAAATCATAAGGGGCTAAACAAGGTTAAACTATTTATATTCTTATATGATGAGATGTAGCTCCTCAGAATTTTATAATCACTTAAAATAAAATGGGTAAGGAAGAGAAATGCACTGGGAAATAAGTGAAGAGAAAGAATGAAGTAACTTATTTCACATAAATCAGGAACACAAAGAGGAGGTACACAAACAGGGATGGGGCATAGTGGACAACAGTTGAACTTCACTCTCATCTGAAGTAGGTAAAAAGGAAATAATAAATATACAGACAACTGGATTTAAAAATGCATCTTTCCCAATAAGGAAATAGGAAGGAAAGAGGTTAAGGGAAAAGGGGAGAAGAAGAAAGAGTAGATTAGGGAAGCATAAGTCAGAAGCAAAACAGACTCTTAAAGGGGAAAAAAGAGAGGGGCAAGTACAGGAAAATATGATGGAAGGAAATCAGCAGTTAATAGTTAGAACTGTAGATGTGAATGGAGCGAACTCATCCACAAAATGTTTTTTTTTTCTTTTCTGTTGTTTTTTATTTTATTTATTTGGGGGTGGGGCAATGGGGGTTAAGTGACTTGCCCAGGGTCACACAGCTAGTAAGTGCCAAGTATCTGAGGTCACATTTGAACTCAGGTACTCCTGAATCCAGGGCCACTGCACCACCTAGCTGCCCCCATAAAATGTTAAAAGATAATAGAATGGATTAGAAATCAGAATCCAAAAATATGTTGTGTAGAAGAAACACATTTGAAACATAAAGATAAAACAGAATTATAATAGAGGGAAGGAGAAGAATCTACTATGCTATAGCTGAAATAATAAAGGCATGGCTAGAAAATATGATCTTGAAAAAAGCAAAGGCAAAACCAGACCTAAGTAAAAGAGATAAGTAAAAAAAAAAAAAAAACTACAGTTATCCCTTCCACATCCTGAGGGTTAGAGATGCAGTGCCCCTGCAATCTGGAAAATCCAATTTCTTTTTATGTTTACAGTACCTTATTATAAAATTTGGGTTGATATTACAAAGCACTATACATATATTATATGCATTTTGAAGTTTCTAAACTTTTCCTATGTCATCGGCTGGCCTTTTCATGTCATCTGAAGCTTCTGCAAAACTCCCCCAAAATTACCACTTAATTTCTTATGTAGACCTTCAATATATCAAAACTGCAAAGGGGAAAGTTGCAATGTGGAGGGATAACTATACAATCTCCTTAAAAAGTACCATATCCCCTCTCAAACCTAGATAAATCAAGCCAAAAACCAAAAAAGAAATTGACCTGAGTAGAATTTTAGAAAAGTTAGATACATTGAGATTTCTAGCAAATACTGAATAGGGATAGAAAGAAGTATACCAATTTTTTTGGATGCACATGGCACATTTACAAAAATCAGCAATGAATTAGGGAATAAACCCCTCAAAAACAAATGCAGAAAAGGAAATATTAAGTGTATCTTTTCCCACCATAATCCAATAAAAATTATATTCAAAAAAGGGCCTTGAATTAGAAACTAAATAAGTTAATCCTAAAGGATAGGAGTTCAAAGAACAAATTATCAAAAGAACCAATAATTTCATTAAAAATAATGACAATAATAACAAATATCAAAATTTTGGAAAAACAGCCAAAATAGTACTTAGTGGAAAATTAATATCTCCAAATTCTTTCATCAATAAAAGAGAGACAGAGCTGATCGATGAAATGAGAAGGCAAAAAATGAGATAACAAAAACCCCTTCCAAATTAAACGCAAAAAAGAAATCCTAAAAATTAAATGAGAGATTAAAAAATTCAAAGTAAAAAAACATAAAATTAATAAATAAAACTGATTTTTAAAAGCAAACAACAAAATACACTATTAATTAATTTTATTAGAAAACTGGAAAGTATTCTGCCAGACAGTAGGCTTAGACCAAACAGATCACATACCTTTCAGAGTCATAGGTAGGAAGTATATTCTTAACTAAACATGGAATAGAAGCAATTACCAAACACAAAGTAGATAACATTTATTTATTTATTTAGTAGATAACATTTATTAGGTGAAATTGAAAAACTTATGCAAAAATAAAATTAATACATCTAGAACCCCAAAATAAAAATGTCAAGGAACATTATAGCCCAAGTTCACAGCTTCCAAGCCTGCCTAGAAAGAAAGATAGATAGATAGATAAATAGAGAGATGATAGATAGACGAATGAATGAACAAATGAATGAATGAATAAATAAATAAGCAAACATACAAACAAATACATAGATTATGAAGATACTGCCAGTAGTCAGAAAGGAAGAATTCAAGTACTGCAGAACCACAATCAGGATCACATACAATTTAGCAGCCAGAACCAAAAAGGAGTAAGAGCTTCGAACACAATATTTCAGAGAGCAAAGGACATAGGCTTATAAGCAAGAACAGCTCACAGAGTAAAAAACAAACAAACACTATTTTGTAAAATATTTATGGCTCATTCTGAGGTGGGAAGGAAGGTAAATTTGAAGGAATGTCCATCAAATGGGCAATGATTGAATAGGTTATGGTATATAACTTTGGTAGAGTACTATTGTGCTATAAGAAATGGTAAAGGTAGGGGGCAGCTAGGTGGTGCAGTACATAAAGCACTGGCCCTGGATTCAGGAGGACCTGAGTTCAAATCCAGCCTCAGACACTTGACACTTACTAGTTGTGTGACCCTGGGAAAGTAACTTAACCCTCATTGCCCCACCAAAAAAAAAAAAGAAAAAGAAAAAGAAAAAAGAAAAAACCGAAATGATAAAGGAATAGTTTCAGAGAAACCTGGGATAGGTTGTTTGAACTTGTGAAGAATGAGGTAAGTGGAACTAGGAGAATAATTTCTACAATGACCACAACCTTATAAAGACAAACTACTATGAAGGATTTCGGAACCCTCATTAACATAATAAGAAACCATAATTCCAGAGGAATAATGAAATATGATACATACATACTGATAGAGAAGTGAAAGATAAAAAGTGCAGAATTAAGACCTATATATACACACATACACAATCTATGTATATGCATGTATACATAAACACACATGCATATATATGTACATACTATATATAATATAAACATTTTTCTTTTCTTGTGACCATGACTAATGAAAAAAATTGGGTTTTTATGATTTTACATGTTTGTAATAGGGTTTTATTTTTCTTTAGTGCGTACTTGTGTGTTGGTGAGAGGGAAAGAAGGCAAATTATTGATACTGGAAAAATATTTAAAATTAATGAAGATAAAAGAAAAAGGAAAATGGTCACATAGGGAAAATTTTCATGTAATATTTTTACATAAGGATTTGGCATTCATGATATATAAATATATAGAGATGATCTTAGTCTCAGCTAAAGTCTCATCTTCTGCAAAAAGCCTTTCCCACTCCTCTTTAATCATAGCACCTTCCCTCTGATATTGTGTCAAATTTATACTTAATGTATATCTTGTTTGCATGTTATTTCCTGCTTGGGGGGCATGGACCTTCATCATCATCATTGTCATTATTTCTTTGTATCCCAAACACTTTGTATAGTACCTGGAACAATGTAGACAATAAATAAATGCTCATTGACCACACACAAGCCATTACCCAAAAAATAAGTGGGCAAAGGATACAAAAATACTAGAAGCATTGCCAAGTATGAACGATAATATGAAAGAATATTCAAAGATACTAATAATAAGAGAAATGCAAAAACAACTTTAAGGTTTCATCTCACACCCTAAAAATGAGCAAAGATGGGGGGCAGCTAGGTGGCGCAGTGGATAGAGCACCGGCCCTGGAGTCAGGAGTACCTGGGTTCAAATCCGGCCTCAGACACTTAACACTTACTAGCTGTGTGACCCTGGGCAAGTCACTTAACCCCAATTGCCTCACTAAAAAAAAAAAAAAATGTAAAAAAATAAAATGAGCAAAGATGAAAGCATATGGGTGAATTTTGAAAAGGTTGTAGAAAACACGAATATTAACCTATTGATAGTAGAGCTATGATAAGTCAATCATTTTGGAAAGTAATTTGAAACTATGCAAATAAACTGACTAAAATGTTCATACTCTGGTCCAGAGATTTCAGGTTTATGCCCCCAAAAGGTTGATAATAAGGGAAAAGTCTCTTCATACACCAAAATATTTATATCTGCATTTTTTTTTGGTGGTAGCAAAGACTTGGAGGCAAGATAGAGGACTATCAATTGAAAGATAGCTAAACAATTTGTGGTACATGAATATAATGGCATATTACTTCTTTGTAAGAAATAACAAATATAATAAATACAGAGAAGCATGAAAACAACTGTATGAATTGAGGCAGAGTGAAGTAAGGAGAATCAAGAAAAGAACATACCCAGTGACTACAACTATGAAAACAAAAAGAACAGCCACAAACAATTCAAAAGTGGACATTGCAAAATTATAAAAAGCAAGCATCACTCCAAAGAAGATATATGAGAAGATGTCCCACCTATCCCTTTCAACATATTAATCAGTTTTCTTATTTTTTTTTCTTTTCTATTTTCCTTTTTTAATTAAAAAAATAGAATTTACTACATGAGATGACTCTCTGGGAAGAGAGGAAGGATCCTAGAAGAAATTCTGGTGATATATAATTGATATCAATAAAATTATTTTAAAATTAAAGGGGAAAGAGGAATGATAGGGTACATGTCATGGGTATGAGATGACTTATGCATCTCCTACAACTCACAGCACATGTTCTGTCAGGTCAGGGAAGGAGATGGAATGTAAATTAAGTATCATGGGAATTAAACAGCAAGAAAACTGAAGGGTAAAGTAAGGGCAGGTGAGTTTCTTAAACATTGATTTTTAAGAAATATTTTTAGTCAAAGGAAAGCTATTGGTGGTCTTGGAGGAGCAGACCTAAAGCAGAATTCAAGAAAAGCAGATGGCCTGCAGAAATAGTCAGCTTAGATATGCTGAAGTGTGCTTTTTTAAGGTTGAAGATATATGAAGAAGTCATAAGTTGCCTGATTTGGGTGGGAGGAAAATGTCATCTAAGTATATTACCATCATTCCTATGGGAAGGATGTAAGTACTCCTCTCTTAACGCTGTCAACAGGTTGAGTCAGAGCTCTTAGTCACTCACTTTAATATAGCCAAAGAAATCAACAATGCATGTATACTTGCCTCACAAGGCTGTTGAGAGGATTAATGAGTTAATATTGGCAAAGTGCTTTGATCTCTTCAGGCAAAAGGTGTTAGTTAAATGAAAAGTAGAAGGACCATAAAGTGAAGAAATCCCTGCCCAGGAATTGGACCATATAATTAGGTTGTAGCACTGACCTCTGCTTATAACTGCAATAGACAAAATGGAATCTAAAACACTCATGAGCATGAGCAAAGGTGGAAAGGGTAAGGGAATACATTATTACAACTGGGAACAGAAGTTAAGAAAAAATTACTAAACTCCTTGCTGCTTTTTCCCCCAATATTATCAGCAGCTTGCAGAAACAGACTACAAATAGGTAGGTTCATATTTTTAAGCGTTTACTGAATGCTTAATGATATTGACCTGCCTGTGGCACCCACTAGATCAGCTTTACTTAAGGAGCTATTCTGAAAATCATACTATTTCTAGTTCCTGGGTGGGAGGGTTATCTGAAGTCTGATGAATCTCAACCTTGTTCATTTCCACTTGCTTCTAGATCTATCTTAACTCTATTCTCCAGGTTTCAAGAATCATTATGTTGACTTATTAATTGACAGTGATGGGTTCTGTGATAAGTAACATGTTGGTCAATCGAGGGAATACTAGGCTGGATCTAGAATCAGCATAATTGGTTAATGGAAGATATAGCCTTCTGTCATTTTAGACCATTCATTTATTAAATAATTATTTGAGATACTACTACATTCACAACACTGGATTGACTAAATGTCAAAAAGGATTATAGTTAATATATGAGACACAAACTCATTTTCCCTGCCGAGATTATCTTCTTTTTCCAAACTTCTCATTTGTGATGATGATATCACAATTCTCAGACTCTCAAGCTTCAGGCCAATACATTTTCTTTGACTCCTTCTTTCCTTCACCTTGTATATCTAATTGGTCAATGTCTTTAAAATATTTCCTTCATAAAATGTCCCCTATTTATTCATTTATTTCTATTTCTACTTTCAGCATCCTAAAAAGAATCCATGATCACCAAATACCTAAAATACCAGAATGTCCTCCAGGTTTCTCATTTCCAATCTGTCATAAAGTTCAGTGCAAATTAAATTTCCCCATGCAATTAAAAACTCACCTCCTCTATGAAGCCTCCCTAAACAACTCTAACACATATTAACTTTTCCTATATCTATTTCTTTGTGCCAGATTGTGATGCCTTATGAAATATGAAACTGTGGTACAGGAAAAGAATGCTGGATTTGGAGTAGGGGGAACTTGGTTCAAATACTGTTTCTGGTAATAATAACTATGGGACAATGGACAAATCAATTTAAACTCTTTACAGCCAAGATCCTCATGTGTAAGATGTATATTAGATGGTCTCTAAGGTCCTTTCTAACTGTAATAAAGTCAAATGACCTTATTTTAAAATGGCCTATTGTCTAATTGCTTAGGTTAGTAATGTATTATTATTATTATTATTATTATTATTTTGAGGGGCTATGGGGGTTAAGTGACTTTCGCAGGGTCACACAGCTAGTAAGTGTCAAGAGTCTGAGGCTGGATTTGAACTCAGGTCCTCCTGAATCCAGAGGTGGTGCTTTATCCACTGTGCCTCTTAGCTGCCCCCCTTAGTAATGTATTTTAATGCCATATATCATATATCATGTTCTCTCATTAGCTGATTATTTCTTTATAAAAAATGAGAGCCAACATATTATAGCATTTTAAAGTTTACCTATGATATCTCCTTTGATGTCTGATGAATAAGAAAGTATTCCAATGAATATTTGCTGAATAAATTAATGCAAGGACTGATTTGTCTGAAACCTTTAAGTTTTGAGGCCTAGCCTTTTAATCCAGATGGTGCTTTTATATATTGATTTGGGGGGGGGCAGGGCAATAATGAGGGTTAAGTGACTTGCCCAGAGTCACACAGCTACTTAGTGTCAAGTGTCTGAGGCCGGATTTGAATTCAGGTCCTCCTGAATCCAGGCCTGGTGCTTTATCCACTGCGCCACTATGTACTGATTTTTTAAAAGTTGTCTCAATTTTGTGGTGGTTGTTGGCCTCCTCATGGCAATTTTCTCTTGAGCTTCCTAAAAGAAGAAACTGCCAATTCTACACCAATCTGAATTTGTGTTACTGAAGTATACAAGCTATAAAAATGATACTGCAGTATAGGTGAACTCTAAATAATTGTAATTACCAATTTCAGTCTTTAAAAAATAGATGATGAAAGACATTTCCCTTTAATTTCTAAATCAAAGCTATGATCCTAGGTGACCAAGAATACAGATTGCTGCATATGCTGACAGATGACATTGCTGACAGTTGCTTTTTCTTAAATGTTTTTCTTTCGAGGCAACTAGGCAATTCAGTGGCTTGAGCAATGAGCCCTGAGTCAGATCTGAGTTTAAATCTGGCTTCAGACATTTACTAGCTAAGTGTTTCTATGCAAGTCTCTTGGCCTCTATCTGCCTTAGTTTCTTCAATGGTAAAATGAAGATAATACACTACCATTATTATTGTCAATGAGATATTTCTACTTTTTACTTTTTAAATTCATTTTATTTTTAATTTATGAAATAAAACAATACTTTCCATAGCATTATAACAAAAATATGATTGCACATGAAATTGCAAATCTATTATGTACAACTTGCAATTCCTTTTAAAAAATTTTATTTATTTATTTATTTGTTTATCTAATTAATTAATTATTTTGTTTGTTTGTTTATTTGTTTGTTTGTTTATCTTATTTATTTATTTATTCATTCATTATTTGTTTGTTTGTTTATTTATTTATTTATTTAGTTAGTTAATTAGTTATTGGTGAGGCAGTTGGGATTAAATGACTTGCCCAGGGTCACACAGCTAGTAAGTGTCAAGTATCTAAGGCTGGATTTGAACTCAGGTCCTCCTGAATCCAGGGCTGCTCCTTTATCCACTGTACCACCTAACTACCCCTGCTATTCCTTTTAAATACAAAAGTTATCATGTAAATTTATTTTGTTTTCTACAACACCATCACCCTTGCCCCACCCCCTTTTCCCCCAGGGCCAATATGACTATCTAGAGATATTTCTACAGTACTTAGCACAGTGCCTGGAACATATTAGACACAATAAATGTTTGATTCCTTCCTTTTGTACAAGGGTGGGTTCTCAAAATAGCACTGTTTTGAGAGTCAAAGAATGTGGTTTCTAAACCCTGTTCAAGCAATAACTCCCTAAATAACCACAGACAAGAGTATTGATTTTTCCTTTATCTTTAAAATGAGGGGACTGTATTACATGTGCCCTAAGTTTGCTTTCAGCAAGAGAAGCCATTTGGTCTTTGACTGACTTGCCAGGTGTTTTAGCTGAAAATCTGGTTGTTAGCAGGGATCTATGACTGAACGGAAGTAGTATTGGAGTTGTGCTGTTGTCCATATGAGATCCATGGACCTGTAATCAGGAAGACTGGAATTCAAATTCATCCTCAGATACTTACTAGCTTTGCCACCTTTGGACAAGTCACTTATCCTCTATCTGCCTCAGTTTCCTTATCTGTAAGGTGGGGATCATAAAAGCATCTATATCTCAGGTTGTTGTGAGGGTCAAAAGATATAACATTTGTAAAGTACTTTGTAAATTGCAAAGTGCTATATAGATGATAGCTATCCTCCATCATCATCATTACCATCATCAATCTAAACTGAGTCAAAGTGATAATGACTGGTGACAAATTATGTATGGTAGCCAAGTAATGATAATCTGGGGTCACTCATACTAACATGTCATGTTGTATCCAAGTTTTTTTGTTTGCTGTATTTAATTTTGTTTTCTTTTACTTTGATTTGCTTTGATTTGGGTAACCCAACTTCCAGATCTTGAAAATTCTATTGCACTAATATAAAAAATAAGGGTCCTCCTAAACATTCAATTATAATTGATTTCCTAAATTTAAGATGATTAAAGTGACTGAAACTTTGTTGTTGTTTTTTCTTAATGTGTAAGTTTCATTGAGCCTTAAAATTACTTCTATCTCCTTTATGAAAACATTCTTGTTTAAATAAAACTCCTTACAAAATCATATCAGACTTGAATAATCTTAGTTAATCAATGAAGGTGTCAGAATAGCTACCTACCTCTATGTCTGGAACAAATGCAACTAAAAGAGTAGAAAGTTATTGACTTCAATTATTTAATTCAAAATAATTGAATTAAATTTTTAGGAAGACAATATAAATCAGAAACAGCATAAATCAAAAATTCCTTCTGTTTTATAGGAACACAGGATAATAAAATCATTTCCCCTGAGTAACCACTACTTTTTTGTACCAACAACTTTCCAGAGGAAGAGTTTTTAAGATGACTCATTTTAATTAATTAGAATTGTCAATAGTATGAGAAGAATCTGACATTTTGCTACCTTTGGGAAATCAAAAGTAGTACAACACAGTTCACTTCAGAAGATCCAACTCCAAATAAGGGTTAGTACACAGTAGTACAGGATGGCCTCAAATCAACCAATCTCTGAAAATAAAATACCATCCAAAGAGGTGAATTGGGAGTTTGTGAGGAACTTCAGTTCCTAGACTTGGCCCTATCTGAAATCCCCTTTTCCCCCAGATCCCTATCACTCAATCTGAACCACGTAAAGGATACCAGCCATAGACTCAGCATGTTATTCTGAGGCTGAGAATGTCCCAAAAGGTTTGCTTCTGTCTAAACCATATCAATAGCACAAGAACAGAACAACATATCAAGGCTATTCAAAGGAATTACTAATGGTTTACCTCCAGGGTTGAGGTATGCAGTTTAGGTAGTAGTATGAGAACAAAGTATCTAGGACTAAGGACATACAAGTCTCACTTGGTCTGTCCTGGTTAGAACATACCTAGAGCTCTAATTGTGCTCATGTATGGGTACCACATTTGGATAAAGATAATAATAAACACAACTGGGCAGCTAGATGGCAAGTACCTAGGTCAGAAGTACCTGAGTTCAAATCCAGCTGTATGACCGTGGGCAAGACACATAACCCCATATGCCTCAGTTTCCTCATCTTTAAAATGAGCTGGCGAAGGAAATGGCAAACCACACTAGTATCTTTACCAAGAAAATTTCAAATGGGGCCATGGGGAGTCATATACAATTGAAAAATGACTGAACAACAAATAATAAGCTGGAATCTATCTAGAAGATGGCAACCAAGATACTGAAGACCCTAGAATTCATGCCAGGATCTGTTGATGGAATTGGGAATTTTTAGCCTAAAGAAATTTATATTCAGCAGGAACATGATCCTGAAATATTTGAAGGGCTGTCATATGGAAAAAAGATTAGATTTGTTTTGTTTGGCCCCAAGGAACTAGAAGGAATGGATAGAAGATTCAAAGAGGTAAATTTAGGTCTGTTTTCCTTAAGAAACTTGCTAACATTTACACCTGTTCAAAGTAGAATGGGAGGGGCAGCTAGGTGGCGCAGTGGATAGAGCACTAGCCCTGGATTCAGTAGGACCTGAGTTCAAATCCAGCCTCAGATACTTGACACTTACTAACTGTGTGACCCTGGGAAAGTTACTTAACCCCAATTGTCTTACCAAAAAAAAATCATCAAAAGTAGAATAGGCTGCCTCAGTGGAGATTACCTCTTCCTCCAATGTCTTCAAACAAAGACTGCATGGCTATTTATCAGAGATGTTTTTTAAATGATTTCTACTCAAAAATGGTTTGGTGTATAGATAGCTTTTTATGCCCCTTCCAGCTCTAAAATCTGTGATCCTATGACTTTAGGACACATATTAAATCCTGTTGAGATATCAAATCACAGTTTATTTAAAAAAAACTGCATGGTAATGAATCAAGGGAGAAATAATTGACTCTGATTTATTAAGGTGAGCCTTTTCAATAGTAAACCTGAAAAATTTATCAAGATAGATGAACTGTTCTACATAATAATTATAAACATAATAAGCCTCAGATGCATTATATTTTTGTAAATCAAACTCTCCAGGTAAAGGTTTTGCCCTTAATTTATGACTGAATTTTGGCTAATTAAATAAAAAGCCATCCATCGGGTTATGGCTGAAAACCATAGGATGACACATTGCAGAATAAAATAACATAGCACATTTGGTTAAGGGGTGACAGGAGAAGTAAGTGGTGACAAACAAGTCAAGCTATTAATGAAAATGTAAGGAAATATAATTTCAGTGGAGTAAAAACAAACACACACTGAGTTTCTATTCAATGGTTATTCAGTACTTTTACCTTCTCATATAAATAACCCATGATTTTGATGCTAAATAAAGGGTTTTTTTAAGATGAAGCAGCCAGATCTAAGTGTTTTATTTTATTTTTATTTTTATTTTATTTTTGGTGAAGCAATTGAGGTTAAGTGACTTGCCATGGGTCACACAGCTAGTAAGTGTCAAGTGTCTGAGGCCAGATTTGAATTCAGGTCCTCCTGAATCCAGGGCTGGTGCTTTATCCACTGAGCCACCTAGTTGCCCCTAAATAAAGTTTTAAAGATCATAAAACTAAAAACAAAAAATGAGAGTAAGAAGCAGCTTGAATGAGGGAGAGGTCTGATGTCACTCAGAGCAAGTTGTCTTGGGCTCTGCATATCAGAAAGTACCTACAGCTGAAAATGTAAGTAGGTGTCAGGATACACAATCATCTCATATAAATCACTAGGCCCTTGCATTATTTACCAAAGAGAGCAATATAAAATGTTTTATGCTCCATGGTTTCCAAGTTCCTGAGTCATCAAGAAAAAAGAATAAGTTGTTGTTTTCTAAGTAAAGTTTCAAACAGATGATTCTATAGATGAAGAGGCTCTCTTTGGTTAACCTAGATACATGGATTTAATTCTAAACATTACAGAAATGGTCAAATTATACTACTCATTTCCCAACATTTAGCAGCAAATGTTCTCTAAATGGATGGTTACATAGAAAATATTATCTCTTGGCTGAAAAGTAAAAGAGAAACCTAATGCATAATCCCTATATATGTTTATATATACATATACATATACATATGTATATGTATGTATCTGTATCTATACACATGTGTGTATGCATGCACATATACATACTATCTATAGATCTATAGATAGATAGATATACTCATTGCAGTAGAAGTTTTTGAAGGATATGCTCAAGCTGGTTATCTCAGATGTATTGAGAATACAGGGAGTGAGAAAGATTCCAATCTTGTAGTAGATGCTTCCAGTTGAGGGTATACTTCTCAAGAACTACAGAATTCTTGATTTTCCACAAACATTCAATGTATTAAAACAACCACCATGTGAGAGAAAAGTCTTGAGCAATTATAGGCTGGATTAATCTTGCTTTTATAGAGGAAAACGTTTTACTTCCTATATTATTTCTTTTCACTGGCCCTACTTTTCAATTACTCTTGAAGATTTAGGAGCTTTAACTGACCAAGGCCTGGCATAGAGTTGTGACCCTGGACTATGCTGATAGAGTCAGACACAACTGAAACAACTGAACAACAACAACAACAACAACAATGTAAGCTCTGTTAAGTTCTATGATTCTGTAAAGGCCTTCAGTACAGTCCTAATAACAGATCTAGTATGCCTTCTGAAGATTAGTTCAACTAATTATGGAGAGGTCCATACCCATAAATCATAACATATAACATAATTCCATTATACTGAACTAAGTATGGAGGGGCCCATACTTCGAAAATACAACTTATGCTATAAGGAAAGGTATCTAGAGGGAAAGAGTTCTTACTTTTCAAAGTCTTCTAAAGGCAATGAGGGGTAGGAAGGAGGATTGCCTAGTACCAAGTATCTGGAAAATCTAACATTCCTCTAGATCACATCTGCTATAATAGAATCACATATAATCAAGCTGAGAGGCAGCACAGAGTAGATGATAAAGAGCTGGCCTCAGAGTCAAGAAGACTTAGGCTTAAGTACCACTTCTGACATGCATCTACTGTGTGAGAGAGTCAAGTTACTCAATTTAGTACTCACAGGCAACTCTGTAAGACTATAAGCTTTAGAAAAGGTATCCAATTGCACTGATAGAGGGCTCAACATGAGAGCTCAACATGCTGAATTAATAGAGGAATGTGTTTTCTTCCATTGAATGCTTTGGCCGCAGAATTATACTAAGGTAGGGCTGAATCAGATTGGCTGTTGCCTTCCATTATAGTTCCATGATCCAATGATCATCATATTACTATATGATCATCTTCCTTGGATAATAATTAATAGACATTCCCTGCCCTCTAAAAGCTTACATTTGAAAGGAGGAAGTGGAAGGAAAGGAAATTCCAGAGATGTGGAATCATTGGGAAATGGTGGATATACCCTTTCCAGGAACATGTTGATCTGATTACAGTTCCAAGAGAGAGCAAAGGAAATGTGAATGGAGAGAGAGGGTGGTTAATAGGGTAAAGGGACCAAAGTAAGGAATGATACACATACCACATGAAGATAGCAGGGAGAGGGGGCAGCTAGGTGGTACAATGGATAGAGCACCGACCCTGGATTCAGGAGGACCCGAGTTCAAATCTGGCCTCAGATGATTAACACTTACTACCTGTGTGACCCTGGGCAAATCACTTAACCCCAATTGCCTCAGCAAAAAAACAAAAAGAAAAGAAAAGAAAAAAAGATAGCAGGGAGTATGTATCTTGGTTGGCCTGGTTAGGCTAGATATGAATACTCATTGATCGGAAGCATGGGACCCCAGGTTAGAGTCAGCTATAAGTCAAAAACAGGGCAAGAAGATTACAGCAAGGCCATCTTCCCATAAAATAGCATTTTTTTAATCACAAGAGGGGGAAAATTACATATCTAAGATCTCAGAAAAAATTAATCTTTTGACTGTTAAAACTGGAATTTATAATTTCACATATGAAGCACTTTCTACTAGGCCATCTCTGTCTAAATTAAAGATCAAAATATCTAATGCTACAAGTACACTTCCATCACCATGTTATGATCACCATTGTAAAAATAATGTTTTAATCAAAAAGTCCACATAAATGGCAGGCATGAAAACACATTTACATAATACTTCACTTAATATAATTAAAAGAAATTATAATAAAATATCTGCTAATGATTGGTTTCACAATCCTGTTCTTTGGTATTATGTAAATTGGGAAAATATGCACTATTCGATTCTGTTTTCTTCATTAGATAGTCAACTTGATGAGTTGCTTTACATCAACATTGTTATGTCAATAGCAGGGATCAGTTTTTATAGTTAGCTCAAAATTCTGGCTAAACTGAACCTAGGAGTAGTGTTTAGGTGAAACAAATTTCCTTAGCATATGCAACTGGACCAGATATGGCAGGCAAGGAAAAAATAACGGTCAAAGACAATGCTAAAGTTTTAAACATGGGAAACTAACTAGACAGTTGGATTGATTGGAATGAGGAAGTCAGGAGGAAAAGCTGGTTTGAAGATTAAAGTAATGAATTTGGTTTTTCCTGGAAATAGGAAGTTTGAGTCATCGACAGGGCAGCCAGATGGAAATAAAAATTCAGATCTGGAGTTCAAAATAGCGGTTAAGGCTGGAGGTCCAGAATTAGATTTTTTTCTCAGAATTCAGCATCTCCATCCCTATTTCATGTCACTCAAGGGCTCTTACTTCAGAGCCTCAACAGACCTAAGGAAGCTGGGCTAGTATGTCATGATTTAGAAACAGCAAGATGACACAGAGGAAGGTGTGTGGCGCAGTAAATTGAGTGTGGGTAATCTCCTGTGGTAGAAATTCCTTCCATCACTTCAGATAATCAAGCTATCTGCAACTATTTCTACTAGAGACTCTTCTGGAGTTCGAGTAATTAAGTAACTTACCTAGGGTCCCACAGTCAATATGAATCAAGGACAGGATTTAAAGATGTTTTCATGACTCCAAGACCAGCCTTCTTTCCACTATATCACAACATCTCTTAGATACCAACTAAATTAAATTTTCTATTGTATATCTAACCTCTCTAGACATTTAATATATATTTTTTCTTAATTAAAAATATCTGCCCTTAGGGCTAATTGGGAAGTTTGGAGTTAAACTCCCTCCACTGAGAGAGAGAGAGAGAGAGAGAGAGATTCACGCAACAAACATTTATTAGAGTATTTAAAGTATATATCACAGGCTCAGATGAAGATGTGGGAAAAATCAATATCCATCCTTTAAAGTTAAGTTTAAATACATATTACTGTCTATACTGGAGCCTAGCAAGAAAAACACGGATTGGTTTGATGGATCTCAAAATGGTGGTCATATTTGAACTCAGGTCTTCCTGACTCCAGACGTAGAAATCTATCTACTATGCCACCTAGTTAGGAACACTGTTGATATTCAAGAAATACTTTAATTTAATTTTTTATTTTTTTTGCGAGGCAATGGGGGTTAAGTGACTTGCCCAGGGTCACACAGCTAGTAAGTGTCAAGTGTCTGAGGCTGGATTTGAACTCAGGTCCTCCAGAATCCAGGGCCGGTGCTTTATCCACGGCACCACCTAGCTGCCCCCAAGAAATACTTTTAAACTGATTGAAGTTTAACTGATCGAACTGATTTTAAAATAGGAATAAACATGAAATATCATTCTGATGATAATACTTTGGATGTTCATCAGTAGTAAGGCATTTAGTTTTCCTTTGTGCTAAAATTAATTACAGAGTATAATTCCCTGAATGTAAATTGGGAATTTTCTAATTATTTGTACAACTAGTGCTTAGTTATCTCCCTCCCTTAGGAGAAAGATCTTAGTTCGATAAAACAGGTTTCATTTGATAATTCTTACCATGACCACATTGCATAAGAGCATGTGTAAGAAAATTTAAGAGAATGATACTGAAGTATATAAAGGAAATCTTGGCAATTTCTCAAAAATCTAAATTTGAACTACCAATTCTCAATTTACATGCCCTAACTCTACTAGAAGAAATGTCAAATTGTATGTGTCAGTAGAGACAGGAGATGGACTAAGCTCAAATACTCCAGATTAATCTTCCTCCAACCATAAGAGACTGAACTCTTAGCCTAGATATTTTTCTTTCAATTGCATGGGAAATGTCCTATTTTCCTTGTAAGATCGAGTGCCTGTGTCCAACAACAATGCTCTCAGGAAGTCAACTGGTAGAATTATTCCTTTCCTTTCTATGTTATGTCCTGGTAAGACTTCATGTTCAGA